>NC_054383.1:122499843-123120468 GCF_017654675.1 Xenopus laevis | reverse complement strand
GGCTGTGTAGGAACGTCTGAAATGGGCCGACACCTTTCTGGACTGGGTGAGAACGTCCTGGAATCCTGGGTACTTGGAGACAAAACGTTGGACTATTAAATTTAACACATGTGCCATGCAGGGCACATGTGTTAAATTGCCTAGTCTCAACGCTGCCAACAGATTGCTTCCATTGTCACACACCACTTTTCCGATCTGCAGTTGGTGTGGGGTCAGCCACCGATCGGCCTGTGACTGCAGAGATGACAGGAGTACAGATCCGGTATGGTTTTTGCTTTCCAGGCACGTCATCCCCAAGACAGCGTGACAACGGCGTACCTGGCACGTCGAATAGCCTAGGGGGAGCTGGGGGTGCACAGGTGTGGAGGAGGAGAAGGAGGACCCAGCAGCAGAGTAAGAAGAAGAAGAAGACGAGGTAGAGAGCGATGG
This sequence comes from Xenopus laevis, assembly GCF_017654675.1. Lineage (NCBI taxonomy): Eukaryota > Metazoa > Chordata > Amphibia > Anura > Pipidae > Xenopus > Xenopus laevis. The sequence continues at coordinate 123,120,039 of NC_054383.1, read as the reverse complement.
AGGAGTAGAGGTGGTGGCAGAACCGCGTGCAATCCGTGGCGGTGACACCAACTCCACTGTTGTTGTTGAGCTACCCATTCCCTGCTTCCCAGCCATTACCAAGTTCACCCAGTGGGCAGTGTAGGTGACATACCTGCCCTGACCATGCTTGGAGGACCATGCGTCAGTAGTCATATGGACCTTTGGCCCAACACTAAGTGACAGAGATGCGGTAACTTGGCTCTGCACATGTTGGTACAGGTGTGGTATTCCCTTTTTAGAAAAAAAATTGCGGCTGGGTACCTTCCACTGCGGTGTCCCAATTGCTACAAATTTGCGGAAGGCCTCAGAGTCCACCAGCTGGTATGGTAAAAGCTGGCGGGCTAAGAGTGCAGACAAGCCAGCTGTCAGACGCCGGGCAAGGGGGTGACAGTCAGACATTGGCTTCTTACGCTCAAACATGGCCTTCACAGAAACTTGGCTGGTGGCAGATGACTGGGAATGGGAACAGGTGGTCAAGGTGGAAGGCGGAGTGGAGGGTGGTTCAGACGGGTCAAGGAGAGCAGAGGTAGAGCAGTAAGATGCTGGACCAGAAGGAGTGTGGCTTTTAGTTTGCCTGTTGCCTTTGAGGTGTTGCTCCCAAAGTGCTTTGTGCTTGCCGCTCATGTGCCTTCGCATAGAAGTTGTACCTATGTGGCTGTTGGGCTTACCAAGGCTCAGTTTCTGACTGCACTCATTGCAAATTACAATGCTTTTGTCAGAGGCACACACATTAAAAAAATCCCACACTGCTGACTTTTTGGAAGTGTGCGATCTGGCGGTAACAGTAGAAGTTGGCGGAGTTGGCGGTATTGGCGGCAATGGCGGGTGCGTTGGCCGGCTGAACACAGGTGCCGATACATGTTGTTGCCCTGCTGATCCCTGCGGGCTGTCCTCCCTGCTTCTTCTAAGTCTTATTCTCCTACTGCCTCTCTGACTCTCCGTCTCTCCATCTGAACTACCCTCCTCTTGCTCTCTTCTACTAGGCACCCACAAAACATCAATCTCCTCATCATCATTCTCCTCAGATGCATCAATTTCTTCTGACACATCACAGAAGGAAGCAGCAGCGGGGACCTCCTCCTCATCACTCATTATGTCCATCTCTATCGTGTTCTCTGCCAGAATTAAATCTGGTGTAAGGTCCTCATCTCCTTCATCTTCTTCTGGCAATAATGGTTGCGCATTACTCAGTTCAAGAAACTCATTGGAAAATAACTCCTCTGACCCCAGTGAAGAAGGGGCACCGGTGGTGGAGGAAGTGTTACGTGGGGTGGCCATAGCAGTGGAGGATGAGGAGGATGTTGTGGTAAAGTTAGAAACGGTAGAGGATGGGGTGTGCTGTGTAAGCCAGTCAACTACCTCTTCAGCATTTTGGGAGTTCAGGGTCATTGGCTTTTTAAAACTGGGAAATTTGCTAGGGCCACAGGATTGCATAGCAGCACGGCCCCTAGCACGGCCTCTGCGTGGCGGCCTGCCTTTGCCTGGCATTATTTTTAAAAAAAACAACAACAACAACAAAAACTCAGTTGGTTTTTCTGGAAACGATAATACACACAGCTAGATGGCGGGTTGAAGAAAACACTGTGCAAATAATGCCTACAAAGTCAACGTATACACTACTACAGCGGTGGATACGGATTACGTAAAATATATGAATGCTGCTTGAAAAAAAGTAACTCAAGTGGTTTTTCTAGAGACGATAATATTATCAATATTTAGACAAAATGTGAACAAGGTCACACAGCTCGATGGCGGGTTGAAGAAAACAGTGTGCAAATAATGCCTACAAGGTCAACGTATACACTACTACAGCGGTGGATACGGATTACGTAAAATATATGAATGCTGCTTGAAAAAAAGTAACTCAAGTGGTTTTTCTAGAGACGATAATATTATCAATATTTAGACAAAATGTGAACAAGCTCACACAGCTCGATGGCGGGTTGAAGAAAACAGTGTGCAAATAATGCCTACAAGGTCAACGTATACACTACTACAGCGGTGGATACGGATTACGTAAAATATATGAATGCTGCTTGAAAAAAAGTAACTCAAGTGGTTTTTCTAGAGACGATAATATTATCAATATTTAGACAAAATGTGAACAAGGTCACACAGCTCGATGGCGGGTTGAAGAAAACAGTGTGCAAATAATGCCTACAAGGTCAACGTATACACTACTACAGCGGTGGATACGGATTACGTAAAATATATGAATGCTGCTTGAAAAAAAGTAACTCAAGTGGTTTTTCTAGAGACGATAATATTATCAATATTTAGACAAAATGTGAACAAGCTCACACAGCTCGATGGCGGGTTGAAGAAAACACTGTGCAAATAATGCCTACAAGGCCAACGTATACACTACTACAGCGGTGGATACGGATTACGTAAAATATATGAATGCTGCTTGAAAAAAGTGACTCCGGTGTTTTTTCTGGAGACGGTAATATTATGGATATTTAGACAGAATGGGAACAAGGTCACACAGCTCGATGGCGGGTTGAAGAAAACAGTGTGCAAATAATGCCTACAAGGCCAACGTATACACTACTACAGCGGTGGATACGGATTACGTAAAATATATGAATGCTGCTTGAAAAAAGTGACTCCGGTGTTTTTTCTGGAGACGGTAATATTATGGATATTTAGACAGAATGGGAACAAGGTCACACAGCTCGATGGCGGGTTGAAGAAAACAGTGTGCAAATAATGCCTACAAGGCCAACGTATACACTACTACAGCGGTGGATACGGATTACGTAAAATATATGAATGCTGCTTGAAAAAAGTGACTCCGGTGTTTTTTCTGGAGACGGTAATATTATGGATATTTAGACAGAATGGGAACAAGGTCACACAGCTCGATGGCGGGTTGAAGAAAACAGTGTGCAAATAATGCCTACAAGGCCAACGTATACACTACTACAGCGGTGGATACGGATTACGTAAAATATATTATGGCTGCTTGAAAAAAGTGACTCCGGTGTTTTTTCTGGAGACGGTAATATTATGGATATTTAGACAGAATGTGAACAAGGTCACACAGCTCGATGGCGGGTTGAAGAAAACAGTGTGCAAATAATGCCTACAGGGCAAATAATGCCTAAAAGGTCAACTTATACACTACTACAGCGGTAGTAAAATAAAAAAAAGTAAAATAAAAAAAAAATGAATATTAAAAAAAAAAAATTAAAGTTGGTGCTGCTGAACTACTAGGAGCAGCAGATTAGCACACCAGTCCCACTCCCCAACACTGCTAGACTAATAGCACTGGGCTCTTATAGTAGTAGTAGTAGTAGTAGTAGTAAAACAACAAAAAAATAAATAAAAGCAGTCCTTACAAGGACTACTGTTATTGCAGCAGTCAGCAGATGAGATCAGAAGCAGGACAGCTGCCCACTGCAGCTACATACAGAGCACTGCAGTAGAAGGTAGATTACTAGCCAGCAAAGCTACCTAAGCTTAAATGTCCCTCAAACCCCTGCAGACTTCTGTCCCTCCAATAACAGAGCAGTATCAAAACGATTACTAGCCAGCAAACTTTCAACTGTCCCTGAAATCACTAACAGGCAGCAGCTCTCTCCCTACACTATCTCTTCAGCACACACAGGCAGAGTGAAAAAACGCTGCAGGGCTTCGGTTTTTATAGGGAAGGGGAGTGGTCCAGGGGAGAGCTTCCTGATTGGCTGCCATGTACCTGCTGGTCTGGGGTGAGAGGGCAAAAAAAAGCGCCAACAATGGCGAACCCAAAATGGCGAACGTCGCGCGACGTTCGCGAACTTCCGGCGAGCGCGAACACCCGATGTTCGCGCGAACAAGTTCGCCGGCGAACAGTTCGCGACATCTCTAGTGATATCTGAGGGACAGGGGAAGATCTTGGAGGAAATATAATGAGTTCTGTTTTAGAAAGGTTCAGTTTCAGGTGGCGCTGTGACATCCAGGAGGAGACAGCAGAGAGACAGTCTGTGACTTGGGAAAGGACAGAATTAGAAAGATCAGGAGTAGACAAGTAGAGTTGGGTGTCATCAGCATAAAGGTGATACTGAAGTCCAAATGATTGAATGAGTTTTCCTAGTGAAGTTGTATAGAGCGAGAACAGCAGGGGGCCAAGAACAGACCCTTGAGGAACTCCAACAGAGAGTGGGAAAGTAGTAGAAGTAGAGTTAGAGAAGGAAACTTTAAAGGAACGGTCAGACAGATAAGATGTAAACCATGAAAGAGCAGTGTCCCGAATGTCTGGGACATATCTGGTGTAAATGCAATATCTGGTGTAAACGGAATAAAAAGGAATCAGGCTAGAAATGCCACTCCATATATTTTGGGCTTCTCTGTCAGCCCTAGGGGACCACATCCGTTTAGTAGTAAGAGTTTTTGGCTCCAAAATGGCCCCAGTAGCTTCCCATCTTCTTTCTGAAGAGCTCATGCTCTGTGCTGTTGTTGCTTACTTGAGTAGAAACAAAAAAGGATTATTTTGTAATTTGGACCCTAGCAACCAGATTGCTGAAATTGCAAACTGGAGATCTGCTGAATAAAAAACTAAATTACTCAAAAACCACAAATAATAAAAAATGAAAACCAATTGCAAATTGTCTCAGAATATCACTCTCTACATCATACCAAATGTTAATTTAAAGGTGAGCAAACACCTTTAAGATGATAGATGGCAGTGGATGTGATTAGTGTGAAAACATAATGGATCTGAGCATTTTTACTCAACCTTAACTGAAAAAGTAGGCTACAAATGTTGTACATGATGTTTTGTGCTTCTGTACCAGCCCAAGGCAACCACAGCCCTTTAGCAGTAAAGATCTGTGTCTCCAAAGATGCCCCAGTAGCTCCCCATCTTCTTTTCTGCTGATTCACTGCACATGCTCTGTGCTGCTGTCACTTACTGAGCTTAGGGACCCACTCACAATATACAGTACACATAGAATAGAAATGTCACAATATAAGGCTGATTAGTAATTGATACAGATAATTCCTACATGGCAGCACAGAAACCAGTGCAATTAGCATCAGAATTTAATAATCAGCAAACCTGTAGCATCAGCTTATATTACAGACCAACCTCATTTTCTGCTGGATAATTAGTGACGAGCCCTAAGCTTAGCTTCTCAAAAGCTGCTCAGAGCCCACTGAGCATGTGAGTGTCACAGACACTTTCCAAGATGGTGACCCCCTGTGACAAGTTTGAAGTCCTGGATCATTGCTGCTATTGACAAGCTGAAACTAATGTAGTTCACTACATAAAATATGGCATTTTTGCCTATATTAATTTTTAGGGTTTAGTTCTCCTTTAAGAGGGATATAAGTTTAGTTCAAATCCTATCGATTGGAAGGATAGATTTTTTAAAAAAATGATTATTTTGCATTGGATATATTTATGATTGCCTTTACTTCTTCTTTACTCCTTTCAGGTCTCTGGTCAGTGCCTAGGCAAGCAGACTGGCAGCTCCCATTTGCTATGTATATATGCATAAATTAAAGGTTTAATACAAGAGTATGGGCAGAAGAAGTAAGCTCAAGGGGGAGCGGCTTTGGGTCTGATTGAAACGGCGTCGCCAAAGAGAGACCACCAGACTAAGATAATGTACTGTATGTATGTATGTATAACTTTATTTGTAAAGTGCTGTTAAGGAGCCGCAGCACTGTACAGTGCATAAAGGTACAATATACTTAAAGTATACATGGTGAATGGAGAAGACAAATAATAATATATACAGAAATCATATCAGGAATCATTCAGATTCTTAGGAAATTACTAAGAGGGATATAAGTTTCTTCTTCTTTAATAATCAGTCCTGTTGCATCAGTTTATATTACAGACCAACCTTGGTTTCTGCTGGATAATTAGTGACGACCCCTAAGATTAGCTGCTCAGAACCCAGTGCACTCAACCTTATTCGCAGGAATACTAGTTGCCTTATACCTTACAAAATTGAGCAAAGTTCCAGTAAGCTCTGTAATAAAATACAAAGTAATCTCTCCCCTTTTGAATGGAAAAAACAAAATTTAGAGAGATCGAGTTGTGAAACCAAAAAACTCGGACAAAACCTTCTGAACAAAAAAAACAAAGACATCATGAAGGCTGTTAACATTTTCAAATAGTTTACGAGACCTCTGCCATAGACTCCTAAATGACGTCAACAGGTTTTAGCTGGTGTATTTTCGGATTCTATCTATTTTCAGGGTAGGGGTATAATATGTCTCAAAAGATTGTTTTTTTTAACCCAAAAATGTGAGTTTTGACCACAAAAATAACTTCAAGTGGAGAACACAACTCGAACCTTAATAAATAACCCCCTAAATTAGATTGGGGATTGGGGGAGGTTGATATGATTAGGATTAGGGGCCAGGGTGTGTACTGTCCCTTTAAATTCACCTTTTACCTCCACATTTACCAATGTATACTAACCACATTTCCTAAATATAAAGCCTTGGTTCTTGGAAACCATTAGATACACATTTCTGAAAGATATCCTTCAGAGGCAGATTACAAACCCTTTTAAGTTTAATGAATATACAAGCTGTTGCATAATTACCTTCTCTTCGTTTTTATAACATTTGGGACTTTTTGAGCCTTTACTGTCAAGCTGTGAAACACCGGCTGCTTCTTCTCTGACAGTAACTGGCCATTGAAAATGGATACACAAATATATTGCAAAATGCAATAAATATTTGGTGCATTCCAGTATAAACATTAATATGAGTGCCAAGACAGACTATAAAACCCGGAAGGAAAGTCTGAGCGCTATATCCGCACAAATCTCCTCTTGAGACAAAGGGGAAGAAAGTAGAAAGATAACCCCTTACTGGTGCCAGAAGAACTCTCCAGCCTTCTGCAATTGCCTTAGCACAGTCCTTGCCATAAGCCAGACGGCAGGCACTAGTGCAGTTGGTCTGCTTTTGATAATTGTACAGGTATGGGATCTGTTAGCTAGAAACCTGTTATCCAGAGAGCTCCGAATAAAGTCCATTTTAATATAATAATTCACATTTCCTTTTTCTCTGTAATAATAAAACAGTAGCTTGTAATTGATCCCAACTAAGATATAATTAATCCTTATTGGAGGCAAAACCAGCCTATTGGGTTCAATTAAAGTATAAATAATTTCTTAGTAAACTTAAAGTAAGAAGATCCAATTTATGGAAAGATCCCAGATCCAGAGCATTCTGGTTAAAGGAGAAGGAAAGGTTAAAACTAAGTAAGCCTTATCAGAAAGGTCCAGCTAAATATACCAGTAAACCCCCCAAGTAATGTTGCTCTGAGTCCCCTGTCAAAAGAAATACTGCATTTCTTTCCTTCTATTGTGTACTCATGGGCTTCTGTATCAGACTTCCTGCCTTCATCTTAAACCTCATTGCCCTGGGCAAGAGCATGCTCAGTTTGCTCCTCTCCCCCCACCCCTCCCTTCTCTACTGTAATCTGAGCCCAGAGCAGGGAGAGACTAAGGCAGGAAGTGATGTCACACCACATTAATACTGCAGCTCCTATTCTAAACAAACAAAGAGTTTCTAGAGCTTTTTACTCAGGTATGGTAAAACATTCTACAGAAAAAATATAGCATTCTAGCTTGCACTATTGCAGCTAATCTGTTGGCAATAAAATGCCTCCACACACATAACCCTGAGGTAACTTGATGTTTTACCCTAAAAAACCAGGCAGTAAAACCCATTCATTATTCATTAGTGGTGTGGCATGTCATGATGAGTTGTTCACAAGGGGTGGTTCACCTTTATGTTAATATTTAGTATTTTATAGAATAGCTAATTATAAGCAACTTTGCAATTGACCTTCATTTTTTCTTTTTTATTGTTTTTGAATTATTTGCCTTTTTCTGGTTTTCAAATGGGGGTTGCTGACCAAATCTAAAAAAACAAATACCCTGTATGGCTATAATTGTGTTGGTATTGCTTCTTTCTATTACTCATCAGTCTATTCAGGCCCTGATTCAGTATTTGCCTGATTCTTTTGCATTACCTATCTGATCCCCCATTTTACTGGGGGCTGCCATATTTGTGGAGCAGTGTTAGCATTAGAAACTCTAACTGACAGCTTGAGAAGGGACAGTCAGGTTGACAAAACAGGCAGGTTTAGGAACTTCAGGTTACGACTTTTTACAAAATTAGAGCTATGAGCAAAAATACGGTTAACACTAACTCTAGCCAACATGGGGGGGGGGGTTGTGTACTGAAATCCAAACAACAAACTCCTTATTAAAAAAAACCCTACCCCCCACCCCACATAGACCTGCTCCCTCCTCCCCCCCAGCCTAGCTGCTACCCCGGGCAAATGCCCCTTAAATTTTACTTACCCCTCGGTGCAGATTCAGGGATCGGAGTTCATGGCAGCCATCTTCCAGGTCTTTGGTAATCTGGGAATGAAACCAGCAAATCGGCACATGTGCAGTTGGAGCGATTTCCTGGTTGGCGTCAACTGAAGTGCCGGAAGACAACAGGAAGACCCGGAAGATGGCTGCCATTAACTCTGATCCCTGATTCTGCACCGAGGGGTAAATAAAAAGTTAGGGGCATGTTCCCGGGGTAGCAGCTAGGCTGGGGGGAGGAGGAAGGGGGGTCTAGGTGGGGTAGGGGGGAAGGGTTTTTTTAATAAGGGGTTTGTTTCTCCTTTAAGGTATGAAGATCTAAATTAGGGAAAGATCTGTTATCCAGATACCCCCAGGTCCCGAGCTTTCTGCATAATAGGTCCCATACCTGTACAGAGAAAAAAGAAAATACTGAAATGGTGCTTATGCGAGATAATCTTTTTATAATTTGGATCTTTCTGGATAAAAAGATTCCAGATAATGGATCCTATACATCAGGGAATCCTATACATGAAGTCCTGAACATTGTTTGTGAGGCTGTTTGGGAAGTTTTAACTGTTAAAGGTCAGCTGGGTATCATCTCTCACCCTCTATAACCCTGTCAGAGTAACTTTCTCATTCCAATAAATCCAATTTAATATCCCAGTCGAGAATGATGATAATAATATAACGTCAAGCAGAGGAGCAATGTGAGGACACAGTTGGCGACAATGACTATTGTGTGAGACAACTTATTGTTAAAGGAAGTGATGGTGATGAATCAGAAGAAAGTGCAAGAATATGGAATGGTCAGATATCTAACAGGGAATAAAGGGCATCCTGGATCTAACAGCCGGAGTGCAATGATGGTGGGAATATTTGTAAGCATACTGTGAAGCATGTAAGACGTGACTTCCACTCTGACAGCTGATTCATCCAGTCTCTGCCAGCAGGACTTACATATGTGCAGCAGGAGAAAAAGGATGGAAACGTGGGAAACATGGTCTTTTGCGAAGAATAGAAAAATAAAACAATAATTATTGGGTCACGTGGTCAGTGTGTTTCCGGTATTTGATCCTATTGTGCTTTTGTTAAAGGAATAGTAATAGGCCATTGTTAAAGGAAAGTGGCCAATGCACAACGTGCACCATTTCTACATAAAAGTGAGAATCGATGTGCTGACTACTCCTCCATTGCACAAAGGAATAGTAATAGCAAAGAAGAAAAAAAGGTTTTAAAGTAAATCAGATGTAATGTACTGTTGCCCTGCACTGGGAAAAGTTATATGTTTGTGTCAAAAAGACTATTGTAGTTTATATAAACAAGCCGCTGTGTAGCCATGGGGGCAGCCATTCAAGTCACAGATAACAGATACGCTCTGCGATAGAGTACAATAGGATTCTGCAGACTGCATCTGTTATCTGCTATGTAACCTGTGACTTAAATGGCTGCCCCATGGCTACACAGCGGCTTGTTTATAAAAACTATAGTAGTACTTATCTGTTATCTACTGTGTATCCTGTGCTTGAATGGCTGCCCCCCATGGCTACACAGCAGCTTGTTTATATAAACTATAGTAGTACTTATCTGTTATCTACTGTGTATCCTGTGCATGAATGGCTGCCCCCATGGCTACACAGCAGCTTGTTTATATAAACTATAGTAGTACTTATCTGTTATCTACTGTGTATCCTGTGCATGAATGGCTGCCCCCATGGCTACACAGCGGCTTGTTTATATAAACTAAAGTAGTGTTTCTAAAGCAAACACACCAGTTTTACCAGTGCAGGGCAACACTACGTTATATTTTAATTACTTTAAAACACTTTCATTCCATCTTGTTACTTACTGTTCCCTTAACTGGTGACTGGCTACATCCAGGCAGACTTTAATGTTAGGGGTTGATACAAGTGCAAGAGCAATAAGCGGCACACTTTTGCACAATTAAAAACCACCAGACTCTGGCTACTATTTGCACTTCTAGGTGTAAAGTGTAGGATCAATGGGTGCAAGGCAGGCCTGTTGTTACAGGTCAGTAAGTACAGGTTTTCACCGAGGCCTGCGTCTGCCAGCACTCCCCAACTTGGTGGATGAGCGGCCTCCCCCTGTCGGTCCCTCATGAATACAGCATTGCAAAACACTGGTAGCACTGTATTCATGTAAGACATGCAGTTCTCTGTGCATCCCCTATGAACCTGCATGCAAACTAGAAGAAAGGCATGCTCTGTAAGACCAGCAGCGTAACAATGTGCTGCCTGGCCCCCACGAAAAAAGTCTTAGGAGGGGCCTGGTGCGCACAGTCGCTCTTTCTCTGCCCCCCCAAATACCCACCCACTTGCCTTCCCCCCCCCCCTTGGCTGGTTGTCAATGCTCCCTGCTGGCTCTCAACAAGGAGAGCGGCTGCAGAGGGGAGATTTGCGTAACTTAGAGGAAGCAGGCCCTGCGTCCCAGGCCCCCTTATTCCCCGGGCCCCCCTCCCCCCATGACCCTCGTGGGGTCTGTTTCCTCTATTGTTATGCCACTGCGTAAGACCAATAACTGCTTGTATCAGGTTAAAATGTTTCTCTGTTTTAGAACATGTTTAAAATCCAGCTTGATGCATTTCGTGTCTCTCACTTATTCATGAGTATGAGACACAAAGGGGCAAATTTACTAACCTCTAAAATTTCGCCAGCGACGGCTTTACTCACATCACAACACTTCGCCAGGCGTAGATTCACCAGGACAGTACAACTTCGCCTGGTCTGAGGTGGCGAAGGCAAGTCTGACGCAAGAGGTAACGTTCAGTAAAATCTGCATCTTAGTGAATTTGCGTAGTTACTCTCTTTCGCCCGAGCACAACTGCCAGGCGTAAGGGAGCGAAGTACCGCTAGAGTCTATCTCTTTCACTAGCGAAGTTACGCCAGCAACCGTTAGCAAATCGGTGAAGTAAAATGATGTGCACCCAGACCACCACAGTTCTGTGAGTATAGTGCTGTGAATTGAGAATTGTGCTCCATGAACATGCAGCAAATTCTCAGGGTGGTATAAAGTACAAAGGGATGCCCCCCATTTTATGCACTTTGCACCCTGCACTTAATTAATGAACCCTCTTTTCTTTGCTTTCATTTGCCGACTTACATTAGACTGGTCAAAATGAATTTATGATGGGTCACTATACAGTAGGTAACTGCAGTATTGCAATGTAGTGCCTTTGTTAGCAAATCAGCCCCTCCATGTTTAACGTGCCAACATTCCATCAGCGAGCTTCCCGGGATGATCCCATATTGAATAGCTCTTCGCTTGTACATCAATGTACATATGTAAGTCCTGCTGGCAGAGACTGAAAGAATCAGCTGTCAGAGTGGAAGTCACGTCTTACATGCTTCACAGTATGCTTAAAAATATTCCCACCGTCATTGTATTCAGGCTGTTATATCCAGGATGCCCTTTATTCCTTGTTAGATATCTTACAATTCTATATTCTTGCACTTTCTTCTGATTCATCACCATCACTTCCTTTAACAATTAGTTAACTCACACCTTGCAATAGTCAGTGTCACCAACTGTGTCCTGCTTCTTTGCAGGACTTAATCACACAAAAAAAGAAACAATTAATACACTTCAGTTAGCCCCCTACTTTACTAATACTTCATTGCTTGCATTTTCATACATTTTATGTACAAGGTTTTCAATGATAAATTTATGAAAATAAGGAGACTAAAGCTGGCCATAGACGTGCAGATTTTAGTCCTAGAATGACGAATGTAGGGATATCAATCTTTTGTGTCTATGTAAGGATGTGCAGCTAAAGATTTAAATTGTATAAACAATAATAAAGCCAAATCAGAAGATGTTCTGGCCATTAATTGACGGACAACAATCGTAGGAAAGTTATGCCCAACAAATAGTAGTCACCCATGTAATACATGCAGAGATATTACAGTTATCATCAGCTGGCAGAAATGTTCTAACCTGTCTGATCGACTAAACGTACAAAAAAATCTCGGGATGGTTATTCCATTTGAGCCCAAACACGGTCTGAAAATCTTATGAGACTATATCTTTGTGTCTGTGGTCAGCTTAAGGCACAATTTCATTGTACTTATTCAGTGCTCCTCCAAACCCAACTCATTCAGCCTTGGGGTGCTCTTCAAAACCCAACTTATTCAGCCTTGAAGTGCTCCTCCAAACCCAACTTATTCAGCCTTGGAGTGCTCCTCCAGACCCAACTTATTCAGCCTTGGAGCCCTCCTCCAAACCCAACATATTCAGCCTTGGAGCGCTCCTCCAAACCCAACTAATTCAGCCTTGGAGTGCTCCTCCAAACCCAACTAATTCAGCCTTGGAGTGCTCCTCCAAACCCAACTTATTCAGCCTTTGAGCGCTCCTCCAAACCCAACGTATTCAGCCTTGGAGCACTCCTCCAAACCCAATGTATTCAGCCTTGGAGTGCTCCTCCAAACCCAACTTATTCAGCCTTGGAGTGCTCCTCCAAACCCAACGTATTCAGCAGTGGATTGCTCCTCCAAACCCAACTTATTCAGACTTGAAGCACTCCTCCAAACCCAACATATTCAGCCTTGGAGTGCTCCTCGAAACCCAACTTATTCAGCCTTGGAGTGCTCCTCCAAACCCAACGTATTCAGCAGTGGATTGCTCCTCCAAACCCAACTTATTCAGACTTGAAGCACTCCTCCAAACCCAACATATTCAGCCTTGGAGTGCTCCTCCAAACCCAACTTATTCAGCCTTGGAGTGCTCCTCCAAACCCAACGTATTCAGCAGTGGATTGCTCCTCCAAACCCAACTTATTCAGCCTTGGAGCACTCCTCCAAACCCAACATATTCAGCCTTGGAGTGCTCCTCGAAACCCAACTTATTCAGCCTTGGAGCGCTCCTCCAAACCCAAATTATTCAGCCTTGGAGTGCTCCTCCAAACTCAACTTATTAAGCCTTGGAGTGCTCCTCCAAACCCAAATTATTCAGCCTTGGAGTGCTCCTCCAAACTCAACTTATTAAGCCTTGGAGTGCTCCTCCAAACCCAACTTATTCAGCCTTGGAGCACTCCTCCAAACCCAACTTATTCAGCCTTGGAGTGCTCCTCCAACCCCAACTTATTCAGCCGTGGAGTGCTCCTTCAAACCCAACTAATTCAGCATTGGAGCGCTCCTCCAAACCCAACTTATTCAGCCTTTGAGTGCTCCTCCAAACCCAACTCATTCAGCCTTGGGGTGCTCTTCAAAACCCAACTTATTCAGCCTTGAAGTGCTCCTCCAAACCCAACTTATTCAGCCTTGGAGCCCTCCTCCAAACCCAACATATTCAGCCTTGGAGCGCTCCTCCAAACCCAACTTATTCAGCCTTGGAGTGCTCCTCCAAACCCAACTAATTCAGCCTTGGAGTGCTCCTCCAAACCCAACTTATTCAGCCTTTGAGCGCTCCTCCAAACCCAACGTATTCAGCCTTGGAGCACTCCTCCAAACCCAATGTATTCAGCCTTGGAGTGCTCCTCCAAACCCAACTTATTCAGCCTTGGAGTGCTCCTCCAAACCCAACGTATTCAGCAGTGGATTGCTCCTCCAAACCCAACTTATTCAGACTTGAAGCACTCCTCCAAACCCAACATATTCAGCCTTGGAGTGCTCCTCGAAACCCAACTTATTCAGCCTTGGAGCGCTCCTCCAAACCCAAATTATTCAGCCTTGGAGTGCTCCTCCAAACTCAACTTATTAAGCCTTGGAGTGCTCCTCCAAACCCAAATTATTCAGCCTTGGAGTGCTCCTCCAAACTCAACTTATTAAGCCTTGGAGTGCTCCTCCAAACCCAACTTATTCAGCCTTGGAGCACTCCTCCAAACCCAACTTATTCAGCCTTGGAGTGCTCCTCCAACCCCAACTTATTCAGCCGTGGAGTGCTCCTTCAAACCCAACTAATTCAGCATTGGAGCGCTACTCCAAACCCAACTTATTCAGCCTTTGAGTGCTCCTCCAAACCCAACGTATTCAGCCTTGGAGCGCTCCTCCAAACCCAACTTATTCAGCCTTGGAGTGCTCCTCCAATCCCAACTTATTCAGCCTTGGAGTGCTCCTTCAAACCCAACTCTTTCATGGTTGTCCTATGCCTTTAAAACAGGGTGCATGTGCATTGAGCCATGGTATAACTCTGAGCAAATAAGCATATTCCTCCCAATATCTTATAGCAGTTGACCTTTAGGCTGGGTCCCCTACCCCAGGCCACTGCTTCAGGCCCCCCTAGTGACTCCAGGCCAACAGTCTGTACACACTGTTAAATCCAGTGCCAGGGTTAGAAAAGAGTTACCCCCAGCAGAAAGGCAGAGGCAATACAACACATTTTCCCCCATGGGTCAGATGACCTATATTTGACTGTACAAAGGTTCATCAAAACCAATCAGAAGTTAGCTTTGCCTGTCTGCTGCAGGTTGACTAATTAAAGAAAAATTCTGATTGTCTATGGGTTACTGCACTAAGGACAGTTTGTCCAGTGTTAGTTAAAGAGACCAAAAGGAGTAGAATTAATGGCCACCTCACCCCATTTTTTAATCAAGGTAACAGTCAACTGAAATCTTAATATAATCTCCATCTGCCATATTTAACTCGCTTTTCCTGAGCATCAGGCCGGCAGACAGTTGTAAGAACAGGAAACCATCACTCAGACATTCCATGTACTAGGACATTGTCCCCACTTTCCCACTAGGAAGGCATACACATGTAATAGGACACAAACATGACATATTTGTTGATTTATGGAGCTTGGAAGAATTTCCATTTCTGTTCCGACATTCCTGCATTGTACCCAAATTCCTTTTCCTATAGGGAAATATTATTTTATCCTAGAGATTGCAAGACAAAACAGAAATAAATCCCAAATATGCACTAGAGAGATGGATATGTTGGGTTGGAGGACATTATTGCTTTCCGAGAACATAAACATTATCATCCTTCAAAATGCGATTCAGCATTAGCCTATGGTTATTAATGGAAATCTGTCATGGTTTTAAAGGGTTATTCCCATGTTTCCTTTTTTCCTTTGTATCCCTGTCTTGTTTTTTATATGGCCTTCAAGGTTGGGTTGTATTCCGTTACTTTGCTTGTTTCTATTTAAATCTAATTTGGAGTGGTTATGGTTACCTATCCCTAGGCTAAACTTTATCTTAATCTCCATTAAGATTAAGATAATGGCCTGAAAGCTCTTTTTTTAAATATACAGGTATGGGACCAGTTATCCAGAATGCTCGGGACCTGGGGATACAGATAAAAGATCTTTCCGTCAATTGATCTCCATTCCTTAAGTCTACTATGAAATCATTTAAACATGGAATAAACCCAATAGGTGGGTTCTGCTTCCAATAAGGATTAATTATATCTTAGTTGGGATCAAGTACAAGCTACTGTTTTATTATTACAGAGAAAAAAGAAATACAGTTTAAATATTTGGATTATTTGTATAAAATGAAGTCTATGGAAGACATAATTCTAAGGTTTCCATAGCTAGAATCTCAGCCATAAAGCATGACAGCACTGCTGTAAATTCACACTTGTGTATGCGGCGGCTGTACCAATATACATCCTCAGTGATACAGAAAAAGTCTGTCTTCAGTTATATAAATAAAAAAAAGGTTTGGCTCTGGCCCCTAGGGAAATAAGGAACAAGTTGGCCATTACCTCTACAAGTTGATTTTTAACAGGAATTATATTTGGAATAAAATTATGGACTATGCAGTCATATGGACTTTTTCAAACAGATAATTACAAATTATCTATCTAACACACAAAATAATCAATTGATCGGGGTGGTTCTATATGATAACATGATTTGATATATGTAGCACAAATGTAATATATTAAAATTAAGTGATTGGTGTTAAATATATCAAATTTTTCTTATTTATATAAATTAATTGTGAGATCTCAAATTGATTCAATAACTGTTGAATAAATAAATAATTGATTAAATGAAGTAAATTACCGAGTGCAGTTGATGAGATCCTTTTTTTCATATATGACACATTTCCCTAGGGCCCCTGTTAAGAGACAGCACTGCTGCATAGGAAAAAGACAACCATTGCATTTAAGTTTATCAGACAGCTCTTTTCGCCTTCTTTAAGACGCCCTCGCCATAACCTTATTGCAGTTGTTCCAAAATTGTTGCTCTCCTAGTGGGGCTTCAGAGCTGTGGTTGGGGTAACCCAGCCAAAAGGCCAGTTATGGATAGATATGTTGAAAATGCTTATTTGCTCTCCTAAAAACTTTTGCAAGCTCAGCTTGGAGGACAGTTTAAGCAAGATTTAGTATTCTGTGATAGTTTAGGTGTTCTTGGACCTATAGCTGAATGGCCAGCGCAACAATGATTTTATATGTTTGTAGCCCTGTTACAAATGTTGGATCTCAAGGGGGGTGAGGGCTTGTCCCGAATAACCCTTACTGGTTGTTCTTCAGACTGTACATCTGGGAAGCCATTACTCCCATAATATGGACTAATGGCATTTAACACAACCTAAGCAGACTCTGGTCAAGTGTGGGTGCATGGCTCTGAATTTATGGCTGAATCCATGGTCTGAGACCACTGCTTCTGCAAGAGACATCTAACAGTTTGTCTCTTCTTCCACCTCCTAAGTAATTGCTTGTGAATGGGCTTTTTGGCTCCTTTTAGCCCATCTCACCCTAACCAGGTTCCGTTTTCTATTCCACCTCCCCTCCTCCAGTGGAGCAAACAGCATCCAAATCTACAAATGTGTGTTTTTGTATTGATGAATAAGGCTGAGGGTGCATGATATTGTATACCCGTGTATTTGATGATACCTTTATTGCCCTTCTGTTTTTCAAAAGACAATATTTTTCTCCTTGTCGGACACATTGGAATTGAATTGTTTATGGCTGAAGGTTGCCAGGCTTGTGGTGTTGAGAGAGACACTCTCCGAATGTTCTCAGACGCTCAGTTAGTGGGGGGAAAGGAATTCCCACGGACCTACAAGGCAAATCCATCTTGCTCACTGTCCCTCGGGATTATGGGAGACCACTGAATAAAGGATCCAGCGTGTGTTGTGATATAAAAGTAATATGAAACTTGTAGGAACTGAAAAGATTGAAATCACGGCGTCTTTATTAAAATGAATAGTCTGATGATCTGGAAAACAAACTGCTTCAGGGATAGGCTTTCCAAACATTTGCACAGGGCTGCATTTACCTCTCATGGAAACAAATTTGCCCTTTATCCTTATTGTAGGTGCCCAGGCCAGAGGTACAGTAGGAGTCTCAGAGTACTACATAGCTGTACACTTGTACATTTTCAAGACAAAATCTGCCACATATCTGCAGTGAAAGGTGCTTGCCATTTAAGTCATTAGTTCTGCCAGCAGCTCAGTCACGTGCAGTATTAGCTGTATCTGACTCTTCTACCTTTCCCCCTTGGCAGCTACAATTAGGACACAGCTAAAACTAACTTGTTGGTCCAGCAGCAGCCCCAAAGGGACCCCTTAGAACACAAGCCATTAACATGTTTTTATTAAAATAAAAAAAATAAAATTAATAAACAACACCCAACGCATTTCTTCATTGGGGGAAAAATGTAAAAGACACAAAGAACATTTACAAAGTGGCCCTTAGATAAGTGTCAGTCTGGAGTACCAGGAGCCCACAGGGGGACTAGACCTCTAGGGTCCATCTCCTGTTACCAGCTCATTCCCCTATTTACCCAATGTGGGGCTAGCGACCAGCAGCAGGTGGTTAGTGGCCCAAGCTTTTTCAAGCGTATCTCCTCTCACTGGTCTTAAAATGGGTTGATAGATGTGTGCAGGCCCAGATTTGTATACCTCCCAAGATCTTGGAAATATAAAGAGGGACAAAAGGATTTGTGCATGGAGGGTATTTTTTTTACCACGCCCCCCTAATTACCATGTTTATTTTACAAAATTTGTCAGGTTATGAAAGTTTGAACACATTTCTGTGGTTATTACAGTTTTGCCAATGAAGCTCTTTAAGCTGCTAGTCAAGTCAAGAGACCTGCTTATCTTAAATTGTTACAAAAACAACACCTAGGTTGATTAATGCCGGCCTCGGGCAACCACAACCAAAATCTGGCCCTGGATGTGTGTTAACTATGTTCAGAGCTGTCAGTATTTGCTGGGAGACATCCATATTTATACACTCAGTGGGGCAAAGCAGGTGGCATGGTCTTGGTGTGATAAAGTGTACGAGTTATGGGGCAGTATATGATCTGGGGCTCCCCACTGCCGCATCAAGTTAACTGTTCAGTTTCATGGGTATAATCTCCTATGAGAATTTACTTCTATATTTTATTGCAGTACAGGTATTGGATTCGTTATCTAGAAACCTGTTATACAGAAAGCTCAGAATTGTGGAAAGGCTGTCTCCCATGAACTCCATTTTATCCAAATAATGCTAATTTTATAAAAATGATTTCCTTTTTCTCTCTCTTCTAAACATTCAGGATAACAGTTCCCATACCTGTATATGTGTCTTTTTTTCTTTATCCTGGGCTTTCAATGACCCAAATCTATATTTTTCATAACCCAGTATTACTGATTTCCAGCCAGGGTCACAAGCATGGAAATAGAAACCTGCGGCTACAAAATTGCCACCTTCTATCCCAGAGATCAGAAAGTGCTCAAGCATTTATACAGAACAGCACTGTGAGAGTTATTGACTAATCGTCTGCCTTAGAATCGGGCAGTGCAAAAATAAAGGCGGATATAAGGGTGTCTGTTCTCACTGGTACATATGATCATCTGTCTGGCTTTCCACAGCATGAAAACTTGCACTGGCATTTGCATTAGTAAAAGTCAGAGGAAAGTGGGGGATGAAAATAGGTGTGTATATGCCTAAGTATATTTTTTCTTATGTTAACCGCTTTCAGCCCACATAGACACACCAAGGTCACCGGTAACTCTTAGTCACCTACTTCTTCACTCAAATGGCTGAACATGATTGGGGTCTTGCTTAAAGTTCAGCATATGCTAAGCCTTGGGGAAAATGACTATTTACTTTCCTAGATGCTCCTGGCAGTTCAGCTTGATTGACAATTAGGACGAGGATCAGGGTAGAGTCCTGCAGCGGGTTGGGGTACCTGCAAAAACCTAAGGTACCCTGTGGGTTGCGGGTAGAAGTTCTGGGTACGGGTATACGCGAGTCGGCGGTTCAGTGGGTTTGCGGGTCACGGGTCAGGCCGCGGGTCTTCACAATAGCGATTTCTACTCCTTTTTTTTATCACGTCTACTTCCGATGATGTCACTTCCGGTTTACAATGAGAGCACTTCCTGATTCTTGATGTTCAGCGGGTCACGGGTCCGGGTTGCGGATACAGTACTTGCAGGTCGGGTCAGGTAGCACGTCCAAGCGTGTAAGAATGCGGGTTGCAGGTCCGGGTTGCAGATTGCAGGTTGCGAGTACGGCTTCCAAAAAATGGACCCGCGCAGGACTCTAGATCAGGGACCACTTGCTGTGCTAAATATTCTTAGTACTATGGCTAAATGATACAGCAATTTTTATATATCTGTGACATCATTGTGAGCTAACTGGGCCTTAACCCAAAACTGGACAGAGAGAGACTTGATCCAAGCTGCTCCAGAAACTTCTGTGGTACAGTAGAATACCATACCTCCCAAAAATAATAGAAAGCGGGACAAGAATGTTTTTGACCATTCCCCATTTTTGTGGCCCTAATAACCATGATCATGTTACAACATTTGGCAGGTTATGAAGTTTGAACACATTTCTGTGTTTTTTTTACGTTATTACAGTTTTACCAATTAAGGTGAATTGCCCTTTAAGTTGCAAGTCACAGTTTCCCTAAGAGATCTGCTTATCTTAAATTGTTACAATTGTTTCTTTGCTTATCTTAAATTGTTACAAAAGTATCGAAGTGCACCTAGTGGCTGTTCTGGGCTCTCTTCCCAAAGCCAATTAAGTATCTTTTTTCTTGCTGTTCAGTGCAGGACATCAAAGAGAAACTCTGAACATTTCAGTAACAATCCAGGACTGTGGGTTGAGCTGTCAAAATCGTGACTGTCCCGCTGGGAGGTATGGAATACTATAGGCTGGCTACACTACCCATGTACTATAAAGGCAGTTGATGTTGTACTTGTAATAACCCTCACCTGCCCTCCCTGAATACAACACTCAGTAGCATAACCACAGGGGTATCTGGGGCAGGGGAGGTTCAGACTGGGATGTTTGCTGTCTGCTAGTGCCACCCCAGCTCCTTCTGTCAATCCAACTTTACCACTGTCCACAAATGAGCAAGCGGATAGGCACCCAAGTGCTTGAAGGGGGTGAGGAGGGACAGTGTATGCCTGGTCCCCATAGGTTTTTATTTGCAGGGGGGGGGGCAGCCCTTTCCAGTTACACTGATGTCAGCACTGCAATGATGAAGGGGGGGATGCGAGGGGGGTGATCAATGGCATCATGGGTGCAGGGAAACAGGATTATTGCAGATTAGAGGAATAACTAGGGATTTACCGGCAAGTACATTTGCCAGTTGGCTTGGGGGTGAAACTGGAGGTTTGGTGCCTCCTACTAGCTCTGTGCCAAATGACTTCTCTGCACTGAAAATTAATTTAAAGGGAAAGGAAAGGTTAAAACTAAGTAAGCTTTATCAGAAAGGTCTATACAAATATACCAGTAAACCATTAATGCTGCTCTGAGTCCTCTGTCAAAAGAAACACCACATTTCTTTCCTTCTATTGTGTACTCATGGGCTTCTGTATCAGACTTCCTGTTTTCATCTTAAACCTCCAGGGCTAGGGCTTGAGCATGCTCAGTTTGCTCCTCTTCTCCTGCCCTCCCTGCTGTAATCAGAACCATGAGTGAGCAGGGAGAAAAGCATTCTAAAGAATACAAATTGCGTTGTAGCTTGCGCTGTTGTGGCTAATCTATTGGCAATAAACTGCCTTGGTAGCTCTCCTTTTCCTTTAAAGGGATCCTGTCATCGGAAAACATGTTTTTTTCAAAATGAATCAGTTAATAGTGTTACTCCAGCAGAATTCTGCACTGAAATCCATTTCTCAAAAGAGCAAACAGATTTTTTTATATTCAATTTTGAAATCTAACATGGGGCTAGACATTTTGTCAATTTCCCAGCTGCCCCTGGTCATGTGACTTGTGACTGCACTTTAGGAGAGAAGTGCTTTCTGGCAGGCTGCTGTTTTTCCTTCTCAATGTAACTGAATGTGTCTCAGAGGGACATTTGTTTTTACTTTTGAGTGCTGTTCTTAGATCTACCAGGCAGCTGTTATCTTGTGTTAGGGAGCTGTTATCTGGTTACCTTCCCATTGTTCTTTTGTTTGGCTGCTGGGGGGAAGGGAGGGGGGTGATATCACTCCAACCTGCAGTACAGCAGTAAAGAGTAATTGAAGTTTATCAGAGCACAAGTCACATGACTTGGGGCAGCTGGGAAATTGACAATATGTCTAGCCCCATGTCAGATTTCAAAATTGAATATAAAAAAATCTGTTTGCTCTTTTGAGAAATGGATTTCAGTGCAGAATTCTGCTGGATCAGCACTATTAACTGATTCATTTTGAAAATGTTTTTTTCCCATGACAGTATCCCTTTAAGGCCCTGAAAAGTGTCTCACATTCATCTATTTTACCAATATGTATATTAAATAACCCATTGCTTAGGACTACACTGCGGCCACTACACCTCTGGGCCCCCCTACAGCCACAGGGTCTGCTTCCCCGAGCAGCAGAATGCTTTACTGATTAACTACTCCTGAACTAATAATTTTCAGCCACAGAAGGGCCTAGGATTGCTAAGCAAGAAATGACAAACAAAACATTCATGACTCATCAGTATAATTTCACACCTATTTTAAGCAATGAAAAGTACCTGAACTGTAGTGTTAAAATAAACACTTAAATTTCCATAATTTGTACAAAATAACCTCACGCTCCCTCATCTAACCTTCTTATATTATACTGTCCTTAAAATGGAACTGAACTTTGCCAGGTTCCCTCTTTCATTAACAAAGAACTTCCCCAGCCACATGCTCCGCAGCAAATACAGCTTCTTTTTATAGTAGGAGTCTCAGCCATTTCTGTCTGTGATGCTGCTCTGTACTCTCCTCATTGAGATCTGGCCTTCTCTTCTCAGCTGCTCTGCACTTTCTTTCCCTACATAGGACACTGCACTGAACTCTAAAGCTGGCCATAGACGCAAAGATCCGATCGTACGAATCAACGTACGATCGGACTTTCCCATCTCCCGACCCTCCACTAACCATTCAGATCAAAGTCTTTACCATTCCGATCAAATAAGAACAGATCACCCAATGTTCTGCCCCTGACAGCAATCGTACAATACTTATGTCTGACAACACTAGTGACAGTCTCCCACTGAAAATCGTACGATCGGCAATACACGCAGAGATATTATCGGCAGGCGACAGAAATTTTCTAAACTGTCCGATCGACCAAACGACCGATCTCCGACGGACGAAAAATGTCGGGACTCTCCACACACGGTCCGAAAATCGTACGAATCCACGATTCATACGATCGGATCTTTGCGTCTATGGCCAGCTTAACA
This sequence comes from Xenopus laevis, assembly GCF_017654675.1. Classification (NCBI taxonomy): domain Eukaryota; kingdom Metazoa; phylum Chordata; class Amphibia; order Anura; family Pipidae; genus Xenopus; species Xenopus laevis. Next base: position 123,097,163 of record NC_054383.1, on the reverse strand, counting down.
GAGCTCAATGTTGTGTATCCTGGATTTTACGTACCTGCCCCAAGATCACTGGGAGATCCACTAAACCCCAATTGCTTCCCTAACACTACTGGGCACATTTACTAAGGGTCGAATATCGAGGGTTAATAAACCCTCGAATTCGACCCTTGAAGTAAAATCCTTCGAATTCGAATATCGAATTCGAAGGATTTAGCACAAATGCTACGATCAAAGTAAAAGTCGTTCGAACCTTTCGAAGGATTTTAATCGATCGATCGAAGGATTTTTCTTCAATCAAAAAAAGCTTTGAAAAGTGATGGGGAAGGCTAAAACTATTGTTATTAACATGTATTTATATAGCGCCAACATATTGCATACCTACCGAAGTATGTAGTCAAAGTTTTTTTTGAAGAGACAGTACTTTGACTATCGAATGGTCGAATAGTCTAACAATTTTTCGTTTGAATCGTTCGAATCGAAGTCGAAGGTTGTAGTAGCCTATTCGATGGTCCAAGTACCCAAAAAAAACTTCGAAATTCGAAGTTTTTTTTCATTCGAATCCTTCACTTGAGCTTAGTAAATGTGCCCCTACAAATTTAATTTATGTCCACAAGTGCAATGAGCAAAGTGCAATTTTGAGCACAATCCCTTGCAGTGTTTTTTCCCAGAATCCCTGCACCATTGCAGGTGCAACAGGTCAAGCTCTGCACTTGGTGCAGATGTGCTGCACCTACCCCAGTTGTGGGAAATTTGTTGAAACTTTGATGCAAATCAGGTGCAATTGTATTGGATATTTTCGGTCTGTCCAGTGTTCACCGTGCATGTGTGCCTTATTCCTTTGGCGCATCGCAACTGCAGTGATTGACATGGGGACACAACGGGATTCTTGGAGCTATCTCTGGAGGTGGCAGTAACTCTAGGGTTCATTTGTGTCAAAATGCTGACTATCACTCAATTCGGAATGAAAGGATGGAAGGACTGGGAGGTGCAGAGCGAAACAATAGGAAAGTGCGAGGAGCCTATTATGATGCCAGTGCCTTTAAGCAGTATCGGACTGGGACACCAAGGGCCCACCAAAAAACCTTAGGCCAGTGGCTGACTCTAAGTACGATTATTCTTCCTCTCCTCACTCAACCTCTATTCTCCTAGTCTCTTTTCTTTACATACTATAATTGATTATTCCTTCTATTTAGCCTCTTTTTCTCATAGAAATAGGGAATGGCCATGAAATAGGCCAAATGTTTAGCAGCACAAGGGCCAAATGACACCTGGGCCCACCAGGACTTTTCCTGGTATCCTGGTGGGCCAGTCCGATACTGCCTTTAAGCCTTCCCAGTATCTAAGCAACCTCTTGGAAAGATAAACATTAAGGATCAGTATATATGTTAATTGTTAACACCTATTTATGAAGTGTCAACATATTTTACTGATATTGCTATTACCAGTATTAAATACATGTTTTTGAATGCAAGAAGTGTGGCTGTTAAAATGGAGAACTGGAGTTAATGGCTTTGGATGAGAGCGATGATTTCATTGGGATTTATAAAATATCAGATTGACAGGGAAAAATGAGCAGGGCAGGGTATGTCTGTGTGTTAATAAGGGAAAAAACCCAATGTAAAGGAAGACATCATGGTGGACAACAAGAGGGCTAAAGCCTTGTGGCTCAAACTTTTCACAGGTTATAAGGAGTCAGGCAAATAAATTTAAATTGAATTTAAGTCTTCCATCCCTCTAACCAGTTTAGTTGCACTTAGTCTCTGCACTCTCTCCAGCTCATTTATATCCCTCTTAAGGACTGGAGTCCAAAACTGCACTGCATACTCCAGATGAGGCCTCACCAGGGACCTATAAAGAGGCAGAATTATGTTTTCATCCCTTGAGTTAATGCCCTTTTTTATGCAAGACAGAACTTTATTTGCTTTAGTAGCCACAGAATGACACTGCCCAGAATTAGACAACTTGTTATCTCCAAAGACCCCTAGATCCTTCTCATTTAAGGAAACTCCCAACACACTGCCATTTAGTGTATAACTTGCATTTATATTATTTTTGCCAAAGTGCATAACCTGCATTTATCAACATTGAACCTCATTTTCCAGTTTGCTGCCCAGTTTTCCAGTTTAGACAAATCACTGTGCAAAGTGGCAGCATCCTGCATGGAACCTATAGTTCTGCACAATTTAGTATCATCTGCAAAAATAGAAACAGTACTTTCAATGCCCACCTCCAGGTCATTAATAAACAAGTTGAAAAGCAAGGGACCTAGTACAGAGCCCTGCGATACTCCACTAACAACACTGGTCCAATTAGAAAATGTTCCATTTACCACCACTCTTTGTAGTCTATCTTTTAGCCAGTTCTCTATCCAGGTACAAATACTATGTTCCAGGCCAACATTCCTTAATTTAACCAATAACCTTTTGTGGCACTGTATCAAATGCTTTAGCAAAGTCTAAGTAAATCACATCCACTGCCATCCCAGAATCGAGGTCTCTACTTACATTCTCGTAAAAAGAAATTAAGTTAGTCTGGCAAGATCTATTACGCATAAAACCATGCTGGCACAAACTCATAGTATTATGATTTGCTATGAAGTCCGGTATCTTATCCTTTATTAACCCTTCAAAAAGCTTTCCTACCACTGACGTCATACTAACTGGCCTATAGTTTTGAGGCTGAGAACGGGATCCTTTTTTGAATAGAAGCACCACATTAGCAATTTGCCAGTCTCTCGGCACTATGCCAGACCTCAATGAATCCTGAAAAATTAAGTAAAGAGGTTTGCCAATCACAGAGCTAAGCTCGCTTAGTACCCTGGGATGAATACCATATAGCCCTGGACCTTTGTTTCTCTTAACATGTTCTAGTCTCTTTTGAATTGCTTCATGTGTGAACCATGCATCATTAGTTGTATTACTAGAATTGGGACTATTAAGAAAGAAACCTTCACTTACTGGTTCCTCATTTGTGTAGACAGATGAAAAATATGAGTTCAGAATCTGCGCTTTTATTTTGTTTTCATCAACCAGCTGACCCCCCTCTGATAGTAAGGGTCCCACCCTTTCCTGCTTCATTTTTTTACTATTAACATATTTAAAAAATAATTTTGGATTTTTTTTACTGCTTGCTGCAATATCCTTTTCTATATCAATTTTAGCTTGCCTTATACCGTAGCTTCTTTGCATGATTTATTGGCCTCCTTGTAGCTTGCAACGACGTTCCTTGCTTACAAGTGGAATATACCGAAAAGTATATCAGAGGGGTTGTTCACCTTTGAATTACTGTGGTGCTATTCCCACTCCAGTTACTAAACATTATGTTACGGTTGACTAAACTGCTTGGATCCACTATGTTTTCACAACAATCACATCCAATGCCATTTACCATCTTAAAAGAGAGGGATATTCTGAGACAATTTGCAATTTATTTTCATTTTTTATTGTTTGTGGTTTTTTTTTAGTTGTTTAGCTTTTTATTCAGCAGTTCTCCAGTTGGCAATATCAGCAATCTGGTTGCTAGGTTCCATATTACCCTAGTAACCGTGCATTGATTTGAATATGAGACTAGAATGTGAAAAGGAGAGGGACTCAATAGAAACATGAGTAATAACAAATGTAGCAATAACAATACATTTGTAGCTTTGCAGAGCATCAGATTGTTCTTTTTGTGTAGGCTAAACCTTCCTAAATTTTCATTATTCTCTGCCCATATTAAAGGGATCATGGGTCAGAGTAAGCAGACCTAATTTTGGGCCCGCTCCATGCCCTCTATTTATAGACCAGCACCCGCCACACGGTGATGTCACAAAAGGGGCGTGGCAGGCTCAAGTCTATAAGTTGATGGGCTGGATGCTGGAAGCCTACAGTGTGAGGTTGCGGTTGACCCGCAGATTTTTTTTCGGTAGCCGGCCTGAACCTGGGTCCCTCAGTTTTTGGGTCGGCCCGCATATCACTACCCCAAACCATAGGTTAATTGCTGATAAAAAGGCTAAACTAACAGGTTATCAGTGGTTATGAATTATTATATTGCCTGAATGCCTCCGATATCCCTAAAATACACAGTGTATTGCTCCATGATTCTTTTGAGAAGTCCCCTGCCTAATCTGAATGCAGATATTCTTTAATTCAGTGTTCCGCAGCCTCCTGGATTTCCGTAGTTGGACTGATGTTCTCAGTGTCCTTGACACTAATTTGAAATTTAACACACAAAGTGAACAATTTCGTAGAAACCAAATCAGTCTTTCTTTATCAAAACCCCCTTCACTAATGAATGACCCTGGGCCGGCAGCAGCCAAGGTAGAAACAAGGAGAGCTGGAAAGAGAACTAGCCCCCGCACCAGACAAAAGGTCAGAAATTCCAAGTGCAGATATCCCATGTATCCTGATACCGGAGGCCTAAAATAGAGAAGACCTTTGTTCCGAGAAGTAAACTAATGTAGAAAAGGAAGGAAAGGAAAAACAAACCAGGAACAGGCCTCTGATAATAGATTAGGAAATTGGGCATTACATTCTCCTTATCATCCAATTATGATTTGCTTTCTAAACAAACAGCCAGGCCTAATTGGTGAAAAAGTCAAGGAAATTAAAGTTTTATGGCCGGTCCTGCCAGCTGGTCAGAGCTTCCTACAGTTGGCTTTCACTAATGTTTAGTAGCATCTGGAGTTTGACAATTCTTAAAGGGAAAATTCAATTAATTTACAATAGTATGATTAGGTTTCTGTTTATTTTTCTTTTATAAACATGTCCTTGTCTACTCTATGAACAACACATTTCTTGTGTATTTGTATTTCTACCAAAGTTGTCCTTACCTGCATGGAAATGCTCGGAACCTGGGGTTTTCCGGATAATGGATCTTTCTGTAATTTGGATCTTAAGTCTACTAGAAAATCATGTAAATATTAAATAAACCTAATAAGCTGGATTTGCTTCCAATAAGGATTAATGATATCTTAGTTGGGATAAAGTACAGGCTACTGTTTTATTATTACGGAGAAAAAAGAAATACCTGTATATAAGGATATTAGAAGTCACTGAACCGTTCCATGACTATAGGCTGCAGGAGAGCAAAGTTACCACAAAAGTGCGTGCATACCGCTACGCTCAAATAACAAATTAGGGTTCAAAAGTCTCCTTTTACTTTGACAATAGCAGGTATAAAAAGCAGCCCTACCTGCACTATCTATCTTGCAGCCCAGTATAGAATATTATACTAAGTGGTACTGAGCTGCTGCAGAGTCTGTATCATTATGAAAGTTCATTTAAAGCTGAGCAACCCCTTTTAATAGAAGTGCAAGCTACTATTTCTCCTACTCAATGTAACTGAAGGAGTCGCGACTTGGGTGAACCGGACTTGGATTTTATTATTTAGTGCTGTCCCAAAGCTAGGTGGAGCATGGCAGCATTTTTAGCAATGCAGGTGTCAGGGAGTTGTTACTGTTGTTAGTTACCTTCCCATTGTTCTGCTGATAGGCTGCTGGGGAAAAGCCTGCAGCGCAGCAGTATAGAGTGACTGAAGTTTTATCAGAGCACAAGTCATGACTGAGGGCACCTGGGAAACTAACAACATGTCTAGCCCCATGTCAGATTTTAAAAATTAAATATGTAAAAAAATCTGATCAGATTTAATGAGGATTTTGCTGGAGCAGCACTATTAACCTATGCATTTTATAAATACAGATGGAACATGTAATCTCCGGTATAAATATTACATTAGCTAAACGCTATTTTTTGTACAAAATAACAGATGGAGCACAGAGTATTCTCTGATCTGGCTCACATGGTACAGGTGTGGAAAACCAGTTATCCATAAAACTCAGAATTACGAGATGATCATCTCTCCCATAGGGGCAAAATCACTAACCTCCGGACAGCTGTGCTCACATCGCCACACTTCGCCAGGCGAAAATTCGACAGAACAACGCAAATTCACTAAAATGCGAAGTTGTGTCCAGGGCCCTGAACGATGGTGAAGTTTCGGTAACGTTAATTCGGCAAGCAAAGCGAAGTTGCGCTAGCATCGGCTAATATGCTTACGGCGGGAAGTTAAAGTTGAATGGACGTATATGTTGCAGCAAATACATTACACTACACAAGCCCGGGGAACCTCAATAAAATAAAATAAGAATGTTATAATGCCCTACACATGAGCCCAGTGTATAGTTTATGTGCCATATGTAAGGAAATGTAGGGGGAAGCTGGGTACCCTAAAAAAATTTCCGATCTTTTGCAGCCTATCACCCTGAAAAACGGAAAAATCACCAGCGTTTTTTGGGACTTTTTGAGGAAGTCCTATCTACTCTATTGCACTTCACCTGGTCTGAGGTGGAGAAGGCAAGTCTGGCGCAAGAGGTAACGTTCAGTAAAATCCGCATCTTATTGAATTTGCGTAGTTACGTCATTCGCCAGAGCGAAAATTTGACTGGCGTCAGAGTGTGAAGTAGTGATAGAATCTATCTCTTTCCTGGCAAATTTACACCCGTACTCGTTAGTAAATCTGCGAAGTCCCGAAATGATGTCACACTGGCGAATTTTCACTAACGTTAGTCACTTCGCCCTTTGGTGAATTTCCCCCATAGACTCAAATATAATCAAATAATTGAATACTTGATCCCAACTAAGATATAATTAATCCTTATTGGAGTCAAAACAAGCCTATTGGGTTTATTTGGGGGGCTATTTTTCAAAGGTCCAGTTTGTGAGTTTTTTTTTTATCTCAAATAAACTCACAACACAAAACTTGAATGTAAAAAAACTCAAATTAATACAATTGAGGGGAAAACTTGAATACTCAAATTGATCGAGTTATCAGCAAAAAAACCCTCACATTTTCCAAGCGCAAACCACCGAAAAGACCCCGAAAATCATGAATGCTAAAAACATCTTCAAATGGTTCAAGGGACCTCTCCCACTGACTTCTACATGAACTCAACAGTAATTTCAGATTTGAGCTTTTTTGCAGCTTGGGGCATAATAAATCTTGAAAAATGTGAGTTTTTACTAAAACTACCATCAAATTTTAGGCAGACTTAAAGCAAGGATATCCAAATGATAGAACGACTCCTCATCTAGAAAACCCCAGGTCCTGGGCATTCAGAATAATAGGTCTGATCCAATGTTCCCCCTAATTCCTTCTCGGCTACGTGTGCAGAAAGATTCTTTTGTGCATACATTTTAAACTTGTGTGTGCATTTTTAAAAACTGTGTGCATAGGTTAAAATAAATACAAACTTAAGCTCTTTCACATAAAATTCTTTGTGCGCACCACAATTTGCTGAGTGCGCTGGCCTCAAGACCTTAGAGGGAACATTGGTCCCATCCTTGTATACCATTTGGACTAGAAAAATTGTGTGGCTCAGATTGTGCCAAGAAGAATAAAGTACAGTTAAATCTAACCAATAAATAAGAACCTTACACCTTCTATTGTAATTATTTAATTCAATTACAAGAAACCAAAACCAGAGTAAAACCCAGAAGCTCAGCTCCTTCCTATCAGCATTCGGGAGCTTGGAAAATACCTAGCAATTACCCCGTTATTACAATGAAACGGGCCTGCTAGCTCCAACAGGGAAGTTTCTTCCTTTGTGCCAAATTTTGCTTTGAAGTCAGATGATGAAGTTTCTCGTGACTGCTGAATCACCTTCCTTAGCTTTTTATTTTTAATGGGAATAAAGATTTTCTTCACAGTGAGCATTAAAAAAATTACATGTTCTCAACTGGAGCACTGACTGATGTGTTCTAACTGTCTCTGGGAAGCTGTGTGGGGCTTTTATCATCATGTTTAATGGCAACTCTACTGACAATCTTGTGCTTCCCACACAATGTGTGGGTTCGGGCCGACACCGCACCTCCATTTGTGGGTGGCGGGTGTGGGTTGAGCTCTTCTTCCTGCTCTCCTTGCCTGCCACCCGAGAACTGCCAGCTTCCGACTTCTTGCTTGATTTTTTAAAGACGCGCTCCTCCTGCTCCGCCCCTTTTGCGACATCATTGGTGGGGCGCGGTGGCGCGGGCCTTAAAATGAAAGCAGGAAGTTGGGCTCAGGTGGGGGCTGGGAGAGCAGGAAGAAGAGCTGCACCCGCCAGCCACCCACAAATGGAGGTGTGGGGTCAGCCCAAACCCGCCCGACCTGCGGGTCCCAAGGGTAGCACATCACTACTTCCCACTAGTCTGGGGAAGGTTCCCCTTTCCAGCGGCAGAATGGAAGCAAATGTTTTTTATTTTTGTTACGAACAGGTATTTATAAAGTGCCAGCATATTCCTTATTTTTGGAAACTATATGGGACAAATTCACTAAAGAAATAAGCGGCCGTCGCTAGCGAAATTGCACCAGAAATACAATCCGCAGGGACATCGCTAATTCTCTAACAGGCGTAGAGGACAATTCACTAGTGAAAGAGTACAGTGCTAACAAATTTCGTGCCCTATCCCCAGGCTCATGCGAATGATCGCTACTCCACAAATTCACTATAGTGTGAGTTTTCCATTACGTTACCCCTTTCACCAGAGTTTCCTTTGCCAGGTTATCCCTGGCAAACTGATAAAATGAAGTTACATCCTCCTCAATCTTATGTCAGCTGGAGTTTTTTCATATTTTAAAGTGGGGGTTGTATTTAAAAGTTGCAACTGTTAAATAGTTTTGTTTTAACATTTTTTTCCAACCATTTGAGGGCCATGCCACATTTGTTTTTAGGGTGGGCTCTAGGACATTAGAGGATCTCTTTAGTTTTTGCTTCCTTGGTCAATTGTAATAATAAGTGGCCACTTCAAAGATTTGCACCAACATCTCTAATAAAGACATATATATGACCTATATAAACCTGCCCTATTCAAATTGACCTAAACATAAGAGTACTAACAAAGTTTTGCTAGGCAGAAACGAACGTTAACAAAGGTTCACTATAAAATGCTCGTGATGACGAATTTACGGTAGCGAAACTTTGCCAGAGTTTGGCTGCCTAGATGCAACTTCGCATTTTGATGAATTAGCTTATGCACTGCGAATTAACGTCTTACGAAGTGGCGCAAAGTGCAACGAAACCAGTGTTGGACTGGGACACCAGGGGTCCACCCAAAAACCTTAGACCAGGGGCCCACCATAAAACTTTAGACAAGGGGCAACTCTCAGTACTATTATTCTTCATATCCTCAATCAACCTCTATTCTCCTAGTCTCTTTTCTTTACATACTATAATCTGTTATTCCATCTATTTAGCCTTTTTGTTCTCATAGAAATAGGGAATGGCCATGAAATAGGCCAAAAGTTTAGCAGCACAAGGGCCCAATGACATCTGGGCCCACCGGGAGTTTTCCTGGTATCCTGGTGGGCCAGTCCGACACTGGACGAAACCTTTGCAGGGAAATGTTTTTGTGAATTTGCCCCATTAGGTGTGTACTAACTAAAAGGTTTCACAGAAGAGTTGGTTCACCTTTGAGTTGGCTAGTTTTAGTATATTATAGAGTGGCTAATTCTAAGCAACTTTTCAATTGGTCTTAATTTTTTTCTTTTTTAATATAGTTTTTGAATGATTTGCCTTCTGCTCTTTTCAGCTTTTAAATGGGGGTCAATGACCCCATCTAAAAAATCAAATGCTCTGTAAGGCTACAAAGTTATTGCTATTGCTACTTTGTATTACTCATCTTTCTATTCAGACCCTCTCCTATTCATATTCCAGTCTCTTATGCAAATCAGTGCATGGTTGCTAGGGTAATTTGGAGTCTAGCAACCAGATTGCTGAAATGGCAAGCTGGAGAGCTAAATAACATTAAAACCACAAACAATAAAAACTGAAAACGAATTGCAAATTGTCTCAGAATATCCCCCTCTACATCATAGTTAGGGGCAGATTTATCAAGGGTCGAATTTCGAAGTGGAAAATACTTTGAAATTCGACCATCGAATAGAATCCTCTGACATTCGAATTCATCGTACGATCGTATTCGGATTCATCATATGATCGTACTCCGATCGTACTTCGAATCATACGATTCGAACGATTTTATCGTACGATCGTACGATTTTCCTTTGAAACCCAAAAACTTTGTACAGAAAGGTGTTTGAATTTTTTTGGTCCTATAGTGTGTCTGGGTTATCTTTGGCAGTGGTGAGACGGGCAGCAAAACACACTTTGGGGGTCATTTGCTGAGTGCAGGAAGAATGCTATGTTTTTGTACTTTGCCCCACTCCAGAAACCTGGGTTTGCCCCATTAATTCAGCACGTCCTACATTGTTATAGAGACTTTCCTGAAAGTTGACCCATGGAATGCTGTACCATCAACAATAACGACATTTGTGCAGAAAGACCTTGGCTTTTGAGCTTGTATGTGTGCACAATGTACACTGTATGTATGGAAGGTGTGATCGGGGCGGTATAGCAACTTGCATTGCGTGATCCAATGAGTGATTGTTAGGAATTTTTACGTCACTGCCTCATACAATACAAAACAGGATTATGATAACTGGATCCTGGAATTGTAGCCTCACATTCATAATTCTGTCTGTCAGCAAACCCACCGCAATTGCTCTTCCTGATCCTTCAGGTACTATGAGCGTTTGACATTTCCCCCAGATCCATCCCAAGAGGCCACAAAAGTATGTCAGAGGGGATTGTTTTCTCTTTGTTCTGTCCAAAGAATTCCTTTTTTGGCTCACAATATCAGGCAAGGGGAATGAATGGCACATTTTTTTCTAAAATCTATTTCTAGAATTTTTTTCCCTCGCTCAAGGTCTGGAGGATGTTGACAGGAACTTTTTCAGAGGCCTTTCGTGTCATCAACTATTCATAGCATCAACTTCCCAGGTCTTGTTTTATGGATTAAGCACAGATTAGATTGGGAAATTAAAAAGGCTTGTATGCCGCGAACAACTGCAATAATATATATATATATATATATATATATATATATATATATATATATATATATACAGTATATATATATGGGAACTTTCCATAATATTTGCCTGGTCAACATTATTTGAGAACTGATGAGGCAACTGGAAAGGCATTAGGGATGTGTTCTACTCCAGTCCAGTTCTCATGCTGCACCAGGAAGTCTCACCTGGGTTGGAACCATTTTAAAGGGAAACTTGGCATGAAGGGTTGATGGATATTATTGGAGAGGTGGGTGAGTCTTAAAGCACAGCAGACCTATACAGACAACAGAACTGCAAACTGTCATATATAGCTATGGTCTAGTGCACAGTATGGCTTAAAAAACAGGTTTGCCCATGGGTGGTTTGGGTTTGAGATGATTAACTTTTTGGGTGAGTTGCAGGCCCAGAGGACTCTACCCTTCCATAAAACTAGCATGTCTGCCCAAGCCCCCTCTGAAATACTTGCCCAGCTCAACTCTGAAGCCTCAGATGTAATTCATATACTCAAGCCTGCCATGGCCCTTCCAATGACAGCTGGTCGGGCATGCGTATATCAGTAATATCAGTACTCTGGGACAGGTTGGTCAGGGTTGGGAAAGGTTGGGTTAGTGGTGGCACAGGCCAATACCACTCATCAATAGTAAGATGTGTTATGGGTAAAATGGTGTGAATATGTGTCATGGAACACCTAGGCTACATCTAATATGCTCATATTTTACATCATGGGGTACATTAATGCCAATATACCTGTAATATTCATCTTGAGTACAATGCATTGACTTGAGTTGTTATTCTTCCTGTTTTTCCCCTCCATTTACCATTCTGCATGTTCCTGCATCCTGAACTTTTCCCCCCAACGATGTCCCAATACCATCCAACTTTTAAGCCAATGTGCAAGTTGTTGACACCAAAGATGGGCCAACTGAGCCCAATCCAATATACAAGATGGTTAGAAGCAGGATCTGGGGAGGGTGAGATCAACTGCAATAGGCAGCTTTACATGGTTATTCATACATCATCATGCATATTCCACTCTTTAGATGACCTAGACCAGGGGTTCCTAACCTTTTTAACCATGAGCCACATTTAAATGTAAAAAGAGTTGGGGAGCAACACAAGCATGAAAAATGTTCCTTGGAATGCAAAATGCGAAGTGCTGTAATTGGCTATTTGGCATCCCCTATGTGGACTGGCAGTACACTTGGTTTTTATACAACCAAAACTTGCCTCCAAGCCTGGAATTCAAAAATAAGCTCCTGCTTTAAGGCCACTGAGAGCAACATCCAAGGGGTCTGTTAGCAACATGTTGCCCGTGAGCCACTGGTGGGGATCACTGCGCTAGACCCATCAAAGTGAATACTTGTACAATGCATAATTGTAGGCCGTCAGATCCCTATTACAGATGTATTTAATAAAGAAGCTTTATTTGCAAAGATAGTAGTAGCCCTTTGTTCCCAATCCAAACTAATACACATGTCCGAGATGTTCTAATACAGAGGTCATTGAGATGCTGTAGCTAAATGGAAAGACATAACATCACTATACCAGCCATCCATAACAAAACATCACCCAAGTGGCATAGTGAATGAGTTCTTAGTCTGCAAACCGCTCTTATCCTTGGTACAACTCTTGTGTTAAAGGAGTAAATGGAACTCTCTTTCCACTTGTTGAGGTTTGGAGCCTTCATGTTTGTGAACCTCTTAATAATTGTTTACATAGGGGTCAGAACTATGTTATTGACATCACCGCAGCATTTTTGTTACACTGGCAACATTAAGGGGCACAATTCAGTGTTTTGACTGCAATGGCCTTCTCAAGGAGGACGCCTGTCTTCCCGAATGGTGCCTGCAATATGACGCCATAAGCAGGAATGGGAAGCAGCTGCAGGCTGGGAAGGGGGGCTTTTAGCTGCCATGGATCTCCCTATGGGGACTGCATCAGTTTTGTATCTAGATTTTTTCCCATTTAAATGAATAGAAAGCTGCTGCAGACAGAGGAGTAGATTAGGATCACCAAGTTTCTCCCTATAAGGACCACAGTCCTCATCAGTCAGACTACTGTGTGTAAAATAAGCTTTTTTTCTTTGGCATCTATGACTGTACAGTCCTGTTTTTAGCCAGGGGGACTGTGACCCCCCCCCTAAAATGTTTACCCCTGGTTTTGCCCCAAAAATGTACCCCCCTACTACTCACCAAGGCAATGATCTTTCATGCCCCAAAAATTTACCCCCTACTACTCACCAAGGCAATGATCTTTCATGCCCATGAATTTTTGGGGAATGTTGAAGCTTGTGTTGAAGTGCAGGTCAGTGCAAAATACACTTTGTCTGTTTGTGGTCTCCCTACTAAAGGAAATGGCAGATCATGGTGGACATATCCAACATTCCTCCAACAGCATAAATTATCAAACTTTATCTGGATGTTCTGGAACCAAAGGTCATGGCCAATTTACTAATAAGATTTTCGACATTTTAGCCCTTAAATCTTCTGTCCGAACAGGTAAAATTGCTAGGGGTCAATTTGATTGAAGTTAATCCCAAAACATGTCAGATTATTAGTCCCAATTTCCTAGGTTTTCAATTATCCTAAAGTTCTAAGATAAATGGGTGCATACACTGAAAATATAGATTGCTTACCAAAAAACAACAACCAATCGCTGATACAGGGGGTAAAGGGGGCACTACCCCAAAAAGCTTACAATCTTCTCCTGTAATAGGCATCGTATCTGGTTTGTCTCCAAGTCTACAAATGTGCAAGCCTCTTCTCAATTGCTTTTACTTGTCTTACTCCAGCCTATTGCTGGGTATTCAGAAACGCTTATCACTAATACTTGGCTGCCTTTCAAACTGTAGTGGAACAAACGATTAATGAGTATTTGGTGATTTGTAGCTTTCCTGTATTTCAATTCATGGCCTACGAGATTCCTGCAAAGTGAAAGTACTTATTATTCACACTTTCTGGAAGAGAAAGTCAATGAAAGTGGCCGTTATTCAAGGCACCCTGACCATTTTCGTTTCTCAAAAAAAAAAAGGAGAAGAAGAAGTCTTGAACAATCGGGAAATGTGTAAACATGGAAGCATTTTCAGAGTAGTTGAATATAATTGACCCAAAGTGGTTATTGTTGTAATTAGGTCTGAATGTATTTATAAAACAAATGGCTGCCAATCTCAATATCTGCTTTGGCATTTCCTCATCCAAAATGTACTGCTGGTGATATTAGGTGTTATATCCGCCTTAGCATGCAAACTCCATCCAATCCCTTTTTGCCCATGGCATAACTAGCAACTAACTAGCTCAAAGCTAACTCATCAGAAACCCATTCCCTTTATCCAAGCCTTGATGAACTTGATCTTTTTTTGCACAAATAAATCTTGATTCTGTGCATCAGAAGTAAACACCTAATGGATCCTCTAAGTCAGTGATCCCCAACCAGTGGCTCATTAGCAACCTGTTGCTCTCCAACCCCTTGGATGTTGCTGTCAGTGGCATCAAAGTAGGTGCTTATTTTTAAATTCCAGGCTTGGAGGCCAATTTTGGTTGCATACAAACCAAAATGTACTGCCAAACAGACCCTCTTGTAGGCTTCCAGTCCATATAGAGGCTACCAAATGGCCAATCAAAGCCCTTATTTGGCACCCACAGGGACTTTTTCATGCTTGTGCCAAAATCTTTTTACATTTAAATGTTGCTCATGGGTAACCACTTCTTGAACTACTTTCACTTGCTCCCCATAACCCACTGGATCTGCTGTCATAACAGTTATTACTGTATTTCCTCCCCAGGACCCATACACTGTTTAGGTCGGCTGAGAGCAAAAGTCCCTTATTTCCCCAATATTTACATTGTTGTTGAATTATACTACCTAGTGCACTAAAGATGGATAATCTTATTATTTCTCTCTTTGAATTTTTTTTTCATCCTTGTTATTTACAGATTGCCCTGTCATTTCCACAATAGATACAATGACTTATTACAGCGGTTATATGCTGCCAACTCTCTGTTGATGCTCAGGGGAAAAGAAGAGGAAGGAGAGAGTAGTACATAGTTACTATGAGGTTTCTGGATGTCCTTGGAGCTCCCTATTTAAAGGCAGCTGCAGATGACTTAACAGGAAAAAACACTTCTCTGCATGAATGTATACAGGGCAGCAAACAATAACGCTCGAGAGGAACTGAAGGAAGTCGCTAAGACGAAAGCTGAGGGGTGATAAAGTTTGGGGCTGGATGCAGGTGACAAAATAATCCACATTTGCACAATATCCCGGGATGCTGTTTACTGCCGGGAGGAGGATGGTACACTCCTACTTGGCATTCAAAAGGCCTTACAGGCAGTGGCTGGGTATGTAGTAAAAAACAAGCAACACAAACATTTTCCATTTTGTTCAGTTCAGCTTTGTACTCCAGTGTGTCCCTAAGGCAAAGAATTAAAGTCTTCCGTGTGTTTACAGCAGGACAAAATGATTAGGGGGTGGGACATTGAATAACAAAACATCAGGTATTAAGGTCTCATCTTGGGGCAGAAGTCTTCATTCATGTAGAGCTGGATCTTCTAAGGAGAATGGGATAAAGACAATATATTGGCACAGATTAGGGGTTCATGCTAACTTGCTGCTCTAGATACCTCTGAAGCTATAGCAAGGGTGTTCCTATTAGCTAAGGACGGCCCTAAACAAATGTTGAACCACAGAGGAGCACTTGAACTTAAGCAAGGTCAGACAGGACATCCTGATTGGTGGTTGTAGTTTGCCCCACAATGCACATTTTTCAAAGGATAATCACATTTCAGGGGAGACCAATGACCTGAGAAATTCTTTACCTAAAGTAGTCCTGATGGCTGGATACAATAAATTAGCTTCCCAAATGGATGGAGGCCCTTACAGCAAGTGAGAAGGTCCAGGCAACTGCCATTTGGGCGTGAGGCCTAGAGGCCTGGCTATGACAGGTCTATTGTAGCCGGAATGTACATTCTGGGACAGATTTTTGTTTTTTAACAAATCCTAGCGCATGGGGCATCCCAGACAGAGACAGCTCTCAATTATGAGCAAAGAATCCCAGACAGCATTCTTAGTGCAGAGTCCCCAGGCAAGTATTCTGGAAATAGCTGGTACTCTCAACGTGTGAGTGGGTGAATCCCTTTTATATTGAGAAACCACATGCAATAAATTGCTCATTGTTGCCAAAATAAATCTCGCCATGTGTACATTTATGCAATTGTCTGGTGCTTCCATTCTGGTGGTTTTTGCTGGTGTATAAATGATATAACTTGTAGCCCATGAAAATGGCTCATTAACAAGACAGTTGCACAAAAATCGACATAGAGCAGTGTTGGACTGGGAAGTCTGTGGCCCACTGGGGCTTCCTAAGGGGCCCCACCCCAGCCACAAAATCCTCCTCTTGTCAAACCAACACCACCCCCTCTGCGTGCGCCTGACTTGTAACCAGGGCCACCATCAGAAATCACAGGGCCCTGTACTAATCCTAGCACATGGGGCATCCCAGACAGAGATAGCTCTCATTTATGAGCAAAGAATCCCAGACAGCATTCTTAGTGCAGATTCCCCAGGCAAGTATGCTGGAAATAGCTGGCACTGAAGGGTCAACGTGTGAGTGGGTGAATCCTTTTTATATTGCGGAAACCACAGGGAATAAATTGCTCATTGTGGCCAAAATAAATCTCTCAGAAACAGAATTCCGCCACAGTTACATTTATGCAATTTTCTGATGCTTCCATTCTGGTGGTTTTAGCTGGTGTCCAAAAGTATCAAATGATATAACTTGTAGCCCATGAAAACGGCTCTTTAACAAGACCGTTTAACAAGACAGCTGCACAAAAATGGACACACAGCCCACTGGGGTTTTTTCCGGTGTCCTGCCGGCCCAGTCCGACCCTGACACAGACATTCATTAAAAACACTTGTGTCCAAAACCATTCCTTGCACTTCCATGTAGTTGTGCTTGGTGCTAGTGCACCCTTCTTGCCTCCTGTATTGAATCACAGGCAAACACTTGTATTTCAATAAAGGAACCCAGGAGCTACCGGCACCTTCAAGTGCTATTGTGTCTGTTTTGCATCAAAACACAAAAGCGTTTATACATACTTTGACACATTTGATATGTTCGCCAGCAATTGTGTTGAGCTCCCTCATGGCTGCAATTATCATGGAATTGGGGGTGTGGGAATGTTGCATTTTGGGTAAAAAGTCCAAAATTGCACTTGTATAAGTAAATGATCCTTTGAGTCTTCTTTTGACATTGGAATTGAATTTCAGAGAATGATATGCTTCCTTTTCCAAGACTTGCTTACTGCCCCTAATAGCTGAGCACTAGAAATAAAAGTTATGGTTGTCACATACTTGGTTGGGTAGTACCAACAGTTGTTACCACACTTCCAAGCTGTCTGTGTATATGCTGCATCTTGACTGTAGTTTTAGCCGACCAATCTTTGGATTGCAGTTGGTCTAACCAAACCGAAAATTGAATCTACCAATGTCCTTTGTCAATGTAGAAGCTGTAGGAGCCCAAACTTCTCTTCACTTTCCTTTAGATGAGTGGTTATGAAACTGTTTGGCTAGCCCTTTTGAAGGGAGAGAGGTCTGAAGCAGTGGCGTGTGTTGGCTCACTTATGAGGATATTTGGGTTCAATACCTATTTGCTCTCCCGATAAACAGTTTAAAGGAGAAGGAAAGCTACGGAAGCATTTTAT
The DNA here is from genome assembly GCF_017654675.1 of Xenopus laevis. Classification (NCBI taxonomy): domain Eukaryota; kingdom Metazoa; phylum Chordata; class Amphibia; order Anura; family Pipidae; genus Xenopus; species Xenopus laevis. Next base: position 123,079,614 of record NC_054383.1, on the reverse strand, counting down.
TGCCAATAGATTAGCTACAACAGTGCAAGCTAGAATGCTATATTTATTCTGTAGAATGTTTTACCATACCTGAGTAAATAGCTCTAGAAACTCTCTGTTTGTTTAGGATAGGAGCTGCAGTATTAACATGGTGTGACATCACTTCCTGCCTGAGTCTCTCCCTGCTCTGGGCTCAGGTTACAGTAGAGAAGGGAGGGGGGCGGGGAAAGAGGAGCAAACTGAGCATGCTCTTGCCCAGGGCAATGAGGTTTAAGCTGAAGGCTGGAAGTCTGATACAGAAGCCCATGTGTACACAATAGAAGGAAAGAAATGCTGTGTTTCTTTTCACAGAGGACTCAGAGCAGCACTACTTGGGGGGTTTACTGGTATATTTAGATGGACCTTTCTGATAAGGCTTACTTAGTTTTAACCTTTCCTTCTCCTTTAAAGGTCAGTTATGTGGACATATGGAGTGAAAACGTATTTGCTGTTCTAGTTATTCTAAAAAATCTGCCCAAATGACTGGTGCACCCATATTTCCCTATATCTGTAATGTTACCATGTGCTAAATGGGTTTTGGTCCTCCAAGGGGGGGGTCTTCAACTGAAAAAGTCCAACAACCACTGCTTTAGATTCATTCATTTGGGTTATTGACTTAAACAAACAGAACATTAATATTGGGCCATCCATGTGGATAGCCAAACTGCACCATATATCCAAGTTCAACCAATGGGCTGACGTATTGGGTAACCCAAAAGCTGGCCTGAGCGTGGCATTTACTTCTACCCAAAGAAAGGCACAGAAGGTAAAAACATTCTTACATATTGTTCTTGCTAGTATGTAATTATTGGTAGCTACAGTGCAATTAACCTGTCACCGACATTGGAAAGCCCCACAATAACACCAAAGCGAAAAAACATCAGTAAGTTTCTGTACTTTTGACCTGATTGTTGTTTGTTTGTTGTAAGAAAAAGGTCATAGATGCTGAAACTCAGAGGCCACACTAAGACGTTGGCTGAGGTTTCTCTCCCAACTCCTGTTTGTCTTTCCCATTAATATAAATACTTAATACAAGTCACAATTCATAGACTGGGGGCAGGTCGGGGTCGCAGGATGTGAACAGGAATTTGTCGCCTCTATTGTTTTGACCTCTTTTGTACAGCACCTGCACATTATCAGCTGTACAGAACCAGAACAAAGGTCACGGGACAGTTTTTTTACATTATTTACTAACAGACAAGAGTTCTGGACTCTGTGTTTTCAGTAGCTGTGCTCGGCAGTTATTATAAACGGTCTTATGTTATAGTACTCAATGTTAAAGTGGCTGCAGTAATCCCCTGGAATGGTTTGATATAAATACATCCGGCTACTTTAGCTAGTAATATATTAGTTTAAATGTTACAAACCTGTTGTTAGTAGGGGTTAGGGTAGGTAGGTGTTATTGCAACAATTGTTGAGTCCCTCCAAAAACAAGATTATTAAAAATGCAAAAATATTTATTAGGACATACTAGAAAACGGCCTATGCATTTCATGCCTGTTAGGGCACTTACTCATATATATATGATATTGGATGACTTTGCCGTAGTTGGCCAGCTTAAATATATTGCAATATATGGACAAACAATCCCTGTTTTGTTTTAGTAGCAGTATGCACAAAATGTCTCTGTCTTAAATATATTGATAATGGGTTGAGTACAGAGGACTCTTGTATTTGACTATATATATATATATATATATATATATATATATATATATATATATATATATATATATATATATATACATATAGCTATAACAGGCACAAAATGCGTTTTCTACTATGTAATAAATATTTTTGCATTTTTTTAATAATCTTGACTGTTTTTGGAGGGACTCGCAACTATTGTTGCAATTTCGTGGATATGCACCTGTGGACTGGGATGAACTGTGAGTATATCCCTCCCCCCCCCCACATAAACAAATGTTTGCTTGCATGCATAACTTATTGCAAACTTTTTGATTGTGGCAGTGCACATATTGGCTCCTGGCACCTGTTCTTTCTTTTTTTGTTGGTGGGGGTTATGCTGAGAATAAATGACGTTTCTCCTTTTAATTGTGAGAGTGTTCATATTTAAAGGAAACTGGTCTATATATTTTAGTAAATCTTGCCCTTTTACATCTCTTGCCTTGAACCACCATTTTGTGATGGTCTGTGTGCTGCCTCAGAGATCACCTGACCAGAAATACTGCTGCTCTAACTGTAACAGGAAGAAGTGTGGAAGCAAAAGACACAATTCTGTTAATTGGCTCATGTGACCCAACAAGTAAGGCTTGTTGGTATGTTTGTGTGCACCGTGAATCGTGTGATCCCAGGGGGCGTCCCTAATTTTTTAGAATTTTAGAATCGCAATTTTCTATTTATGATTACCCAATGGCACATACCACTAGAAAAGTATATTATTATGAAAATGGTTTGTTTACATGAAGCAGGGTTTTACATATGAACTGTTTGATGCAATATCTTTTTATAGAGACCTACATTGTATCGGGGGTCTAGTTTTCCTTTAATAGATTGTTTTGTTTAGGGAAGAAATTTGATTCTGAGCAACCCTAACCACCATAGCAGTCACATTAGGAACACCTGTCTTAAATCAGTGATCCCCCACCAGTGGCTCATGAGTAACATGTTACTCTCCAACCCCTTGGATGTTGCTCCCAGTGGCCTCAAAGCAGGGGCTTATTTTTGAATTCCTGGTTTGGAGGCAAGTTTTGGTTGTATAAAATTGAAGTGGTTACACCGCACACCTGGAACTTTACTCACTTTTTCTGCTTAAGCGGTGCTGGTTATCCTCCGGCCTGACGAGGCCCTCCAATAGTAGCAATTTCAATTATGGATCCGCACACACCAATTTTCTGCAGTTTTCTTTAATTTTTATTCACCACCAATATCAACGTTTCGGGGGGTACAACCTCCCTTCGTCAGGATATACATTCAAATGTGAAAAAACACCTTTATAGGCTTAGCTCCGCCTACATTGTTACATGTGATCTAATTAACATTTTTCTTAGATTTCCCCATCTAGGTTTCAAACTTAAAAATTCTCATAGTGCATAAACAATAATTAATTTTCTCGTGAGATTTTCTCTTATATAAAATAGTAAAATATGAAATACTTTATAGGTTGTTGTGTTATTCCCCTAATTTAGGGAAGCCCTGTACTTCCACCCATACCCTTTGTTTTCAAACAGTAAATCCATTTATTCAGTGAATCATTTTCTACCTTTGTTGATAATATTATTTTCTCTCTATCCCCTGACTGTTCATATCTGTGAAAAAATAGAGGGATAAAAACATTGTATCAATAAGTGTAGTTGGAATAAATAGGACAAAAAATAGGGTTTAGACACACTTGGGAAAGTGTATGTTATAATCATAAAAAACATGCCAAACTGAAATTTTCATTGAGACCCTTTGGAGTTAGCGTTTTGAGTTGCCATATCCAAAAGGCCTCACGTCTTAAAAGGTTCCTTTTAAAATCATTGCCTTTATCCTTTCGAACCACTTCTAAGATTTGCCATCTTAGCTGCGATATGTTATGTTTCATTTCAAAGAAATGTTTTGCTAGTAGTGTCTCTTTCTTATATTTCTCTTTTTCTTTCCCTTTAACCTCATTTGTTTCTGGTTTAAAGTTTCTTATAACACTTTTATGTTCGTACATTCTTAATTTGAAAGATCTAGATGTTTGGCCCACGTATCCTAGTCCACAGGGGCATTTTAATAAATAGATTACACCTTCCGTATCACATGTGGAAAAAGATTTAAGTTTTATATCATATCCTGAGCTCGGGTGTTTGCATATATCTCCTTTAATCACCCCGCTACAATGTCCACAACTGTGGCAGGGAAAGGTTCCATTTTTGTTAGAAACTTTTTTGTGGGTGGGTTTCTCCCCTAAGTCAGTTCTGATGATCCCATCAGAAATTGTTTTACCCCTTTTATAGCTAAAGAGAGGTTTCTCCGTAAACAGTTTGCCATATATTCTATCTTTTTGTAAAATGGGCCAGTATTGTAGTATCACCTTCTTTACAAAGGTTGAATGGGGACCAAATGTTGTCACACATGTCAGATTTTGTTTTTTCTTTCTATTTGTTTTTTCTTTCACTTTTAAACATTCTTGTCTATCTATACCCAACACCTCTTCTTTGATCTTTTCTAACTCCCTTCTGTCATATCCTCGTTGGTTAAAGTTTTTTATCATTATGTCTGCCTGTTCTTTGTATAGTTCATCAGACGAGGTGATTCGTCTCGCTCTGATGAACTGACTTTTTGGTAATCCTTTCATTACTCCTGTTGGATGGTAACTATCTCTCTGTAGGAGGTTATTTCTGTCTGTTTGTTTTCTATACAAATCGGTTGTGAAGGTCCCCCCATCAAGGGTAACCTTTACATCCAAATAGTTTACTACATCTGGACCCACGTTCATGGTAAATTTAATTGTGTCATGTACTGTATTTATATAGTTATAGAATTCAGACAATAGTTCTCTTGTTCCTGTCCAAACCATGAACATGTCGTCCACATATCTATACCACATGTCGACGTATTTACTATATACAGGGTGCGATAGAATAAATTCATGTTCAAATTTATGCATATAAATATGTTGGCACCCATACTCGTACCCTGTATTTGTAAATAAAAATTTTTGTCAAACCTGAAGTAATTTCTTTTTAATATTAGGTCTAGACAATCACACAAAAAGTTCACCTCCTGTACCTGTAACTTCTCTTTCTGTAAATATTCCCTACAACATTCTATCCCTTCCTCGTGCCTAATTGATGTATAGAGATCCTTTACATCTATAGTGCAAAGTATTGCTGTGTCTTTCTTTAAGGTGGTATCTTTTACAAGTTTCAAGAATTGGGTAGTATCTTTAAGGCATGTATCTAATTTCGGGAGAATATCTTGTAGATATGTATCTACATATATTGCTAGTGGCTGCAACAGTGAATCAACCCCTGATACTATTGGTCTCCCCGGGGGATTAATTAAGGTCTTATGAATTTTCGGTAAGAGGTAGAATACTGGTGTTCTCGGATTCTCTTTGATCAATAAATTCTCTAACTCTGGTGTTATACTCCCTGCTAGACAAGCGTCATTGAGGAAAACCCTTATATCTGTTTTTAATTTCTCTGTCGGATCCTTCTGCATTTCTAGGTAATGATTTACATTGGATAATTGGCGCTGTACCTCTATTGAATAATCATCTTTATTCATAACCACTATACCTCCACCTTTATCCGCTCTCTTTATAATAATATCTTTATTATGTTGCAACTCTTTTAAAGCTTCTCTTTCCTTATATTTTAAATTGTTACTTCTAGAATTCATATGTTTACCTAAATTCATTTCTATATCATTGTAAACCATATTTGTAAAGGTCTCTATTGAGGCATTATTAATATTTGGATTAAATGTACTACGATTTTTTAATTTCCCATACAGAATTTCTTTCTTATTTTGGGACAATATACCCCTATCTTTATCCATAAATAACATTTTCAATTTTAATGACCTCACAAATTTGTACATTTCCACCTGCAAAATAAATGGATCACATTTGTTTGTCGGTAAATAGCCCAAACCCTTATTAAGGACAGTTATTTCATCAGTAGAAAGTTCCTTAGAAGATAAATGAATTACCAGGTTTTCTACTTCTTTCTCCTCAGAGGGTAATCTCTGCCTTCCTGGATTTCTGCCGTTAGTGCTGTAACTTTCCGACTCCCCTCCTTGGGTCTGACTGCGGAGGGTAACCTTCTCTCTCCTCCTACCGTATCCCCTCCGTGTGCGCTTGTGCCTAAAAAAGGCTGTGGGGATATTGGAGAGGCTGCTGGACTGTCTCCCTCTGTTACCGAGTCAAACGTGCGATCACGTGACCCGGAAGACGCCGATGAATCTCTGCGATGGTCTCTTTGCGTTCCAGCTGACGTCATCGCTCTGCGTCCGCCTCGTGGGTGACGGCGTCCTCTACCCACTCCGCGTCGGCCCTCTCTCCTCTGCTGCGTCCACGTGTACACCTGTCCCAATTGGTAATCTTGTGTGTCTCGTTTGAATTTTTTCAGTTTCTTTTGTAGGATGTATTCGCGGAGTTTTCCCAGTTCTATTTTAGTAGCGTTTAGGGTTTCTGTCACTTCTTCTGTAGTGAATGTACTCTTTATTTCCGTAGTGAGTTTATGTATCTCTTAATTGGTCTCACGGATTTCCCCTTGTAGGGCCTGTATGGTTAAAGTCATTAGATCAATACTGCATCTGTCTAATATTTGGTGCCATTTATCTCTGAATTCTGCATTTTCCTTAAATAGAATAGGTTCCAAATGGACCCGCAGTCCCCTGGGAATTCTAGATGCTTTCACATATTCGCCCAAAGTGGAAAGGTGCAAGGTAAGGCTCAATTCCTTTTTGCTCATAAATTCAAAGTGTTTAAGCAAGTTTTTATCTGGCAAAAGAGGGGTTAATACCGGTACATTCTGTACTGTGTCCAGGATTCTTTTCCTTTCCTCCTCTGTAAAGCCAAAAGGTGCTGCACACTTAGGGGCAGATTCATTAAGGGTCGAATTTCGAAGTTAAAAATACTTCGAAATTCGACCCTCGAATTGAAATCCTTCGACTTCGAATATCGAAGTCGAAGGATTTAGCGCTAAACGTTCGTTCGATCGATCGAAGGATTTTTCGTTCGATCGAACGATTAAATCCTTCGAATCGAACGATTCGAAGGATTTTAATCCAACGATCGAAGGAAAATCCTTCGATCAAAAAAAGGTTAGCAAACCTATGGGGACCTTCCCCATAGGCTAACATTGACTTCGGTAGGTTTTATCTGCCGAAGTAGGGGGTCGAAGTTTTTTTTAAAGGGAAAGTACTTCGACTATCGAATGGTCGAATAGTGGAACGATTTTTCGTTCGAAACGTTCGAATCGAAGTCGAAGGTCGAAGTAGCCCATTCGATGGTCGAAGTACCCAAAAAATACTTCGAAATTCGAAGTATTTTTCATTCGAATCCTTCACTCGAGCTTAGTGAATGGGCCCCTTAGTGGTGGTGTTACTGATGTCTTCAAAGGACATCTTGACCAGGGTGCTAGTGTTTAATACGTCAGAAAGTCAATAGTATTGAAGTGGTTACACCGCACACCTGGAACTTTACTCACTTTTTCTGCTTAAGCGGTGCTGGTTATCCTCCGGCCTGACGAGGCCCTCCAATAGTAGCAATTTCAATTATGGATCCGCACACACCAATTTTCTGCAGTTTTCTTTCATTTTTATTCACCACCAATATCAACGTTTCGGGGGGTACAACCTCCCTTCGTCAGGATATACATTCAAATGTGAAAAAACACCTTTATAGGCTTAGCAGAAAATTGGTTGTATAAAAACCAGTTGTACTGCCAAACAGAGTCTCCTGTAGGCTGCCAGTCCACATAGGGGCTACCAAATAGCCAATCACAGCCCTTATTTTGTACCCCCAGGAACTTTGTTCATGCTTGTCTTGCCCCCCCAACTATTTTTACATTCGATGTTGCTGACAGGTAAAAAAGGTAATAGATAGTAAAGTGTGAAGCCATAATGAATTCTGTGCGCAGTACTTGCATTCAAAGGTATAAGAGTTGTTGGTACAGATTCTGCTTTCTCATGATCCCCCTCATATTCCAACATGTCCTGTATGAAATTTAAATAAACGTAAGGCTATTTGTTATAAACGTAAGGAACATATTAGCACAAGGACATAGTCTATTGCCTCCACAATCACCAGATATGAACTTTGTTGAACTTTTGTGGGAAATTGTAGCGCACTGAATGTTAACTACTGTAGATACACTTCCTTTATCCATTAAAGAACTGTGGCCCTTTCTTCTTAAAGGAGAACTAAATTCTAAAAATGAATGTGGCTAAAAATGACCTATATACAACAAAATGGGACTTCTGCCCCTGCCCATGTGGTTCCAATTAGCTCAATTAGGAGTGAATGACACCTGTACATATAGTAAAGTAAAAGGCAATATTTATTCAACACTATGCTGATATCTTAGTTAAAACCAATTAAAATTCAAATAAAGCAGCGCTGCATGTGCAAAAGGGATCCCTTGATATAATATATATGCATGCAACTAGCGATTATATGCTATTGTATGAGATAACATATGTCCATAAAGACTAGACCAAACGCTCCAATGATGAAAAGATAATCCCAATTTGTAATTAGATGGGTGGTCTCCAATGGTAATATCCAAACTAGTTGTAGCAAAGTGTAATGTTAGTACATCCCAAGATCTGTAGAATACGCAGTTCACCAGTTAAATAAGGCACCCCCTATAGTCCACGTATCCTTGAAATATGAGTGTGGTACACTATCAAGTGTTTTGGGGGTAAGCCTGCGGTGAAATCCAAGCATTCAAGGAAAGCCCAATAATAAGTGGGTGGACAAGGTCGTTACTGGGTCCAGATTTGCAAGAAAGGCAGACAAGCCATCACCCTATATTGCATTTCAATGGGGGATTTGCGTCTCCATAAGTGACCCGCCTTATAGACCAAAATGAGATTGGTCTGTAATATAAGATGATGCTACAGGTTTGCTGATTATTAAATTCTGATGCTAATTGCACTGTTTCTGTGCTGCCATGTAGTAATTATCTGTATTAATCACTAATCAGCCTTATAGTGTGACATTTCTATTCTATGTGTACTGTATATTGTGAGTGGGTCCCTAAGCTCAGTAAGTGACAGCAGCACAGAGCATGTGCAGTGAATCAGCAGAAAAGAAGATGGGGAGCTACTGGGGCATCTTTGGAGACACCGATCTTTACTGCTAAATGGCTGTGGTTGCCTCGGGATGGTACAGAAGCACAAAACATAATGTACAACATTTCTAGCTATTTCTTTAGTTAAGCTTTAGTTCTCCTTTAAAGACTAGGGCAGTATGTCATTATACATAGTTCAGAACCAAGAAGCCCTTCCGACTGACCACCCCGGTTCACATATATGCCTATGGCTAGTATGGGTGCAGGCCGCTGGTGTCAGGGCCTAGCAGCTCTAGTAGGTTGGGCAGGGCTGGATTTGTGGAACGGCCACAAAGGCTCGGGCCTAGGGCAGCTGGATTTTAGGGAGCAGCATGCTGCGCAACCACACCCACATTGTTTGGGAAGCACTGGATATGGGCAAAAGTTACTATAGGTTTTTACATTTCCCATGCACCAATCCCCAGTGCTTCAGACCTAATGGTGAAAATTTGGGCATGTGCAGAAATGAAAGGGAGGGTACAGGGGCGACAAATGGCAGCAGGCCTAGGGGTGCCCACTATGTAAATACAGTGCTGAGGTTGGAGTCGGGACCATGGAGGAAGCTGTATACAGAAAAAGTTCCATTCACGGTATCCGATGGATTATGAGAGTTCATCGCCGTATCCAGGCAACAAGATCAGAGCAGGCAGCAAGTAGCAAAGTCAAAGTCAAAGAAACCAATGGATCAAGGCAGGGAAACATTTTAGAAGCACCCAAGACCTTTAACAAGAAAGACATATGTTTTGGCATTGAACCTGGGTCTCTTGTGTCCTTTTATTTTAAATTTTGTGCAGCGAAATGTGGCAGAATTACGTTAGTGCGCTGCCATGGCCGTCTTCATCTTGGATCTGAACTGGAGCTCTCTGCAACGGAGCACTCTTGGCAGCAGCTAGGAGGAGGGTGTGGGTGTAGATAGGGGGGTAAAAATAGGGGGTCTGACAGGTGCCTCATTCCCTTGTGCCCTAATCACTGTGCCTGTTGTAGTGTAGTTGCACCACTAATGACAGCAAAATACTGAATCTCTTCTTCTACATATATCCAAGCTAATAACCCACATATGTCATTGTTTTATACCATAAATTTAAACTGTCCCCATTATCATTGTATGGGAGGAAACATAAGCATATGTACTTCCGGCAGCACTGCTGGGAATCCCTATCCATAAAAATGTTGCCCCATTCCCTATTCATGTTTATTTCTCACTTATGAGCAATATTAGTTGAGAACCGAGCAAGGCGGAATTACTACAGATATCCTTATCGACAGGCAGATTTCCCTGCAAGTCACGAGTGTCTAAAATGTGACGAATGTAAAGGAAATGTTTCACCCGTACACCTAAATATAGAGCGTTTTTTTTTTACTAAGGAAGTTCTCTTATCCAATAAACCGGTATTAGCAGCTGCACGGGTCTGGGCTTTATAGATTATTTTCTATATCTTATCTGCCCCAAATCAGTCAAAATATTAGCCTTGGCATTTAGATTGTTCCATTGTTTCCTGAAAGGAGCAGATGTTTGGTGTTTGTAAACACAGATAGGTTATGGGCTATTGTCAGCCGCCCCCAGCTGTAGCAAAACTCTGGCCCTATGTCACTTGTTATGGGAAAATGGACCCTATTTTGTACGTATGGTTTAGTCCTTTATTTCCCTGAGCTGAAAGGAACATAAAAGGGCAAATAACTTTCCCCCCTCGGAGTAGTTGTGTTTATACACACAGGGGTGGCTGTAAATTTCCATGTCTGAAGTGAACATAAACACTCTCAACTGATATTATGGCAACAGCAACACTAATATTCATACGAATATCTGCACTTTCCTATCCAAGGGAACCTATCAAAGTTCACCCGAAAAAAAGTAAAAGTAGAGTGAGAATTCTATAATCGGCCAGTATAACAGCCCTCAATAGAGAAACAAAGTCTAAAAAAATACGGCTACTTTCAGCTTATTCTTTATACAGGTATGGGATCTGTTATCCAGAATGCTTTGGAACTGGGGTTTTAAAGATAACGGGTCCTTCTCTAAATTGGATTACAATACTTTGTCTACTAAAAAATCTTAGGGTTAAGATTAAGAAGGATATTTACTAATATTAAGAAGGGTATTTACTCAACCTCAATTGTTTCTGGTCGAGGTTTTTTGGGCAAAAACCGGAATTCTTAAAGGAAAAAAACTTTTATTGAATTTTTTCAAGATTTATTATACCCCAAAGCTGCTAAAAGTCGGAATCCGAAAAACCTGCCGAGGTCATGTAGAAGTCAATAGCAGATGTCCCTTTTACAATTTGAAGATATAGTGATCTGTGCTGGATTTTGTCCGATAATCCCAACAATTCTGTTTTTTTGATAACCCGAAAAAAAACCGACCGATTCGGGCGTCAGATCTGACAAATTTGTACAACTCGAGTTTTCTATTTTATTCATAAATCAGATACAATCGTGGATGGGAGTTTGGTCAAGCTTGGTTTAATAAATAGATAGGATCAAGGTACTGTTTTATTATTATAGAAAAAAAGGAAAAGGAAATAATTTTTTTAAAAGTTGATTAAAATAGACTCTATGAGGCCTATTTATTAAAGGTCGAATTTTAGTGGGTTTAGAAGTTTTTTAAACCACGTCTACTCTCACTTTCTCTAAAAACCACAAAAATGTCACAGAATTTATTAAAAAATATGAACTGAAAAAGCATAATCCGTAAAAGTCACAGAAAAGTTGAGAAAACTGCAACTTTTTTGCATTGTCACCCAAAAGCCAGCGTCAAAAATATCTGAAAACCTCTAAAACCATGAATCAAAGAAAGATCTTCCAGTTGTTGTAAGGGACATCTGCCATTGACTTCTACATGTTTGATGGGTTTTGACTGGAGTATTTTCCTATTTGGAATAGTTGCAGTTTTGACGCATAATAAATCCCAAAAAAGTCACTTTTTTTATCTTTGTTTGATTTTTGTCTTCAAAAAGCCAGATCCAAAAAGTCACGGCTTAAAAAATTGGCTTCTATAGAAAATAGCCTACCTGTAAGCTTTCTAGACAACGGATCCCATACATGTACTGTTTGTAGTGATTTGGGAAATAATAAGTGTGTCCCCTCGTGACTCCAGGGAACACCAAACAGATGGAGGAGAGAGAATAACCAGGTAGTCTGGATAATTCATGGGGGCATGAGCTGTAGGGGTCTGGTGTATTGAAATATGATGTGTAGAGGAGTAAGCAGGTGGTATGGCTGTTGCAGAAGAAGCAGAAAGAATATATTACTGGTATATTATTAACATGTATTTATATGGCACCAACATATTGCATAGCACTGTAAAGTAAATGTGATTATACAACTAAATCACATGAATTATATACATAGAACATATGGAGTTACATACATCACAATCAATACCGGTACAAAAGGTATATCCAGAATGCTCGGGGCCTGAGGTTTTCTGGATAACGTATCTTTCCATAATATGGATCTTCATACATTAAGGGGGTTATTTACTAAACCACGCATTTATCTCATTATTTTATTTTAAAAACCATGACCCAACTCCCATGCCCTGTTTCACCTTATTTATTAATGAAAAAACTCAAATTAATCAGATCAAGAAAAAATAAAATTAAGTGAAAACCCAAATTGTATGATTTTTTAAGGCTATTCTGCCGAAAAGCCTGTTTTTTTTTTTTTAGAGTTTTTGCCTGAAAACCCTAAAATCATCAGATTATCATCAGGCTAAACCCAGCGCAGACCACGATACCTTCTATTTGGGATAGGGACCTCTGCCATCGACTTTTACAGATCCATGACAGGTCTGATATGGCGGATGTTCCGTCTTTTGCAGCATCAGGGTATAATAAATCTCGGAAAATTTGAGGTTTTTTTCCACTAAAAATGTAAGGGTTTTTTTCCCACAAAAAATTCGAGTTTTTTTTTGTTCATTTAAAAATTTTAGTTTTTGCTCAAAAAAAACCCAACCAGATAAAGTTTTGCTTTAGTAAATAACCCCCCAAGTCTACTAGAAAATCATGTAAACATGAAATAAACCCAATAGGCAGGTTTTGCTTCCAATAAGGATTAATTATATCTTAGTTGGGATCAAATACAAGCTACTGTTTTATTATTACAGAGAAAAAGGAAATACTTTTTAAAAATTTGGATTATTTGGATAAAATGGAGTCTATGGGAGACGACCTTTCCGTAATTCGACTCTTTTTGGATAACGGGGTTACGGACAACGGTTCCCATACATGTTCTGTATTATGGACTAGACTGCTGAGATATAATACTGACCCAGGCTAATATAATACTGTCACTTATATGTAATATAAGGGACTAAGTTTGCCAGGTGACTAGTAACTTCTATCTGCTGATTGGCTGCTATAGGTTATTGCACCTGGGCAAATTGAGTACCTTTTTTTACATTACTCAATATATGTTTTAAAAGAAAACTCAATCAAGACTATGAAGGTCCAGTTGCTCTAGATTTACTTCTGCTAGATCCAACATGATTCTGGTTTACTCAGCATAGAGGCTCCTTTAGCATATATTTCTTTTATTGCTAAAAGTGAGATCATGTTTAGTTCCTAGACTAGAGTATGCAACCGGCATATCTTTGGATCAAACAAACAATTGAGGCACCAGCAGAGAAGGTTCTCCCAGGGGGCTTATTGCTCATAAAAAAAATCTATGGGGCAAGCACATTCTGCTCATACCAAATCCATTTTTTGTTGGGGATATATTATATTTTCTTAAAAATGTAATAAAATTGGCCTTCGGTGGTTTAATGTCAACAAAGAGAAGTTCTGCATGTTCTTCCTTGTTCATTTCCTCCGTCTTCCCATGGGTTCAGCCCCCGCATTGCCCTCTTATCTCAGTTCTGTTTCCAGGAGTCTATCTCTTGGACCATCAGCACCAGACTTTATATTTTGTGATATCATGAATGACAGACGCTTAAGGAAGACATTAATCCTTCATGCGCTCTAAATAGACAGCATCAAGAAGCTCAAGAGCAACATTCCTACGTCTGGCTGAATCATAGGGGTGTGCAGGAGATGGTATCTACCAGAGCAAGCACTGGCCAGACATAACTGGTTCCACAACTGCTTTTGGTGGGAACATGAAACTGATTATTTTTCTACACTTTTAAAAAATACATCATCATGAACTTTTATATTGATATGGTGCCAACAGTGCTTTACAAAGAATGTTCTATAATTCATATCAGTCTCTGCTCCAGGGGAGCTTCCAATCTAAATCACAGTCACGCAAATACTAGGATCTACTTCATCAGGAGACAAAAAATAAAAATGGATGAATTTAAAACTTCGGATTGCAGGCGGTGCTATAGTCAGGGCTGGAACTAGGGCTAAAGAAAGAGACACAATATTGCTCACTGCACTAGCAATGTGGCCCCCCTAGACCCGCTCTGAAGCTAAGGAGCTTATTTATTAAAGTCTGAATGCCAAAAACCAGAAAAAAAATAGTTTTTTTACTATAAAATATGAATTTTTAGTGGAAAAAAAACCTTGATTTTTAAGTGGAAAACAAAACTTGAATTTTTCAGGATTTATTATACCCCGAGGATGGAAAAAGTCAGAATGTTGCATACAAGTCAATGGGAAAAGTGCCGAAAATATTTTGATCTGCGCTGGGTTTTAATGCAATAATCCGAACATTTTGTGTCGAAAATCCGAGGTTTCTTCTGGAAAATCCGAAAAATTTGTACGATCTGAATTTTTTTGTTTTTTTCCCACACAGGAAATTCTCAGGAAAATGTTATATGATAAATTAGGGGACAAAAACCGTGCGTATTTGTTCGGAGTAGTTTTCAGAAAATAATGAGATAAATTCGGACTTTGATAAATGGGCCTCCCAAAATTGAAAGTGTGGGAAAGTGCGGGAGGGTGGGATCAGGCAGCATGGAGGGGCCATTTACCAGGGGAGGCAAAAAGCTGCCTCTTTAAGAGCCGAATTTCCGCTTTTAACATGGAAGTTCGGCTCTGCTAGTGCAGCGAGCACAATATTGCTCATTTCACTAGTAATGTGGCCCCCCTGGACCCTCTCCGAAGCTAAGGGGCTAATTTATTAAAGTCCAAATGCCAAAAACCCGAAAATGTTGTGGTTTTTTTACTATAAAATCCAAATTTTTAGTGGAAAAAAAATCGTGATTTTTTTTAGTGGAAAAAAAACACTTTTTCGGGATTTATTATACCCCGAGGATGGAAAAAGTCAAAATCCAAAAATCAGGCATCTCAGAACTGCCGAGGTTGCATATATGTCAATGGGAGAAGTCACGAAAATATTTTGATCTGTGCTGGGTTTTAATGCAACAATCCGAACATTTTGTGGCAAAAGGCCGAAAAAGTCAGTTTTCTTCCGGAAAATCCGAAAAATTTGTACGATCTGAATTTTTTAGTTTTTTTCCCACACAGGAAATTTTCGGGAAAATGTTATATGATAAATAAGGGTAGAAAAACCCGTGCAGATTTGGTTGGGGTAGTTTTCGGAATATAATGAGATAAATTCAGACTTTGATAAATGGGCCTCCCAAAGTTGAAAGTGTAGAGCAGAAGGGTGGCATCAGGCGGCATGGAGGGGCCATTTACCAGGGGAGGCAAAAAGCTGCCTCTTTAAGAGCCGAATTTCTGCTTTTCAACATGGAAATTTGGCTCTGCTACTGCAGCGAGCACAATATTGCTCATTTCACTAGTAATGTGGCCCCCCTGGACCCACTCTGAAGCTAAAGGGCTTATTTATTAAAGTCAGAAGGGCAAAGACCTGAAAACATTTTATTCGTTTTTTTAATATAAAATCCGAATTTTTAGTGGAAAAAAAAAACTTGATTTTTTAGTGGAAAAAAACCTTAAATTTTTCGGGATTTATTATATCCCTAGGATGGAAAAAGTCAGAATCCGAAAATCCGGCATCTCAGAACTGCCGAGGTTGCATATAAGCCAATGGGAGAAATCCCGAAAATAATTTGATCTGCGCTGGGTTTCATACAATAATCCGAAGATTTTGTGGCAGAAATCTGAAAAAGTCAGAGTTTTCTTCCGGAAAATCCGAAAAAATTTGTTTGATCTGATTTTTTTTTTTTTTCCCACACAGGAAATTTTCATGAAAATGTATGTTATATAATAAATTAGGGGGAAAAAAACGTGTGGATTTGTTCAGAGTAATTTTCAGAAAATAATGAGATAAATTCAGACTTTGATAAATGAGCCTCCCAAAGTTGAAAGTGTGAAGCGGGAGGGTGGCATCAGGCAGTGGCGTAACTAGATATTACGGGGTCCCACAGCAAATTATTTTTCAGGCTCCCAAAAAGACTAGAGGTTGATCTGTTTTACCAATATTTATTGAAATTATATATAAATTAGGGTCTCATGGGACCCCTATACCTCTTGGGCCCCCTCTGCTTTCTCTGTAGTTTTGCCCCTGGCATCAGGGCTGCTTCTGCTGGCTAAAGTGGCACATGTCTAGGGCAGAGCAGTAAGGAGACACCAGGCATGTGTCTGCTAAGCCATTCCTGGGTCACCGACCCCTGATTCCTTTGTAGAACTCGGGGTTCTGCCTTAGGTGCGGTGCATGAAGAGTTTGTTCCGGCACTGGTTACTGGGGAAGACAAGGACCTGCACCTACAGACACTGTCAGAAAAAATGGGAGCTAATACAGGGCCGTATTTATATATAGGTCCCCGAGGGCCTGTGCCTAGTGTGGCACGGTTTTGGGGGCGGCCCTCTGAGTGCCTGACGTCACTTCCACTGAATACATTGCATGACGTCAGCGCGCACAACGTATGGTGTGTTTAGGTCTGATGTTTAGGGCGGCATCGGATCTAAATACGGCCCTGAGCTTATGCCTGTTTTTTTGCACTTTGCACCATGCCTCGCTGTTAGTAAATTAACCGTATAGGGGCAGATTTGCTAAAGGGCGAAGTGACTAATGCTGGCGAAAATTCGCCCCGTGACGTCATTCAGGCACTTCGCCAATTTACTAACGGACACAGGCATAACTTCGCTAGCGAAAGAGACAGACGTTAGCGATCATTCACACTCTATCGCCAGGCGAATTTTCTCTCTGGCAAATGGACGTTACTCCGTCAATTCACCAAGATCCGTATCTTAGTAAATTGACGGAGTAACGTCCATTTGCCAGAGAGAAAATTCGCCTGGCGATAGAGTGTGAATGATCGCTAGCGTCTGTCTCTTTCGCTAGCAAAGTTTACTGAGCGTTACCTCATTCGCCAGACTTTCTTTCGCCAGCTCAGACGAGGCAAAGTGCAATGGAGTGCATAGGACTTCCTCAATTTTTAGTGGAAAAAGTTTCTAAGTCCCAAAAAAACGCTGGAGTCTTTTCCTTTTTTCAGAGTGATAGCCTTACATTTTTTTTGGGTAACCGGTTTCCCCCCTACATTTCCTAACACATGGCACATAAACTATACAGTGGGCTCATGTATAGGGCAATATAACAACTATATTTTCTTTATTAAGGTTTCCTGGACTTGTGTAATGTATTTGCTGCAACATATACGTCCATTCATCCTTATCATTTTCCGCCGTATGCAAATTAGCCAACGCTAGCGCATCTTCGCTTTGATTGCCGCAGTAACGCTAGCCAAAATTCGCCATCGTCCGGTGCCGTGGACGCAACTTTGCATTTTACTAAATTAGCGTTGTCTGAGTGCCTCGCAAGAGTTATGATGGCTGCAAAGCCATCGCAGGCGAATTTTGTATTCTCCAGTGTTCTAGGAGGACTTCATTTGTAATAATGGTGATTTAAACCTTACCACTGTGGCCTGTTCTCTGTATATTACAGTCTGCCTTTCTCCTCACTTAGAATATTGAATACGTAATCTGAATATCAAATATACGCTTGCCCCAGTCCATGTAGTGCCGCCAGCCTGCGAAAGGCTCCTGTAAGGACTCAGCAGTGCCATGAATGGGTGAAATCCGAAGAGGTGTTGCTCCAAAGATAGTGACTGAAGTGGAGGTGTCCAGTTTCTGACGTTAGGGTTCCTTTTCTGCTTTGGCATGGAATCCCTCTAGTATTAATAGATGCGACTTTAGCGCGTGGGGCTGGCTGAGTGACAGTAGGGTGGCTACGATGGCAGCACTTTGGCATTCCCAGATACAGGGCAATGATTCAAGCAATGTCAGCTGTTATTAACCTCCTGACCTTTTATTCCAAGCAATGCAAACGTGGGTTACACATCATCATCAATTAGTCCATGTTGTTCTAGCCACATTTATAAATCACTGGGCATGAACATGCAAGGCGAGAAACAGAGCTCGGGTATGGAAAACAAATTTTCAGGACATAATCCGTTATGCAGAAATCACAGGAAGGTCATCTCCGATAGACTCTATTTTAGAAGGGTGGCTCGCCTTTAAGTTAACTTTTAATACGTTACAAAATTGCTAATTCTAAGTAGGGATGCAAATTCACCCAGAATCCACCTTGGAAGATTCGGCCAAATCCCGAACCGAATCCTAGTTTGCATATGCAAATTAGGGGCAGGGAAGGAAAAAGTGGAAAAAAATTGGTTTCGTTCCTTGTTTTGTAACAAAAATCTTATAATCCCGCCCTCCCCACAATTTGCATGTGCAAATTAGGATTCGGATTCAGTTCGGCCAGGCACAAGGATTCGCCTGAATCCTGCTGAAAAAGCCTGAATCTTGGCCGAATCCCGAACCAAATCCTGCATTTGGTGCATGTATTGTTATTGCTACTTTTTATTACTCATCTTTCTATTCAGGCCTCTCCTATTCATATCCTAGTCTCTTAATCACATCAATGCATGGTTGCTAGAGAAATTTAGACACTAGCAACCAGATTGCTGAAATAGTAAACTGGAGAGCTGCAGAATAAAACGCTAAATAACTCAAAAACCACAAATAATAAAAAATCAAAACCCAAGTGCAAATTGTCTCAGAATATCACTCTCTATATCATACTAAGAGTTAATTTAAAGGTGAACAACCCCTTTAATCAAATAATTCATTTTTTTAAAAGAAATTATTACCTTTTTCTCTGTAATAATAAAACAATAGCTTGTCCCAACTAAGATACAATTAATCCTTATTGGTGGAAAACCAATGTTTTAAAGGGATGGTTCACCTTTCAGTTAACTTTTAGTATGTTATAGAATTGCCATTTCTAAGCAACTTTTCAATTGGCCCTTTTAAATATAGTTTTTAAATCATTTGCTTTTTTCTTCTGATTCTTTCCAGATTTCAAATGGGGGTCACTGAACCCATCTAAAAACAAATGCTCTGTAAGGTTACAAATGTATTGTTATTGCTACTTTTTATTACTCATCTTTCTATTCAGGCCTCTCCTATTCATATTCCAGTCTCTTTTTTTCATTGCTGAAATTGCAATCTGGAGAGCTGTTGAATAAAAAACTAAATAACTAAATAACTAAAAAAACTTAAATAATAAGAAATGAAGATCAATTGCACTCTCTATATCATACTAAAGGTTAATTTAAAGGAGAACAACCCCTTTAAATGATCTTTTATCAGATTTAAGGTATGGTAACCCAAATTACAGAAATATCCCTTATCTGGAAAATCCCATACCCCACACATTCTGGATAACAGGTCCCATACCTGTATAGTGGGAAGTTTTCAGGTGAAGATCTTGGGCTGGGGGATGTAATGCAAGAGCAGCTGGAGGGCTACACAGACATCAGTGCTAAAAAAGTTAACCCCCCTCACACAAGTTATATAAGTTATTGATGGTCAGGGCCCCCTTATAAGTTAAAAAAAACTGTGACGTCAGGGCCCCCATAAAATTTATTTTTAAAAAATTGGTGATCATGGCCCCCCTACAAATAAAAATAATAATTGGTGACCAGGGCCCCCCTATAAATTAAAAAAAAGCATTGGCACCAGGGCCCCCATAAAAGTTTTTTTATAAAATCATTGGTGCCAGGGCCCCCCTTAAAAAAATTGTGGCCCCAGAGAATATTTTTTTAAAAAAAACATTGGTGGCAGGGGGATTAAAATAATACATTGCTGTCCAGGGGATTAAAAAAAGAAAACAACACACACATTGGTGTTCAGTAGAATTGAACTTGTGGCTTCAGGGCTTCAATTCGGGCTGTTTTTGTGACTTCGGGGCTTTTCGCGGCTTCAGGACTTCAACTTCGACTGTTTTTGTGAATTCGAGTCTTTTCGCCGCTTCAGGACTTCAATTTCGGCTGTTTTCATGACTTCAGGTCTTCCCGCCGCTTCAGGACTACAATTCCAGCTGTTTTCGTGACTTTGGGTCTTTTCGCCGCTTCAGGACTTCAATTTCGTCTGATTTCATGTCTTTGGGTGTTTTCGTGGCTTCAGGACTTAAATTTCGCCTGTTTTCGTGACTTTCAGTCTTTTTGCCGCGTCAGGACTTCAACTTCAGCTGTTTTCGTGACTTTGGGTCTTTTCGCGGCTTCAGGACTTCAATTTCGTCTGTTTTCGTGACTTTGGGTGTTTCCACGGCTACAGGAATTAAATTTCACCTGTTTTCGTGACTTTCAGTCTTTTCACCGATTCAGGACTTCAACTTCAGCTGTTTTCGTGACTTAGGGTCTTTTTGCCGCTTCAGGACTTCAATTTGGGCTGTTTTCATGACTTTGGGTCTTTTCGCTGCTTCAGGACTTCAATTTCGTCTGTTTTCGCGACTTTGGGTGTTTCCGAGGCTACAGGACTTAAATTTCGCCTGTTTTTGTGACATTCAGTCTTTTCGCCGATTCATGACTTCAACTTCAGCTGTTTTGGTGACTTAGGGTCTTTTCACAGCTTCAGGACTTCAATTTTGGCTGTTTTCATGACTTTGGGTCTTTTCGCTGCTTCAGGACTTAAATTTCGCCCGTTTTCGTGACTTTCAGTCTTTTCGCCGATTCAGGACTTCAACTTCAGCTGTTTTCGTGACTTCGGGTCTTTTCGCGGCTTCAGGACTTTAATTGCGGCTGTTTTCATAACTTTGGGTCTTTTCGCTGCTTCAGGACTTAAATTTTGGCTGTTTTTGTGACTTTGGGTCTTTTCACTGCTTCAGGACTTCAATTTTGCCTGTTTTCGTGACTTTGAGTCTTTTCGTGGCTTTGGGACTTTGGCTGTTCAGTACTTCCGAATTTTGGCTGTTCGAGACTTCAGGAGAAGCAGCACGGCTTCGGCACTGCCAAGGGGGGGCCCGGCTATTTCGAAAAGTGCAGCACAGCCGGGCCCCCTTCAGGCCCGGGCCAGGTACAGCAGTACCCCCTGTGCCCCCCTGATGGCCGGCCTGTATAGATACAGTAACAAGCCCAGAAGCAGGAATACGGCTGGTCATTGCACATGCCTATGTAGTGCTTTTAGGTGGTTCATATAAATAAATATTGAGTATAATAAATAGAAGATGTAGGACTCAATTATAATAATCATAATAATACAGCACAGAGACAGAAATGTTAAAAAACGTGGTTATGGCATATTTGACATTCCACCTAATATTTAGGAGTTTTAAAAAGCAACTGCAAATTGCAATGTGGTAATTACAGAGCGTTTAAATGCTCCGACCCAAAACTGCCGGGAAGAACAGCACAGAAAGTATAAATTGGATTTTGTCTTATGACTTCATTCAGTGATGGGAAATATTAGTAACAATCCAAAGCAGCACATCGTTATAATACACCAGAAACTGCACCGACTTCATTACATGGGAAAAAGTCTCATTAAACAACTCACTGGAAACAAACACACACAATTATATACTGAAGAACCAATTACATTTCTGGAGGAAGAGTGAAATTCTCATCAGAAGTGAACAAAACAATGACTAAACTAAACGTTAAGAGAAACAAATGACGGTTCACCTTCACGTTAACCTTCAGTATGTTATAAAATGGCCAATTCTAAGCAGCTTTTCAATTGGTCTTCCTTCTATATTATATATGGTTTTTCACTATTTGCCATCTTCTTTTGACTCTTTTTACAGCTTTCAAATGGGGGTCACTGACCCCATCTAAAAACCAAATGCTCTGTAAGGCTACACATTTATTGTCTCACTCATGTTGTCCCTTTACATTGTTTTACTATCCACAATCATTTTTAAAGCCACCTAAAACCTTGTCAGCTTTTATTTGTTATATTTGTTTTTTTTTTATTAAAAAAAATACAAAAAACTCACCCAATTGTAGGTTTAGAAAAAAAATCACGCTTTTATTCAGAATCTTATTCAGAATCTTATTAAAAAAAACAGAAATGGAGAAAAAAATGGATGTAAAAGAACAACAGCAAGTGTAACCCTAATTTGGCTTAAAGGGGTGTTTTCTAGTATATAGAATGGCAAATTCCAAGCAAAGTTTTCATTGGCCTTGATTTTTTTCTTTTTTTATAGTTTTTGAGTTATTTGCCTTCTTCTGCTGACTCTTTCCAGCTTTCAAATGGGGGTCGCTGACCCCATCTAAAAAACAAATGCTCAGTGAGGCTACAAATGTATTGTTATTGCTACTTTTTATTACTCATCTTTCTATTCAGTCCTCTCCTATTCATATTCCAGTCTCTTATTCAAATCAGTGCATGGTTGCTAGGCTAATTTGGATCCTAGCAACCAGACTGCTGAACCTGAAAAGCTATATCACTCAAAAAAACACAAATAATAAAAACCAGCTGCAAATTGTCTCAGAATATCACTCTTGTGCTAAAAGTTAATTTAAAAGTGAACAATCCCTTTAAACAGACTATGTCCAGCAAAAACAACGTATTCTGATTACCCAAACCTGCCCCCAGGTGTAAGAATCTGAAACTAGGGGGGTTATTTATCAAAGGTCAAATGGTTTCTTATTTAAGAAAAAACTCAAATGGGAAAAACTCTATTCTGCGAGTTAGATTTGCGAAACCTGAAAATTCTAATTGATTGGAAAAAACTAGAATCACTCGAATTGATCGAGTTTTCAGCAGGAAAAAAATAGAATTGATCGAATTGATTGAGTTTTTGTCAGGAAAAAACTAGAATCGCTCAAATTGATCTAGTTTTCGGCAGGAAAAAACTTGAATCATTCCAATTGATCGAGTTTTCAGCAGGAAAAAACTATAATCAATCTAATTGATCGAGTTTTCAGCAGGAAAAAAATAGAATTGATCGAATTGATTGAGTTTTAGTCAGAAAAAAACTAGAATCGCTCAAATTGATCTAGTTTTCGGCAGGAAAAAACTATAATCGCTTGAATTGATCAAGTTTTCAGCAGGAAAAAACTAGAATTGATCGAATTGATCTAGTTTTTGGCAGGAAAAAACTAGAATTGATCGAATTGATCTAGTTTTTGGCAGGAAAAAACTAGAATCGATCGAATTGATCGAGTTTTCAGCAGGAAAAACTATAATTGCTCGAATTGATCAAGTTTTCAGCAGGAAAAAACTATAATCGATTGAATTGATCGAGTTTTCGCCAGGAAAAAAATAGAATCTCTCGAGTTTTCGCCAGGAAAAAAATAGAATTGCTCCAATTGATCGATTTTTCGTCAGGAAAAAATTGAATTGCTCGAGTTTTCGACAAGACAAAATTAGAATCGCTCGAAATGATCAAGTTTTTGAGTGAAACCACCGAAAAAACTCAGACATCCTGAAGGCTATTAACTTCAAATGGTTCAAGGGACCTCTGCCATTGACTCCTACGTGACCTCGACATGTTTTAGAAGGTGTATTATCGGATTTGAACTGGGTCAGAGTATAATAAATCTCGAAAAATTTGAGTGTTTTTTAACCCAAAAATGTGAGTTTTGATCAAAAAAATTTACTTGAAAACTTGAATTTTCGTGATAAACACAACTCTCACCTTAGTAAATAACCCCCTATGTGACCAGAATTTATTTTAAAACTACCAAATAGATGATGCTGAGCCGATGATTCTTCCAAAGGTTTAATTACAGGCAATATAGACAAATATGATACAAAAGCATTGGTGCTGAATTCTTCTGCCCGTATCAGAGAATCTCAGTGAAAGCCGCCCAAGGACAACAGGAGCTATTCTGGAGGCTGCAGTTTGCCTGTTAAAAGCAGGGGAGATAATAGATAGTTCAGCTGTTTATAATTGTGTGTTGTGTTTGTCCCACCTCGGAATGAGCAGCTTTTCCTGCTCCTGTTGACAACATTGAGTACGAATGTGCCAGCGAGACTGGGATTCACATGCTGGGGAGCTGCTTGTCTGTTAAACAGAACCTTTGAAATATAGAATATATATATATATATATAAATAAAGGATCTCTGACCGCAACTTGCTCATTTTCATTTGGCTGTTTTTGTTGTGGCATCCAAGAAATATGATATACAAGATAACTTTCCTGTAAGTCAGAGAGGCACTGCCAATAGGTCCAGACTCCATTTAAGGACACAACGGGCATTTTAAAGCCTTTCCCTAAATGTGATAAAAAGCATTTAAGTTTTCCCAAGAGCAGGAACCCCTAGTAACCAATAGGATGTTTGCCTTTGAACAAGTGATCTTCTAATTGGTTGTTTTGGCAAATGTAGGGGCTTATTTAATAAAAGTCACTAAGTTTGCCCAGGTGCAGTAACCCCATAGCAACCAATCAACAGGCAGAATTTTCTGGTCACCTGTTTAAAAGCAAACATCTTATTGGTTGCTATGGGTTACTGCTCCTGGGCAATCTTAGTGGCTTTTATTACATATGGGGGGTCAGTGTCATTTGTTACATAACTCCCTTTATATCTGAATGAATGGGGGGCTCAGCAATAAGACTTATTTTGGGAAATATTTCTGTTACCTTGGTATGAACTACGCAGTACTTGGCTAAAAACCGGGAAAGGAGAACTTGTCATTTTTTAACACCGGGCTATTGGTTACTGCCCAGGTAGGGTTGCCACCTTTTCTCACCTTGGACTTCGGACCAGTGATGTCAGAGTTGGGGCTGATGACGTAAAGGGGTGGGTCAGTGATGAGAAGGGGCGGGTCCACGATGTGGTGGCCTGTGATCAAATCGCTCAGGAAGCTGGGGACAGGTCTGCCCAGTTTTCAGGCTTCAGAAAACCGGGCAGGTATTTTGGAACCGGACAGCGGTCTAAAAACCTGAGTGTCCAGTTTAAAACTAGACAGGTGCCAACCCTATGCCCAGGAGAGAATTTGCCCAGTGTTGATAAATGAGCCCTTATTTAAAGAGTATGGTTAATGTAATAAATCAACCGCACTCCTGTAATTTACCTTTACTGCCCTGGTGGTGCTGACCTTCCGTTAACCGGGCAAGGTCCCTTAGCAACAGCAAGTTTAACGGATCCGCACACACACGATTATCTGCAGTTAGGGAGCTTCCCCTTTTATTGTGATACCAACAGAATCAACGTTTCGGGGGGTTAACCTCCCTGGAAACCTTGATTGTGTTGGTATCACAATTAAAGGGGAAGCTCACCAACCGGTTAACCCCTCCCCCCGAAACGTTGATTCTGTTGGTATCACAATTAAAGGGGAAGCTCTCCAACTGCAGATTATCATCAGGGTGGGGATCCGTTAAACTTTCTTAAAGAGTAAGGTTGGCACCTTTCTGTGGCTCGTGATCCAGGGAGGGGGTTGGACAGTGATGTTACGGGGAAGGCCAGTGATGCAATGGGTTGGGGTGGTAAAGTCACGGGGCGGGAGATATACGTCAGATGGCTATGTCAAGGCGTTCAATGATTGGCTGATCACCATGTCAATCAAGGGACCGGACGGGTGGTAACCCTATCAAAGAGGCCTGCAAACCACTGTCCCAACAGCATCAACATCAGTATCTACATGCGGTCGTCATATCCAGATAAAACAGAGAGCCCTGTGCCCCTTTTCCTTCTGTTTTGGGTGAATACACTCTTGGCATTGGGGCACATTGTCAGCAGCAGGACATTTGCAAGACCAGCTCAGCAGGTGCCATAGACATAAGGCAGGCACCGATTCCCTGAATTCGACAGATCTCAGCTATTTTTATCAGGCTATGGCCCAATTCAAGAGTCTGGGAAAACTGAATCCAAATCCCTTTATAACTGAAAAAAATTGGCTGTGCCTACATTGAGTATTTCCACCGGTGCCCAGGTTTTCTGGTGCAGAAGAAGAGTTTGGATTTGGATCAGTATTTGGCTGAATCTGTACTCCAGGATTCGGGGACTCTGTTGAACCCTGTAAAGCAGGGTTTGGTGCATCCCTATGAGAAATGGAATGTCACATTTTTCCTTGCATATGACTGGTCCATACGGGAAGCTTTGTACAGTATCCGCCCTACACAAGCTGAAATTTGCAACCTCTGAGCTCTAAATATCAGATCCATAGACATAGCCAGTCCTATAGCTTACGTGCATATGTCTAATTACGGATGTACAGACAACGGGCTGCATTTACAAAACCGTGCCAAAGTCACCCAGTAAATACATATATTTGATTGCTATGTTTGAGCACTTGTTCCATTGGATGTGCGAGTGTAATTAGCCCTTATGCTTCGTGTGGGCTACAGTCACAGAGCCAAATGTGGCCAGAGAAGCCATACACTGGAGCACACGAGAAACGTGTCATTTGCGAGAAAGAAAAAAGAGACCGTGTCTGCTCGGCAATGATCCAACATAAGTGTATGAGTGGCATTCGTGTGAATCGCAGACTATGGTATGGCTCAAACAACCGGCAAAGTGACAAATCTACCTGTTAGTGGTGTGGGGTCAAGAAATTCCCAACCGACACGTGACCCTAACCAGCTCCCGGCCCAGCCTGCCATTACCCCTCTATTTATAGACCCATGCCCGACCTACCGCGTAAGTCTATAAATTTAGTAGTTAGAAGCCTTCAGTTCGGGTGGGGAGAGCAGCAGAAGAGCTCAACCCAGACCCACCTGGGACCCGAAGATCTTGTGCAGGATCCACGCCGAACTGCGGGTCTGAGGATGGCCCACGCATCACTACTACCCGTGTCAATAGCCATAAACAATGTTACAACTTTGCATATGGTTAGGACTTAAAGGATATGTAAACCTTTAAATTAAGTGCATATAAAACCAACGAGGGTGCCATTCTAAGCACTTTTGCAGTTTACATTCATTACTTATTTTTTTAAGATTCCAACATATTAAGGAACACATGAACTGTTATGAAATAGAAAACTGAACCTGGTTAGGGTGAGATGTGCTAAAAGGAGCCAAAAAGCCCTTCACAAGCAATTACATGCAAAGTGAAGCCTTTTGAAATCAGAAGGCTTCAATTAAGAAGCACTGCTTAAATACCAAAAATGAGAGTTTTAATGGTCCCATAATAGTCCAATATACTGCAGTACACTGTCAATTGAATAACTTTTCAGTAAAGTGAATTTATTGGCTCAGAACATATGAGCAGACAAGAAGTGGCCCCATGGGCATCATGGGCAGAGACATGCAAATCACTCCTTTGTGTCCCTTTGGCCAACTCTGCATCCAGAACCGCTGATTTATAGCACAGATACAGCCTAATGGTTCAGAGCCATATATCCAATGCAGACAGGCTGTTTCAGTCATATCAGTGCAAGATATTGGAACATGGCTTTTTAGGGGTAGAACTTGGAGAGAAATAGAAAACCGAACCTGGTTAGGGTGAGATAGGCTAATAGGAGCCAAAAAGCCCTTGCATGTCTCCACCCATGATCCCTTATGGGAGAATTGAAAAAAAATTTTTTTTAATTTTTACTTTTCAGTTTATTTGGCTTGTTGGCAGGGCTGGATTTACATAGTGGGCGCCCCTAGGCCCACTACTGTTTGTCGCCCCTGTCCCCTCCAGAGGGGCAGGAGCAATGGGGATTGGCGCATGGGAAATGTTAAAAAATATTGTATCTCCAGCGCATCCCCAGTGTTTTTGAAACAATGTGGGTGTGGTTGGGCAGCATGCTGCCCCCCTAAAATCCTGCCGCCCTAGGCCCGGGCCTAGGTGGCCTTTCTACAAATCCAGGCCTGTTTGTTGGTCTTTATTAAAAGCATTATCATTTATAAAATTCGCATGCCCCAACCCCCTCTGGCGTTTGTTTTAGCCTGGTATATCTGAACGCGCTTCCCCACCCTGGAGCTTGATTTGGTGCCTTCCAGTTCCATGCAGAAGCGCATGTGCATTAGGCTGCAGCGTTGGCGCGAGACGTCAGTCAGTCATTACAAAAGCTGGATCGTTTGGGCAGAGAGGACCTGCTGTGAGCGCTAGAGGGGAGCAGTAACTAACGTGCTGAAGAGACCTCTCTGCTCTTGGGCAGCTGCACCTGACTTTTACTTCTTGCTGGCACAGGTACAGATCATGGGGGCTTGGGTTGGCCATAGGTACGGTGGGTCGTGGGCTTGGGGCCTACAGCTGCAGACTGCAGTATTAATGGATATGGCTGGGCCTGGGCCCATTGTTGGCTGCTGGCCTTGCTGTGGCACAGGTACAGATCATGGGGGCTTGGGTTGGGCACAGGCATACCTCCCAACTGTCCTGTTTTTAGAGGGACAGTCCCTCTTTTGACAGCTCAACCTGCAGTCCCTCATTTGTACTGGAAAGTCCAGATTTTCTCTGCACTGAACAGTCAGAAAAAAACCCAACGTTTCAAACTTAATTGACTTTTGGCAGAGAGCCCAGAACAGCCAAAACAGAAGATAAGATGCTTTTGTAACAATTCAAATGTATCTAGATAAGCAGACAAGTAATTGTAACAATATAAGATAACAGGTCCCTTAGGAAAAGTTAGACTCACAGCTTAAAGGGCAATTCACCTTTAGCAAAACTGTAATAACTAAAAAAAAAAAAAAAACACAGAAATATGTTCAGACTTTTATTACCTGCCAAATCTTTTAAAATGAACATGGTAATTAGGGGGTGTGGCCACAAAAATGGTCGAGGTCATACCATTTGTCACGCTACGCGCTACAACTTTCTTGTCCATCTTTTTATTTCCAAAATGTTGGGAGGTATGCACAGGTACAGGTGGGGGAGTGGGCTTGGGGCCTGCAGTATTAATGGATATGGCTGGGCCTGGGCTCATTGTTGGCTGCTGGCAGTGGCACAGGTACAGATGGGGGCAGGGCCGCCATCAGAAATCGCAGGGCCCCATACAACAAAATTTCCTGAACCCCCTGGGCCCCACCTACAGGTCCACCCCCCACCACACAGTAAGAAAAACATTGGTGGCTAGGGTTCCCACATGTTAATAAAAACAGGTGGCTGCATCTTCTTCCAGTGACAGCATTTTCTTCCCTTATTGGTCACAGAATTTCAAGTCCCGGTAAAGCTGCATGGTGATTGGATGAGCTGGAGGGGAAGTTCAAATCTCTGCTGTCCAATCCCTGAGCAGCTCAACCGGGACTTAAACTCTATGACCAATAAGGGAAAGGAATGGACAGAAGATACCTCCCCTCGTGCTCCCGCCCTGCCTTCCCGAAGTCGGCAGCTCTCAGAAAGGGGGGCCCAGCTAATCAATAAGTGCGGTGTGGCCGCCCACCCTACCTTCGGCCCCCTACAACTCTCCCCCATGATGGTGGCCCTGGATGGGGGGGCTTGGGCCTGCTGCCTTGGGGCAATATTGATGACTAATGGCTGCTGGGCTGGCACAGGTACAGGTGGGGATTGGGCCTGTCATCTTGGGGCAATATTGGTGGCTAAAATGGCTGCTGGGCTGGCATAGGTACAGGTGGAGCTTTGTCAGTATTGATGGATATGGGCTCAAGCCTCATTGGCTGCTGGCACATGTACAGATGGGGGGACTTGGGGACAATTATTGATACAGTACATAATAGATGTGGGCACAGGCTTGAGGCAATATGGATGGCTAATGGCTGCTGGCACAGTTATGGGGGCAAGAACCTTGAGGCAATATTGATGGATATCATATTGGCTGCTGGCACAGGTACAGATGGGGGGGGGGAGCTTGGGCCTAGGGGTCAATTCCAGTATTGATGTTGTTAAAGGAGAAGGAAAGCTATGGAGGCATTTTATTGCCAATAGATTAGCTGCAATAGTGCAAGCTAGAATGCTATATTTATTCTGTAGAATGTTTTACCATACCTGTGTAAAAAGCTCTAGAAACTCTCTGTTTGTTTAGAATAGGAGCTGCAGTATTAATGTGGTGTGACATCACTTCCTGCCTAAGTCTCTCCCTGCTCTGGGCTCAGATTACAGTAGAGAAGGGAGGGGTGGGGGGGAGGAGCAAACTGAGCATGCTCTTGCCCAGGGCAATGCGGTTTAAGCTGAAGGCAGGAAGTCTGATACAGAAGCCCATGAGTACACAATAGAAGGAAAGAAATGCTGTGTTTCTTTTGACAGGGGACTCAGAGCAACATTACTTTGGGGGTTTACTGGTATATTTAGATGGACCTTTCTGATAAGGCTTACTTAGTTTTAACCTTTCCTTCTCCTTTAACCCTTCATTTGCACTTTGTTTACCAGGATAAAAAGTTTGTATTTTTTGGTGTACCGATTGGAACCCTTGCATAGGGTGCCAAACAATCTTGGCCCGGTCCTGGGCATGAGACAAGTAAATATCTTCTTATATCAGGCTTCACTTTGCATGTCAATATGAATGAATTCTGTTACAACAGCGCCACCTGCTGGTCAGTTTCCAACTGACAGAAACTTGTCAGAGGAAAGGAAAAGGGCTGGTGTTCTTCTGGTTAGGAAAAACATTAGAAACCTCAGATAACTTTTCTCACATCTTTCCCAACCAGAAGAACATCAGACCAGGCCTCTCTTTTTCTTGCTCGATTGGAACACAGTCAGAAACTGACCAGCAGGTGGAGCTGTTGTAACAACATTAATTCATTTGAATAGCACACGTTTCTCTTAATATCTTGGAATCTTAATAAAAAAGTAAAATTGCAAAAAGTGCTTAGAATAGAGCTCTTATCAATTTTACATTCGCTTATATTAAAGATTTATTTATCCTTTAACAGGATATATAGAAGTTTGTATTAAAGGGGAAATATCAATTTATTCGTCATAGGGTTCACAGCTGCCCAATTCTATCAGGGTTGGTGGACCCCAACACTACTGGGCCCCAGCCAAGTATAATTCCCATCAGTCCTTTCTTTCATCATAGGCCTTTATCAAATCAATGACGTTTAGTAATGTCTCCATTAAATGAGAGTGGGGCCTCAATGTCAGGTTTTCAGGAGGGCCCGAGGATCCCCAATCCAACATTGATTATTACAGATAGAAGGGGTTTGAATTGAAGCTCATTTACAGTTCTAACACTGGAAAGATTTGCCCCATCCATTAAGTGATTTCCCTGGGATGCAGCACTCCTCAGTGTTAATGGATAAGCCCCAATGAATTTTGTGAATTCCATGGAATAACATTCTCCCTCACTCACTATCCTCTGGAAATGTCCTACAGCCTCTTCTCAAGGGACATTGCAGACAAATACACTTAACTATTCAGGTTACGGCTGCTCTACGCTTTTAAGTGGTACCTTAATATGTGAGTGGGTCACCTTTAAAGGAGAACTAAAGCTTAACTAAAGAAGTCGCTAGAAATGTTGTACATTATGTTTTGTGCTTCTGTACCAGCCCAAGGCAACCACAGCCCTTTATCAGTAAAGATCTGTGTCTCCAAAGATGCCCCAGTAGCTCCCCATCTTCTTTTCTGCTGATTCGCTGCACATGCCCTGTGCTGCTGTCACTTACTGAGCTTAGGGACCCACTCACAATATACAGTACACATAGAATAGAAATGTCACAATATAAGGCTGATTAGTAATTAATACAGATAATTACTACATGGCAGCACAGAAACCAGTGCAATTAGCATCAGAATTTAATAATCAGCAAACCTGTAGCATCAGCTTATATTACAGGGGAAGCTCATTTTCTGCTGGATAATTAGTGACGACCCCTAAGCTTAGCTTCTCAACAGCCAATCAGAGCCCACTGAGCATGTGAGTGTCACAGACACTTTCCAAGATGGTGACCCCCTGTGACAAGTTTGAAGTCCTGGATCATTGCTGCTATTGACAAGCTGAAACTTTAGCCTCGTGCAATAAGTTCAGTATATGTTATATGCCATTTTTAGCTATATTCATTTTTAGGGTTTAGTTCTCCTTTAAGTTAACTTTTAGTATTTTCTAGTATGGCTAATTCTAAGCAACTTTTCAATTGGCCTTTATTTTTCTTATAGTTTTCGATTTATTGCCTCCTTCTTCGTAAACTCGCGTAGGGGTTAGTGCTATATCAATAGCTGATACTAGTATTCTGAAAGCAGTGGGGAATGGAGTAAAAGGAACAAAACCAAAATATATATATATAATTATGTAACTATACACTGCCATCTAGTGGCAAGTTTGCTTATTTCTTACATTCCATAAGTGCTTAAAGGAGTTGTTTTACCTTTGACTTTCATGGGAAATGTTTTACAAGAATCTCTTCAAAGACTAGACTGCTCATTTGGAAATCCAGGTTAAAATATTTTAGTTTAAGGGGTTGTTTACCTTTGTGTTAACATTTAGTACGATGTACAGAGTAATATTCCGAGACAATTTGCAATTGGTTTTAATTATTCATTATTTGTGGATTTTTACTTATTTGGCTTTTTATCCCTTAGCTCTCTAGTATAAAACTTCAGCAAGCCGGTTGCTAGGGTCCTGATTACCCTAGCAACCATGCACTGAGGCTGGAATGTGAATAGGAGAGGGTTGAATAAAAATACAGATAATAAAACATGGCAACAACAATTAACATTTATTTATATAACTCCAGCATATTTCGCAGTGATACATTTGTAGCCTAACGGAACATTTGTTTTTTAGAAGGGGTCAGTGACCCCCCCTCCCCCTTAGAAGCTGGAAAGAGTCAGAAGAAAAAGATAATTTAAAAAAGAAAAATGAAGTTCAATTGAAAAGTCGCTTAGAATTAGCCATTCTATAAGATACTAAAATTTCACTTAAAGGCGAACCACCCCTTTAAATCTATTTGGTTGATGTACTGTAAATATACATATACGGCTTTGTACTGGTGGAACCAACACTACATCCCTACTCTGCACAAAGAATCCAAACTGCTTGTGTCAAAAAAAATTCTGTTAAGTCTAAACCCACTGCTGATGTGGCTATTTGATGGTTGTGGGCAGGCCCGGACTGGCAATCTGTGGGTTCTGGCAAATGCCAGAGGGGTATTTAGTGGGCTGGTGGGGGCTGATTGGGCCTCTGTGTACGTGAAATGCCAGGGCCTATTTTAATTCTCAGTCCAGACCTGGTTGTGGGCTTAACTGGAATAACCAACAGAGAATCAGCTATTGTGCATAGATACAGTTAGGCCTGTAAGTCTTTGGAACTTTTTTCTAATTTTGGTTCTGTACATGACCACAATGAATTTTAAATGAAACAACTCAGATGCAGTTGAACTGCAGACTTTCAGCTTTAATTCAGTGGGTTGAACAAAAAGATTGCATAAAAATGTGAGGAACTAAAGCCTTTTTTTAACACAATTTCAGGGGCTCAAAAGTAATTGGACAATTGTCTCAAAGGCTATTTCATGGGCAGGTGGGGGCAATTCCCTCATTATGTCATTATCAATGAAGCAGATAAAAGCCCTGGAGTTGATTTGAGGGGGGGGGGTACTTGTATGTGGAACAGACAACATGTGGTCAAAGGAGCTCTCCATGTAGGTGAAACAAGCCATCCTTAAGC
The DNA here is from genome assembly GCF_017654675.1 of Xenopus laevis. Classification (NCBI taxonomy): domain Eukaryota; kingdom Metazoa; phylum Chordata; class Amphibia; order Anura; family Pipidae; genus Xenopus; species Xenopus laevis. The sequence goes on along the minus strand of NC_054383.1, from coordinate 123,046,255 downwards.
TGCAAAAACAGAAAAAATCCATCCGAGAAATTGCTACAATATTAGAAGTGGCAAAATCTACAGTTTGGTACATCCTGAGAAAGAAAGAAATCACTGTTGAACTCAGCAACGCAAAAAGACCTGGACGTCCATGGAATCATTTCCATGGTGAAGAGTCACAACAGCCAAACAAGTGAACAACACTCTCCAGGAGGCAGGTGTATCCATATCCAAGTCTACCACAAAGAGAAGACTGCATGAAAGTGAATACAGAGGGTGCACTGCAAGGTACAAGCCACTCATAAGCATCAAGAATAGAAAGGCTGGATTGGACTTTGCTAAAAAAAAACATCTAAAAAAGCCAGCACAGTTCTGGGAAAACATTCTTTGGACAGATGAAACCAAGTTCAACCTCTACCAGAATGATGGCAAGAAAAAAGTATGGAGAAGACGTGGAACAGCTCATGATCCAAAGCATAGCACAGTTCTGTATAAAAGATTTGGGAGGCAGTGTGATGGCTTGGGCTGCATGGCTGCCAGTGGCACTGGGACACTAGTGTTTATCCATCATGTGACACAGGACAGAAGCACAAGAATGAATTCTGAGCTGTTCAGAGACACTGGGGCTCATTTATAAACACTGAGCAAATTTGCACCTGGGCAGTAACCAATAACAACCAATCAGTGATTAGCTTTTTTCAGTCAGCTGCAGGTTGAAGACTGAAAGCAAACATCTGATTGGTTGCTATGGGTTACTGCAATGGTGCAAATTTGCCCACTGTTTATAAATGTGCCCCACTGTCTGCTCAAATCCAGCTAAATGCAGTCACATTGATTGGGAGGCGTTTCATAATGACCCAAAACATACAGCAAAGCAACCCAGGAGTTAATTAAAGCAAAGAAGTGGAATATTCTTGAATGGCCAAGTCAGTCACCTGATCTGAACCCAATTGAGCTGCATTTCACTTGTTGAAGACTAAACTTGGGACAGAAAGGCCACAAACAAACAGCAAGTGAAAGCCGCTGCAGTAAAGGCCTGGCAGAGCATTAAAAAGGAGGAAACTCAGAATCTGGTGATGTCCATGAGTTCAAGACTTCAGGCTGTCATTGCCAGCAAAGGCTTTTCAACCAAGTATTAGAAATGAACATTTTATTTTCAGTTTTTTAGTTTGTCCAATGACTTTTTTTTTTTAATTTTACTGAAATTAAGTGATTGTGTTAAAAAAAAAAAATGCTTTAAGGTGGCCATAGACACACAGATAATATCGTATGAAACTAATTTTCATCCAATATTCGGTGCGTGTATGGTGGAAAAAGAGCCGACCAATATCGGCAGAAGACTTGGATATCGGTCGGCTCGTCGTTTGGGCTGGACGGAAAATTTTGATCGGGTGCCTTTGATGGGACCCAAACATTAGCCATTGTTAGTGCTGAATCGTCAGATACAGGTAGAATTCTATTGTTTCTTCCCGTATATCTACCTGAATATCTGACGATTCAGCTCTACACGTGTGTATTGAAACAAACAATCTTTCTTGGAAAGATCTTTTCCAAAAAAGATCGTAATTGTTACATCTATGGCCACCTTAAGTTCCTCACATTTTTATGCAATCTTTTTGTTCAACCCACTGGTTTAGTTAATTTTTTTTGCTTTTCCTGTATTTATCAATTGTTATTAATGTTTGAAAAAGTCATGCCATTGAATTTACTGCAGCACATTCTCTAAGTCTGCTTGATATTTGCTGTCATGTTGATTTTTCTTATTTATGTGAAAATCAAATATTTTAAATGAAAGTCTGCAGTTCAACTGCATCCGAGTTGTTTCATTTAAAATTCATTCTGGTAATGTACAGAACCAAAATTAGAAAAAAAAAGTTGTCTGTCCAAATAGTTATGGGCCTAACTGAACATATATTTTTTTCCTCTAATATTTCTTCACACCGAGTTAATTATCTACTTTGTTCCATTGAATGTCTGTTCGCTCATTTGCATATTGTTCTTAATTCCCTTCCATTTTTACTCTAATGATTCATGTACTTTGGTGATTGGTGGGTTTAGGGTACATATACCAGTATGTGTTCTTGTACAGCCTATGATTTAAGTGCCTGCTGGCACGAAACCCGTAAGGCTATGTATTTATCTACTTTTTTGCCCTAAAATAGTCAGTTTTTTACAAGCCTGTTGTTGGAGCTGCGAGTGCTTACCGTTTTCTCTTTTGGTTGGATACGTCCACCTCGAGCTGTAGGTCTGGGGCATGAGCAGCCAGACCCCACGTATTACTGGTGAGTTTATAAACTTTTTCAGTTGGGATTTTCTCCTCAAACAAATCAGATAAAACCCTCAGGGCTTTGTCACAGAGAAATATTGAGTGCCAGGCTACATGTTGGAAGAGTGAGCAGGGGTAGAAAGAAAAACAAGTCAAACATGTCTTCCCAAATAATTTATTTTTTAGAAATAATCTCTTCCATGATGGCAAAGGGAAGTTCCGTTTATTTAAGGCTTAATCTTCCTCCTCCTCATCTCCGCCTCCAGTACCGCCTTGTCCCTTCTTGGCGTTCTTTCTCTTCACTCGGCCGGGACGTCCCCCGCCATAAGGTGAGCGCAGGGAGAAATCAATGTGTTTCTGAGAATCCAGACGCACAATGAATGATGGGATGTTCACCACCTGCTTGCGGACACTAAGGGACAGCAAAGGTCAGAGGACAAATACCTTATAAAGTGGGGTAAGAGTTAATAGACGCTGGAAGATCATTTACTTGTTTATATAGTTCACTGGCTTCACATGCCAAATACATTGGGGCATATTTATCAAAGAGTGAAGTAAGAGATCACCACAGTCCACTAGAGTGAAATTCCGCCACTCTCCATTCATTTCTATGGGATTTTTAAAAGACTATTTATCAATGGATGAAAGTTCATCCTTTGATAAATATGTCTTTCAAAATCCCATAGAAATGAATGGAGAGTGGCGGAATTTCACTCTAGTGGACTGTGGTGATCTCTAATGATCTCTATGAATAGGTCTGAATAGAAAGATAAGGAATAAAAAACATTGTAGCCTTACAGAGCATTTGTTCATTTACATGGGGTCAGTGACATCCCATATAAAAGCTGGAGTCAGAAGGGAAATAATTTAAAAACTATAGAAAATAATTAAGACCAATTGAAAAGTTGCTTAGAATTGGCCATTCTAGAACATACTAAAAGTTAACTTAAAGGGCATGTAAAGGCAAAAAAATAAAACCCCATTTTTACTTTCTTTAATGAAAAAGAAACCTATCTCCAATATACTTTAATTAAAAAATGTGTACCGTTTTTATAAGAAACCTGACTGTATGCAGTGAAATTCTCCCTTCATTTACTGCTGTGGATAGGAATTGTCAGACGGTCCCTAACTGCTGAGCAGGGAAACAATCATACTTATGAACAGCAGGGGGAGCCCCCGCCTTACTTCCCAGCCATGCAGAACTCAAGCAGCTTTGTTTATGACGATCCCTAAGCAGCCCAGACCACACTGAGCATGTGCACAGTCTTAGTCTTGCAAAGATGTTTAACAAAGTTACAAGATGGTGACCCCCTGTAGCCAACTTTGAAAGCATAAATTATTTGTTTGATTAGGCTTGTGGTGCAGTAAGTTCATGTTTATATTTAGTATACAAAATACAGCATTTCTAGCCTTATTCTATTTTAGACTTTACATGCCCTTTAAAGGTGAACTGTCCTTTTACAGAGGAAAAACGGAAGGACTTGCTCCCCACAAGCAGAATGTACCAATTACCTGAGCTATCTGACTATTAACGTGGATATTCTTGACAGTGTACACTGTGCTCTGTAGAGAAACGCAGACCCTTCACAAGGTGTATGGGCAGAGCCAAAGTGACCTTGCTGAATTATAACTCCCATAACTGCACAGCAGACCCGAGGGAGCTGAGGATGGAGTCCCAAATGAGCATCAGGGGAATCAATTAGCACCTAGCAGTCACGTGTCCATGTGCAGAGCAGCACTTTCTGAATATATGTTCCATGTGCTAGGCAAGACACCAAAAGTACAGCTTTAATAGAGGAGCAACAGGGCTCACATTTATATCCAGGGTGAATGTCAGGTTCTACCACCATAAACTAACACTGTAGGTGAAGTCTTCTTTCCAGAAAGTATTGCAAATACTAACACTTATTAATGGTGTGAGGACGTAGTAGTGGCATGAATCATAATGTGTAATTAAAGGGATTGTTCACCTTCCAACACTTTTCAGTTCAGTTGGTTTCAGACAGTTCACCAGAAATAAAGACTTTTTCCCAATTACTTTCTATTTTCTATGTGTGACCGTTTTTCTAATATTGAAGTGAAAAAGTTACTTAGATTTTGGAAAAACTAAAAAAAAATAAAAATGGAAAGCAATTGAAAAACGTTTATTTCTGGAGAACAATAACAATTGAACTGAAAAAGTGTTTGGAACCCCTTTAAAGGCCATTGGAGTCAAAATGAAACATTTGAGCAGTAAAGCAGAAATAGCTTTTAACAGACCAATAGGAGCAACGTATATAAAGCAAGATGAGACTCACCGGATGTGCCGCTGTCTGATCAGCACACGGGCATGATGGATGGACTTGGCCAGGCCCAGTTTAAAGACCTGTGTTTGCAAACGACGTTCCAAGAAATCTTCAATTTTCAAGCCCAAGATGTAATCGAGCTTCATCTTCCCCTCATCCAGCACTCCAATACGCACCAGTCTCCTGAGCAGGGCATTACCTTTATAGACACACAAACAAGTCATTGTTATTCATCACAAATCTCATTGCACTACCACTAATATGGCAACTTACACTGGAGACAGGCCACAAGTGCAATAACTCATCCAACTATAAGTGTGCCCTTAAAGGAAATCATGTTCAGACAGAGATTTGTCTCTTACTTGCCTACAGCGCTTTAAATATGCAGTTTGACCACTCTTCTTTTCTGCTGATTCACTGCACATGCTCTGTGCTGCTGTCACTTACTGAGCTTAGGGACACACTCACAATATACAGTACACATAGAATAGAAATGTCACAATATAAGGCTGATTAGTAATTAATACAGATAATTACTACATGGCAGCACAGAAACCAGTGCAATTAGCATCAGAATTTAATAATCAGCAAACCTGTAGCATCAGCTTATATTACAGGGGAAGCTCATTTTCTGCTGGATAATTAGTGACGAGCCCTAAGCTTAGCTTCTCAACAGCCAATCAGAGCCCACTGAGCATGTGAGTGTCACAGACACTTTCCAAGATGGTGACCCCCTGTGACAAGTTTGAAGTCCTGGATCATTGCTGCTATTGACAAGCTGGAACTTTAGCCTCGTGCAATAAGTTCAATATATAAAAGATGGCATTTTTAGCCATATTCATGTTTAGGGTTTAGTTCTCCTTTAAGTGTGACAATCTATGAAGCTAGAAAGCAGTGTCCTCAGACATTGCACTACACAATTCCTTCACTGGGCATTTAAGAGTTAATATCCGGCATACCCTCAAACAGACGCTTGGGGTCCTTCTCATCCAAAGTTAGCAGCTCTCTGGCAGCCTTACGGATCTTGGCAAGAGTGAATTTCACCCTCCACACTTCGCGCTTGTTACGCAGACCATATTCACCTATCAGAGAAAGAAGTTTATAATGTCACAGGCTCACGCAGTGTATATAAAGTACAGGAGCTCAATATCTGACATGCCACCTCACCAATGAGCTTTAACTCTTGGTCCAACCGAGACTTCTCGAAGGGACGACGCGGAGTGACGTAGGTCTTTCGACAAACCCAAGTTCTGGCAACGGGCATCTTGGCCTATTCGCCTGTTTAGAGAATAAAATAAACACAGATAAAACACATGAGCTGCCATGGAACGGACAATGACATCAGAGAGAAGAAAGTCATCATAGAGCCATAGCTGTAATTTAAAGTTTGGCTTTGCTCCTTCCCAAGACCCTCTGCTCTGAGTTCTGAGGTTCACCTTTTTGTTACCTTTTAGTATGATGTAGAGAGTGATATTCTGAGACAAGTTGTATTTGTATTTCATTTGTGTTTTTAGCTTTTTATTCAGCCGCTCTCCAGCTTGTAATTTCAACAATCTAGTTTCTATGGTCCAAATCACCCTAGCAACCATGCATTGATTTAAATAGACTGGAATATGATTGGGAGAGCCCTAAACAGAAAGAGGAGGAATAAAAAGTATCTAACAAATCTGCAGCCTTACCGAGCATTTGTTTTCTAGATGGTTGGTGACGCCACCCCATTAGCGATGTGTGGATCAAGAATTTCTCGACCCTAACCCGCCCTCTTTTTTAGAACTGTGCCCACCCCTCCGTGATATCACAAAAGGGGCAGGCGGAAGTCTATAAATCCCGAGGCCAGAAGCCGGCAGTACTAGTTGGCGAGCGGGTAGAGCAGGAGAAGAGCTCCACCCGCACTGAAGATTTTGTGCAGGAGTTGCCTGAATCCACCTGACCCACGGGTTTCGGCCTGGCCCGCACATCACTACACCCCATCGCTAAACAGTAAAGAATCAGAAAGCAAATAGTTCAAAAATTATAAAAAAAATAATGTAGACCAACTGAAAAGCTGCTCAGAATTGACCATGTTATAACATACTAACAGTTAACTCAAAAGAGAACTAATCCCTAAAAATGAATGTGGCTAAAAAGGTCATATTTTATATAGTGAACTTATTGCAAGAGGCTAAAGTTTCAGCTTGTCAATAGCAGCAATGATCCAGGACTTCAAACTTGTCACAGGGGGTCACCATCTTGGAAAGTGTCTGTGACACTCACATGCTCAGTGGGCTCTGATTGGCTGTTGAGAAGCTAAGCTTAGGGCTCGTCACTAATTATCCAGCAGAAAATTAGCTTCCCCTGTAATATAAGCTGATGCTACAGGTTTGCTGATTATTAAATTCTGATGCTAATTGCACTGGTTTCTGTGCTGCCATGTAGTAATTATCTATACTAATTACTAATCAGTCTTATATTGTGACATTTCTATTCTATGTGTACTGTATATTGTGAGTGGGTCCCTAAGCTCAGTAAGTGACAGCAGCACAGAGCATGTGCAGTGAATCAGCAGAAAAGAAGATGGGGAGCTACTGGGGCATCTTTGGAGACACAGATCTTTACTGCTAAAGGGCTGTGGTTGCCTTGGGCTGGTACAGAAGCACAAAACATAATGTACAACATTTCTAGTTACTAGTTAAGTTTTAGTTCTCCTTTCAAGGTGACCCACCCTTGTAACCATGACATGTGACATCACGGTGGCGTCATAAAAACAACTGATCTGATGACCGAATTAGAAAATAAGAACTTGGTAATATTGACAATAGGAATAAACTAGTGACATTAAAGATAAAATATAAATCTTCGGCTGTAGTTGCCCCTTGCAAAGAATGTAAGAGCCTCGCGGACTATAAACGCGACAGGCGCCGGGACTATATTACTGACAAGAGCACAGGCCGCGCTTTTACACGAGATCACTCCGCGCCTTAGTGACCATGAGACTGAAGCTCAAGCCCAGAGCCCGCCAGCAGCGTTGCTGCGTAGAAATGGCAGAATCCAACACGAGCCGCCAGCCTTACAATAACTAGCGCTAGAAAAATCTCTACAAGATCATATACCCAGCAAACCACCCACTAGCTCACGTTACCTCGACTCACGTACCGTGCCGCTGCAAGAGTAAAAAGATCTGGGCATGCGCAGTCTCTGTTTATATAACTTCGCTGGACACGCCTATCCTCGCGTCATCACTATGCGCCGCTTCCATTGAAAACGGTGAGAAAGTTCGGGCTGAGAAGTGTCGGCGCACTGAGTTACAGTGTTTATTAGAAGACGCCTCACCGCAGTTAAACAGTGTATTGTCCTTGTTACGCACGGTATATCTGTTCGTCTAACAGCCGGGCACCCCCAATGCTTTCTCGTAAGATATATTCATGGGGGATCCTGGGAGTTGTAGTCCACCAACAGCTGCCTATAGAAAGTTTAGGAATGTTCAGCTACACTTTTTGAATAATTTCTTGCGCTTATGTTCTAGAAACAAATGTTGAAGGTTTTTTCTTAAAGGGATACTGTCATGGGAAAAAATGCTTTTTTTTTTCAAAACACATCAGTTAATTCTGCACTGAAATCCATTTCTCAAAAGAGCAAACAGATTTTTTTATATTTAATTTTGAAATCTGACATGGGGCTAGACATATTGTCAATTTCCCAGCTGCCCCCAGTCATGTGACTTGTGCTCTGATAAACATCAGTCACTCTTTACTGCTGTACTGCAAGTTGGAGTGATATCACCTTCTCCCCCCCCCCCAGCAGCCTAACAACAGAACAATGGGAAGGTAACCAGATAGCATCTCCCTAACACAAGATAACAGCTGCCTGGTAAAGCTGGCCATTGACTCAAAGATCCGATCGTGATCAGACTTCCCCATCTCCCGACCTGCCACTAACCATTCTGATTAAATAAAGTAGTAAAAGAACAGAACAACCGATGTTCTGCCCCTGACAGCAATCGTACGAAAGTTATGTCTGGGCAACACATGCAGAGAGATTACCCGCAGCCGACAGAAATCTTTTAACCTGTCTGATCGACCAAAGGACCGATATCCGCCGGACGAAAAATTTCGGGATTCTCCACACACGGTCCAAAAATCGTACGAATCCTTGATTCGTACGATCAGATCTTTGCGTCTATGGCCAGCTTAGATCTAAGAACAGCACTCAATAGTAAAATCCAGGTCCCACTGAGACACATTCAGTTACATTGAGTAGGAGAAACAACAGCCTGCCAGAAAGCAGTTCCATCCTAAAGTGCTGGCTCTTTCAAAAAGCACATGACCAGGCAAAATGACCTGAGATGCACTTACACACCAATATTACAACTAAAAAATACACTTGCTGGTTCAGGAATGACATTTTATATTGTAGAGTGAATTATTTGCAGTGTAAACTGTAATTTAGAAATAAAAACGACATCATAAAAATCATGACAGAATCCCTTTAAACTCATCCGAACTAGTTTCAGTTTGTATTTAGATACGAGTTCAGTGAAACTCAGTGGTTTGTATAAGGTCAGAGAGATGTTATCTATCGCAACATGTGAAAAATAGAAAGAAAGACCAAAAGACGTATGAAATGCAAATGTTTTGACCACGTCCATTTTGTGGCCACACCCCTAAATATCATGTTCATTTTATAAAATTTGTCCGGTTATGGAAAGTTTAAGCACATTTCTGGGAGTTTTAGGGCTATATTTTTATGTGTTATTACAGTTTTGCTAATGAAGTCGAATTTGCAAAAAATTTAAATCACTGACAGTATGACAAACTGATCTCTAAATTGCCCAAAGTTTCCTCTATAGAGATTAAGGTGGCCATACACGTGCAGATAAAGCTGCTGATATCGGTCATTTGGACCAATTTGACATCTGATCTGCCCGTGTATGGAGGCTTCCGACGGGTCTTCCTGATCGATTCCCCTTGACGTATCGTAATTCGATTGTTCGGCCATACGGCCGTACGTTCAAATTACCCCCGATATAGCCATGCTTTTAGTGGCATATCGGGGAAAGATCCGCTCGTTTGGCGATGTCACCAAAACGAGTGGATCTTTGAGTCCATGGCCAGCTTTAGTGCAACCTGACACAAATAAAGGGAGTTGCAGTTTAACAGCACTGCTGCACCTGGTCCATTCTTCGGGTTCTTCATGTGAATGCACCCTTGTATGGAGGTGGTATAGACCTAGGGGTACATTTACTAAGCTCGAGTGAAGGATTCGAAGTAAAAAAAACTTAAAATTTCGAATATCTAGTATAACTTCATAGTCATATTCAAATTTCAAAGTTTTTTTGGTTACTTAGACCAATCGAATAGGCTACTACGACCTTCGACTACGACTTTGATTCGAAATAAAAATCGTTCGACTATTTGACCATTCGAAAGTTGAAGTACTGTCTTTTTAAAAGAAACTTCTACTACCTACTTCGCCACTTTAAACCTAGCGAGCTACAATGTTAGCCTATGGGGACCTTCCAGTTTTCTAAGGTTTTTTGATCGTAGGTTTATTAACCCTCGATATTCAACCCTTAATAAATGTGCCCCCTAATCTGACCTAAATATTATCAATTAAAGCTGGCCAGCTGTTTATAAATCTTATTCCATGTTGTATTATTATGTATCATTCCCATTAGTCCCTTCCCCAGTGGAGTTTACAGTCTTATCTCATCCACTCCATGGAAAGTTTTAGCATGAATAGGGTTTGCCCAGATTAAAATGAAGATTCTCTTTGATTGATATGGCAATCTGCCAATTGCCGATAGCCACTTCATAGTCTTACTTGTGATGTCATAACTTCACCTTGTGATGTCCCCCCCATCCCGTCAAGATTGGGGGATGGGGAAAGGTAGCAGCCGTAATCAGGATCCTGTTAACCTGCCTGTAAGTTAAAAGGGTGGTTCACCTTTAAGAAAACTTTTAGTATGTTATAGAATGGCTAATTCTAAGCATCTTTTCAACTGGCCTTCATTTTTGTTTTGTTTTTTATAGTTTTTTTTAATTATTTGCCTTTTTTCTGACTGTTTGCACCTTTCATACAGGGTTCACTGACCCCATCTTAAAAAAATAAATGCTCTGTGAGGCTACAAATTTATAGTAATTGCTACTTATTATTACTCATCTTTCTATTCAGGCCTCTCCTATTCACATTCCAGTCTCTTATTCGAATCAATGCATTGAGTTGCTTGGGTAATTTACACCCTAGCAACTAGATTGCTGAAATTGCAAACTGGAGAGCTGCTGAATAAAAAGCTCACAATAACTCAAAAACCACAAATAATAAAAAATGAAAACCAATTGCAAATGGTCTCAGAATATCACATCATACTAAGAGTTAATTTAAAGGTGAACAAACCCCCTTAATAGTAGGCTGGGATTCAGTTTACAGGGGTGCAATGGGGGGGGGAGTAAGTCAAGGACTCAACTGCTATTTGCTTGCACCTGAAGTGCCCATTGTTGCAAGAAGAAGGGCTTGGTGAGTAAAATGAGTAATCCCAATCCTGTTCCCGAACTATAATCCGGTACAAATTAACAGAAAGCGGAACAGCAAGATGAAAGAGCCCTGGGAGGGGTTAAATAAGAAGCTGTTATACAGTTGAGTCATATTCATTATCTCTATGATCTCACTATCAGAGCGATGTCCTTTACACCAGCAGCAATATAACCTTTAAGTGCCTTTCCATTTGCCCATTCATAGGCTGTAGGTGAACTTTGATACAATTCAGCAAGTCCAGCCCCCTGACTCAGCAATCTATAGAAAATCTTTCACTTGGATCTATGGATCCTTTTTCTGTTCTGCTTCATAAGGGGGATCGGACTCTTCAGTAAAGGTACATTTTTATTTTCCCAAAATGAATTCTGAAAAAAAATAAACCCTGTTGGATAAGCGTTCTTAAAAGGGTGGTTCCCCTTTAAAGGGGTTGTTCGCCTTTGAGATAACTTTTAGTATGATGTAGAGAGCGATATTCTGAGACAATTTGCAATTGGTTTTCATTTTTTATTATTTGTGGTTTTTGAGTTATTTAGCTTTTTATTCAGCAGCCCTTCAATTTGCATCTTTAAGCAATCTGGTAACTAGGATCCAAAGTCCCCTAGCAACCATGCATTGATTTGAATAAGAGACTGGAATATGAATAGGAGAGGCCTGAATAGAAGGATCAGTAATAAAAACTAACAATACATTTGTAGCCTTACAGAGCATTTGTTTTTTAGATGGGGGTCAGTGACCCCCATTTTAAAGCTGAAAAGAGTCAGAAGAAAAAATATAACACTATAAAAAAAAATAATGAAAACCAATTGAAAAGTTGCTTAGAATTGTCCGTTGTATAACATAATAAAAGTTACCTTAAAGGTGAACCACCCCTTAAAGTTAAATTTTAGTATGTTATAGAATTGACAATTCTAAGCAGCTTTTCAATTGGACTTCATTATTTATTTTTTATAGTTTTTTTTTAAATTATTTGCCTTTTTTTTCTGACTCTTTCCAGCTTTCAGATGGGGGTCACTGACCCCCCTCTAAAAATAAATGCTCTGTACGGCTTCAAATGTATTGTCATTGCTACTTTATATTAGTAATCTTTCTATTCAGGTCTCTCCTATTCATATTTGAGTACCTTATTCCAATCAGTGCATGGTTGCTAGGGTAATTTGGACCCTAGCAACCAGATTGCTGAAAATGCAAACGGCAGAGCTGCTGAATAAAAAGCTAAATAACTCAAAAACCACAAATAATGAAAAAATTAAAACCAATTGCAAGTTGTCTCAGAATATCACTCTCTACATCAGGGATCCCCAACCTTTTTCACCTGTGAGCCACATTCAAATGTAAGAAGAGTTGGGGAGCAACATAAGCATGAAAATAGTTCCTGAGGATGCCAATGAAGGGCTGTGATTGGCTATTTGGTAGACCCTATGTGGACTGGCAGCCTACAGAAAGCTTTGGCAATACAACTGTTTTTATGCAACTAAATGTTTCCTCCAAGCCTGGAATTCAAAAATAAGCTCCTGCTTTGAGACCACTGGGAGCAACATTTAAGGGGTTGGGGAGCAACATGTTACTCACAAGCTACTGGTTGAGGATCACTGATCTACATCATACTAAAAGTTTATCCCAGATACATAGGGGCTCTTATATTGCTACTCAAAACATCCTTTCCTCCATCTACAGGTGTATATTTGAGTAGAGAAAATCATTGCTTATATTGATGCCTTTCTTTCTCTCTTTGCAGATATAAAATGTCATTTGATTATTTCCTGTACAAAGGGGTCAAGTTTTCCCCAGGCTCATACTCACAAGAATTGCTTCAATACGTAGAGAATGAATTCCAAGTGCTGGATGATGATGTTTACATTGTGACCTATCCCAAATCTGGCAAGTCATCGACTTCATGTTCTTTATTTATTGTTATTATAAAGGTCCTTCCGTATCATGGTTGACAAAAAGCAGGAAAAAGTATTATTGGTACAGACACAGGTTACTCCACCCTGAATGATAAAGGGCTGAGGTAGAGCTACTCTTGGGAGAAGAATGGACTTGTCCAGAGTCTGAAATGAGAGATCTCAGGAGAGAGAGAGTCAGCCTTGAGTTAGTAAAGGCCCAGTGTAGAGTCCTGCAGCGGGTCGGGTACCCGTCGAATGAGGGTAGGATTTTCAGGTGTGGGTATAGCCGCGGGTCATTTAAATTTCTTATCTTATGTAATATTGTCTGTATTTTACTCCTTTTAAAGTTTTACAAAACGTGTTTCTGTCCCTGCCCACTTTTGATGATGTCACTTCCGGTTTGCAGCAACATCACTTCCTGTTTGATGGTGGTCGGCGGGTTGGATTGCAGATAAGGCAGTTGCGGGTCCGGGTCGGGTAGCGGATCAAAGTGGGTAAATATGCGGGTTGCGGTTCAGGTCGCGGGTTGCGGGTTTGGGTCAGGTCCGGGTCTTAGAAATTGATTCCGCACAGGACTCTAGCCCAAGTCACCCTATGAATAGTGTGTCCTGTCACAGTCTCTTTCATGTATTTATAGCTGATTTATGTTTGTGGAGGCTGGGATATAAACATAAATGTTACTTTGCGCATATATTTGGTCATCGCTCTGTACGTGAGTTATTTGCTTTCTCCATTCTCCGGAAACCCATTATACAGAAAGCTCAGAAGTAGTGTTCAGTAGTGTTCTGGCTATTATGTTATGCATCCAGTCACTCCAGCCTTTATACATTACATTTTTGCCTAACTAACTATATTAGAAGCTTTATTTATTTTGCACAGCCTATCTATTTACCCAGTTTTTATTTTTGCATTGAACTGTTCATTTAAAGTGAATCACGTGTTTACGTTGGAATTGTTATTCTGTGCACATGTCAAAGCGAGTCTCCTGTCTCTCCTTGGGGTTTTATATTTTAAAATATTTTTAAATATTTTCCTTTCTCATCTGTCACAGGAACACATTGGCTGATAGAGATTCTGAGTCTTATCAACCGAGATGCGGACCCGACCTGGTGCAACAGTGTGCTAATTTGGCTGAGATCTCCTTGGATTGAAACTAAAGAAGGCCAACTGCAATTAAAGGACCTTTCCAGCCCAAGGGTTCTTACGTCTCACCTACCATTCCATATTTTTCCAAAGGCATTCTTTACATCTAAAGCCAAGGTACTGCATTATTAATACTTGAAAAATTAATAAATCCTGGGTTTTCTGACAGGCTACTATTTAGTACTGGGGTTTGGTACAAACTATCCTGATTGTTGAATATATCATTATTTATAGACTGGTCTCAGGCTTAGTGTATAGGTAATTCATTCCCAAACCAGAGAATGGTGCAAGCATTTAAAGGGGTTGTTCACCTTACCAGGTTAACTTTTAGTATAGGTATGGGACCTGTTATCCAGAATGCTCTGGACCTTGGATTTTCTGGATAATGGATATTTCTGTAATTTGGATCTTCATACCTTAAGTCTACTAGAAAATCATGTAAACATTAAATAAACCCAATAGGCTGGTTTTGCTTCCAATAAGGATTAATTATATCTTTGTTGGGATCAAATATAAGGCACTGTTTTATTATGACAGAGAAAAAGGAAATCATTTTTAAAAATCTGGATTATTTGGATAAAATGGGATTCTATGGGAGACGGTCTTTCTGTTTTTGGATAACGGATTTCTAGCAACCTTGTGCTGATTTGTATAAGGGACTGGGATATGACTAGGAGAGGCCTGAATAGAAAGATTATAAAAAGTTATAAAAAGTAGCAATAACAATACATTTGTAGCGTTACAGAGCATTTGTTTTTAGATGGGGTCACTGACCCCCTTTTGAAAGATGGAAAGAGTCAGAAGAAAAAGACAAATAATTAAAAAACTGTAATAAATAACAATGAAGGCCAGTTGAAAAGTATCTTAGAATTGGCCATTCTATAAGATACTAAACGTTCGCTAAAAGGTGAACCTCCCCTTTAAATGATCTACCTGTGAAGTTCAGTGCAACCCTAACTGCAAACCCTAACTGCAAACCCAAAGCACCATTTTTTTAAATGAGATTGTGGCAAACATTTCAGGAGAAAACCCAAGTGCGTCTTTCACAACTTGGGGCTCCCCTTGAATCATAGCCGAGATCTTACAAAAGTAGTCTTGTGCCTTTCAGTTTGTCTGGACCTAGCCTCTGGAAATTAAAGGGGAACTATGGTGAAAATGAAAATGTAATATAAGCTTCATCACTCTGAAATAAGAAACTTTCTAAATACAATCAATTAAATATTCTGTACAGTTTATGAAATAATCACGTTTATGTTTACCCAATGACCTGAATATCCACACACAGGCCGTGGCATTTTAAAGAGGCCAGAGTTTCAAGATTGCCAATCCAGACCAGCCTTTGAGCACATTAGTTAACATCACACCTCCTACTAGGTTTATCTCCATGAAAGCAGTGAGGATTAAATATTGAACACGTCCTTGTGGTTCAGCCTGAATTTATTACTGGCTGTTGAAATTCATTGGTGTATAACACAAGCCACCAACTTGGCTACTAATTTGAAGGGGCTGTTCCGCTTTAAATTAACTTTTAGTATGATGTAGATTGTAGACATTTTACAATTGCTTTTCATTATTTGTGTTATTTGAGTTATTTAACATTTTACTCAGCAGCTCTACAGTTTGCAATCTTTGCAATCTGGTTGCTAGGGCTGGTTACCTTAGCATTGCTTTGAATAAGGAACTGGAATAAGGGGGTCTGAATAGTAATCCGAGTAACACAAAGTTGCAATAACAATGAATGAGTTGCCTTGCAGATCATTTGTTTTTTTAGATGGGGTCAGTGACCCCCCTATGAAAGATGGAAAGAGCCAGAAGAAGGCAAATATTTAAAAAACTATAAAAAAAATAAACAATGAAGACCAATTGAAAAGTTTTTTACAATTAGCCATTCTATAACAAACTAAAAGTTAACTTAAAGGTGAACCTCCTCTTTAAATCCTGCTGAGACTATTTGTCATTGTCCCAAAGAAGGCAAAAAAAGAAAGGGAAACAAGTCATAAGCCACAAATCAAATTCCGTCTTTGGATCAGCAATCAGGCCTGTCAACGGGTCACTCGACCTTTACATTTTTAGCAGCAAAAAAGTCAACTTCTTATTTTCTCTTCTCTATTTCAGATCATTTATGTAATGAGGAACCCCAAGGATATCTTCGTGTCACTTTTTTACTTTGCAAAGATAATCTGTCACTACAAAGACCCTGAAAGTTTTGAGCAATACTTAGAAGACTTTTTGCAAGGGAACAGTAAGTCCGTCACAAACACAGTTTATCAATTCCAGTGTTGCAGCTCCTTGACTAAAAAGCTGGAGCGCATGTAACTTTAAAGGGATACTGTCATGGGAAAACATGTTTTTTTCAAAATATATTAGTTAATAGTGCTGCTCCAGCAGAATTCTGAACTGAAATCCATTTTTCTAAAGAGCAAACAGATTTTTTTATATTCAATTTTGTAATCTGACATGGGGCTAGACATATTGTCAATTTCCCAGCTGCAGCCCAGTCATGTGACTTGTGCTCTGATAAACTTGAATCACTCTTTACTGCTGTATTGCAAGTTGGAGTGATATCATCCCCCTCCCTCCCCCCCCAGCAGCCTAACAACAGAACAATGGGAAGGTAACCAGATAGCAGCTCCCTAACACAAGATAACAGCTCCCTGGTAGATCTAAGAACAGCACTCAGTAGTAAAAGCGAAGCCCCACTGAGACTGATTCAGTTACATTAAGTAGGAGAAATAACAGCCTGCCAGAAAGTAGTTCCATCCTAAAGTTCAGGCACAAGTCACATGACTGGGGCAGCTGGGAAACTGACAAAATGTCTAGCCCCATGTCAGATTTCAAAATTGAATATAAAAAAATCTGTTTGCTCTTTTGAGAAATGGATTTCAGTGCAGAATTCTGCTGGAGCAGCACTATTAACTGATGTGTTTTGGAAAAAACATGTTTTCCCACGACAGTATCCCTTTAATAAACTTTCAGTTTAAATCGGAAATTTTTCTCCTCCACTGTAGGAGAGAGCTTTTCTTGAAGAGAGTGCTCTCTGAGTGATAAAGCTGCCCATACACACTCAGTTTTATATTATTTCATGTGTGTTTATGGTTGACTGCTGATCCCAACTAATATCTATGTACTAAAGGGGTTACTTATCAAAGGTTGAGTTGTATTTTACCCGAAAAATTTGACTTTTTGAGGGCATTCTTTTTTTTTCTGGTTAAAAAAAAAATAGAATTGTTCGAGATTTATTATATCCCGAACCTGGAAATAGCTTGAATCCAAAAATACAATCTAAAACCTGTCGAGGTTCTGTAGAAGTCAGTGGCAGAGGTTCCTTGAACCATTTGAAGAGGTTAATAGCCTTCAGGATGTTTTTTTTAGTGATGCACCAAATCCACTATTTTGGATTCTGCCGAACCCCCGAATCCTTTTCAAAAGATTTGGCCGAATACCGAACCAAATCCGAATCCTAATTTGCATATGTAAATTAGGGGTGGGAAGGGGAAAACATTTTTGACTTCCTTGTTTTGAGACAAAAAGTCACGCGATTTCCCTCCCCGCCACTAATTTGCATATGTAAATTAGGATTCGGATCTGGTTCGGCTGAGTAGAAGGATTTGGCCGAATCCCGAACCGGATCCTCGATTCGGTGCATCCCTAGTTTTTTTGGATTTCGCTCAAAAACTCGATTAGAGTGATTCAAGTTTTCTGGGTTCTCATCTCGAATTTACTGATTCTAATTTTTTACATTCAAGTTTTTTCTTAAATTAGAAACCGTTTGAGTTGTGAGTTCATTCGAAGTATAAAAAAAAACTGACAACGCTCTGAATCTCGAACTTTGAAAAATAACCCCCTAAATATTAGTGGTGGGATTAGCTGTGCCCAAATTCTAGGGAATGCCACAGGTTAGCCGAAATATTAATTTGTGTATACAAAATAGGATGCACCCATAGTTTTACTTCTGTTGCTTTTTGCTGCGATTTCCTTATTTTCTCAATCTCATTAACCACATTGTTCTCTATGACCAGTTCTTTATAACTCTTGGTTTGAGCACGTCAGAGGGTGGATGCAAATGAAAGACAACAGCAACTTCTTTATAATTACTTATGAGGAACTCCACCAGGTGAGAATAAAGGGAGTGATGTTTGTTATACTTAAAACCTTCAGATACACGCTTCATCCTAAATATGGAGAGATTTCATTGTTGCCTATCTGTTACTTTTCACACACATTCCTGCTGAAGACTTCTAAACTATCCATCAACTCATGGATGTAGTAAATTAAGTGAATAAAGATATTATAAGTCACTGAGGAGTTCCATGACCATTTTTATACAGGTCATGGAACTCCGAGGTGACTTCTAATATCCTCATATTTTCAAACAAGGGGTACTTATTATAATACACACGTTTTAGTGAGTCATATGACAAAAATGACATCACTACTCACCGTTTATAACTGATGACATCACTAGTCACCGTTTATAAGGATATCATTTACAGGATATTCATGGCTTTTGTGTATTATATAGTGAATAAAGTACCCCCTCTTGTAAAATATAAGGATATTATAAGTTACCGAGGAGTTTCATGACCATATAAAAACATCCTCATATTTTGCAACTGGGGCTACTTTATTTATTATAATACACACATTTTAGTTAGTCTTGTGACAGAAATGACATCAGAACTCACCGTTTATAACTGATGACATCAGAACTCACCGTTTATAAGGATATCATTTACAAGATATTCATGGCTTTTGTGTATTATATAGTGAATAAAGTACCCCCTCTTGTAAAATATAAGGATATTATAAGTTACCGAGGAGTTTCATGACCATATAAAAACACGAGGACGAAGGCCGAGTGTTTTTATACAGGTCATGGAACTCCGAGGTAACTTATAATATCCTCATATTGTACTACTGGGGGTACTTTATTTATTAAAATACACAAGTTTCAGTGAGTCATGTGACAGAAATGACATCAGAACTCACCGTTTATAACTGATGACATCAGAACTCACCTTTTATAAGGATATAATTTACAAGATATTCATGGCTTTTGTGTATTATAGAGCAATAACCTTCATGACCTGCAGTGATGTCACACATGCCCCTGTTTAACTAGCATGAATAAAATAGGGCAGGTGTTTCCAAACCATGGTTCTAGTCACCGTGGGTGGGACTGGAGCAGTTGTGGAGGGACTTAACCTGAAATCCATCTATGAGATTTTGGTAGAATGCATATTTTCATTTCTAAATACCTTTTTATATGCCAAGCTAGAAGGATGTTTATAATGAAATTTTAAGTTAAAGGAGAAGTAAACCCTAAAAATGAATATGGCTAAAAATACCATATTTTTATATACTGAACTTATTGCAAGAGGCTAAAGTTTGAGCTTGTCAATAGCAGCAATGATCCAGGAAATCAAACTTGTCATAGGGGGTCACCATCTTGGAAAGTGTCTGTGACACTCACATGCTCAGTGGGCTCTGATTGGCTGTTGAGAAGCTAAGCTTAGGGCTCGTCACTAATTATCCAGCAGAAAATGAGCTTCCCCTGTAATATAAGCTGATGCTACAGGGCTGATTATTAAATTCTGATGCTAATTGCACTGGTTTCTGTGCTGCCATGTAGTAATTATCTGTATTAATTACTAATCAGTCTTATATTGTGACACTTCTATTCTATGTGTACTGTATATTGTGAGTGGGTCCCTAAGCTCAGTAAGTGACAGCAGCACAGAGCATGTGCAGTGAATCAGCAGAAAAGAAGATGGGGAGCTACTGGGGCATCTTTGGAGACACAGATCTTTACTGCTAAAGGGCTGTGGTTGCCTTGGGCTGGTACAGAAGCCCGAAACATAATGTACAACATTTCTAGCTACTTCTTTAGTTAGGCTTTAGTTCTCCTTTAAACACTCAATTGCTTACCTAGATATGACTGGAATTGTGATGTGTGGGTCGGGATTTTCCCACGGGTCCTGCGGCTATCGGGCCGGCCTGCACATCACTAGCCTGGAACTAGTGATGAATGACTGATATGGCCATTTTTTCCCCTATATCACTATCATTGTATGAACCATGGGTTGGTTTAACAAACGTTGGTCTTCCAGGGAGAACTTGAAGCAAAAAAGTCTTGACAGCCACTGATATATGGGATGGATACAAACCACATCCTCACCACCGTCATATTAGTGCCCCTCTACACACACTAGAAGTCTTATATAATAAGGAGTAATGCACTCACTGCTCATAAAAAGGTTATTAGAAATCACTACTTGGCACTTGCACCCTTGTGGCTTTATATGGACACAGGCCTCCTCTATGATTATTTATGATGTGTCATTAATTGATCCAATTTACTCCACAGAGGATACTACTTGAGTAGACAGGGGCTTCAATATTAATATGCTTCAGTGTTTTCTCACAGGGTGTAGGTTTCTGGGTAAGCCCATTGAATTATGTATGTAAAAGTTGTATTCTCTTCCATTCACATCACAATGGCACAATAAGTAGACAAATAATATACATTTAGGGGCAGATTTATCAAAGGTCGAGGTGAATTTTCGAATGAAAAAAATTTGGATTTGAGCTATTTTTTGTGTACTTCGACTAGGGAATAGTCCAAATTCGATTCGAATTTGAAAACTGTCATGTACTGTCTCTTTAAAAATTCGACTTCGACCATTCGACATCTAAAACCTGCCGAATTGCTGTTTTAGCCTATGGGGGACCTCCTAGAACCCATTTGGAGTCAATTGGTGGACTTTAAAAAATCTTTTTTTTGAGGAAAAAATTTGAATCAAACTCGATCGAATGTGCTATTCCTTCAATTCATACGTTTCGAATTTGGCCGAATACGGACCTATTCAATCGGATACGGACCTATTCGACCAAAAAAAAAACCTTTGACTTAATTTCGGTTAGTCTTTTTGAATTCGAATTTCGAAGTTTTTTCAATTCGAAATTCGACCCTTGATAAATATGCAGTTTCAATTATGGATCCGCACACACCAATTTTCTGCAGTTTTTCCTTTTATTTATATTCACCACCAATATCAACGTTTCGGGGGGTACAACCTCCCTTCATCAGGATATATCCTGACGAAGGGAGGTTGTACCCCCGAAACGTTGATATTGGTGGTGAATATAAATAAAAGGAAAAACTGCAGAAAATTGGTGTGTGCGGATCCATAATTGAAACTGCTACCATTGGAAGGCTACGTCAAGCCGAAGGATAACCAGCACCACTAAAAGCAGACAAAGTGAGTAAAATTCCAGGTGTGCGGTGTAACCATTTCAATACCTTGATAAATATGCCCCTTAGATTTCAGGTGGGTACATATTATGCATTCACATTTTTTTGGATCTTCCACAGGATCTGCGAGGCTGCATCTTAAGAATCTGTAAATTCCTTGGGAAAGAACTAGGTGATAGCAAAATCGATACAATTGTAAAACACTCGTCTTTTGAAGCCATGAAAGAAAACAAGATGTCCAACTACAGTCTTGGCACAGAAGAATATATTGATCACACAAAAGGCACCTTTATGCGGAAAGGTAAGAGAGTATTTGAATAAATTAGTAGCATTTTATCAAATCAAACATGCCACATTAACAGTGTAGAAATGCTAATGCCTGGAGAGTTTTGCAGCAGGTTAGGGGTTTAAGGTGCATTTAATATTTGTAACATTAAGACGCCCATTTATCAAAGGTCGAATTTCGAATTCATGTGAATTTTTTGTAAATTCAAATATACTCACAACAGTTATTTAAGAAAAAAATTGAATGTCTAATATTAGATCGAATGGTTCCGACCTGAAAAGTCGAATCGTATTCGATTCGCACAAATTGAATTTTTCTCCCGAAAAAACCCCACGAATGTCAGAAAGGCTATTAACATCTCCAAACGGCTAAGTGGACCTCTGCCATTGGCTTCTACATGAACTCGGCAGATTTTAGGTGGCGAATATTCGAATTAGGACCGTTTCCATGGTTGAGGTGTGATAAATCTCACATTCTAATTTGTATGAATTTTGACACCCAAAAAAATTTGAAAATTCTAATGAAAAGCGAATTTTGAAACTCAAAAATTCAAATTTACTATTCAACCCTTGAGAAATCTGTCTTCAAGGATGTTATTTACTAAATCTCGAATTATCTCATATTTTTATTACACCAAGCTCGACCAAACTCCCATCCACATTTTAATCTAATTTATCAATAAAATAACTCGAAAAAGTCTGGTCGAGAAAGAACTTGTGTGAAAACCCGAGTCCTACAAATTTTTCGGATTGTCGGACGAAACCCAGAGCAGATCACAATATTTTCAAATTGTCAAGGGACATCTCCCGTTGACTTATACAGGACCTCAACAGGTTTGAGATGGCGGATTTTTGGATTCAGACTGTGCAGTATAATAAATCTTAAAAAATCTGAGTTTTTATTTCCTCTAAAAATTCGAGTTTTTGCCTAAAAAACCTTGAATAGAAAAAATTAAGGTTTAGTAAATAACCACCTTAAAATATTTTTTACTAGACTTAAAGTATTAGGATCCAATTTATAATAAAAACGTATAAAAAAAAAAAAAGAAATCGCTAAAAATTCGAAAAATCCCAACCAGAAAAAAAATCGAGTTTTCGTAATTAACCCTAAATTAGTTATTAGTGCATTTCAGAAACAATGCAGAATTGATTGTATTTAGAAAGTTTCTTATTTCAGTATGCTGAAGCTTATATTTAATTATAATTTTTGCATTAGTTCCCCTTTGAATTAACTGTTAGTATGATTCAGAAGGCAAGAGTAATAGAACCCTTGCACTGAACTGGTAAATACATGACTCAGCGAGATTGTGTTTTAGCACTGCAGCATCTTTGTGTGTATTACAGGGACCGCTGGGGACTGGAAGAATCATTTCACCGTGGCCCAAAGCGAACACTTCGATAGAGTTTATCAGGAGAAGATGAAGGATCTGAACATGAAATTCTTCTGGGAAGGAAAATAAGTGTTTCCTTTTTTTTTTTTTTAGATATTAAATAAAATCTATTTAAATTGGTGTGCCTTATTCAAATACCACGAGTTTATCACTGGCAATGTCAACAATACATAAAGCAGTGCTAGTGTCATGTAAAGTTTTTGTAACTTTCTAATACTCCAGAAAGCTTGATTGAATTAAAGGGATGATTGGCTTTTAATTTAACTCTTAGTATTTTATACACTGGCCAGTTCTAAGCAACTTCTCGATTGGTATTCCTTATTTGTTCTTTATAGTTTTTTTAATTATTTGCTTTTTTTTCTTCTGATTCTTTCCAGCTTTCAAACTGGGGGTTGCTGAACTCATCTAAAGAACAAAAGCTCTGTAAGGCTACACATTTATTGTCATTGCTACTTTTTATTACTCATCTTTCTACTAAGACCCTCTCCTATTCATATTCCAGTATCTTATTCAAATCAATGCATGGTTGCTAGGGGAATTTGGACCCTAGCTACCAGATTGCTGAAAATGCATTCTGGAGAGCTGCTGAATAACTCAAAAACCATAACTAATAAAAAATGAAAACCAATTATAAATTGTCTCAGAATATCACTCTCTACATCATAATGTAACTTTTTATTCAGCAGCTTTCCAGTTTGTAAACTGGAAACAGCAAACTGCAAACTGGTTGCTAGGGTCCAAATTCCCCTAGCAACCATGCACTAATGTGAATAAGAGACCGGAATATGAATAGGAGAGGCCTGAATAGAAAGATGAGTGATAAAAAGTAGCAATAACAATACGTTTGTAGCCTTACAGAGCATTTGTTCTTAGATGGGGTCAGTGACCCCCATTTGAAAGCTGGAAAGAGACAGAAGAAGGAAAATAATACAAAAACTATAAAAAAAAAAAAGGAATAATGAAGACCAATTGCTTAGAACTGGCCATTCTATAACATGCTAAAAGCTAACTTAAAGGTGAACCACCCCTTTAAGTAATAGACCAAAGTCCATCAAGTTCAACCCCTCCAAACCCCTTCATCCCATGTTATTTATTTGGTAGACTGAGTAATGAGTATCTAGATGATAGAGAACACTACATCCAGTCACTCCAGACTTTATACATTACATTTTTGGCTTAATAACTATATTAGAAACATTTTTTATTTTACACAGCCTATCTATTTACCCAGTTTTTTTTTTTACACTGACCTGTTCCTTTAAAGTTTCCCTGACCTTTTTAAGTTTAGTAAAGTTTTTTTCAAATAAGTACAGGTATGGGACCTGTTATCCAGAATGCTCGGGTCCTGGGGTTTTCTGGATAACAGATCTTTCCATAATTTGGATCTTTATACCTTAAGTCTACTAGAAAATCATTTAAACATTAAATAAACCCAATAGGCTGGTTTTGCTTCCAATAAGGATTAATTATATCTTAGTTGGGCTCAAGTACAAGGTACTGTTTTATTATTACAGAGAAAAAGGAAATCTTGTTTTAAAATTTGGATTATTTGGATAAATGGAGTCTGTGGGAGACGGTCTTTCTGTAATTCAGAGCTTTCTTGATAACAGGTTCCTGGATAACGGATCCCATATCTGTACTCACAAAGATGTGTAGCCTGTTATTGTAATAAACGCCCCTTATCTAGAATAACCCAGGTCCCAAGCATTGCAGATAATCGATCCCACGCCAGTAGAATAATTTGCTGCCTAAGATATTAAGGCACTTTTTGTGAAGGAACAAATTCTCCCATCAAAACATTAAGAAGAAAATTCCAAACCTTACTGCCTGTATGGTGAATTACATTTATTAAAAGGTTCCTTGCTCATTTTAATTTAAATCACAATCAGAGTGTAAATGTGCATATTTGTGCTCTCAATGTAAAATCATTCGCTGGTGAACATTGTTCATTATCGCTAAGTAAATGTCAGCGTTGAGTTTTGTTAAATAATTCGGTGCAAAAAACACTTTGCAATTGCAGAATATTATTGCACACACACTATGGGGCAGATTTATCAGGGGTCGAACTTAAAAATTTGAATAAAATGTTTTTTTAACTAAAAATCAAAGTTTTTTTTCGGGTGAATAGGTGAATTCGAATCATACAAACCGAAGTAACATGGTATTCAATCGAATTCGATTCAAAGTTTATTCTAAAAGAAACTCCGATTTTTCAAAGTCCACCAATTGACTCCAAATAGGTTCTAGGAGGTCCCCCATAGGCTAAAACAGCAATTCGGCAGGTTTTAAATGATGAATAGTCAAATATTTAAAGAGACAATACATGCTAAATTTAAAGTTTTTGCATTTTTTTCAAATTCAAATCGAATTTGGACTATTCCCTAGTTGAAGTACACAAAATTCGAATTCAAATTTTTTTAATTCAAATTTTCATTTTGACCTTTGATAAATCTGCCCCTATGCATATTTGCAAAAGCTGTTTGTCCTTAAACTTTGCGAGCGAGTTGTTGGGGTCTGTAATAAGTCGAAAAGAACGCAAACATCCATTTGAATTGGTTGGAAATGGTCGCAAGGGTAATTTGCGCTAACAAAACATATTACAATACCCCATTCGGATGTTTAGTAAATGTAAAATGGTAAAAAGCTTCATTCTTTTTATTTCAGTTGGTCTTTGTGAGCAGGAACCTGGCACTGTCGCCCTCTGGAAAGATTTGGTTGCGGCAAAATAAAACAGCATTTTTCTACCAATATCCATTTTGAAAAGGAATTGGAATACTTAAAGGAACAGAACCACCAAAAAACAAAAGTGTTTCTGAAGCAAACTCACCAGTTTTACCAGTGCAGGGCAACAGTACATTATATTTTTATTACATTAATACACTTTCATTTTTTGATGTTACTGTTCCTTTAAAAAGTGCATTTTTACATTTGGCTTTACAATGTAAATCAACTTACGGAAAGTAATGTATGGAAAGTGGAACAGGGAAGAATTCACGGGCACAAAATGAACAAATGGCTCATGTTAATCCTGTAACTTTATTAGGGAGATTAAATTCCTCTGTATTTAACCACACAGGTCCCTCTTTATTCTTTCTATCCCATTTGTGGCTAAACCTGTTTAAGGATCTCTACTGCTTATTGCAGATTACACTTTATTTATGTGGGTTTATCACTGGTGACCAACCCCTCCCCCCCACAAGTTAAAAACCTTTTATGGTCAGTAGTGATGGGCGAATTTCTCCTGTTTCGCTTCGCCCAAAAAAAAAAAAAACGCCGAAAAATTTGTCCGAAAAGTCACTTGCGTTAATTTTGACACCAGCGTTAAAGTCAATGGGCGTCCGAATAGTGTTGACGTGCGGTGATTTTGACGCAAGGGACTTTTCAGACGTGAATCCAAATTTTTTTGACGCAGGCGAATTTTCGTCTGAGTTTTGCGAATTTATTCGGCGGCGGTGAAAAGCGGAGATTTGCAACGAATTCACGCCAGGCGAATTTATTCGCCTATCACTACTGGTCAGGGGCCACATAAAAGTTCAACTTATTGAGTTCAACTTATAGTCTTTATTGAATATGTTCAGAGCTTAATCTCTTCATGACTTAGGGTAAGTCTGTGTGGATAAGATTCCTGATTCAACCCACAATTGTGTGTGTGTGTGTAACACAAAGGGGGTTATTTACTAAACTCCGGAATCGAAATTCCCCGAAATCCGAAAAATTTGTGATTTTTTGTGTTATAATAGGCTTAAAAAAAAAATCACAAATTTTTCGGAATTTATTAAACCCGAGGGCTAAAAAGCCAGAATATAAAAACACGGCATCTCAAACCTGTCGAGGTTGCATAAAATCAATGGGAACAGTCCCATTGATTTTTGGTTGTGTCAGGGATTTCGGGCAATTTCATGATGTTTTCGGGGGAAAATTCACAAAAAAATCGTGAAAATCTGAGCAAAGGTAATTTTCCGGAAAATGTAATATTAAATAAGCGTTAAAAACCTGAGCGGGTTAGATCGGAGTTTGTAGCAGCCGATATTGAGATAAATTCGGACCTTGATAAATAACCCAAATAGTGTCTTTTATGTGAGGTCTGGGAGGGACAGTTTCACAGCTGACAAGCTGGAGACTTGTTATATTTGTTATATTCACCATTATTACTCCTTCTCCTTACTGTAACTTTGCCCTTTCTTTAGTATATAATGAATAACTTATTCATGTACTTGTTATGTGTTTGTTACACTTTCTTTTTAAATCACTGTACGGACACTATGCACCAGCGACTCAAAAGGTATGAAAGAACACATTCTGCAAAATCTGCTCAAACGGGACCTGTTATCCAGAATCCTCTGAACCTGGGGCTTTCCAGATAACAGATCTTTCTGTAATTTGGATCTTCATACCTTAAGTCTACTAGAAAATCATGTAAACGTTAAATAAACCCAATAGGCTGGTTTTGCCTCCAATAAGGATTAATTATATCTTAGTTGGGATCAAGTACAAACTACTGTTTTATTATTACAAATAAAAAGGAAATCATTTCTAAAAATTTGGATAAAATGGAGTCTATGGGAGACAGCCTTTCCGTAATTCGGGTTTCTGGATAACAGATTCCATACCTGTACACGTTTATTAAGCATTGGTGTATTTTAGAGAATATTGCACATAATTACCAACTCTCGTCATTGCTTTGTCCCAGTGAATTTAACTTCTTAAGTGCTGGCTACAGCTCCTGTGAACTGGACTGTCCAATCGGAGGCAACGCGTTTTCCCATAGGCAGAACAGGTCTAGTCTCACTGTGTATTCGTATACTGCTGAGATGACAATAAAGTTTACTTTGACTTTATAACCTAAAGCACTTTAAGGGGGTTATTTATCAAAGGTCGAATTTTAGAGCTTTGTGAGCTTTTATAGACTTCGACTGAACTTACTACTCCAATGGTTTCTAATTTCAAAAAAACTCGAATGTAAAAAACTTGAATTAGTGTAGTCGGGGTGAAAAATAGTAATGGGCGAATCTGTGAGAAATGGCAAAAAATTTGCGAAACGCATTGAAGTCAATGGGTGTCAAAATAATTGATGTCCGTCAATTTTGACGCCAGCGACAATTTTTATACACGCGACTATTTGGTCCAAATGCATTAAAGTCAATGGGTGTCTGAATAATTTTGAAGCGCGTCAATTTTTATGCACGCACCAATTTTGCCATGCACCAAATTTTATATTTGACGTGGCGGATTTTTCACCGGCAATTTGTTGCCGCAGTTTCACAAATTAATTTGTTTGTGGCGAAATGCAGAAATTCGCTGCGAAAAAATCTGCCCATAAGTGTGCACCTGCAACCTTTAGCTGATCTGTGTTATAAAATGACCAATTAGAAGCAACTTTTCAAGTGGTCTTCATTATTTATTTATTTTTTAATTATTTGCCCTTTTCTTCTGACTCCAGCTTTCAAATGGGGGTCACTGACCCCATCTAAAAAACCAAAACAAATACTCTGTAAGACTACAAATATATTATTATTGCTACTTTTTATTACTCATCTTTCTATTCAGGCCTCTCCTATTTATATTCCAGTCTCTGATTTAAATCAGGGCTAATTTGAACCCTAGCAACCAGATTGCTGAAAATGCAAATTGGTGCTGAATAAAAAGCCACATACTGTAACTCAAAAACCACAAATAATGAAACATGAAAACCAATTAAAAATTGCCTCAGAGTATCACTGTAACCAAATCCACTTACCCTGGTGGTCTAGTGGTGCGGTGGGGACGCCCGCCGCGCCGCTCATCTTCTTGCGCCATGGTTGATTCTTAGGGCACGCATGGCCGCATCTCGTCCCCTTTATGGACGCGGACGCGCTGGCGTGAGGACGTCAGTGCGCAAAGGCGCGCAATGGCACGAAATTCAAAGGGTATTTAAAGGGACTTCATTCATTTTTGTATTGCCCGTTATAGGAGTTTGTTCCTGGTGCTTTCTGAACTGCTATTCTGATTCCTGTGTTGACCCCTGCCTGGCTATTTGATGATCCTGACTTCTGAATCCTGACCCTTGCCTGATTACAGACTTTGATTCTGCTGTAACCCTCTGATTGACTTCCTGGTTTGACCCTTTCCTGCCTGACTACGTTTATTCTCTGCCTGCCCCTGATCTGACTTCTCTATTGCATAATCCCTTGTACTACGACCTTCTGCCCAAAGACTTTGCTTTGCAGTTGTGCCCCCCTGCCTGTCTAGAACCCCTCGCCTTGGCGCACCTCTTATTTTAAGACCTGGCGGAATCTGAGTAGCTGAGGGCTCCTCCCGAGGCCAAAGGCGACTGCTACAGGCAGAAGCATGAGCCGAGACCAGGGTGCTTGACATCGGTTTTAGATTTAGGGTTCCAACCGTTACAATCACTCTCTACGGCATTTCATTTAAAGGTAAACAACCCCTTTGGGTTGAAAAATGATCAAAGTCCATCAAGTTCAACCCCTCCAAATGGAACCCAGTATCTTGCATTTTGATTTGCGGTTAATTGTAATGGAGTACCAACCTGGGGACCAGCAGTGTATTTAGATCTGCTCTTGCCATAAATAACAGACCTGTAATCGCCCCTTTATGTGGCACTCCAGGGACCCCCCACTTCCAGGCACCCGGCATCCAAAAAAAAGCAAATCATTTAAAAACTATAAAATGTAAACAATGAAGACCAATTGCAAAGTTGCTTAGAATTGGCCATTCTATAATATACTAAAAGTTCTCTCAAAAGTGAAGCACCCCTTTAAGATAATTTGTTTCTATTGAGATTTCACACCTTCTCCCTGTTATTATTATAAAACCTCACTGGCTGATTGGAGGCTACACTGTGGCATTATGGGGAGGAGCATCATTTAGAGTAAATACACAAGCTCTATTCTTATTGTAATCAGTCTCACCGAGCAGTTGAACCCTTCAGAGGACATAGGATCCTAGTCCAGTTTGTTGGATGAATTAACAAACATTTCTTTTTTCATTCCTGTAAATACACCTACGGTAAGGTTCCTTTATTCATTAATATACGAGAAGTAGAACTGCACCAATTCAATTGCTTAATCCTGTAACTTTATTAGGGAGATTAAGTTCCTCTGTATTTAGCAACAAAGCTCTTTTTTATTCTTTTCCAGTTTCTGGCTAAACCTGTTTAAGAATCTGTACTGCTTATTGCATGTGATACTATACTGTATTTATGTGGGTTTTTATAAATGCGCCGTTTTAACCACTTTGGGTCAGAACCGGTTCCATAAAAATAAACACTATTTAATGGTTTATCAACTGAAAATGTTTGGGAGAAAAAAATCTTTTCTCCTAATTCAGTTCCAGTTTTTTTTCCCAATAGACTTCAATAGAGTTTTCATGTGATAAACAGTGAGATACATTTTTCTCTGTGATACAGGTATGGGATCTGTTATCCAGAATGCTCAGGGCCTGGGGTTTTCTGGATAACGGATCTTTCCATAATTTGGATGTTCGTAGCTTGTCTACTAGATCATTTACATATTAAATATTAAAAAGCCTGATAGGCTGGTTTGGCCTCCAAATAAGGATTTATCAATTAGTTGGGATCAATTAATTACTTGGGATCAAGTTCAAGGTATTGTTTCATTATTACAGAGAAAAAGGATTTTTTTTTGTGGAATTTAGATTATTTGGATAAAATGGGGTCTATGGGAGATGGCCTTTCCATAATTCAGAGCTTTCTAGATAATGGATTTCCAGATAGCATATCCTATACCTGTATGTGTATATATATTAGGACATTGAGACATTTTGTGCCTTAAAGGAGAAGTAAACCCTTGCTTCTAAAATCCCTTACTCCCCTACCCTACATAGACCCCCCTCCCTGCTCCCCCCCCAGCCTAGGTGGTACCTTTGCTGAATGCCCCTAACTCTTTACTTACCCTCGGTGCAGATTCAGGGCATCTGAGATTGTGGCAGCCATCTTCTTCTCTTCGGTACTGATGGGCGAATGAGTTCGACAGACGCAAATTTGCGGCGTCAGAATTGACACGGGCATCAAAATTTGAGTTTCCCAAATGTTTCCGAAATTCGGAATTTTTCAGCAAAGCGAAACGGGACAAATTCGCCCACCACTACTTTTTGGTAATCTTAAGGGAGTAAGTGCCGTATCGGCGCATGCGCAGTTGGATCGATTTTCATTTTCGCAACAACTACGAATGCGCCGAAAGTCACGGAAATTGCCGAAGCACTGGAAGAAGACACGAAGATTACCAAATCAGCTGAAGATGGCGCCCGTGAACTCTGCTGGGCAGAATCTGCACCGAGGGGTAAGTAAAGAGTTGGGGACATTAAGCAAAGGTAACAACTAGGCTGGAGGGAGCAGGGAGGGGGTCTATGTACGGTAGGGGGTTAGGGGATTTTAGTAGCAAGGGTTTGTTTCTCCTTTAAGCTTCTAAAAAATGCCTTACCCTTTAAACAAAACAGGGATGGTTTGTCCATATATTGCAATATATTTAAGTTGGCCAACTACGTCAAAGTCATCCCATATCTGGCCAGTCCTACACTCAATTTTATCTGATTCATTAAGAATTCTATTGCTTCATTATACATTTTACTTTACAACTTACTTATATAATAAAACAGTAGCTTGTACTTGATCCCAACTAAGATATAATTAATCCGTATTGGAGGCAAAACCAGCCTATTGGGTTTATTTAATGTTTACATGATTTTCTAGTAGACTTATGTTATGAAGATCCAAATTACAGACAGATCCACAATCTGGGAAACCCCAAGGTCCCAAGAATTTCGGATAACAGGTCCCATACCTGTAAATATATATTTTTCTTCAGTGGCTTTCAGCCACGCTTATCTCTTTCACTCCCACGGCAATAAAGACTTTCCCAGGTGGCAGTGCAGGAAATCAAAGTAACCTGTTCTGAGTAATTGAGGGTTTTTTGGGCAAATATAATAAAATGTTTCTTTTTTGCAGACTGTGTCAGGACACTGTTTGTGCAATAAACTTGTTTACTGATAAAGTAATTAGGGGTGCAAGTACGAGCCCCCTAGTGCTCACTTACCAAGCACTTGCGCCCCGGGGGAATACTACTCTGTCTGCAGGCAGCTTTTTATATAAGGGGTAAAGGAGCCTGCAGAAATTCAAAATATGGAGGACATGGTGTGCAAAATACAATTGTGGCTTTTTTTGCATTTTGAAGACTGCATTCTTCATTATAAATTACCCTAAAAAATCGCCACCTTGAAACTGACAAGCCCAGATTTGTGGGCAGCAATAACTGGGGGGCGGTATGCCGTCGAAGAATTGTGTTTGTCGAATCTGAACTAGGGACTGGGTAACAGCTAAGCAAAGAAGAGGAGATTTGTCGCAGGGCGACTAATCTCCCCCAATCTGCTTGTGTGTGCCCTGACCCTAAAGCAGCTCTAAAGCAGCTCTGGTAGGGGGTCGCCGACCCTGTAAACTGTTCTAAATTGATACATTTAGTGGATACATTTCTTATCTGTGTCCCTGCTGAGCAGAATCCCTGAGTTCCATTACAGGCAGCTGTTAGAGTTGATACAATAGTTGCTAATATTCCACAGATGCTGCTGAGAAATGGATCAACTAATGGAGCAAATTGTAACAGTTTAGAGACTGAGCTGCCAGACTGAAACACCAGAGACAGGGACATTAAAGTTTAAACTTAGATTTAAAAAATAAAACGGAAAGCAATTGAAAAAAGTTATTTCTGGAAAACAATTTGAAAAGAATTAAAATGCAAAAAAGTGTTGAACAACCCCTTTACATTCTATCTTGGAAGCTGTTCTTTAATAGGGTACTATACATAGTTAAAATTCACATTGTAATCATTGCCTAATGAAGAATACTGCATTGACGTCTTATATAATTTATAAAACTTGACAGTCAGTTGTAGCTATTGATAGAAGTAGAAAGTTGATGTTCATGCTCTAATCAGTTATGAAGTCATTATTTCTGGCCAGAATAAGCAGTTGATCTTTATGAAGCTGCACCTTTGACAGCTGCACTATGTATGTCACTTGGGCAAAACAAGGCCATGGTCAGATGAACAGAACATTCCTTTTCAGGTTTCCAAACATTAGCTTTTAACTCAGTGATCCTACCCTTCCATGAGGATGAACTCTGGAGAACTTGTTTGCTCCTCTCTGATTAAAGGAACAGTAACACCAAAAAATGTAAGTGTTTTAAAGTTATGAAAATATCATGTACTGTTGCCCTGCACTGGTAAAACTGATGTGTTTGCTTCAGAAACACTACTATAGTTCATATAAAAAAGCTGCTGGGGAGCAATGGCGGAAATTGAAAAACGGCTATATGGCACAGGATAACTGATGGATAACAGATAACACCATTAGACAGACAGAGCTTATTTGTTATCTGCTGTGTAACCTGAGCCTTTTCTCCTTTGAATGGCTGCCCCCATGGCTAAACAGCAACTTTTTAATATAAACAATAGTAGTGTTTCTTAAGCAAACACAGCAGTTTTACCAGTGCAGGGCAACACTGCATTATATTTTCATTACTTTAAAACACTTTTATTTTTTGACGTTACTGTTCCTGGGGATATTTGCAAGGTTGCGTATTGTTATCACTCGTGTGTGTCGGTGAAATGATAAGAACAAGACCAAAGGGTAATTTTGTACATCAGCAAGAACAGTTCATTTCATAGAGCAGAACACAAGAGACCTGGCACTGACATTCTTCCAATGAGCTGACACTGATTAAATCCCAGGCAGTTACATTTTCATTCTTTATGAAGTGCCTTAGTATTTAAATTCTGTCTTCTGATCTGCAGTACATTTCGGCACTCCTTGTTCTATTAGAGAAAGATGTCATTCGACAATTTCACATATAAAGGAGCCACTTTTTGTGTCTCTGTACACTCCGAGGAGATACTCAAGAAAGTAGAAGATGAATTCCAAGTCTTGGATGATGATATTTTCAATATTACCTATCCTAAATCAGGTGAGTAAGGAGGTATTTCATTGGAGTAGTTTATCTTCAGTGGACTAGAGAATGCTGAAGGATCTTGAAACCTTCTCCTCCTTCCTGTGCAGGTACCCACTGGATGTCAGAGATTTTGAATCTGATCAAGCAGAATGGAGATCCAACCTTTGTCAATTCCGTACCGATGTGGTCAAGGTCCCCATGGTATGAAACTATTGCGGGCTATGATGAAGCAGAAAAGCTCACCTCTCCGCGGATAATTTCATCTCATATTCCCTACCACATTTTTTCAAAGTCATTCTTCAAGTCCAAGGCTAAGGTAAAAAAAAGGCAATGAAAAAGGATAGTCAGGTCTTTTTGAAGCTGAATTATTTCTGCATGATACTGTTTCAGGTTTCTTTTACTACATTTTACTGTTTGGGGTCACACAACGCCTTATAATAATGCAACACATGCACACAGCATTATTTCATTAGAAATAATCACGACAATTGTCTATAATAATTGACTGAATCATATTTTTCCCAAACTAAACACAATTATTGATTAATGGACACACTCCAATACAAAATCCCCTAAATGGTCTCTATTCTTATTTCTCCTCTTCACCTTTCATCCCTTTTCACTTCTGTTTCACCCACCAGCCCTGCAATTCTTTATTTCTCTCTATTTTTATCCACCCCCACTAAAAAATGGGTTGGGAAAAAGAATTAAGGATTCCATACAGGGTCAGGACATCAGGTGACACCACCTATAAATGTACACAACTATACTGACAGTGCCCTCATCCCTCTTTACTTTCCTGTCTAAGGTTGGTGGTGGCACATGTAGGGTTTAGGGAAAATTGGTCGCCCAGTGACAAATCTCTTCTTCTTCGGGCGACTAATCTCCCCGCAATGCCTTCCCGCTGGCTAGAAAGGGAATCACTGGCAGGATCGCACTCGGAGCGCTTCGGTTTTCCGAAGTCGCCCAAAGTTTCCTCGTGAGGCAATCCCTAAGGTATCTCTAATCCCAAAGCCTCAATTAAAGGTGATCTTCATATTGGTTGATACATATTCATGGTTGCATTGGTTTGTCTCCAAAATACCTCATTGCTTTACAGTAAAACGTTACTTTATCCTTCCAGGTTGTTTACACAATGCGCAACCCAAAGGATGTCATCGTGTCCATGTTTTACTTCTCTAAAATACTGAAGCTCTTTAAAGAACCAGAAAGTTTTGAAGCTGAATTAGAAAACTTTTTTCAAAGCAACGGTGAGTCTTTGAGCTACTGATATGCAAAGGGGAACATACAGTAGAATCGGTCATAACTCTTCAGATATTTGATTTTATTTGTCTAACTTGCACCTGAGCAATAAAACACAGGTACAGAGTTGCACATCAGATGGTGCTACAAGCAACTACTTTTTTTTCTCAAAACTTCATTTGATAAATGAAACACTGATAGATGTGTTAGTAGACAGTAACAAATTACTACTCTAGTTAGAATAACTCCTCCACTTATGACCTAACAAAAGCTCAGAGAGATGGAATGGCCTATTTCCTAGGGTGATACTGTATCACCTTGAAACAGGAGTGATCTGCAGCTCTAGAACTCCTATTTGGTTTTATGCTGACTAATCCTAGGTCTATAGGTGTGTCCCCAGATTCTAGAAAATATATATGGCAATATAGTACACATTGCTGCTGTTTGGTTACCTTTGTGTATACTGGGAATGCTAGGTATTGCTAATTCCCTACACTCATGCTTATGACCTACAGTGCACTCTGTATGTTTGCTTACAAAACACCAATGGCACTTCTGATGCTGTTGAACCAGTGTCGGTTGTTTATTAGCTCATAACTTGGCAACGTTGCGGGCCTATGCGAGACCCTTTGTCAAGCCTATTTCTGTTATGACACTTGGGGGCTGATTCACTAAGGGTCGAATATCGAGGGTTAATTAACCCTCGATATTCGACTAGGAAT
This sequence comes from Xenopus laevis, assembly GCF_017654675.1. NCBI lineage: Eukaryota > Metazoa > Chordata > Amphibia > Anura > Pipidae > Xenopus > Xenopus laevis. Next base: position 123,010,334 of record NC_054383.1, on the reverse strand, counting down.
TAAAATCCTTCGACTTTGAATATCGAAGTCGAAGGATTTAGCGCAAATACTGCGATCGTACGATCGAAGGATTATTCCTTCGATTCGAAGGATTTTAATCCAACGATTGAAGGAATATCCTTCGATCAAAAAAAGTTAGCCAAGCCTATGGGGACCTTCCCCATAGGCTAACATTGACTTCGGTAGCTTTTAGCTGCCGAACTAGGGGGTCGAAGTTTTTTTTAAAGAGACAGTACTTCGACTATCGAACGGTCGAATAGTCGAATGATTTTTAGTTTGATTCCTTCGATTCGAAGTCGTAGTCATAGTCGAAGGTCGAAGTAGCCCATTCGATGGTCGAAGTAGCCCAAAAAATACTTCGAAATTCGAAGTTTTTTTACTTCGAATCCTTCACTCGAATTTAGATGTAGTGTAGCAATTGGCTTTAATTCATGTTTGCCCAAAAATTTACTAAACATTGCACAATAGTGAGAGACACAGTTTATTATTTGCAGAAGAACTCTATCTACCACCTGTAATGTATCAGGCTACTTTTTGTCTTCTGTGTTTGGTACACTGGGATCTTTTAGAGCTTTAAGAGCTGCCAAGGGTGGGTATTCAACCTTACTGATGTATTCTTAGGCCCAGGGCCGGATTTACACAGTGGGTGCCCCTAGGCCTGCTGCCGTTCATCATCCTTGTTTCCTCTTCTTCATCTGTACACATGCACAAATTTTCATCATCAGGTCAAGAGCACTGGGGATTGGCGCATGGGAAATATAAAAATCTATTGTAGCTCATGATCAGAGCCAGAGTTTCCGAACCAATGTGGGTGTGGTTGGGCTTCATGTCGCCCCCTAAAATCCTGCTGCCCAAGGCCCGGGCCTTGGTGGCCTTTCCACAAATCTGGGCTTAGGCCCTCACTGCCAACCTAGCCCTTCATTCACAACCCATGTGATGCGATGACGAGAAGAATCAAAATGCTCCAGAATAAATTGTTCCAATCAATTATCCAGCTTTTCTGCTATTGTCATTATTCTTTCAGGAATGTATGGATCATGGTTTGATCATGTGAAAGGCTGGATGCAAATGGCGGGCAAGGACAACTTTTTCTACATTACGTACGAGGAGCTTCAGCAGGTGAGAGAGGAGTAAATGTCAATATCAATAGGGATTAAAACCCAGGAAGGAAGGTATTAGAATTTTCATGATGTAAGTTCTTCATCTATATGTTTTTGGAGAGGACAGAGTTTGATTTTGTTATCATTAGTAAAATGGACAAAAAGGTAGAATTAGAGTAAACGGTCATGTTGAGCAACAGAACATGTGTCTTGTTAGGCCCTGGACCACCCATGAGCCACATGAGCACAAGCATGAAAACAATCCATGGGGATGCCAAAAAAGGGCTTTGATTGGCTATTTGGTAGCCCGTATATGGACTGACAGCCTTCAGGAGGCTCTATTTAGTAGTACACCTAGTTTTTATACAACCAAACTTTGCCTCCAAGCCAGGAATTTGAATATAAGCACCTGCTTTGAGGCCATTGGGAGAAAAATCCAAGGGGTTGGTGAACAACATGTTGCTCACAAGCTACTGGTTGGGGATCATTGGTTTATAAAAATGCCACTTTATCTTCTTGATTCTGGAGTTCTTGGTTTCTCTTGTAAGGTGTCAAATGCCACTGGACCCCCAACACCTGCCTTGACTAAAAGTTCTGGTCTTGCTTGTGAACTGCTCATTTTTGCCATAAAATTTAAGGCCTTATGACGTTCACTCCCATGTCCCACCCACTGACCTCAATCACAAATGTGCAAAACTCACCAACCGGCGCAGATTTTGGCACCGCTAAAATTTGATACAAAATGTTGCCCCCAATTTGCCCCGTTCTCTGGCTGCACTGTTGATAATTCCACCCCTTGAGGGTTCATTTTTTAAACTAATGGGTCTTATTCTTCAGGATCTGCGGGGCAGTGTAGTGAGAATCTGCAAGTTCCTGGGAAAGGAGTTAAACGATGAAGAAATCGACTCGGTTGTAAAATATTCTTCTTTTAAAGTCATGAAGGAAAACAAGATGTCCAACTTCACTCAAATCCCAGATGATGTTTTAGATAAAAGTAGAGGCACCTTCATGCGCAAAGGTATTGTATTAATCAGTTACATTTTTATGCTGATAACAATAATGAAATACTAGGGGTCATTTATGAACTAGAAAGCAGGGTGCCAAGTGAAAAAGATGGTTGCAGTCCACCATTTTACAAATCCTCAAGGCAGGTGTTAATGTCATGGCTCTCTTCTAGCCTTGGGCCCTGTACTTTGAAACTACAAGCAACTGCCTGCAATTCCTTACCCACCAAAACATTCTCTGGTGCCACATGAGCATCCACCAAAAAGGAGCCCAGAGACCTTTGGACTGCTCTCTCTGGTTGCTTTTTTCTCAGTGGGCCCCTTGGTGGTCCATACCACTGGTTTCTGCGCAAGTCTCAATGTACTGCACAAACCTGGTCATAACCCTAATACTCTGGCACTTTTTATGTCTTGCATCATTCTGCTGCTTTGAGGTCTGGTGTAAATTCATCCAATCCTCTGACCTCTGTCTTCTTGAAGAACTGAACCTGTACAGCTTAAGGGGTTGGGTGGGTGGGGAAAAAACAGAAAAACAAAAAGGTTATCCGGCCCATCTCCTCCCCACCTCACCTTTTAAGCTTTACTCTCTTCCCCTCTTATACCTTCCTTGAACCAAGGAGATGGGGGTTGAAAACAAATAACTAGAAAGACCCCACCACTTCCACTGGCAGTCAGCAACACCTACCCCGAGAACAATAGGTCTCATGGGCCTCCATTTATGTTAAATTGTTTTTGATTCATTTTCCATCATGTAGATCGGTTTCTGGACTTTCTCTACGTCCGTTTGATGGTTTATAATATGCAATGATAGCGTACATGTATAAAGATAGTAAAGCAAAGAAAAATAAATAAAGTAAAGGAAAAGCAAAATTAAACTATATTAACTAGTTTAACTTAACATTGTATACTCATATATGGGCCTCCATTTAAAGAATTGTAGCTTTCATGTCCTCTAACCAACCCAACTTTGCTTCATATCATGAAAAGCCTGCTTCTTCTGGTTTCTTAAGCTGGCCATAGACTCAAAGATCCGCTCATTTGGCGACATCGCCAAACGAGTGGATCTTTCCCCGATGTGCCACTAACGGCATGGCTATATCGGGGGTAATTCGAACGTTTGGCCATATGGTCAAATGATCGAATTACGATACGCCAAGGAGCTCCGACGGGTCGGGTAAAAATCAAACCTTCCCAGACCTGGCCAGATATCAATCGGGAAGACCCATTGGAAGCCCCAAATTGGTCTAAATGATCGATATCGGCAGCTTTATCTGCCCGTGTATGGCCACCTTTATTTATGAAAATGTTCAACGGTATAGGCTTGTATGAGATTTCTCTATAGACTACAATGGAGTCTTTGGAGATAAAGCATGAAATATATTAATAAAAATGAATCTGGCCAACTATCCCTCCAATATGAATGTATTAGTACCACACATTTCTAATGGAACATACATACAAACATCCGATTTCTGACTGTTTTTCTCCCACAGGAGTTTCTGGAGACTGGAAGAACCATTTCACTGTGGCTCAGAGTGAAAAATTTGATAAGGATTATCAAGAGAACATGAAAGATCTGAACATTAAATTTTTTTGGCAAGAAACATAAAAACAATAAAATGCCCGCTCCTCTTTCTGCTTTGCTCTTAGATCTGTACATGTCACAGCCAGCTATTACTTCCTACCATCTTTAGCTAAACTATTGGGATAGAGCATGTATCCCTCCCCAGGTTATTCCATTTATAAAAAAAACATCAGTAGTGCACACTCACTAATAAAATGTACGACAATAAAAACGTATGTACTCTTTTTCATAAATGAGTTATATATTCAGCCGTATCACTCTTTTAACTTTTCTGTTCTGTTTCATAGACCCGTCTGCTTAGAGTTGCCACCTGCCCAGTTTTCCAGGTGTAGGAAAACTGGACAGGATTTTCTATGAATGACGTGACAACCAGTCAATAGCCACGCCCCTCATGTCGCTGCATCATGGTCCCACCCCTGCTGCATCACAGCCCCACCCCCTGCCTGGATTGCACCGGGCGAAAAGTTGGCAACCCCACGTCTGCTTCATAGACCCATATGACATTATTGTTTTATAACAATGCAGCAAACAATCATGGCTCTTAGCATGGACATTGTTGTACAGCACTGCTTTCGGTCAAAAATGTGACACAGTATAAGTGGTTAAAGGGATACTGTCATGAAAAAAATCCTTTTTCAAAACACATCAGTTACACATAGTTAGTTAGTTAGTTAAATTGGGTTGAAAAAATACAAAGTCCATCAAGTTCAACCCCTCCAAATGAAAACCCAGCATCCAAACACATACACCTCACTACTTTTAATTAAATTCTATATACCCATACCTATATTAACTATAGAGTTTAGTATCACAATAGCCTTTGATATTATGTCTGTCCAAAAAATCATCCAAGCCATTCTTATAGTCATTAACTGAATCAGCATCACAACATCACCCGGCAGTGCATTCCCCAACCTCACTGTCCTGACTGTGAAGAACCCCCTACGTTGCTTCAAATGAAAGTTCTTTTCTTCTGGTCTAAAGGGGAGGCCTCTGGTACGGTGATCCACTTTATGGGTAAAAAGGTCCCCTGCTATTTATCTATAATGTCCTCTAATGTACTTGTAAAGTGTAATCATGTCCCCTCGCAAGTGCCTTTTTTCCAGAGAAAACAACCCCAACCTTGACAATCTCCCCTCATAATTTAACTCTTCCCTCCCTCTAACCAGTTTAGTTGCACTTAGTCTCTGCACTCTCTCCAGCTCATTTATATCCCTCTTAAGGACTGGAGTCCAAAACTGCACTGCATACTCCAGATGAGGCCTCACCAGGGACCTATAAAGAGGCAGAATTATGTTTTCATCCCTTGAGTTAATGCCCTTTTTTATGCAAGACAGAACTTTATTTGCTTTAGTGGCCACAGAATGACACTGCCCAGAATTAGACAACTTGTTATCTACAAAGACCCCTAGATCCTTCTCATTTAAGGAAACTCCCAACACACTGCCATTTAGTGTATAACTTGCATTTATATTATTTTTGCCAAAGTGCATAACCTGCATTTATCAACATTGAACCTCATTTTCCAGTTTGCTGCCCAGTTTTCCAACTTATACAAATCACTTTGCAAAGTGGCAGCATCCTGCATGGAATCTATAGTTCTGCACAATTTAGTATCATCTACAAAAATAGAAACAGTACTTTCAATGCCCACCTCCAGGTCATTAATAAACAAGTTGAAAAGCAAAGGACCTAGTACAGAGCCCTGCGGTACTCCACTAACAACACTGGTCCAATTAGAAAATGTTCCATTTACCACCACTCTTTGTAGTCTATCTTTTAGCCAGTTCTCTATCCAGGTACAAATACTATGTTCCAGGCCAACATTCCTTAATTTAACCAGTAACCTTTTGTGTGGCACTGTATCAAATGCTTTAGCAAAGTCTTAGTAAACCCCCTTAAACTAATGGGGTCCTATACTTTTAAAAATGGGCGTTGGTTGGACAATGCCTCTCCCTTAAAAGCCGCATACTGGCGGGGGAGGATAGATCCTTTTCACTGAAACCAAGGTTCAACAGACACTGATTACACTGAATGCTACTATGCAGTAAGACTTTTTATACTATGGCCGAAAGGCGAACAAGTTAGGGACCGCCATGTGGGGTTTACCTTGACGTGGTATGGTGGCTTTTCAGCTTTGTGATCATGGCTTTGTAACTGAAAACCCCTGTTTTGTAAACTTACTTTTGAGACAGGGGCCCAGGGAATGTGCATTAAAACTAGCACTTCCATTATACTTAAAGGGATACTGTCATGGGAAAAAAAAATTTTTTCAAAATGAATCAGTTAATAGTGCTGTTCCAGCAGAATTATGCGCTGAAATCCATTTCTCAAAAGAGCAAACAGATTTTTTTATATTCAATTTTGAAATCTGACATGGGGCTAGACATTTTGTCAATTTCCCAGCTGCCTCAAGTCATGTGACGTGTGCCTGCACTTCAGGAGAGAAATGCTTTCTGGCAGGCTGCTGTTTTTCCTTCACAGTGTAACTGAATGTGTCTCAGTGGGACATGGGTTTTTACTATTGAGTGCTGTTCTTAGATCTACCAGGCAGCTGTTATCTTGTGTTAGGGAGCTGCTATCTCGTTACCTTCCTATTGTTCTTTTGTTTGGCTGCTGGGGGGAAAAAGGGAGGGGGGTGATATCACTCCAACTTGCAGTACAGCAGTAAAGAGTGATTGAAGTTTATCAGAGCACAAGTCACATGACTTGGGGCAGCTGAGAAATTGACAATATGTCTAGCCCCATGTCAGATTTCAAAATTGAATAGAAAAAAATCAGTTTGCTCTTTTGAGAAATGGATTTCAGTGCAGAATTCTGCTGGAGCAGCACTATTAACTGATTCATTTTGAAAAATTTTTTTTTTCCCATGACAGTATCCCTTTAAATATACTATTACTTAGCCTTTAGAGTGCTTCCACACCCCTATTTTTATACATTAGTAAATCACATCCACTGCCATCCCAGAATCGAGGTCTCTACTTACCTTGTCATAAAAAGAAATTAAGTTAGTCTGGCAAGATCTATTACACATAAAACCATGCTGGCACAAACTCATAGTATTATGATTTGCTATGAAGTCCAGTATCTTATCCTTTATTAACCCTTCGAAAAGCTTTCCTACCACTGACGTCAGACTAACTGGCCTATAGTTTTGAGGCTGAGAACGGGATCCTTTTTTGAATAGAGGCACCACATTAGCAATTCACCAGTCTCTCTGCACTATGCCAGATCTCAATGAATCCTGAAAAATTAAGTAAAGAGGTTTGGCAATCACAGAGCTAAGCTCACTAATTACCCTGGGATGAATACCATCTGGCCCCGGACCTTTGTTAATCTTAACATGTTCTAGTCTCTTTTGAATTTCTTCATTTGTGGACCATGCATCATTAGTTGAATTACTAGAATTAGGACTATTAAGAAGGAAACCTTCACTTACTGGTTCCTCATTTGTGTAGACAGATGAAAAATATGAGTTCAGAATCTGCGCTTTTATTTTGTTTTCATCAACCAGCTGACCCCCTCTGATAGTAAGGGTCCCACCTCTTCCTGCTTCAGTTTTTTACTATTAACATATTTAAAAGATAATTTTGGATTTTTTTTACTGCTTGCTGTAATATCCTTTTCCATATCAATTTTAGCTTGTCTTATAGCTTCTTTGCATGATTTATTGGCCTCCTTGTAGCTTATAAATGATTCAGCTGTACCAGCTTACTTGAATGCTTGCTGCTTTATTAAGCAGCATTTTAAAGACTTCCCATTCTTGTTCTGTGTTTAACCCTGTGAAAAGCATTTCCCACTTAATATGTTGCAGAGATGCCCTTATACTGTCAAAGTTTGCACGTCTGAAATTTAGTATTTTAGTTACTCCCTTATAGAATTGCTTCTGCAACAGAATCTCAAAGGAGACCATGTCATGATCACTAGTCCCTAAATGCTCACCCACACAAATGTTAGAGATGAGTTCAGTATTGTTAGTTATTACAAGGTCCAAAAGAGAGTTATTCCTAGTAGGTTCTTGAACGAGCTGGAATAAAAAGTTGTCATTCAGCATATTTACAAACCTACTAGCTTTTTCTGTTTTAGCAACCCCATTACCCCAGTCAATGTCTGGATAATTGAAGTCACCCATAGCAACAACTTGACCCAGCTGTGAAGCCGCTTGTATCTGCAAGAGTAGCTGGGCTTCATACTCGACACTTATACGAGGTGGTTTATAGCATACACCAATGATTCTTTTTGTTACCTTTTGCCCAGTCAAAATCTCTACCCAGAGTGATTCTACACCCTCACCAGTGCCAGCTATTGTTATTTCTTTAGCGCATGGCTTTAATTCAGGCTTTACATACAAACACACTCCTCCACTCTTTTTTATCCCTCTGTCCCTCCTAAAAAGGGTGTAACCATTTAAATTCACAATCCAGTCACATGTTTCATCCCACCAGGTCTCAGTGATACCAATTATATCATAATTTTTAGAGCATGCAATTAATTCTAGGTCTCCCATTTTACCTGACAAACTCCGTGCATTTTGCCAGCATACAGCGGAGGTTACTACTTTTACTTTTGAAATTTGCATTACTTAGTGAAGAATTATATGTTAAGTTAGTATTATTCTGTTTTCCTTGTAACAGAGGGACCTCCTTAGCTGGTAAACTGTATGCCCCCCTTACTCCTCCCCCATGACCCCTTACTAACCCCACTGCCCCGTCTACCCTAGCTTGCCCATAATTCTTTATCTCACCCACCCCCCCTTGCCTAGTTTAAACACTCCTCCAACCTCTTAGCCATTCTTTCCCCTAGCACCGCGGACCCCCTTCCATTGAGGTGCAAACCGTCACGACTGTATAGGTTGTACCCCAACGAAAAATCGGCCCAGTGCTCTAGGAACCCAAAGCCTTCCTTCCTGCACCAAGACTTGAGCCACGCATTTAGCTCCCTAAACTCCCGCTGTTTTCCTAAGCTTGCACGTGGCACAGGCAAAATTTCAGAAAAGATGACATTGGAAGACCTTTCCTTGATCTTAGAGCCTAGAACCCTGAAATCATTCTTTAAGGTCTTCCATCTACCATTTATTTTGTCATTAGTACCGATATGCACTAAGACAGTTGGGTCATGCCCAGCCCCACCCAATAATTTGTCTATCTGATCAACCACATGCCGAACCCTGGCACCAGGTAGACAGCAAACTGTTCGGTTGTAGCGATCCGGACGACAAATTACCCTATCCACTTTCCTAATAAATGAGTCCCCTACAACCACAATCTGCTTAGGCCTGACTCTACTCTCCTCCCCACCACTACTAGAGAAACTGGTCTCCCGGCTGTTAGAGAGATCAGCCCCATCTAGAATTGCCAATCCAGAGTTCATACTCCCATCATCTTCACACAATCTGGCAAATTTGTTGCGATGTATAATCTCCGGATCAGCCTCCATTTTCCTTTTGCCCACCTTAGATTTTCTAACTGTCACCCAGCTAGCTGCCTCAATATCCTGCTGCTGTTCTGTTCCCCCCAAACTATCTGACCCCGCTAGGTCCTGCTCAGTGAGCAAAAGACTCCTTTCAAGATTGTCAATCGACCGCAATGTTGCAATTTGTTGCTCTAGTGCTCAAAGTGGCAATTTGCTCACAACCACCAGAGAGGTAAGCATTTTGGATCTCTTGTTCCAAATCTGCATACATATGGCAGACCTTCACTCTTGCTAGCACTCATTATCCCAGTTACAGATCAAAACAGGAAAAAATAAAAATAAATATATAAAATAAAAATGAGGGTTTAGAACAAACTTTGACTTTATAACCTAAAGCACTTTAAGGGGGTTATTTATTAAAGGTCGAATTTTAGAGCTTTGTGAGCTTTTATAGACTTCGACTGAACTTACTACTCGAATGGTTTCTAATTTAAAAAAAACTCGAATGTAAAAAACTTGAATTAGTGTAGTCGGGGTGAAAAATAGTGATGGGCGAATTTGTGAGAAATGGCAAAAAATTAGCGAAACGCATTGAAGTCAATGGGTGTCAAAATCATTTTGATGTCCGACAATTTTGACGCCAGCATCAATTTTTATACGCGCGACTATTTGGTCCAAATGCATTAAAGTCAATGGGTGTCTGAATAATTTTGAAGTGCGTCAATTTTTATGCACGCACCAATTTTGCCATGCACCAAATTTTATATTTGACGCGGCGGATTTTTCACCGGCAATTTGTTGCCGCAGTTTAACAAATTAATTTATTTGTGGCGAAATGCAGAAATCTCTGCGAATTAGTGTCATCACTAGTGAAAAACCTGAATACTCTAATTGATTACGTTTTTGGCGAAAGCAAACTCGAAAAAAAAACCACTGAAAAAAACTCGAACATCATGAAGGCTATTAACATCTTAAAATGATTCAAGGGACCTCTGCCACTGACTTCCACATGACCTCGACAGGTTTTAGATGGTGTATTTTCGGATTTGAGCTATTTCCAGCTACAGTTCGGGGTATAATAAATCTTTTTTTAAAGGGGAAGGAAACCTAGCCGGCGCAAACCCCCCACCCCCCCTCCCGTTTGTTGCCCACCCTCCCTCCTCCCCCCCTGGCCTACCCGTCCCGCTGGGCAAATGCCCCTAACTTGTTACTTACCCTTCTGTGCAGGTCCAGTCCAGGGAGTTCACCGACGACATCTTCTTCCACATGATCTTCTTCCTGCTGTGAACGGCATTTTGGCGCATGCGCAGTAGGATCATTTCGCCGGTACGGATCTACTGCGCATGCGCAGTAGATCGTCCCGGCGAAATGATCCTACTGCGCATGCGCCGTTCAAAGCAGGAAGAAGATCGCGCGGAAGAAGATGTTTCCTTCCCCTTTAAACATGAAAAATTAATGTTTGACTGAAAAATAACCTTGAAAACTAAATTTTTTTGTGGAAAAAAAGGAACTTGACCTTTGATAAATGACCCCCTTAGAGTTAAAGGAGAAGGAATGGCACTATCACTGTGGGGAGGGGGGTCTTAGGTACCCCCTAGTGATCATTTTACTGCACACGACCCCAACCTGGACTGTAATAAAGAGAAGGAGGAAGAAGCCAGTGGCACCCGCAGTGATGATACCATTAGTTCTCCTTTAAGGGTCAGATTTATGTATCAAATTCGAAGTTGTAGTACCCTATTCGATGGTCGAAGTATCCAAATGGCAAATGTTCGAAGTCGAAGTTTTAAAGAGACAGTACTTGATAAATTTCAACATTCGTATTTCAACCTTTTTTTTCAATTTCAAATCGAAGTTGGACTATTCCCTAGTCGAAAACTCACTTCGACCCTTGAAAAATCTGCCCATAAGTGTGCACCTGCAACCTTTAGCTGATCTGTGTTATAAAATGACCAATTAGAAGCAACTTTTCAATCGGTCTTCATTATTTATTTTTTAATTATTTGCCTTTTTCTTCTGACTCCAGCTTTCAAATGGGGGTCACTGACCCCATCTAAAAAACCAAAACAAATGCTCTGTAAGACTACAAATATATTATTATTGCTATTTTTTATTACTCATCTTTCTATTCAGGCCTCTCCTATTTATATTCCAGTCTCTTATTTAAATCAGGGCTAATTTGAACCATAGCAACCAGATTGCTGAAAATGCAAATTGGTGCTGAATAAAAAACCACATAACTCAAAAACCACAAATAATGAAACATGAAATGAATGAAACATGAAAACCAATTAAAAATTGCCTCAGAATATCACTGTAACCAAATCCACTTACCCTGGTGGTCTAGTGGTGCAGTGGGGACGCCCGCCGCGCCGCTCATCTTCTTGCGCCATGGTTGATTCTTAGGGCACGCACGCCCGCATCTCGTCCCCTTTATGGACGCGCTGGCGTGAGGACATCAGTGCGCAAAGGCGCGCAATGGCACGAAATCCAAAGGGTATTTAAAGGGACTTCATTCATTTTTGCATTGCCCGTTATAGGAGTTTGTTCCTGGTGCTTTCTGAACTGCTATTCTGATTCTGATTCCTGTGTTGACCCTGCCTGGCTATTTAATGATCCTGACTTCTGAATCCTGACCCTTGCCTGATTACCGACTTTGATTCTGCTCTAACCCTCTGATTGACTTCCTGGTTTGACCCTTTCCTGCCTGACTACGTTTATTCTCTGCCTGCCCCTGATCTGACTACTCTATTGCATAACGCCTTGTACTACGACCTTCTGCCCAAAGACTTTGCTTTACAGTTGTGCCCCCCTGCCTGTCTAGAACCCCTCACCTTGCACCTCTCGTTTTAAGACCTGGCGGCATCTGAGTAGCTAAGGGCTCCTCCCGAGGCCAAAGGCGGCTGCTACAGGCAGAAGCATGAGCCGAGACCAGGGTGCTTGGCATCGGTTCTAGATTTAGGGTTCCAACCGTTACAATCACTCTTTACTGCATTTCATTTAAAGGTAAACAACCCCTTTGGGTTGAAAAAGGATCAAAGTCCATCAAGTTCAACCCCTCCAAATGGAACCCAGTATCTTGTATTTTGATTTGCGGTTAATTGTAATGGAGTACCAACCTGGGGACCAGCAGTGTATTTAGATCTGCTCTTCCGATAAATAACAGACCTGTAATCACCCCTTTATGTGGCACTCCAGGGACCCCCCACTTCCAGGCACCCGGCATCCAAAAAAAAGCAAATAATTTAAAAACTGTAAAATGTAAATAATGAAGACCAATTGCAAAGTTGCTTAGAATTGGCCATTCTATAATATACTAAAAGTTCCCCCAAAAGTGAAGCACCCCTTTAAGATAATTTGTTTCTATTCAGGTTTCACACCTTCTCCCTGTTATTATTATAAAACCTCACTGGCTGATTGGAGGCTACACTGTGGCATTATGGGGAGGAGCATCATATAGAGTAAATACACAAGCTCTATTCTTATTGTAATCAGTCTCACCGAGCAGTTGAACCCTTCAGAGGACATAGGATCCTAGTCCAGTCGCTCTTTGGCCACGGTGAAGAAAGACTGAACGACCGTTTGTTGGATGAATTAACAAACATTTATATATTTTTTTTCATTCCTGTAAATACACCTACGGTAAGGTACCTTTATTCATTAATATACTGTCACGGCCGGCACCCAACACCAGAACAAGTGCTCGAATCCTGGTTCTGAGCTAAGCTTCACCAGTGGTGTGACCACCTTTGAGCTTCGGGAGGAGCCCTCAGCCTAATCGGGTGCCACCTGGTCTTACGAGAGGTTCAAGCAAGTGTTCTGGCAGGCAATGGGGCACGGCTGGTAGCTAGAGTCTTTGGGACCGAGGATCACGGTAACAGACAAGGATAAGGCAGAAGGATCGTCAGACAGGCTGGGTCGTGGCAGGCAGAAAGCAAGGGTCGTCAGGCAGGCAAGGGTCAAAACCGGGTATCAAGCAGGAAGGGTACAAGCAGAAGAGTAGTCGGATATCAGGCACAGGTCAGGATACAGAATTCAGGATGGTCAAGGTACAGGCTGGGTCAAACACGGATAATCAGATTCAAACAGGCAAAATAGCACAAGGCTTCAGAACAGAGCACCAGAAACAAGTTCTATCACGGGCAGTTTGCTGGGAGTGGAAGTGGCCTATTTATACCCTGTTTGGACGCCAAGGTTTTCGCGCCAAAATCGACGCACACGCGTCAGGATCGACGCGCGCGCGTCCGCGTCAAAATAAAGGAAACGAGACGCGGGCGCGCGCGTCCTAAGGAGGCAAGATGGTGGAACCACGAGGCGGGCGTCCCCGCGGCCGGCGTGGCGGGCGTCCCCGCGGCCGACTTACAGCACCCCCAATCCCAGGTAAAACAGATTTCCTTACATTACCCCCCTCTCTAGGGGGGGACACCGGACCCCAGGCTTCCCAGGAAACTTTAAATGGAACTGCTTCCTAAGACGATCAGCCTTGATGTCATCAACTGAGACCCAGGAGTTCTCCTCAGGACCGAATCCTTTCCACCTAGTGAGGTACTGGAGTTTGTTACGTACCATTCGGGAATCAAGGAACTCCTGGATCTCAAATTCAGGCTGACCGTCAACTTGCACTGGAGGGGGAACAGAAGTAAGGCGAGTATTAGCGGCAGGTTTAAGTAAAGAAACATGAAAAGAATCAGAAATCTTGAAATTAACAGGCAATTTAAGGCGAACAGACGAAGGGTTGATAACAGTAGTGATGGGGTAAGGACCAATGAAACGGGGACCCAGCTTAAGGGAAGGAACCTTTAGCTTGATGTTTTTGGTAGAGAGCCACACCAAGTCTCCCACTTTATACTGGGGTGCTTCTCTACGTCTTTTATCAGCAGCCCTTTTCTGAGCAGAAGTAGCAGTAGACAAGGAATCATGTACCTGGGACCAAATCAAGGAAAATTGTTCGACAGAGGAATTAGCGGAAGGGACAGAAGAACCAGAATTAGAGAAGGAAAAGGCTTTTGGGTGTAACCCATTAACAACAAAAAATGGAGACTCCCCAGTGGAGGAGTGGGTAGCGTTATTGTAGGCAAATTCTGCCCAGGGTAACAGTTCTGCCCAGGAAGATTGATTTTCGGACACAAAACATCTTAAAAATTGCTCTAAAGACTGGTTCACTCTTTCGGTTTGCCCATTGGTTTGTGGGTGATAGGCGGTTGAAAAAGAAAGATCGATCCCCACTAACGAGCAAAATGCGCGCCAGAACTTAGAGATAAATTGAACACCTCTGTCTGAAACAATATTACTGGGAAACCCATGCAACTTAAATATATGTTGAATAAAAAGTTCGGACAAAGTTTTGGCAGATGGGAGGTGGGGAAGAGCAATAAAATGACCCATCTTACTGAATCTATCCACCACCACCCAAATTACTGTTTTCCCCTGGGACACAGGCAACTCCACAATAAAATCCATAGAAAGATGGGTCCATGGTCTTTCAGGAATAGGGAGGGGAATCAGTAACCCTTGGGACAAATTTCTAGAAGACTTGGAGCGTTGGCAGACAGGACAAGAATCCACAAAAGATTTAACATCTTGTTTACAGGTCGGCCACCAAGCACTTCGAGTAAGTAATGAAATAGTTTTACTTACACCAGGATGTCCTGCCATCTTGGAATCATGAACCTCTCTTAGAACCTGTTCTCTAAGATCTTCAGGAACAAAAAATCTCCCAACAGGAGTGTTAGAGGGAGCGTCTGTCTGAACAGGGGATAACAAAGAAGAGAGGTCAGATTCCAAAGTAGCCACAATGACTTCACCCGGAATAATTGTACTGCAGTCATCAGTTTCAGAATATATTGAGTCAAAGCTTCTGGAAAGAGCATCTGCCTTGACGTTCTTTGTACCAGGCCTAAACGTCAAGGTAAAGTTAAACCTAGAAAAGAACAAAGCCCACCTTGCCTGTCTGGGATTTAGACGCTTTGCTGACTCAATATACAACAGATTTTTATGGTCAGTGTAGACCGTAACCTGGTGTTTAGCCCCTTCTAATAGATGCCGCCATTCTTCAAAGGCCCACTTGACAGCTAATAGTTCTCTATTCCCTATGTCATAATTTGCCTCTGCAGGAAGAAATTTTCTAGAGAAAAATGCACAGGGATGTAACCTATTAGTAGTCGGGTGCCTTTGAGAGAGAATTGCCCCTGCTCCCACCTCAGAAGCATCTACCTCAACTATAAAAGGTAGTGTTGTATCGGGATGGCGGAGGATTGGGGCAGAACTAAACTCCCTTTTGAGGAACTCGAAAGCTTGGATAGCTTCCGGAGGCCACATACTGGGGTCAGCACCTTTTTTAGTAAGATTTGTGATAGGAGCCACAATAAGAGAAAATTTTTTAATGAATTGCCTATAATAGTTGGCAAAACCTAGGAACCTTTGGGTTGCACGTAAAGAATATGGTTGGGTCCACTCCAGGACAGCTCTTACTTTGTCTGGATCCATTTCGAGACCCTTGGAAGAAATATTAAATCCCAAGAACTGTACGGAAGCAACCTCAAAAATACATTTTTCCAATTTTGCATACAGGTTATTAGCTCTAAGCCTACGCAATACCTCACAAACATGAAGACGATGATCAGACAGATTGGCAGAGAAGATGAGGATGTCATCTAGGTAGACCACTACGTATATCCCCAGCAGGTCCCGAAAGATGTCATTGACAAACTCCTGAAACACTGCTGGGGCGTTACATAGACCAAACGGCATAACAAGGTACTCGTAGTGGCCATCCCTAGTATTAAAAGCCGTTTTCCACTCATCCCCCTCCCTGATCCGAATGAGGTTATAGGCACCCCTCAAGTCAAGCTTGGAGAAGATCTTAGCATCCTTGACCTGGTCAAATAGTTCGGAGATTAATGGTAAGGGGTAGCGATTTTTTACAGTGATTTTGTTAAGCCCCCTGTAATCAATACAGGGGCGTAAACCACCGTCTTTCTTACCCACAAAAAAGAACCCTGCCCCCGCAGGGGAACAGGAGGGCCTAATGAAGCCCCTGTCAAGATTTTCTTGTATATACTCTTTCATTGCCTGGGCTTCGGGCAATGAAAGAGGGTAGGTTCTACCACGTGGAGGAATTGACCCAGGAACTAAATCAATAGGACAGTCATACTGCCGATGCGGAGGTAAGGTCTCAGCTGCTTTTTTGGAGAAAACATCAGAAAAAACAGAATATGCTGTGGGTAACCCCTCAAAAGAAGTAGTGGCTACTACAGAGGGAAAACAAACCCCACTACATCCTGTACCCCATTGAGTCACCCCCTTAGAAACCCAGTCTATCAGAGGGTTATGCCTCTGGAGCCATGGTAAACCAAGAATAAGAGGAGAGGAAGCTCCCTCAATGAGGTATAGAGCTATCTCCTCACAGTGTAGATCATTTGCACACATGGAAAGATTTGTGGTCTTTTGGGAAACCACCCCTGATCCCAAGGGTCTTTTATCGACAGCCAGAATTCTCAAAGGAGGATTGAGGGCAACCAAAGGAATTTTATTTTTAGCAGCGAATGCTGCGTCCAAGAAATTACCCTCCGCCCCAGAATCAATGAAGGCTGACAATTTAACAGTGCCCGTAGGCCAGGTTAATTTAACAGATAATAGGACCTTGGAGGCAGATTGGGGAGAGGAAACGCCTGCACCCAAATGGAGCTCCCCTTCTCCATTTAGGCTAGAGCGTTTCCCGGCCTCTTGGAACATTGATTGAGGAAGTGACCCTTCTCCCCACAATACAAACACAACCCAAGAGACCGCCTCCGTGCCTTTTCCTCAGGAGAGAGGTGAAAGATGCCCAGCTGCATAGGCTCCTCCTGAGGTTGAGACACAGAGGGGTTTGACAACTTAGCACTAAAATTATGCTTATACAAAGAAGAAGTACCCTGTTCCTCCCGATTTTCCCTCTGTCTCCTATCTACCTGGATAACCAGAGACATAAGGTCATCCAGACTGGTAGATAGGGGGTAATTGACCAGGCTGTCTTTGACAGATTTGGCTAGACCGATGCGAAACTGGCTCCTTAGAGCTGCATCGTTCCAGCCAGTCTCCACCGCCCACCTACGAAACTCTGTGCAGTAAATTTCCACCTCCCGTTTACCCTGGCGTAGTTTGCGAATAGCGGAATCGGCCGAAGAGGCGCGATCCGGGTCATCGTAAAGAATGGCCATAGAGCGGAAGAAAATATCTAAAGAGAAACGGGCAGGGTCGGTGGCTGGCAATCTAAGTGCCCAGACTTGGGGGTCACCCACTAATAGGGTCATTACGAACCTGACCTTTTCTTCGTCAGAGGGAAATGAGTGGGGGAAAAAGCTGAGGTACAGCTTACAGGCTTCTTGAAAAACAAAAAACTGGGTTCTGTCCCCACCAAACTTGGCCGGAAATGCAATCTTGGGTTCCTGAGGTCTGAATACAGCACCCCTATCAGGCAGGGAACCCACTGAAGGAGTAGGAACAGAACTGGCTGGCTGCTGCGAGGGTTCCAGCTGGCGTGTTAGGTTATGAAACCCCTGGAGTAGATAGTTCTGCTTTTGCTCCTGCTCCTCCATGCGTTCCAGCAGCGTAGTTAGCAACAGCTCGGAAGAAGATGGAAGTGGAGCAGCGGCAGCAGCTTCGGTGTGATCGTCGTCCTCCATGGCCCGTGATAATGTCACGGCCGGCACCCAACACCAGAACAAGTGCTCGAATCCTGGTTCTGAGCTAAGCTTCACCAGTGGTGTGACCACCTTTGAGCTTCGGGAGGAGCCCTCAGCCTAATCGGGTGCCACCTGGTCTTACGAGAGGTTCAAGCAAGTGTTCTGGCAGGCAATGGGGCACGGCTGGTAGCTAGAGTCTTTGGGACCGAGGATCACGGTAACAGACAAGGATAAGGCAGAAGGATCGTCAGACAGGCTGGGTCGTGGCAGGCAGAAAGCAAGGGTCGTCAGGCAGGCAAGGGTCAAAACCGGGTATCAAGCAGGAAGGGTACAAGCAGAAGAGTAGTCGGATATCAGGCACAGGTCAGGATACAGAATTCAGGATGGTCAAGGTACAGGCTGGGTCAAACACGGATAATCAGATTCAAACAGGCAAAATAGCACAAGGCTTCAGAACAGAGCACCAGAAACAAGTTCTATCACGGGCAGTTTGCTGGGAGTGGAAGTGGCCTATTTATACCCTGTTTGGACGCCAAGGTTTTCGCGCCAAAATCGACGCACACGCGTCAGGATCGACGCGCGCGCGTCCGCGTCAAAATAAAGGAAACGAGACGCGGGCGCGCGCGTCCTAAGGAGGCAAGATGGTGGAACCACGAGGCGGGCGTCCCCGCGGCCGGCGTGGCGGGCGTCCCCGCGGCCGACTTACAGCACCCCCAATCCCAGGTAAAACAGATTTCCTTACATATACGAGAAGTAGAACTGCACCAATTCAGTTGCTTAATCCTGTAACTTTATTAGGGAGATTAAGTTCCTCTGTATTTAGCAACAAAGGTCTTTTTTATTCTTTCTTCTTTTCCAGTTTCTGGCTAAACCTGTTTAAGAATCTATACTGCTTATTGCATGTGATACTATACTGTATTTAGTTGGGTTTTTATAAATGCGCCGTTTTAACCACTTAGGGTCAGAATCGATTCCATAAAAATAAACACTATTTTATGGTTTATCAACTGAAAATGTTTGGGAGAAAAAAATCTTTTCTCCTAATTCAGTTCAATTTTTTTTCCCCAATAGACTTCAATAGAGTTTTCATGTGATAAACAGTGAGATACATTTTTCTCTGTGATACAGGTATGGGACCTGTTATCCAGAATGCTCAGGGCCTGGGGTTTTCTGGATAACGGATCTTTCCATAATTTGGATGTTCGTAGCTTGTCTACTAGATCATTTACATATTAAATATTAAAAAGCCTGATAGGCTGGTTTGGCCTCCAAATAAGGATTTATCAATTACTTGGGATCAAGTTCAAGGTATTGTTTCATTATTACAGAGAAAAAGGATTTTTTTTTCGAAATTTAGATTATTTGGATAAAATGGGGTCTATGGGAGATGGCCTTTCCATAATTCAGAGCTTTCTAGATAATGGATTTCCAGATAACATATCCTATACCTGTATGTGTATATATATTAGGACATTGAGACATTTTGTGCCTTAAAGGAGAAGTAAACCCTTGCTTCTAAAATCCCTTACTCCCCTACCCTACATAGACCCCCCTCCCTGCTCCCCCCCCAGCCTAGGTGGTACCTTTGCTGAATGCCCCTAACTCTTTACTTACCCTCGGTGCAGATTCAGGGCATCTGAGATCACGGCAGCCATCTTCTTCTCTTCGTTACTGATGGGCGAATGAGTTCGATAGACGCAAATTTGCGGCGTCAGAATTGACACGGGCATCAAAATTTGAGTTTCCCAAATGTTTCCGAAATTCTGAATTTTTCAGCAAAGTGAAACGGGACAAATTCGCCCATCACTCCTTTTTGGTAATCTTAAGGGAGTAAGTGCCGTATCGGCGCATGCGCAGTTGGATCGATTTTCATTTTCGCAACAACTGCGAATGCGCCGAAAGTCACGGAAATTGGCGAAGCACTGGAAGAAGACACGAAGATTACCAAATCGGCTGAAGATGGCGCCCGTGAACTCTGCTGGACAGAATCTGCACCGAGGGGTAAGTAAAGAGTTGGGGACATTTAGCAAAGGTAACAACTAGGCTGGAGGGAGCAGGGAGGGGGTCTATGTACGGTAGGGGGTTAGGGGATTTTAGTAGCAATTGTTTGTTTCTCCTTCAAGCTTCTAAAAAATGCCTTACCCTTTAAACAAAACAGGGATTGTTTGTCCATATATTGCAATATATTTAAGTTGGCCAACTACGTCAAAGTCATCCCATATCTGGCCAGTCCTATGCTCAATTTTATCTGATTCATTAAGAATTCTATTGCTTCATTATACATTTTACTTTACAACTTACTTATATAATAAAACAGTAGCTTGTACTTGATCCCAACTAAGATATAATTAATCCTTATTGGAGGCAAAACCAGCCTATTGAGTTTTTTTAATGTTTACATGATTTTCTAGTAGACTTATGTTATGAAGATCCGAATTACCGACAGATCCACAATCTGGGAAACCCCAAGGTCCCAAAATTTCGGATAACAGGTCCCATACCTGTAAATATATATTTTTCTTCAGTCACTTTCAGCCACGCTTATCTCTTCCACTCCCACGGCAATAAAGACTTTCCCAGTTGTAGCTATTGATAGAAGTAGAAAGTTGATGTTCATGCTCTAATCAGTTATGAAGTCATTATTTCTGGGCAGAATAAGCAGTTGATCTTTATAAAGCTGCACCTTTGACAGCTGCACTATGTATGTCACATGGGCAAAACAAGGCCATGGTCAGATGAACAGAACATTCCTTTTCAGGTTTCCAAACATTAGCTTTTAACTCAGTGATCCTACCCTTCCATGAGGATGAACTCTGGAGAACTTGTTTGCTCCTCTCTGATTAACAGGTTATATGGGGATATTTGCAAGGTTGCGTATTGTTATCACTCGTGTGTCAGTGAAATAATAAGAACAAGACCAAAGGGTAATTTTGTACATCAGCAAGAACAGTTCATTTCAAAGAGCAGCACATAAGAGACCTGGCACTGACATTCTTCCAATGAGCTGACTCTGATTAAATCCCAGGCAGTTACATTTTCATTCTTTATGAAGTGCCTTAGTATTTTAAATTCTGTCTTCTGATCTGCAGTACATATCGGCACTCCTTGTTCTATTAGAGAAAGATGTCATTCGACAATTTCACATATAAAGGAGCCACTTTTTGTGTCTCTGTACACTCCGAGGAGATACTCAAGAAAGTAGAAGATGAATTCCAAGTCTTGGATGATGATATTTTCAATATTACCTATCCTAAATCAGGTGAGTAAGGAGGTATTTCATTGGAGTAGTTTATCTTCAGTGGACTAGAGAATGCTGAAGGATCTTGAAACCTTCTCCTCCTTCCTGTGCAGGTACCCACTGGATGTCAGAGATTTTGAATCTGATCAAGCAGAATGGAGATCCAACCTTTGTCAATTCCATACCGATGTGGTCAAGGTCCCCATGGTATGAAACTATTGCGGGCTATGATGAAGCAGAAAAGCTCACCTCTCCGCGGATAATTTCATCTCATATTCCCTACCACATTTTTTCAAAGTCATTCTTCAAGTCCAAGGCTAAGGTAAAAAAAAGGCAATGAAAAAGGATAGTCAGGTCTTTTTGAAGCTGAATTATTTCTGCATGATACCGTTGCAGGTTTCTTTTACTACATTTTACTGTTTGGGGGTCACACAACGCCTTATAATAATGCAACACATGCACACAGCATTATTTCACTAGAAATAATCATGATAATTGTCTATTTAAAGGGATAATAATTGACTGAATCATATTTTTCCCAAACTGAACACAATTATTGATTAATGGACACTCTCCAATACAAAATCCCCTAAATGGTCTCTATTCTTATTTCTCCTCTTCACCTTTCATCCCTTTTCATTCTGTTTCACCCACCAGCCCTGCAATTCTTTATTTCTCTCTATTTTTATCCACCCCCACTAAAAAATGGGTTGGGAAAAAGAATTAAGGATTCCATACAGGGTCAGGACATCAGGAGACACCACCTATAAATGTACACAACTATACTGACAGTGCCCTCATCCCTCTTTACTTTCCTGTCTAAGGTTGGTGGTGGCACATGTAGGGTTCTGGGAAAATTAGTCGTCCAGTGACAAATCTCTTCTTCTTCGGGCGACTAATCTCCCCGCAATGCCTTCCCGTTGGCTAGAAAGGGAATCACTGGCAGGATGGCACTCTGCGCGCTTCGGTTTTCCGAAGTCGCCCAAAGTTTCCTCGTGAGGCAAGCCCTAAGGTATCTCTAATCCCAAAGCCTCAATTAAAGGTGATCTTCATATTGGTTGATACATATTCATGGTTGCATTGGTTTGTCTCCAAAATACCTCATTGCTTTACAGTAAACTGTTACTTTATCCTTCCAGGTTGTTTACACAATGCGCAACCCAAAGGATGTCATCGTGTCCATGTTTTACTTCTCTAAAATACTGAAGATCTTTAAAGAACCAGAAAGTTTTGAAGCTCAATTAGAAAACTTTTTTAAAAGCAATGGTGAGTCTTTGAGCTACTGATATGCAAAGGGGAACATACAGTAGAATCGGTCATAACTCTTCAGATATTTGATTTTATTTGTCTAAATTGCACCTGAGCAATAAAACACAGGTACAGAGTTGCACATCAAACTTCATTTGATACATGAAACACTGATAGATGTGTCAGTAGACTGCCAAGTACTACTCTAGTTAGAATAACTCCTCCACTTATGACCTAAAAAAAAGCTCAGAGACATGGTGGAATGGAGCCATTCTGTTGGCCTATTTCCTAGGGTGATATTGTATCACCGTGAAACAGGAGTGATCTACAGCTGTAGAACTCCTATTTGGGTTTATGCTGACTAATCCTAGGTCTATAGGTGTGTCACCAGATTCTAGAATATATATGGCAATATAGTACACATTGCTGCTGTTTGGTTACCTTTGTGTATACTGGGGATGCTAGGTATTGCTAATTCCCTACACTCATGCTTATTACCCACAGTGCACTCTGTATGTTTGCACTTCTAATGCTGTTGAACGAGTGTAGGTTGTTTATTAGCTCATAACTTGGCAATGTTTCGGGCCTATGCAAGACCCTTTGTCAAGCCTATTTCTGTTATGACACTAGATGTAGTGTAGCAATTGGCTTTTATTCATGTTTGCCCAAAAATTGACTAAACATTACACAATAGTGAGAGACACAGTTTATTATTTGCAGAAGAACTCTATCTACCACCTGTAATGTATCAGGCTTCTTTTTGTCTTCTGTGTTTGGTACACTGGGATCTTTTAGAGCTTTAAGAGCTGCCAAGGGTGGGTATTCAACCTTACTGATGTATTCTTAGGCCCAGGGCCGGATTTACATAGTGGTTGCCCCTAGGCCTGCTGCCGTTCATCATCCTTGTTTCCTCTTCTTCATCTGTGCACATGCACAAATTTTCATCATCATGTCAAGAGCACTGGGGATTGGCGCATGGGAAATATAAAAATCTATTGTAGCTCATGATCAGAGCCAGAGTTTCCGAACCAATGTGGGTGTGGTTGGGCTTCATGCCACCCCCTAAAATCCTGCTGCCCAAGGCCCAGGCCTTGGTGGCCTTTCCACAAATCTGGGCCTGCTTAGACCCTCACTGCCAACCTAGCCCTTCATTCATAACCCATGTGATGCGATGACGAGAAGAATCAAAATGCTCCAGAATAAATTGTTTCAATCAATTATCCAGCTTTTCTGCTATTGTCATTATTCTTTCAGGAATGTATGGATCATGGTTTGATCATGTGAAAGGCTGGATGCAAATGGCGGGCAAGGACAACTTTTTCTACATTACCTACGAGGAGCTTCAGCAGGTGAGAGAGGAGTAAATGTCAATATCAATAGGGATTTAAACCCAGGAAGGAAGGTATTAGAATTTTCATGATGTAAGTTCTTCATCTATATGTTTTTGGAGAGGACAGAGTTTGATTTTGTTATCATTAGTAAAATGGACAAAAAGTTAGAATTAGAGTCATGTTGAGCAACAGAACATGTGTCTGGACCACCCATGAGCCACATGAGCACAAGCATGAAAACAATCCATGGGGATGCCAAAAAAGGGCTTTGATTGGCTATTTGGTAGCCCGTATATGGATTGACAGCCTTCAGGAGGCTCTATTTAGTAGTACACCTAGTTTTTATACAACCAAACTTTGCCTCCAAGCCAGGAATTTGAATATAAGCACCTGCTTTGAGGCCATTGGGAGAAAAATCCAAGGGGTTGGTGAACAACATGTTGCTCACAAGCTACTGGTTTGGGATCATTGGTTTATAAAAATGCCCCTTTATCTTCTTGATTCTGGAGTTCTTGGTTTCCCTTGTAAGGTGTCAAATACCACTGGACCCCCAACACCTGCCTTGACTAAAAGTTCTGGTCTTGCTTGTGAACTGCTCATTTTTGTCATAAAATTTAACGTTCACTCCCACGTTCACTTCCATGTCCGACCCACTGACCTCAATCACAAATGTGCAAAACTCACCAACCGGCGCAGATTTTGGCACCGCTAATATTTGATACAAAATGTTGCCCCCAATTTGCCCCATTCTCTGGCTGCACTGTTGATAATTCCACCCCTTGAGGGTTCATTTTTTAAACTAATGGGTCTTATTCTTCAGGATCTGCGGGGCAGTGTAGTGAGAATCTGCAAGTTCCTGGGAAAGGAGTTAAACGATGAAGAAATCAACTCGGTTGTAAAATATTCTTCTTTTAAAGTCATGAAGGAGAACAAGATGTCCAACTTGACTCAAATCCCAGATGATGTTTTAGATAAAAGTAAAGGCACCTTAATGCGAAAAGGTAATGTATTAATCAGTTACATTTTTATGCTGATAATAATAATGAAATACTAGGGGCTGATGAACTAGAAGGCAGGGTGCCAAGTGCAAAAGATGGTTGCAGCATTTTACACATCCTCAAGGCAGGTGGTAATGTCATGGCTCTCTTCTAGCCTTGGGCCCTGTACTTTGAAACTACAAGCAACTGCCTGCAATTACTTACCCACCAAAACATTCTCTGGTGCTTTCTCTGTCATGCCACATGGGCATCCACCAAAAAGGAGCCCAGAGACCTTTGGACTGCTCTCTCTGGTTGCTTTTTTCTCAGTGGGCCCCTTGGTGGTCCATACCACTGGTTTCTGCGCAAGTCTCAATGTACTGCACAAACCTGGTCATAGCCCTCATTTTCTGGCACTTTTTATGTCTTACATCATTCTGCTGCTTTGAGGTCTGGTGTAAATTCATCCAATCCTGCTCATGACCTCTTGTCTTCTTGAAGAACTGAACCTGTACAGCTTAAGGGGTTGGGAGGGTGGGGAAAAAAACACAAAAACAAAAAGGTTATCCGGCCCATCTCCTCCCCACCTCACCTTTTAAGCTTTACTCTCTTCCCCTCTTATACCTTCTTTGAACCAAGGGGATGGGGGTTGAAAACGAATAACTAGAAAGAACCCACCACTTCCACTGGCAGTCAGCAACACCTGCCCCAAGAACAATAGGTCTCATGGGCCTCCATTTATGTTAAATTGTTTTTGATTCATTTTCCATCATGTAGATCGGTTTCCGGACTTTCTCTACGTCCGTTTGATGGTATATAATATGCAATGATAGCGTACATGTACAAAGATAGTAAAGCAAAGAAAAAGAAATAAAGTAAAGGAAAAGCAAATTTAAACTATATCAACTAGTTTAACTTAACATTGTATACTCATATCTGGGCCCCCATTTAAAGAATTGTAGCTTTCATGTCCTCTAACCAACCCAACTTTGCTTGATATCATGAAAACGCCTGCTTCTTCTGGTTTCTTAAGCTGGCCATAGACTCAAAAATCCGCTCATTTGGCGACATCGCCAAACGTGCGGATCTTTTCCCGATGTGCCACTAACGGCATGGCTATATCGGGGGTAATTCGAACGTTTGGCCATATGGTCAAACGATCCAATTACGATACGCCAAGGGGCTCCGACAGGTCGGGTAAAAATCAAACCTTCCCGATCGATATCGTGGCCAGATATCAATCGAGAAGACCCGTCGGAAGCCCCCATACATGGGCAGATCAGCTGTCAAATTGGTCTAAATGACTGATATCGGCAGCTGTATCTGCCAGTGTATGGCCACCTTTATTTATGAAAATGTCCAACGGTATAGGCTTGTATGAGATTTCTCTATAGACTACAATGGAGTCTTTGGAGATAAAGTATGAAATATATTAATAAAAATGAATCTGGCCACCTATCCCTCCAATATGAATGTATTAGTACCACACATTTCTAATGGAACATACATACAAACATCCGATTTCTGTCTGTTTTTCTCCCACAGGAGTTTCTGGAGACTGGAAGAACCATTTCACTGTAGCTCAGAGTGAAAAATTTGATAAGGATTATCAAGAAAACATGAAAGATCTGAACATTAAATTTTTTTGGCAAGAAACAAAAAAACAATAAACTGCCCGCTCCTCTTTCTGCTTTGCTCTTAGATCTGTACATGTCACAGCCAGCTATTACTTCCTACCATCTTTAGCTAAACTATTGGGATAGAGCATGTGTCCCTCCCCAGGTTATTCCGTTTATAAAAAAAACATCAGTAGTGCACACTCACTAATAAAACATGTACAACAATAAAAACTTGTGTACTCTTTTTCATAAATGAGTTAAATATTCAGCCGTATCACTCTTTTAACTTGTCTGTTCTGTTTCATAGACCCGTCTGCTTAGAGTTGCCACCTGCCCTGTTTTCTAGTTTTTTGAAGAAATGCCTGCCCGGTTTTCCAAATACCCCCCCCCCTTAGGGGGGTATTTACTAAACCTTGAATTTATCTGGTCTGGGCAAAAACTATAATTTTTTGTAAAAAAAAACTAAAATTTTTTCAAAGGTTTATTATATATACCCCGATGCCTGAATCCAAAAATCTACCAGCTCAGACCTGTCAAGGTCATGTTTAAGTCAATGTGAGATGTTCCTATCCCAACTGGAAGATATAGTGGTTTGTGCTTTTTTTTTTTTTTTTTTTTAGAAACCTGAATAGAGCATTTTGGAAAAAAAAATCCAAAAAAAATAGTATGATTCGGGTTTTCATTTGATTCTATTGGGTTTTTGCCCAATCCAATTTGTTTGGCCAAAAATTGGGCAAAATTGGGGATGGGAGTTTGGACTTTTTTTTAACTTAAATTATGAGATAAATTTGGATTTTAGTAAATAACCCCTTTAGTAATGGTGGGATTTTGCTTGATGACATCCCCTTGTGAATAAAATTCTTTAAATAAATATTCTGTTGAGTTTTCAACCGTTTCTCTCTGGAATGTATTCAGACTTTAATCCTTTCTTATGTAAATAAGTGACCTACGCACACAAGAAGGGTAAGTCTTAGCTGTGTGGATACGATTACTGGAACACAAAGTGTCTTTTATGTGAGTTCTGGGAGGGACTGTTTCACAGCTGAGTAGGGGCCATATGTACCTGGAGACTTCACCAATATTCACCAAGGGATCCTTCTTGCTTCTTATTGTAAGTTTGCCTTTCTTTGGTATAAAACATAGTAAAAGTAATGCATGCAACCCGACCCCTCTATAGTAGGTCATAGCCGAGTCCATCTCCTACTATGAAACCCCTCATGGTTTGCTATCCTTCGTATCCTCGAGGGTCCCAACCTAACCGTCAGATGTATAGTTCACCTGAGTTTGATAGTGTCCATCTCAACTGCTCAATAACTGTATTGTGTTATGCTTGGTGATAGCATGTGCCATATTTTCTTCCTGCCTAAATTGTACAGTCTAGTCTGCGAGTGTACTTATTGTTGTACGTATGATTGTTGTATGTGTTTAAAAATGAGAAATAAAACTTACCTTTAAAAAAAAAAAAGTAATGCATGCACGTGGTTGTTATATATTTGTTAGATTTTATCTTGCTGCTTAGACTTTTATAACAAGTTGTACAATATGTTATACAATATGAGGAAAATACAATTTGCAACCAAATTCTACAAAATATGCCCTGGGAGATGTAGGGTAATTTTGTAGAATACTGTAGAGAATTTCTTTCTGTCCCCCCCCCTTAAACCTTAGGTAGCTCAGCCCAAACAACTTTAACCTTTAAAGCGGTAGCTGCATTTTTAATGGACCATTTACATGCCATGGATCTAAAGGGTCATAGCAACAGGGCTGTAGATTCTACATCCAAGGAGCTTCTGACACATACATGTATATTGTCATTTTGTGCATGTTTGCAGAAATCCATTGTCTGTAAAACAACTGAAGCCTTATCTACTTTGTGATAGAGGTCGATAAAAAAAAGCCGTTCTTTGTGTTTTTTTCAGTTGATTTCTTTGCAATTTTTGCATCAGGCACTAGGTGTCGTTATTTGCAGCTGTAATTGAGAGAATGTTCAGGTCATATGACAATGTATTGCCTATGTTTCATTATTAGATCAGAAGAATAGGTCTCTGACTGAAGCCTTATCTAGAATGATAAAAAATAAACAGCTGTTCTTTTTTTGGTCGGTTTCTTTTCAGTCTGCATTGTACATTTGGGCTTTCTTTATGATCAATATCTCATATTGCTGAGGGTTTCCAAAATGCTGGCCTTTCTAGATGGGCCCATAGCCGTGCAGGGACTGAAAGATAGTGTGTAAAGGTCAATTAGGGTGAGATTTGGGATGAATACCTTTTTACTGTTCTAAATATTGTTTCCAGCCAACCTGGAGGGAAAAAATGGGGAGCTCTGTTGTCAACAATTATTTGCTCTCCTTGTAGGGCTGCCACCTGGCCAGGAAAAATAATACTTGATGCCAATGTTATTAAATAGATAAAAATATAAGATTAGTGGCAATCCTTTCTGTTGGATCTTCTTGGAATTATTCCAGGATGACATATTCAGAAATGTTTTCTTGGGTGGGGTCTTCATCAAAGGTTGATGGGTGGGGTTTTACCTTGACGTGGTATGGTGGCTTATCAATATTATGATCATAACTTTGTAACAAAAAAACCCTGTTTCAAAATTACATGCACTTGCATATTTACTTGAATCATTTAGACAGGGCTTTAAACTTTTTGAAATTGGCCTCAGGTGTGCATCCACAATCCCCCCTAACTTCATCAAAGGTTAGACCACCATGGAAGGTTTACATTTCAGCTCAATTTCCTTCAATTGTTTAGTAAAACATATTAATGTCTGCCCCGCACCTTTCTAATAGCCTCTCATGTCTAATCTCTGAGAAGTAAATTATGACCACAGGTACAATTGAGTTTGCGCTTAAATTGACACATGTTGGGCATATTGATGACATTCATTAATGGAACTTGAGTCCAAACCTGCACTTTCATATTACAGTATTGCACCATTGTGTCCATCCTGCCTCTTTGGCTAAACCGTATGTAAGTGCACCTACTGCACCACCCGAAGCAAACATCACCCCAAACATGATTGGTGTGGGTCAAAAGATGTGACAGGTTTGTGGCCCAAAGAATTAAACACAAATGTTATTTTAACTGTTTGATTGGCTAAAATGGTGCAATACAATCAGTTCTCCTAACGGTCATACCCCAAAGGTGTATAAAGACAGAGTTGTTCTGCATTGGGAAGTCCTAGTTTCAGCCTAGCACTACTGGCTCTTAGACATCTACCAAAGGCTGCCCACATACTGATCAAATGGTTAGAGGACAACAAGGTGCTCCAGAATTAGTTGTAAAGTTACTCACCAAACAGTGAAAGTGGTCCGGGTGCACCAGCCCCAGACCCCCAGCTTCAGGGAGCGGTACAGCAGAAGATAAAGAAGCAGGGCTGACCGGCACTCAAACGGATCCACAAGACCAGAGCTATTCAGTTAAAAGATAAATTTATTGGTAGAAAAATTAAAAATTATAGCTTCATCTCCATCCACCCTACGCGTTTCACACCCTTCATGGTGCTTAGTCATGGGCTCACATAATGAACCCGATTTACCCTATGCCCTTTTAAACTTCAGTTTTGTTTATCTGTGTATCAGAAGGCTGTTGCTGTACCTTTTATCAGCAATGCTTACTCTTGTGTTTTTGACTGGAAGGCCAACTGTTATTATCTCTGTACTGTATATATTTGTCTTGACTCTGCCCTTTATCTCATCAGCTCTCTACCTCCCTATTGCCTTTTTGCAACTTTGTTAGCTCAGATAAATGCACAGTTCAGTTCCATGCAAAGTATAGGAGATGCTCCTATGTAGTAGGCACATACACATGACCCGTCTGTGTGCACTGGCACTCTCCACAATGGTGTTGGTCACCTCCTGGATATCCAACATCTTGGGAGGGAACAGAATGGGATCTCTCTGAGAAATGGGAGCTCCAGGCCTCTCCTTATGGCTCAGAAAAAATATCTCTGTTCTTCTGGACAGTCTTATACTCTCTGGCTGATAGTTGCAGCAGTGGATTCTTCATAGCCTCTGTTGGCCCACCCTGTAGCTTGGGCACCAAAAGCAGGCTTTGTATGGGTACTCCTTCTTTCCCATATGTATCTAATTCCTGGGGCTCCCAGCAAACTTCAGGAACTTGTCCAACCAGGCTGGATAAAAAATGTCAGCGGCAGAGGAAGCAAAGACACATGAGCTTGATGGCCTCCATGGACTGAAGGCAGGACTGAAGAAGGAATTCTCTGATCTCTTACACTGCAATAGCAGTAAAGGGGATTCATTGGTGTCATAATAGCACCAGTTCTATAGTGCACAGCTGGGTTGGAAGCCCCATTAGAACCCTACTTCCCAATACCCTGTATCTAGAGGAGTAAAGGAAATAAATAGAAACTGGTCAACAGCCGCTGGCTGGCAGTCTTAATTTGAGTTCCATAAAGACCCATCCCCTACACTGATGGTGACCATATAAACAATTCATGTGCCCCAGTTCTACCAAGAACCTCCACCCTGGGTTGGCAGTGAATATTAAACAAGAGTTTTGGCACCATCCCCAACTAGAAGCACAACCCTCCTCACACCCTGATACAGTTTGTAAAGGAGGCACAGGTGAAGCACATCCTTACTTTTATTTGTGTGATGCTCTATTGTTAAAAAAATGTGTGTTTCACCCATGAACCCCCAATTAGGTTATGATGTCAGATGTGGATCCTGGTCATTAAGATGCAGTTTGAGTTAGACCTTCTTTTTTAGACAAAACTACATGGAATTGGGGACGAGAGTAGGCACACCCTACTCATATAGGTTCCTTCTTCCTGCAGTGGAACAACCCCACTAAAATATGATTGAAACATTGGAATATTTCCTGTCCTAAATCACAACCTGTATTTGCTGTGAGGTCAGGTTCTGATTTAGGATAAAATGGAGTTGCCAGGGGCGTAACTACAGAGGAAGCAGACCCTACGGCTGCAGGGGGCCCAGGAGGTATAGGGGCCCTATGAGACCCTAATTCATATAAAATTTCAATAAATATTGGTAAAACAGTTCAACCTCTAGTTGTTTTTGGGGCCTGAAAAATAGTTTGCTGTGGGGCCCAGTTATATCTTATTATGCCACTTGGAGTTGCTTATATTATAGAGTCTGTTTTTTCTATTATTTATCAGCTGATGTTTCTCTACTTACCTGCCTGAGTACAGTCTCATTCTGGGGGTTAGTCTCTTCACCTCTTACCCGAAACTTCTACAGAGAGGTCATAGGCCAAAGTTTATTTTTCTTTTTTTTCTTGGTTATACTTTAACCATTTTATTATTTATTAACGAATCTTTTAAGGACCTGCCTGTACACTCTCAGTCATCATTTGCATTTCTTCACTGGTAAGTATCGACTATACTTTGATATGTATATAAACTTGCATATATATATATATATGTATATAAAAACCCACTATTGGTGCACACATGACCCAAAGGCCAACCGCCTGGGTGCAGGTCAAACGAACATGTAACCAATACAAAAAAGCCGCACTCCTAGGTCTTTGTCAAATACAAAAATATCCAAGTGTTTATTTATTCAACGTTTCGGCAACAATTCGCGTGCCATCTTTCCTGAAGACGGCACGCGAATTGTTGCCGAAACGTTGAATAAATAAACACTTGGATATTTTTGTATTTGACAAAGACCTAGGAGTGCGGCTTTTTTGTATTGGTTATATATGTATATAGATATATATAGATAGATAGATAGAGATAGATATACTACTACTACTTAGATTATATAGTTATATATATATATATATATATATATATATATATATATATATATATATATATATATATATATATATATATATATATATATATATAAATAAATAATTGTACATTTTTTACGTTTTCCCTTTTTTATTTGTATATTTTTTCAGTGTTTGTGGATTTTTGCTCAAAATAATGGAATACTAAATTATATCGTTTCTACTGAGGATTTATTAATGAAGTGGATTAACATTATTTTATTTTTAATATATGAACTGTTTCCTAAAGCCATTTAGATTCCTGGCAGTAAGTATGTTTTTTTTTTCAAGCTAATATACACATATTTGGCCCAAAAAGTGTTAAAATACAATATTTTAGTGCATTGTGAAAATATATGCTATATGCCTCTTTAATCTTCCAAAGTTTACTTCTAGATAATTTCTGCCAAGTACAATTGTTTAATAACTTTCATTCTCTACGTGATAAAACCCCCTAAGTATGTTGAAACCAATTTTACTCAAACAGGTATGGGACCTGTTATCCAGAATGCTCGGGACCTAGGGTTTTCCAGATAATGGATATTTCCCTAATTTGGATCTTCATTCCTTAAATCTACTAGAAAATCATGTAAACATTAAATAAACCCAATAGGCTGGTTTTGCTTCCAATACGGATTAATTATATCTTAGTTGGGATCAAGTACAAGCTACTGTTTTATTATTACACAGAAAAAGGAAATAATTTCAAAAAATTTGGATTTTTTGATAAGATGGAGTCTATGGAAGATGGCCTTTCTGTAATTCGAAGCTTTCTTGATAATGGGTTTCTCGGATAATGGATACCATACCTGTAGTTCATTTTTTAGGTTATTCATGCTATTTTTGCAAGGTGTTTTAATTGTAAAGGTTCTTTCACAGCTGACATCAACCCACCTAGCCTCAAGAAGAAACAGGATATTTGGGTCCCCTCTGATTTACTGGACAGTATTAAAAGGTTGAGGTTCGAATGTCCCATTAGGCTGCACTGTAGAATACTTTCTGCATAGATAATTCTCCATTGAGAGGGTTCTTATTTGTTGGAGTGTATTTAAATATCAGCTAGAAATGATATGGGTTTTCTGCAAGAAGTAAAACATGGTAAAGAAAAACACAGTAGCAGTAGGTTCTCTGTTCTCGTAAGCTCCTTCATTCTATTGAAACCAGCACCTATCTTATTTTTGTCATTTTTTTTTCTAAAGGTATGGGATCCATTATCCGGAAACCCATTATCTGGAAAGCTCTGAATTATGGGAAGGCTGTCTCCCATTCTAAACAGACAATAATTCCCATTTTTAAAAATGATTTTCTTTTTGTCTTTAATAATAAAATGGTACCTTGTACTTGATCCCAACTAAGATATAATTAATCCTTATTGGAAGCAAAAACCTGCCTATTGGGTTTATTTAATGTTTACATAATTTTTAGCAAATTTAAGGTATGGACAGTGTCGGACTGGGCCGGCGTGGAAACCGGGAAAAAACCCGGTGGGCCCCCCGAACTTGAAATAGATTGGCCCCCCCGAACGGAAATAAAAATTGTGCGGCGCTGTTTAATCGCAATTGGCGCATGCGCGCAGTGGGCCTGACGTCCGCGCATGCACACAAGTTTTTGCGCATGTGCACGGGGCCCCCGAGGTCCGACCCTGGGTATGGAGATTAATTACAGAAACATTTCTTATCCGGAAAACCCCAGGTCCTAAAAATTCTGGATAACAAGTCCCATACCTGTACTATAAAGTCTTAAATGTTAAACTGTTAAAAATAACTAGATGTCTATAAAGTATTTGGCATTAAATTATGTACTTATTGGAAAAGACATCAATAGCCAAGGACCATCAATATAAGGACAGTGAAGACCCATGCCTCCAATAAAATATTTCCTTGTAGTGTCCTGTAATATTTATTTTGGTCATCATTCATCCTGTGCCCTTGTACAATTTGATTGTTAAAGGGATCCTGTCATTGGAAAACATGTTTTTTTCAGAACGCATCAGTTAATAGTGCTACTCCAGCAGAATTCTGCACTGAAATCCATTTCTTAAAAGAGCAAACAGATTCTTCTATATTTAATTTTGAAATCTGACATGGGGCTAGACATTTTGTCAATTTCCCAGCTGCCCCCAGTCATGTGACTTGTGCCTACACTTTAGGAGAGAAATGCTTTCTGGCAGGCTGCTGTTTTTCCTTCTCAATGTAACTGAATGTGTCTTAGTGGGACATGGGTTTTTACTATTGAGTGTTGTTCTTAGATCTACCAGGCAGCTGT
Organism: Xenopus laevis; assembly: GCF_017654675.1. Lineage (NCBI taxonomy): Eukaryota > Metazoa > Chordata > Amphibia > Anura > Pipidae > Xenopus > Xenopus laevis. The sequence continues at coordinate 122,976,124 of NC_054383.1, read as the reverse complement.
TATCTTGTGTTAGGGAGCTGTTATCTGGTTACCTTCCCATTGTTCTCTTGTTTGGCTGCTGGGGGGGAAATCACTCCAACTTGCAGTTGTCAGGTATTGCTGGGATTCGAGCCGGGGACCTTTGGGTTTCTGGCTCAATACCTTAACCATTTGGCCAGGTGAACAGCCTGTTGGTTTGCTCGCTATGTGTAACCTGGCCTCTGCAGTCCCAGCCCAGATGCCGCCTGATTGGCCTCTCCAGCCCCAGCTCAGCTGCAGCCTGTTTGGCATCTACAGCCCCAACCCAGCTGCTGCCTGGTTTAATCAGCCAATCAGGGCTGACTCTTCCCTATTTAAGGGCAGCACTTAGACCACTCCTTGCCAGAGCATTGCATGGTTTTCCTAGTACTGTGGCAGTGCCCCTAACTAGGTAATTCTAGCTCTTGCCCCTTTTCCCTTATTATTCCTTTTTGTCTGCCTTTCCTTGTCTTGTCCTGCTTTACATCATCTTGCACCTTCCCAGCCTTGACCTTGATCCAACCCTGCCTTGCTTGTTCCTGATTTCTGCTTCCTGTTCCACCTTGTATCTTGCCCTGACTTCTTGCCTGTTCCTGATTCTTGCTTTCTGACCCTGCCTTGTACCTTGTCTCTCTTGCTATCCGCTCCAGTCCTGTCTTGCTATCCGCTCCAGTCTCCCTCTGCACTCTATCCCCAGTTTGATCTGATCTACGCCCGCACCATCCTGTCCCATCCAGTCTGTCCTGTTCTGAGTCGTTGCCCTCTTCTTCCTGCCTAGTCCAGTCCAGTCCTCATCTTCGCCCTCTCTGTCCTGTTCTGCACCTGATCCAGACTGACTCTTCGCCCTCATCAACCTGTTCCTGCTTTCCCTTCAAGTGTTCCCTAGGCACATACAGCTCCTGCCTCAAGGACTCGCCCTTTCCCTTTAGTCTCCACAGTGCCCCCTACCTAATCCTTGACAGCAGTAAAGAGTGACTGAAGTTTATCAGAGCACAAGTCACATGACTTGAGGCAGCTGGGAAATTGACAAATATGTCTAGCCCCATGTCAGATTTCAAAATTGAATATAAAAAATCTGTTTGCTCTTTTGAGAAATGGATTTCAGTGCAGAATTCTGCTGGAGCAGCACTATTAACTGATTCATTTTGAAAAAAATTTTGTTTTCCCATGACAGTATCCCTTTAATTGTCTTGGGTATTACTCATTTCAAGTCACTCATGCAGTGCAGATCTGCTGTAATGAATAACCCTGCAGCAAGCTTAGTCATAGGGTTCCCAGATTATCCCTAAAATTTTTAGCATGTATATAATTGAACATTATATTACTTAGAGCACAATTGATATCTTTCTGTAATTTGGGTCTTCATTCCTTAAGTCTACTAGAAATGCATTTAAGCATATAAATGTGTGTATATTCTTTGCAACAACTACCTTTTCTCACCCTTTACTGTGGGTCAGTTGAACGTTATTTGGATAAAATTGGGAGACAGGTGTGTAATTCTGAGCTTTCTGGATAACGGATTCCATACCTGTACTAAACATGCAGAACAATGATAATGAAAGCACTTTCATCTTGCATTTGATCTCTTCTCTTACATTTTTAAGAATAGTTGTGAAAGGTGGAGAATTTGAGACTATTGTGACCCGAGCCATTTTATTGTCATAAGGTCCATAATGACGGAGTGTGTCGAATACAAGGGATACCGCTTCCCTGCCACCACAGTGAAGGATCTAGAGTTTGCTGAAAATGAACTCCAAGTTCTGGATGATGATGTCTTTAATGTGACTTACCCTAAGTCAGGTATCTGGAGAAGCCATTTCTCTACTTCTGTCTTAAAGTAGGGGTGGTAGGACCGTAAACTTAATTTCTTTTTATATAAGGGGTAATAATTGTATACTCTCTAAATTGGAGTTACACAGTACAATATATAAGCAAAGGCTATATGTCCCCTATAAGCTGGTTAAGTTGGGTTTCCCAAGCAAGCAATTGGAGTTAAGGTCATGGATTGTGAATGGTTTTTTTTTTTTTTGTTTTTTTTACTTCCTTATGTGAACTGTATGAACTGTATCTCTTCACTCCAAATTGTTTTGGAAACTAAATGTTCTTTTGTAGAAGTGCTAGTAATCTTCATTTTAATGGGCCAAAACCCCAAAAAAATCAAATCAAGATTTTCCCATAGAACCAGACGCAAATCAATAAGAAAAGCTTTATTGTCTATCACATGAAAATCTATTGAATTCAACGGAAAAAAAATGGAACTGAATTAGGAGAAAAGTTTTTTTTTTTCTTCTCAATGTTAATCTCGCCCATGTTCATGTGATAAACCATAAAATAAAGCTTTATTATTTATTTCATAACAATATCTGATAGGAACCACCTGGATGATAGAAATCTTAAGTCTTATTCACTCCAATGGTGATCCAACCTGGTCTCAAGAAGTTCCCAACTGGGACAGGGTGCCTTGGATTGAAGTTCAAGGTACTGAAGAAAAGCTGAAGAAAATTCAGGACAGACGGAGATATTTTTCCAGCCATCTGCCTAGACAGTTTTTTTGCAAATCTTTCACCAATTCAAAGGCTAAGGTAAGGGGATAAATTGTTCAAAGTAGTTCCTTATTCAGTTATCGTTTCAGAATAGAGTTCAACATGCTTAAAGGACCAGTAACACCAAGTAATTAAAATGTAATGTAATGTTGCCCTGCACTGGTACAACGTGTGTGTTTGCTTCAGTAAATTTGCTACAGTTATACTATTTATGTAGTATATAAATAAGCTGCTCTGTAGCCATGGGGGTGACCATTCGAAGCTGGTGACCCCAACTTCCAGTAGCACCTTCTGTCGACATAAATAAAAATTGAACATGTGTTGACACAATGCATCAATAGCTGGACAACTGCTCAAATGAAACAGTATTTTGCCACCTAAAGAAGCTCAGTGCTGCCTTCATTGTCCATGCCATAGAAAAAAAGAAGGATGCTAACTAATTTTGTTAAAGAAATCAATTTCTTAGCACATTTAATATACAGTTTTTTTATTTGATCAATTTAGTAAGAAAAAACTGAGCACGAATAAGAAGCACCTCGAGATGGGGTGGGGGGAATCCATAGTACTATGAGTTGGGGTTGGTTGACAGCTCTGTCATGTGATGCAAGTGCCCAACATGGCTGCCTACACTGGGAGCTTTCTCCTGGTGTGGAAGGAGGGCACAGCACTCCATAAGGTGCAGTTCTTCAAAAAATACTATTTCTCCCATTTATAAAGCAGACTCTGGTATCCCAAATCTTGGGTGGGAAACAAACGTTGTTATGTTATGGTAGGTGCCCTTTAAAACAATGTTTTCTCCAGATGTTTTCATCCGTTTAATTAGTTGAGTGAAGAAAAAGGCGAACAGGCAGTTATTGTTTTAAATATCTATTACATTTATAACTACATTTAAAAATGAAAAACATCTGTAATAAATAAATATGAAGGTTGTCTAAAAGTCCAAGTTTTGGGTGAGGACCCCTCCGAGTACTTGTAAGCCAGCACTGTTTTGATTTAAAGCATATATAGTTTTCATGGATTTTTAAAACACTTTCTTCCAGGTTATTTACACAGCCAGACACCCAAAAGATGTTGCCGTCTCGTTCTACCATTTTTCAAAAATAAACAAGTTGTTTGAGTACCCTGAGAATTTTGACCTGTTTCTGAAAAATTTTCTATCAGGGAACCGTAAGTTAAAGCCAATGAGATTAAATATTTTTTACTTTTTAAGGCATGACAAAAATCTGAGCTGATCTTATTTTCACAATATCTTGCAGTACCCTACGGATCTTGGTTTGACCATGTCAAGGGATGGTTGGAGCTGGCTGGAAAGGACAACTTCCTATTCAATACTTACGAGGACCTTCAAAAGGTACAGTAAATAGATCATTTACTTCTATAAATCCCTTCTGGGATCTTGATGACAAAAGTTTTTATCATTTGGTATCATAAAGTCCCTGTATCAGAACCCTTTACACAACAAAAACCAACCAAGAGGTTGACCGATAATTCAGGTACAATAATTGCAAAATTTGAAGCACCACGACTGATTTTTTTTTTCTGTTTATAAATCTTGAAGTCTGGAAGCTGGAAAACGTTTACAATCACAGAAAAAGCGTAATTGCAAATTTGAATAAATCAGCCTCTATACATATTGTTGAGGGCTTGATCATTTGCTACATAGTAGGTTACACATTGAGGCACATTCAGTAAATCCCTTGCAAAAAAAAGAAAGAAGAAGCACATTAGGGATGCAGGGTAGGTGCGTCCTGATAGGTGTGGTTCCAGAGTTAATTACCCAAATATGAAATTGTGCTTGGTGTCACGTATAACACTAGACAGGCCCAGGTGCCCACATTTTGGTTGAAGTAGAGACTGTAGTAATATGTCTAGGAAGGTTTATATTTGTGAAAATCATATAGAATATCTAGTGTATACATCAGTAGAACTGGATAAGCTGCTCCGCACTTAGGGGCCGATTCACTAACTTCGAGTGAAGGATTCAAAGTAAAAATACTTCGAATTTCTAAGTGTTTTTTGGGCTACTTCGACCATCGAATGGGCTACTTTGACTACGACTTCGAATCGCAGGATTCAAACTAAAAATCGTTCGACTATTCGATAGTCGAAGTACTGTCTCTTTAAGAAAAAACTTCGACCCCCTAGTTCGCCATCTAAAAGCTACCAAACTCAATGTTAGCCTATGGGGAAGGTCCCCATAGGCTTTCCTAAGTTTTTTTTGATCGAAGGATATTCCTTCGATCGTTGGATTAAAATCCTTTGAATCGTTGGATTCGAAGGATTTTATCGTTCGATCTAAGGAATGATCGTTCGATCGCACTATTTGCGCTAAAATCCTTCGACTTCGATATTTGAAGTCAAAGGATTTTAATTCCCAGTCGAATATCGAGGGTTAATTAACCCTCGATATTCGACCCTTTGTGAATCGGCCCCTTAAAGTATGAGATCTAATTAAGGTGGCCATACATTATAAGATCCACTTGTTTGGCAAGGTCGCCAAACGAGCGGGTCTTTCCCCCACTATGCTCACCAAAGGTGGGTTAATAGGCTTATCCTAGGGCCAAATAATCGGATTACAACAACCTGGTGTCAGGACAATGTCACCATCGATGAACTAATGCAGTCCCATATGATGTGAAAATCAAATCCTGATTCCTCTGCCCAATTCAGTTATCGGTCGGATAGCCCTGTCGGAGGGCCAATACAGGGGCAGATAAGCTGCCGACTTGGTCTAAAGGACTCGAATCAACAGCTTAAATCTGCCGTGTATGGCCACCTTTACAGGAATGCCATTATGTATAGATTACTATTGAAGGTATTCATCCTTGTACAGTACTTGAGTAATAGGGTTGACATTTGGGATACAAGTTGTGGCAGTTGCTACACAGTAACACTACCAACCTTGCTGATGTTTTTACGAACAACAGTGGCTGATGCTGTGGTGGTGGTGTTGCATAGAGGAGAGGACAAGGTATTAGCAATGCGATAAATCTGAGTTCTGTGCAAATATAGGGCATGAGCAGGAATGAGGACTAGTATGGCTGTATGGTTGATTATCATTGACTTCATTATTGGTACAGTAGACAGCCCAAACATCACAAATTATACACCAAAACAAAAGAGACTTTCATTACTAAATCTCCAGTTTTCTAATCAGTAATTGGCAAATTGCAGAGCAGAATGAAGACTACCCTTATTACGTGAAGAATTTAGAAGTATAAATTATCATTTACCAGTTTCCATATATTAAACTGTGAATCTATTGAAGGACCTGCGGGGAAGTCTGAAAAGGATCTGTACGTTCATTGGGAAGGAGCTGGATGAAGCAGCTCTGGATGCTGTTATGGAAAATGTCTCTTTTAAAACCATGAAAGACAACCGCATGGCTAATTTTTCTCTTGTGCCTGAGAGAATCATGGATCTAACAAAGGGCCAATTTATGAGAAAAGGTGAGCGGCCAAAGCAATCACTTGTTACCTATATTAAAAGTATGTATTCATGGGATTTTTAAAACTGCCCAGTCGATATCTGGGCAATTTTTGGCTGAGATTTGGGCAGGCCCGTTTGAGGACCCCGTACATGAGCAGATAATCTGCCTGCTTGCTCTGAAGGTGCCAAATCACCATCTTAAATCTGCCCCTGTATAGCCACTTTTAGCTAGCAAATTTTAAAAAAATCATCTGATTGGTTGCTATGTAGCAGTAGCTGGACTAGCACCCAGGTTACTAAATCATCACAATTGCTTTAGATCTATTAGACATGGTGACACTGCATCACTGGAAATACTATCATCCCTGGTTTGAAGCCCCTCAGAGAAAACGAGAAGAAACCTATGGGATGTGAAGGAAGGGTGTTCCCCTGGGATATAGTTTGTTAAAGAGCTTAGGGCAGCCCACTGGTTATGTAGATCTTGCATGAGAGTGCTCAGGGTACCCCATGTGACAGGCCATAGAGAGCATGGGCTGGGGGCTTAACTCAGTTCGGCCATTTTTTGACACCCTGGATGCCAGTGCAAGAGCATTAGGGGTACAAAAGCAAGTCTGCACCTGCTCCCAAACTTGAACATCTGAATGAGTTAGGGGACAGGCATGGGGTGGAGAAGGGGAGACTGTGAATTCCTCCTCCTACTTTTTTGCAATTTGCACTCTACACATAGAAAAGGGCCCCTAGGGACTTAACACTGCATCAAGGTGGAGGAAGGAAGTAGGTCAAGAACCTGGGGTAGAGTCCATGGGTTGAGGAGCCAATGTGTCCTTAGCTTTCGGAAGGACCAACTATCGTGTGTAAGAATCCTCTGAACCTGTGAGTGTAGAGGAACATATATTTTAAATATGTATAGTGATTAGCTAGATAATGCTGAATTGTGCTATTATTACATATTAATTGCAATCTAAAAAAAAGTACCTTATTGTTTAATAACCACCAATTTTGTTTAGAGATAAGTTACAAGAGACCCATAAAGGCCCTTGTTCTAATACCTCAAGGCCCAGTGTTTGTGTATAGTGAGCATCTGGCGCCATGATACCCGATGTATTACACTACAGTAAAAGAAAATAATCTTCTCTATAATATTCATTACAGGAATCTCTGGGGACTGGAAGAATCATTTCACCGTTGCTCAGAGCGAGTATTTTGACAAGGTCTTTAAGGAGAAAATGGCAGATATCGGCGTGAAGTTACCATGGGAAGAGAACTGATCTGAACTGTTCCCCGCTGACGTGACTTTAGATATTTATCAGTTCAAAGAGCAAGTACAGCAATAAAAAATGTTTGGAATGTACCTTTGTTCCAGAGATAAATAGGAATAACGTGACATCACAAAAAGGAAAGATCTCCTAGTCTTCTGCAATAAAAGAGGAATTTCAAATTAAAACATGAAATGTGCTGGATACTGGGAGTTACAGATTAACAACACATGGGGAACCACTGGCTTCACATTATTGCCTGAGAACTAACTTTTATATAATAAAAGTCGGTAACGGAAAAAATATTCACCATGTGACAAGTTATGCCTCTGTACAAGCAAATGTTCCTATGAGCGAATTTAATATAGCTTTTTTCAAACCCGGACCACTTCTGACAGTGGAAGAAGGTGTGCAGTGAATGTAATAAAACTTCTCACTGAGAAAGTTGTGATGTTTGCTCCAGAAGATTATCACACTAAGCTCCACATAGACGCAACGATTCTTCTTGCCGAACAACCGGTTTTAGGAAAGACCGAACAATCCTTCGATTGCTTTAAAAGTGGGCAATGCTCAATGAAAATTTGCAATGCAAACAGTTTAAGGAAGAATATTACATTGCGAAATGCAATTTTTATTTAGCTCTTTCGACCCTCCTCTGTGTCTTTGCAGACAAGTGCTTTTATCCTCCGTTTATATTTAAATGATACATTTCTTGACAATGATAAATTTGATAAATAAAGCCTAATAATCTACCAGTGGATAGAGAGCTGTGAAATTTCTCTGTGGCAAGTTCTGTTATCACTCATTGATAAATGTCGCCCTACACTTACCCCTGCCAGGGGCACAAGTGCTCTGTACATGGGCCAATGGGAGCTCCAGCACTTATGTCTCTACCCATCTTAAATTAGCTTTCTATTGGTTTACTTATAGAAACAGCGTACCCCCTTGACTTTTAATTATTTGACTACTTACTTTTGGAAGGCGTAGTAAAATCCCCTTGTTCAACATGAGTGCAATGAATGAGGCTTGTGCTGAACACACTTTTCACCCATCAAGCACATAAAAATCTATGGTTTTCATGATTTCTTGGGAAAAACAGGGCAAACATGGAAGTTGAAGCTGCATTTTTGCACAAGGAAGTATGTTCAGCACAAGCCCTATTCATCGCACTCATGTTGAACAAGGTAGTATAAGGCCCTGATGGTACTTTTAGTAGTACCATTTTGACCTTGTGTAAGACAAAACTCAGTAAAGGAAAACCTTTAGAAATAGTCAGGCAATTTATTCATACATAATACAACATAACAGTTTTGTCTGGGTAAGCTGTTGGAGTAACACACAGAATATCAGCCAAGGATTTACCAAAGACACACCTCTTGGTCCAGGCGTTATATAGCTTTCAGAAGGAATTTTCAGTAATTGTGACAAGGGGTTCACGGAAATACCATACATAGTCTGACTCCTCCTTGTACAATTAATGTCTAAATGATTTACTTAGTCTTACATGTTAGAAAAGGAATGTTGTAACATACTGTGCCTAGCTCCAAAGGTCCACAACCTCGCAATCAGCTATTGGCTAACCAAGGCCATTGTGGTATTTCCAGTAATTTGAGTAGCACTTCAGCTAAAAGGGGCCCCATCAGACAGGCTGGCGTTATGCTGACACTCTGGAATTTAAGTAACAGAGTGATGATCTTTTGTTTGTATGGTCTAGTATAAGCTATATGAGTGACCATTGTCCACAGTAGACCATTAGCCCTTATAGTCCATCCTGCCTTGGGCCCTATAGCGTTATGGCGTCATAGAGGGCGGGGGTGACAAATATCAACCCTCTGACACTAGCCATTCGTCCGTCTTAGGATTTAGACCGTTCCAGATATATATTATATAAACAGCCCCTGTAAGTAAACCTACAGAAAGCTAATAAATGATAGGTAAAGACATAAGCTGCGGAGGTCCCATGGGTGCATGTACAGAGCGCTTTGGTTTTTTCCCATGACAGTGTTTGTCTTGCACTAGGTAAATAATCTGATACAAGCTGTAAATGAACCTTGCACTTAACACCTGCCTTTAGCAAGGGTTGCATATGCCTTGGATCCTCTGCTACTCCTGCCTTGGATACCCTTAATTATGGGCCAGTCATAAGTTCCAGGAGATGCCCATATCCCACCCTGCTGCCACTGCTTCCAAATACACACCCAGCTTTTTGTGCTCTAGTCTATTGGGTTTATTTAACGTTTAAGTTAATTTCTAGTAGACTTAAGGTGTGAAGATTCAAATTACAGAAAGATTCATTATCCCGAAAACCCCAGGTCCCGAGCATTCAGGATAACAGGTCCCATACCTGTACCAGGACCCTAGACTTCCCTCTTGTTTGTCCTGTTGCAGAAGGTGAGGGCCATAGAACAGTGTGAGAGGCAAAGTCGCATGAATTAATATCCCATTTTGTTTTGTCAATTAATTGGTCGGTTTCCAAAAACTTGCTTCCCAGTGAGCCATTGCAATAAATATTTATAGTGCAAACATACAGGTATTTTGAGTCTGTTAAAGCATGTGTGGAGACAAGCAAGTAGATTTGTCATGAGAAAATCAGACAGTTCATCTCGTTCCCAATGCCAGAAAGTATGGTGTATAGTTTACGTATTGCAAATACCGACTGCCTCAACACAGGCATCTGCTACATCAGTGCTGTCCCACTGGTGGCCTGCAGGACGCATCTGGCCCATGAACCCCGTGTATAGCCCCCCACATGAAAGTCTGCCTGCTGTGACTGTTTATCTTGTGTAAGATTTAAATGGTATCGCCACAAAGATGGCTCCTGCATTGTTTACACCTCAAATACAGACAGTAAACTCCTGTATTGTTCACACAAGTAATCCCCCTACATTGTTCACACTTGTAACATCTCTATTGTTCACACCAATAAAGCCCTGTACTGTTCACATCTCAGACCCAGACTGAAAGTGCCCACATTGTTCATCTGTTCACAGCTCATTCAAACTGCTGGAGGGGCACCAGCATTGTGTCACTGTAGCATAGTATGAACTGTTCATCTTAGAGTGGTCCTACTAAGTTTCCTTGTCTCCTGCTGTTTTCTGCCTTACCTATGCTCCCTTGTGTGCCATACTCTGCATGTGTGTGCCATACTCTGTCTGCCCTATGCTCCCTGTGTGCCACATTCTGCCTGCCCCATGCTCCCTGTGTGTGTCCTACTCTGCCTGCCCATGCTCCCTGTGTGTGCCCTACTCTGCCTACCCTATCCTCCCTGTGTGTGCCATACTCTGCTGATCTATTCTACCTGTGTGTGCCATACTCTGCCTGCTCTATTCTACCTGTGTGTACCTTACTCTACCTACCCTATGCTCCCTGTGTGTGCCATACTCTGCCTGCACTATGCTCCCTGTGTGCCAAACTCTGCCTGTGTGTGTCCTGTTCTGCCTGTGTGTGTGTCATACTCTGCCTGCCCTACTCTGCCTGTGTGTGCCATATTCTGCCAACCATATGCTCTTTTTGTGTGCCATAATCTGCCTGCCCTATGCTCCCTGTGTGTGCCATACTCTACCCGCCCTATGTTCACCGTGTGTCCCATACTCTGCCTGCCCTATTCTACTTTTGTGTGCCATACTCTGCCTGCCCTATTCTACTTTTGTGTGCCATACTCTGCCTGCCCTATTCTACTTTTGTGTGCCATACTCTGCCTGCCCTATTCTACCTATTCTGCCCACTTCCCGCCCTGACTCTACCTTCTCCCCATCTGACTCCACCCACTCCTCGCCCCAAGCTGACTTGTGCTCTGCTTCCCCTCAGCTGGTAAGAGAGCAGCTGGGGAAAGGGGGGTTCTTGTTAGCTATAGAGGAAGCAGACCGCCCCCCCCCTGCGACTGCGGTGGTCTGCTTTCTCTATAGTTACACCACTGAGTGCAGTGACAGCTAGGAGGTGCTGAATGGAAAGTGACAGTAATTTTCTGCCCTGCAGGGAAGGCAATATGTGATTGACAGCTGACATTTTGAAATACCTTTATAATTTGGATTTCATGTTCAATATAAAAGGACTTTTATTATACAGCTTTTTATGTCTGGGGGACAGGTCCCCTTTAATACCAGCTTTGAGCTGGATGTATGTATAGGGCTCCCACTGCATCTTAGCCCCCAAAGGGGCCAGTGCATATGCCCTGTGACCTCTACAACTGAAAGTAGTTTGGGAAATGATGGTTATCATCTTTAAATGACAATATAAACATTATATATTAAAACAAATACTAGTTCAAAGTCATTACGTGCAACCCGTCATGACATGCTGAAAGGAAACAGTGGCAGAAAAACTTGAATTAAAGTATGCACCACCCTTGTAACTAGAGTAAACTTGCTGCCGATGTCAGGAGTCTCTGCCTGCCACTTCAACTGCTCCCTGGGATTTGGTACGTACAGAGTTGCTGGGCTCACTTATACCATTTGAATTTGCCATGTGTACTGTCCCACTCATGCATTAGATTCTGTAAACTTCAGGAAATGTACTAAGCAATTAATATTATTATGGCATTTAGTTTTATTCTATATTCTGTACTTTCCAAGTTGGCGCCAATGCTCTGTTTTGGGTATCTCTTTATTTTCCTGCCATAAATGTTGTGGAAATAGTGGTCTTTAGCTTCAAAAGGCTCTAGACTCTTTTTTTTATTTATTGCACAAACCTGTGTTTCAAGAACTAAAGCAGACAAAAAATATTTATGTTGTTACCTACAAGCCTTTCTACATTCTCCCCCGGCTGCTCTACATAAGGGCACTAGATATCTTGTCCTCTGACTCTTACAATATGTAATGCTTACTTAGAATAAATTGGGTAGCACCAATGATCCATAGAACAACAATTATATATTGTTTTAGGTGCACACATATGTGCAGCAGTTAATACAATGCTCCTCCCAGGGGCGTAACTATAGAGGAAGCAGACCCTGCGCCTGCAGGGGGGCCCAGGAGGTATAGGGGCCCCACGAGGCCCTAATTCATATACAGTTTAAATAAATATTGGTAAAACAAGTCAACTGCTAAAAATTTTGGGGGCCTGAAAAATAATTTGCTGTGGGGCCCAGTAATATCTAGTTACGCCACTGGCTCCTCCACACTTGGGGTATCTAACCTTTTTTTACTTGTGTGCCGTACTCAAATATAAAAACTGTTCGGGAGACATACAAATAAGAAAAAATTCTTGGACAAGCCCAATAAGGGCTTTGATTGGCTAATTGGTAGTCCCATGTGCACTGCAAGCCTACAATATGCTCTATTGCAGTAAACCTTTATGCCTCCAAAACCAGGAATTTCAAAATATGCACTTACTATGAGGACACTGGGAGAAAAATCAATTTGAATGGAGAGCGACATGTTGCTTATGAGCCACTGGTTGGGGATCACTGCTTTATGCTATTCCTTGGTTTCTCTATGGAAAAACTCAGGCTCTCTCCCTATTCCAGCATACCTGGGGTCCCTATTCAGATGGATATCCCACTGGTAAAATGTTACTTTATATTGGATTCTTGTTGCGAATTGCCATTACACTCTATCAGGTCTCCAACTGACTTCCTACTGCCTTGAGTGTCTGTGTTCAATGCTTTAAAACACACTCCTACTCATTTGCTTGCATTCCTAGCAGGGTCGGACTAGGGGGGCCCGGGGCACACTGGGGCTGCTGCCTTGGGGCCCAACTCCACTCCCCCCGCTGCTCATGTGTGCATGCGATTTGCTTTTTTGCTGTGACCGCCCCCTACCCGCCGCTCGTGTGCGCATGCTATGCGAGGCTGAGATGCAGGGAAAAAATCTGGGCTTGCGGTGTCCTGCCGGCCCAGTAGACCCTGATTCCTAGTGGATAATAGACTAGTGATGGGCGAATCTGTCCCGTTTTCCCCCAAAATTTGCGTGAAAAACTTTGCAATTGGCAAATAGACTTGTGAAATGCATTGAAGTCAATGGGCGCCATTGATGTGATCGACAATTTTTATATGCACGACTATTTTGTCCAAATGCATTAAAGTCAATGGGCACCCAAATAATTTTGACACACAACAATCTTATCCGCGTGACAATTTTGACGCAGGGAAATTATTTTTGTTGCGGCAGATTTTTCACCATTTCACAGGCTGTGAAATGCAGAAATTCGCTGCAAATCCATGCCTGGCGAATTTATTCGCCCATTACTATAATAGACCAATGAGCAAGGAGAAACTACTGTTCGGCTGTTTGAAAGCACAAATCTGATTGGTTGTTGTGTGTTACTATGCCTGGTGCAAACTTTAAGACCTTTTATTACATTACCTAACAGAGTATGAGACTGTAGATTTAACTTATTTATACCAATATCTAAATAGAATCCCTTCTGTGCATGGTGACAGGGAGTCTTGCCATGCTGGGCTGAGTTTGATTCTAGAAACCTGCAAATAATACCTTAACAAATAACACTTTTTGATATTACAGCTAGGATTATAACTAAAACTATCACAAATGTCCATCAAAACTATTCCAATAACCTCTGCTGCCCTCCACAGCTTCCATGCTCAGCATTTCTAAAATTCTAATTTTTTAGGCATTAGCTGGCCATAGACGCAAAGATTCATACGATTTTCGGACCGTGTGTGGAGAGTCCCGTCATTTTTTGTCCGGGGGAGATCAGTCGTTTGGTCGATCGGACAGGTTGAAAGATTTCTGTCGGCTGCCGATAATATCTCTGCGTGTATTGCCGATTGTACGATTTTCAGAGGAGATTGTCACTTGCTTTGGTCGGACATAACTTTCGTACGATTGCTGTCAGGGGCAGAACATCAGCTGATCTGTTCTTTTGTACTTTATTTGATCGGAATGGTTAGTGGCAGGTCGGGAGATGGGGAAGTCTGATTGTTTGAGGATTCGTACGATCGGATCTTTGCGTCTATGGCCAGCTTTAGGCAGCCATACCATGGTCCAACAGCACAGAGATGATGAAGGCATGAAGAGGACCCAAATCCAAAGATTTTGTTACTTGGGTCAACTAAAGGGTCACATGCATCACTCTTTCCTCTCTTGCATATGAAGCTTCTTGAAATCTCTGGGCCTTACCTCATGAGAATTCAGCAGAAGTCAATGAAATTTGGAATATTTATGTTTTTAATATTGAACTAAACCATATCTATATATAGGATACAGAATACAGTGCCTTTATACCAATAGGTATTGGTATAGGAGAATATACCCCCCCCCCAAAATGATGGTGGTGATGATGTAATAAATGGGGTAAGCTCCCCAACTGCATAATTTGAGTATATATTCTACAGTTGCTAAGGGACCAAGCCCGGTCAACGGTTAACCAGCACCACCAGTAAAAGTGTATGTGAAACACAGCTGTGAGGTGGACCAATCACATGTACTACCTTCTGATTGGTTGCCATTGGTGATAAGAAGTGTAGCAAATCAACGGCAATATGTTCTACATTTCAGTCATTTGTGATACCTAAACAATCCATTCACACTGAAACAAACAATGATGGGTGGGGGTGACAGCACCCTTCTAAAGGATACAATTTCTATTGGCTACCTATTTATAATGTGACCTAAGGGGGACATAAATGCCCTGCTTAAATTTCTACATTGACGTTCTCAAATCAGCTCTGTAGGGGAAGAAGCCTACAGTATACACAAGCTTGGGCTCATTTATCAATGTGAAGATTTGCCTGTGCAAGTTCTGCCTGTTCCAAAGCTGCAAATAGAGAGGTACAGGTTTCACTAGCTGTCATAGTTTTACAGTTTGTAATACGAGGCTCCAAGGAATGTGTTACATAATGGAAAATTACCAGTGGCTTTCTAGTTTCTAAACCTGTTTTATGGGCCAAGGTTAATGCAGAAAGTATAAAAAAAACTGCCCCACTCATGCCCCCTCTTAATGACTGAATGGAAGCTTCAGTGAGCACCTGCCCTTTTTATGTGGGTGGATAGATCTGCCTAAAGCTGTGGCAAGATGTCGGAACTTTAACTTTAATTTAACGGTAATCATCTCTTTAGTATATGATCGATCCCCTACAGGACAGATATTAGCTCAAGCTAATGCCACAATGTATACAACCAAAATGTATTTTTAACAGAGCTTCTAATGAAAAATCTATAATATACTATGGGATGGTGGCCAGGTAAACTAGGGGACCCTTTGTGGGAATAGTGGAATGGGAGTCATGGATTTATAGGCACATTGCCTAACCTAATATGTTCCATGGGACACCAATATCTATACTGAATACATACTGTATATTTAAAATATGATAAAAACAAAAACCTGCAAATAGAGGTACACAGGGCCCAAGTAGCTTCCTTATATATCTAACTCACTCAATGGCAGGGCCGTCATCGGAAATCGCAGGGCCCCATACGAAAAAATTTCCTGGGCCCCCTAGGCTGCGCCCACCACAAGCCCCACCTTCAGGTCCGCCCTTCACACCCCACAGGTCCAACCCCCACCACACACTAAAAAAACAAAAAAACATTGGTGGCTATGGTTCCCACATGTTAATAAAAAATTTGTGGTCAGGGCCCCCCATTAAAAAATATTGGTGGCTAGGACCCCACATTATAAGAAAATTGGTGGCAAGGGCCCCCCTTAAACGTCCATGTAAAAAAACTTGCCCCCCCCCCAGAGGTTTAAAAAAAATTTGGTGCCCAGGGCCCCACCACACAACAGGGACCACAAAGGGTTACCTTTAGGGGGGCCGTGCCATGTTACACTTACTTCATTAGTGTGGCCCACCTGCTGTCAGTGAGCTGCCAACTACAGAAGGGAGGAGGGGAGCACAGGTGGCTGCATCTTCTTGCAGTGACAGCATTTTCTTCCCTTATTGGTCACAGAATTTCAATCCTGGTAAAGCTGCATGGGGGGCCCGACTAATCAAGAAAGTGCGGCGTGGCTGGGCTCCCCTTACCTTCGGGCCCCCTACAACTCTCCCCCCTGCCCCCCCCCTGATGGCTGCCCTGCTCAGTGGTACTGCCTATTTTAAATAACAGAAGTAAAATGTAAAGGCAATGTTCCATTCTACACAAGTACCTTTCATTGGACCAAGGCATCTGCTCTCATACAGCAGGTAAAATACAAGACACTCATATTTCCAACACTAAACTCCTGATGTTGGCTTACTCACTGGGGCAGTCTTAAGGTCACCATACTGAAGATGAGAAGGTTGTGGGCATCAAGGAAAGCTCTGGAGCTATAAGCTCAAAGGCTGCATGACAAGGGATCCAATTCACCAACAGCCATATTACACTGGTTCATGTTTAAAGATTGGCAGAATCAGATGCAGCTGTGATTGGGTGAGAAACAATGAGTTAAGACAGGGAAAACCCGGGTGGGAGGTGGAGAAAAGCCAGATGGGGTCGGAGGAAGAGAGGGATGTGATGTCAAGGAAAGAAGCAGTTCACTTCCTTATCCTCGAAGCAGGTAGAAACATTCCGCCCACACTACTCTTTTTTGCATATTTAGCGAAAATGTTTTTTTCTTTTTTATGGTCTCCCATTATTTATTAAATACTGAATGTGGATGTTTTCCTGAATGCACAGTGTTATTGTGGTTTCTTTACCTTTATACAGCAAAACATTAGATTCAGTTTTATTAATTCAGGTTAATGCTTGATCCAGGGAATGTTTCCCATCATCAACAGGGTCAGGAAGGATTTTTTTTCCCTTTTGAGCCACAATTGGTTGGGGTTTTTTTTGCCTTCTTCTGGATCAAAACTGTGGATATGTGATAATGTATTATAAGATGTATGTCAAAGCAACGGTAGGACCTTGCCAGAGTACTGCACAGAAAATTTTAGAAGAGGGAAAAAGGAGGTTCTCTCCTGTGACTGCACGGTGGGTTGATGGATACAGACGCTACTACTGCTTGTATTTTAGGTGACAGCCTGGATTTCCTAACATTGAGACATTTTAGTGCGGCTAAACTTCTCTCATGGTGGGAGATGCAGCTCCTGCTCTCAGCAGAGTTTGGGGTCATCCTCCCTGTAGGTAGAGGCAGCCTAATACTCAGTGGCGGATATAATGACATAGTGCTGATCTCAAGTCTTCAGTGAGGAACGGCTGAGCATAGTAGCAATCTCTTATGGAATTCTGGCTTTAGAATATAAGTGCTATTTATTTGACAACATGTGGATAAATTATGTGGCCATTTTACCCCATTTCTTTCTCTTGGTGTTTTTTCAAGACAAAATAATTTCCACGGCCAAAAGTTATTTTACACCATAACTATGACATTTCAATAAGAAAACAACAAGTAAATTAAATAAGAAGCTTGTTAAAGTAGCTTTTCTTTTTCTTATATTTTCATGGGTTTCCAAAATTGATAAGCCTTCTGAATATGATTTTTTTTCCAACAATGGGCCAGATTCAATTCAGTAAGAAAAAAATGTATCACGTGAAAAGATTCAATTTGAGATACAATTCAATCCAGAAAAACTTCATGGTTTATCACGTGGAAACTCTATAGAAGTCTATGGGAAAAAAACTGGAACTGAATGAGGAGAAAATTTTTTTTTCCTCAAATTGAATCTCATCCATGACTTTTTTTATCTCAACCATGAGAACTTTTTCTCAATGAATTGAATCTGACCCAATGTCTCTTGGTGTCGCTAATTCCTATTCCACGTGTTGGTGACGTCTTTTGTTATTTGAATAATTGATATTCCTTGTTTGTTCCAGTTTCAGGCAATTAGGAGCCTGCAAGCAGTTAGTATTTTCACTGCTTTTGTTGGTAGTTTATTATATATATATTTAATAGCATTGCTTCCGAAGTCATATCAAACTTGTTTTGACTAAACTTAGCAATTAATGAGAGGGCAGAATTTCACAAGTTTTGTATCCACCAAATATTTAGCAGTCTCCTGGTGTTTCATTAAAGGGATACTGTCATTGGATTTTTTTTTTTTCAAAACGCATCAGTTAATAGTGCTGCTCCAGCAGAATTCTGCACTTAAAAAGGGCAAATTAATTTAATTTTTAAATCTGACATGGGGCTAGACATATTGTCAGTTTCTCAGCTACCCTCAGTCATGTGACTTGTGCTCTGATAAACTTCAGTCACTCTTTACTGCTGTACTGCAAGTTGGAGTGATATCACCCTCCCCCCCCCCAGCAGCCTAACAACAGAACAATGGGAAGGTAACCAGATAGCAGCTCCCTAACACAAGATAACAGCTGCCTGGTAGATCTAAGAACAACACTCAATAGTAAAAATCCAGGTTCCAATGCGACACCTACAGTTACATTGAGTAGGAGAAACAGCAGCCTGCCAGAAAGCAGTTCCATTCCAGTGCTGACTCTTTCTGAAAGCACATGACCAGGCAAAATGACCGGAGATGCACCTACACAAAAATATTACAACTAAAATACACTTGCTGGTTCAGGAATGAAATTGTATATTGTAGAGTGAATTATTTGCATTGTTAACAGTGTAATTTAGAAATAAAAAGTACACCATAAAAATCATGACAGAATCCCTTTAAGATATGCAACAATGGGGTTCAGTGGGATGGCTGAGGGCGAAGGGTCAATTGAGGAGTCCCCTTGCCATGAAGCTTCTCCTGAATCTAAACTGTATCTCTGAATAACATTGAGGTTCCAGGGGTACCTACCCCACTACCTTCTTCTCATATTTACAAGATGGCTGCTTGGGACCTCCATTGATTTAGATGGCAAATCTAGACAAATCTCAGGTTTTCTTCATTCCAGACAAAAGTAGCCTATGAGTGGATTGCTGTGAGTGGTTGAATATATGTTTGTGGCATTACACTGTGTAAGGAGGCCATGTTTTTTCAATATACAGTTTTGCCATTAACAGTATTACTTTCGACCCCATCTCCTTCTTCTCATTTAGTCAGGGACAAGTATGTGAGTGGGGTACAGTGAGGGGTATACACCGTATAAGTTCAGTTTGTGAATTTTGCTTGGTTCATCTGTTGCAATTAGCCAGATCTTAAACTAGTTTTACAACCAGTAGCCTTATTTCATTATTGTCTCTTTTAGATTTCAAATGTCTGATGAGAACTTTGAATACAAGGGAATACTTTTTTCTTCAAGGGCGCTGGCTGTAAAGGATCTGGAATTTGTAGAGAATGAATTCCAAGTTCAAGATGGTGATATCTTCAATGTCACCTACCCTAAATCAGGTACCTAAGATCTGTGGAACTGAGCTTGACAGCTCTGCGTGTATTTTAGTAAGACATGAGTATGTGATGTCATGTTACTGCTTAGTAAAACATATCTAGCACTTTTAACCATTTCTGAATCCTTTCTTCCAGCATTTAAGGATTTGGATGGGTGATAATGCTCAGTGCTGCTGTTGAGCACCACTGGACGCTAACACTTAACATAAAACAGAATGGTATTTAACTACTCAAAGAAATCTAACACATTCTGACCAATTGATTCAGGTCTCTTTTTGGATAAAGTGTAGAAACTTAGAGGAGATAAGAAATAGTTCTGGCATTTTGCCGCTTGTCTATATGCAATATATATAGAGATACTGCATTTAGTGTGAGAGTTCTATGTATACTATAAGGCCATATACTTTTGTTTTCCCTTTTATTAACTTATAGGAACAATCTGGATGATGGAACTATTAAGCCTCATCTATACCAACGGAGATCCAACCTGGTGTAAAACAGTTCCCAGCTGGGAAAGGGTGCCTTGGATAGAAGTCCCAGCTATTAGAAGAGTGATACAGAAAAACAACTGTCCGCGCCTTTTTACCACCCATCTGCCTAGATCCCATTTTTGTAAATCGTTCTCTGGGTCAAAGGCTAAGGTAAAAACGGAATACAAACCTTTGGCGAACCTACAACCAAATATGCCAGAGTAGATTAAATGATTGATTCAGAAAACAATAAGTTAGTTCCCAAACTGTAGCCACCACCACCACCACGGGACTCATAGTAAGTTTGTTTGAAAAAAGACACTCATCCATCAAGTTCAACCTTTGAAGTCTATGTATAACCTGCCTAACTATTAGTTGATCCAAAGGCAAAAAAGCCCAATTTGAAGCCTCTCCAATTTGCTGTGGTTTCCTATTGGGCAGGGGGGTTTTGCCAAGAGGCAAGTCGAGAACCTGCATCAGACATCACTTTCCCCAGTTACTTTAATGAAAAGAAAGATGTAATGATGAGCAAACACTCAATAAATATTCTCCAAGTGGTGCATAAACAGAAATCCAGCTCTTCTAGTCTAGTAGCATGAGTAGTGATGTGCCGAAATATCTAAAGACTTCTGTATCATGCTACAGGAGGAATTTCTTTAGGAACCTTATTATTAGTGATCGCGGAATTTGCGGCGAATTTCTGTGTTTCGTCACTGGCGAATAAATTTGCGAAAATGTGCCAAAAATTGACAGTCATTGACTTTTATGCGCGTCAAATTGTCGCCGGCGTCGCTTTTGATGCCCGTAAATTGACACCGGTGGCGAAATTCACATTTCCTCAATTGTTTTTTGCAGGAAATTCAGAAATTTTTCTAAACGGGACAAATTCGCCCTACTGATTACGTTACCCCCTGCTACATTATGCCAACACTATGAAGTTTGCCATAGGTATAATATTGCCAGCATCTTTAATGAAGTTTAATTCAGTTTACTGAAGCTTTTGTTATTACAACGCATGACCAAAACGTTTTGATGTGTCAAAATTGACCCAAAACAATTAACCCCATATGTAATAAAAGGAATAAAATTTGCCCAGGAGCAGTAACCCATAGCAACCAATAAAATACTTTTAAACAGGTAACAGGTAATGCTACCTGCTGATTGTCTCCTATTTTCATTCCAAACCACTTGATCTGAGATAATTACACATGAATTGACATTACTTCATTTATTTTTTCATAAACAGCAACTATTTTTTTCTATTCTCTGTATGTTTAGATTTTGATGTCTTGCAACATTCTGCATTTTAAGGATTTCTATGGGATCCTAAGCATGGCAATATAGTGACATCCAGTGAATGGATTGTGGAAATGCATGTGTACTAGTTCTTTCACTTGTAGCAGCTAGTCTGTCCAGCCTTTTGTGTCAGTAGAACACAGTGCAGGAGTTGTTATAGTCAAATTCTTGTACGTAACATTATTTGTTTAAATATTTCCTTGAACACTGAACACTGAAGGCCACTTTGAATCTGTTGCAGGTAATCTACACTGCCAGGAATCCAAAAGATGCTCTTGTTTCACTTTATCATTTTGCCAAAATGAGTGTTTTCTTTGAAGACCCAGGCAGCTTTCCTGAGTTTCTGGAGAAATATTTGTCAGGAGATTGTAGGTATTACATAAAACATTAGGGAAGCACAGAATCCATTGTTTTAGAAATGTAAATACTCCGCCAAAGATTTGGCTGAATACTCAACCAAGTTCAAATCCTAATTTTGTATGTACAATTATCCCTCTCCCCCAAAAAATTTGCATCTGCAAACAATTGTCATTTTCAGTTTCCCAATGTGTACAAACGTGATTTTAACATCTGAATTGTGCCAAATGTAACAGTATTGATCCAAAACCTGAACCATAGCCTGGATTCGGTGCATCCCTAGAAAAAAATAATTGCCAATTAATTCTTTAATACCAACATATATGTGTGTAATTCTTTTCTTTAAATATTTATTTCAGTAGTCTATGGTTCTTGGTTTGATCATATCAAGGGCTGGATGGAGATGATGGGAAATGAAAACTTTCTACTCAACACCTATGAAGCTCTCCAGAAGGTACACAAACATAATGTGGGTTAATGTTTTAAAGTTCAGCATTTCCAGAACCGTGGCATAACTAGATATTACTGGGTTCCACAGCAAATTATTTTTCAGTCCCTCAAAATGTACAGGTTGACTTGTTATACAAATATTTATTTAAATATACCTCCTGGACCCCTGCGCTGCATCTACAGAATCTACTTCCTCTGTAGTAATCCCCCTGACCACCAAAATACAACCCGGAGGAAGATAAACACCATTTTCAGCAATTGAACCTTATCAGAGGAAGAAAACATTTCTACTTAGTCATAAATGACAAATAGACCATTGAATGTCACCAATTAATTCATTATTAACTTTATAGTAGGACCTGATTACCCTTACAGACCCCATAGGACCCTCCTACACATGTAAAGGGAACCCAATTTATGCTTATGAACGTTTGCTTATTAAAAGTTTGTTAGATCCATTTTCATGCATTGTCGATCAATGCATGTCACATGGTCTCTATAAATAAATTGTTGACTGGCAAATCTGGCCGAAATAATATAAATGTGAGTTATACACTAAATGACAGTGTGTTGGGGGTTTCCTTAATTGAGAAGGATCTATGTTTTTTGTAGAAGTTGTCTAATTGAAGGCAGTGTCATTCTGTGGCCACTAAAGCAAACACAGTTCTGTCTTGCATAAAAAAGGGCATTAACTCAAAGGATGAAAACATTATTTTGCCATTTTATAGAACCCTGGTGAGGTCTCAGCTGGATTATGCAGTTCAGTTTTGGGCTTTGCTCCTCAAAAAGAATATAAATAAGCTGGAGAGAGAGTGCAGAGATTAAACTGGTTAAGGGGATGAAAGATTTAACTGGTTTCTGGATAATGGCAGTGTCAGACTGGCCATGCTGCCTTAGGGGCCCCCAAGAAGTGACGGGTGAATAAATTCTCCAGGTTCGAAAAATCCGCTGTGTCAAAAATAATTGGGCACGATTCAGAATAGTCGCGTGTCAAAATTATTCAGATGCCCATTGACTTTAATGCATTTGGATAGGCGCGCATATAAAAATTGACGCGGGTGTCAAAATTTACTTCAATGCGTTTTGCAAAGTTTTCCGCAGTTTTGCTAATTTTCAGTGAAGTGAAATGGGACAAATTCGCCCCCATCACTACCCCCAAGCACTCTCTGCCCCCCCCCCGAAGCCACAACCCCCTTCTGGCTCCCCCATCACAGACGAAACCCCCCTCTGCCCCCCCGCACTTACTTTCCTTCACATGTGGCTGTGACCGGGGTCAGGGAGGGAGGTCGGAACAGCGTCAGAGCCAGGGAGGGAGGTAAGGAGAGCCGTGGTGTAGGGAGTGGAATCTGGGCCAAGTCCGACCCTGGATAACGGATCCTATACCTGTACTTACCTTTATACAGTAATATTTAGTAGACTAACAAAAAGAAAAAAGATGCCCACCCAACTTTTTTTCTGTCACCAAGACGGCTATATAAGATTAATAAGATATATAAGATGTGTCCAAAGATTTTTTAACCTGGGGTGTTCCGCATAAATTACTGTGCTAGATAACTCATATAATAAAAATGTACTGGTAACCATTGCTTCCAGTAGGTACTTCTAATGTTCTTTAAAATGTGGGAAACTGTTCCCGTAAGGGGTTTTAAGCTCAAGAAATCTGAGAAGAATCCCAGGAGATATCATGTCTCTTTTAGGATTTACGTGGCAGTGTCATACGAATATCTTCATTTCTGGGGAAAGATCTGGATGAAAGAGCTCTGGATTCTGTTGTTGAAAATGCCTCTTTTAATAATATGAGCAAGAACAGCATAGCTTACGTCAGTCTTTTATCAGAAGAATACATGGAACATGGAAAAAGTCCATTTATGAGAAAAGGTGAGCAGATATACACAATATAGAAAATATAATACAGATTTAGATCTGACCTTAGGTCTACTAATAAGGATTGGGAGCAAAATAAGGTTTTGCTCCCAATAAGGATTAATTATATCTTAGTTGGGATCAAGTACAAGGTACTGTTTTATTATTACAGAGAAAAAGGAAATCAATTTTAAAAATCTGAATTATTTGATTATAATGGAGTCTATGGGAGACGGCCTTCCCATAATTCAGAGCTTTCTGGATAACAGGTTTCCAGATAACAGATCCCATACCTGTATATAGAATGTACTGTTGTAGGTCGTGGTAAATTCTAACATATTCTGGAATATTTTATGTTATTTCTGCGGTACAATTACTAGATCTTTCTCAATCTGCTATTAAAGATTGTACAATAATTAAGTATACTAAAGTAACAGAAAATAAACCAAGGGCATCTTCATGACGATATAATAGGTCAGCATGTAATCTGGTGAACAATTCTATGGGACAGCAAAGAAAAAAGTATTCACATTACACATACACCATGCCAACAAGAGAAGCTCACTTTTTTGTGGCCCACTTCTTAGTCAACACATTTATTTTGAAGGATTTCAGGATCTGAATAGGATCAACCAAAATACAATTTGGAGTTATTAGAAAATCAGCCTTTTAAGAGTTGAATAGTACTGGTTTAGTCCATATCTAGGGGCTGATTTACGTAAACTCTATAGTTATCTTTTTTGAAAACAAAGTCGACCTTACTCCACTCCACAAATTGAACTAATTTATCAATCATTTTTCTCAAAAAAATTGGAGTGGCAAAGGTCACAACAAAATCACACATCAATTCATAATGTACAATTGACACTACGAAAACTCGATTGTATCATATTTTCGATGTGAAAACCCTACATATCGGACGAAAATCCTGACTTTTTCAGAGTATCCAGCACAGATCACGATGTCAAAAAACAACTTCAGGGACATCTGCCATTCACTTTTACTTTTTTTAAAGATATATGAGGTATGAGAAATCCCTAAGAATGCAAGGTTTTTTTTTTCCATGAAAAATTCCCCTTAAAAACCTTGACTGGAAAAATCTAATTTTAATAAATGGGCCCCCTAATGAAATTTAAAAATCTAAAAAGATTTAGATGCAGTGATGTGGGGCTCAGAATCCTGTCCTGTGAATGCAGAAGGGGTAACAAATTACTCCAGGTACCGGTGGCGGGCCTATCTTTCCCCTCTGGTGTCATCACTGCCCATATTCCAACCCCCTTCATTGACATCGCCAGATATCATCATCATCATCATTTAATTATATCTCCCCCAGTCTGGTGAAGTCACTGCTTTTACCCCACTCATCTCTAAAGTCAACGGAGGGTTCAAATCACAAATTCCAAACATGTGCATCACTGGATCTAGTAGCTGCCCATGTGTATTGTTCTTATGTCAGTTCCCATGTTTATGCATCAGTCTGGAATTTAAAATATTTTCAAACAATTCCTCTACTAGATGCTCAATTCCCTTAATATCCCTTTCCAGTTACTAATATTCCTACCTGGTTGTTTGGCTGTTCTCTTTTTAAATATTGTACCATGACCTGTTCCCATAATAAATAATATCCTTTGCTTTTCCCCATCAAGGCATCAGTCATAGGCTAAGCAGTTCAGCCTGTCCACCCGAGAGGGGAAGGAAAGGGTTAGCAAAGGGATAACAGACATGTTGGAATAACATGGAGGTTTACACAAAGGGGGATGAGGGCAATATGGAAAATGTCCAATGTTTACATTATAGAAGAGGCAGAATATACATGGAATTAATGTTGGTTTGTATTTATCAATATGTGTTAAATGCTTGCTATTACCTTTGGGAGTGTGTAGAGATGTAAATTTGATGACAATAGGAATACATATTTGCTGAGTTGGTAACCCATTTGTTGGCCATTGCTGTCTACGTCTCTTGTGTTTTGCTTGTCTTTAGATTTATATGTTTATTCAAATACCCTTATCTTAGCATTGTTACATGGAACGGTTATGTATGAATTAATTACCACCAGTGGCATAAATATAGAAGAAGCAGACCCCGCAGTCTGGGGGTGCCAGTTGGTCGGCCCGGACTGTGGGGTCTGCTTACTCTATAGCTAATTAAAAACCCCCTCCCGCTGTCTCTTACCTGCGGCAGAGGAAGGGAGACGCAAGTCGGGCAGGAGTAGGCGGAGTTGGGTGGGGATTGGGTGGGGTGGAGGCAGGACATGGGTGGGGCGGAGGTAGGATCGGAAGTGGGCGGGAGGATGGGAATCGGAGGGCGCCATGCCACTGAAGGCTTTTTGCAGAGGGGCCTGGCGCACTCTAGTTTCGCCACTGTTTACCACAGACACAAGTCCCCCCCCCCGTTTATTTGTTTTCTTCTTCCCCCTTTTTTCCATGCCACTTGGTCTGCCTGCTCCCCCACTTGCACTTCAATACCCAATGTTAATTCCCCTCCGATTGCACACCTCTGTCTGTTGCTAACATATTCAGTGCAAACAGTGCTGAACAAATAAAAGGGCAAATACAGTACATTAAGCTTACAATCTAAAATAAGGAGTTGGGGAAAGACATGAAGGCGTCAAATGTAGCCGTTGAGTAACCCGTCAAAAAAATTCAAAGTGAAATACTGGAACATTCCTTTAGTCTAAAGGTGTGACATAAAGTCTAGCATTACTGCATACAAAGGACATTTGCTTGGCTTCACAGGAGCTTACAATCATTTTCTCTTTTTCTCATCCATGCAGGAGTGTCTGGAGACTGGAAGAATCATTTCACAGTGTCTCAGAGCAAATATTTTGATGAAATCTATAAAGAGAAGATGAAGGACTTCAGTTACAAGTTTCCCTGGGATGAAACATAAAAAAGAAAAGAAAATTCTCCATGGGTTACTTTATTTGTTGCAGTTTGGAGGAATATCTGCCATGGGTTGGGTGCTCTACGCCCAACTTTATGTGTAATTGTGCTGAATAGCCTCCTTGGGCAAGGGATGCCAGGAGGGAGCTATTATAATTGCCCACTCTCAGTTGCCCATCTGGCTCTGTTACTGACTTGATGGCAACATCATGGGAAGTCTATTGTGGTTTTAGGCATTCCAAAAATTTGTATGTTATTTATTTTATATTTCTCTTATTATTATTTACCTGTTTTATATGTTTTCTTGTTTAGTAATAAAGTTGTGGCCTGTTCCATCCCAATCTGGATATCCTTATTGTCTCTTGGGTGGGGTAAACAGAAAAGGATAATAGTGGCATATAAAAGGGGGGTTAACATGTACGTTGGTCCGAGCTACCAGACAGTTCTCCATTAGTGAGTGAGCCACAAAGAGCCTCCCTGGATAAAGAATCCTCATACTGCACGGTAACTCAGCAGACAATTATTATTAAGAGTAAATAGATTATATATAGAGTATATATGTAGTTTATATTGAGACAAGTGACTCGACCGGTGCCCTACATCCATACCCTCAGCAGTGAGTCCTGCCCACAACCAGCAAAATAACTGCTTTCTTATCAGTAACAGTTGGGTAACCAACCCCCTGCAGGACTCTAGACTGAGGTATTTAGCTGCAGAGCCTTTTTCATTTTGCTTCCAGAGGTCCCTGGTGGGTGTGTTGGGGGGCGATACATATGCAGTGCAGTATGGCTTCCATGTTGTAGGCAGGACAAAGTCATCAACCTGTTTTCCTAGACTAATGGCTAAACTCCACAGGAATTTTGCAGGACGGTATAAGAGTGACAGGTTGCATCCAATAAGTCTGATGTAGTCGCATGAGACAATAAACCGATGTGTAAATGACATGGACAATTTTCCATCTGATACAACATGGTTGTCAAATGGGAACATAGCATGCAGCATCTTCATCCAATGGTGTCTGACCGACTTTTTTCCCCCAGTTAAATACATTTTTAAGGTTGGATGTAGATGCGTGAACAAACTACACCCTCCGACTATGGGCCAGCAATTTAGTAAGAAAAAGGTGAAAACACATGGACGAGATTCAATTTAATTCAGAAAAACGTATATATCACTGTATCACGTGAAAACTGTATTGAAGTCTATGGGAAAAAACTGGAACTGAATTTGTGATACACCATGAGATAACTTTTTCTCACTGAATTATATGTGACCCTTTGGACCAGATTCAATTCTCATGGTTTATCACATGTTAAACTCATGGACAAGAATAACTTTTCTCCAAATGAAGTTCCAGTTTTTTCCCCATAGACTTCAATAGAGTTTTCACATGATAAACCATGAGATAAGTTTTCTGAATTTAATTGCATCTCAAATTGAATCTTGTCCATGACTTTTCAAGTGATAAACCTTTTTCTCACTGAATTGAATATGGCCCTTTATCTAATGCGACTTTACATTCAAGCTATAGGGCAGGGGTTCCCAAAAGGTAGATGGGGATCTACCAGTAGACCTTTAGTTGGTGATCAGTAGATCTCAAGACACTGTCAACAAACAGCCTGTCTAGATCACCCTCCTATTTCATGCTTTTCATTTAGATATTTATTCTGTTAAGGTTACATAAGAAATAGTTGTTTATTAAATATAGCAATATAAATTCTCTCAAATCAATACAATATTTGAGTTATATTTTCCATTGAACAGAATGGTAACAATGCTTTTATGGATGTAGATCATATTGGGACAACTTCACTAAAAGTAGACCTCACATTAGTAAATTATGGGCACTCCTGCGATAGGGGAATCAGATTTCGTAGGATCCAAATAAGCTTGCGCGCAGTTGCATGGCAAGATCAGATAAAATCTGACCCACAAAATATGATAAAAATCTTCCATAGAGTTTAGCCCTAAGTCTCTATACTCTATAGCTAGGTGCTAATGTAATATCATGCCTGAGAGATAATTTGTAGGAAATTAATTTATTGTCAAAACCGAGCAAACTTTATGTTCTTTATCACTCAAAAACAGTTCCCACTCCTATCCCTCAGGCTACTATTAAACTACAACACTCAAAAACACTCCTTAGTGGGGAGAAAACATTTAAAAAATAATAATACTAAAAATAATAACGTAACAGGGAGGTCCATTTCCTTCTATAAAATGAAATACAAACCTGTTATGACAAAAGAAAGCTGCCGCTTGCATGCCGATCCTTGCCTGAAGGCTCCTTGTAGGACTTTCCCTGCCCCCCTGCGTGTGATTCTACTTATCAATTTCTAGTTAACTATTTTCACTTTCTATTTAACTGGATTTCAATGCCTTAGGGTTGTACTATTGCTCTTTATTTTGGTGTTCAATTGATCTGTCATACCTCCCAACTGTCCCTTTTTCGGAGGGACAGTCCCTCTTTTGACAGCTCAACCCGCAGTCCCTCATTTGTACTGGAAAGTCCCTCTTTTCTCTGCACTGAACAGCCAGAAAAAGAAACAAAGTTTCTCACTTAATTGGCTTTTAGCAGAGAGCGCAGCATACCAAACAGGTGCAAATAAGATACTTTGTAACAATTTTGAGAAACAAAAACAGTTTAGATAAGGAGAAATATTTTCAAACTTTCATAACCTGCCAAATTTTGTAAAACGAACATGGTAATTAGGGGGTTTGGCCACAGAAAGGGGTGTGGTCAAAAAAATTGCTGTCCCTCTTTTTACTTCCAAAATGTTGGGAGGTATGTTCTGTCATTATTTTTATGGTGTAGTTTTTATTTCTAAATTAAACTTTCACTGCAAATAATTCACTCTACCATGTAAAATTTCATTCCTGAACCAATAAGTGTATTTTTTTGTTGTTGTAATATTGGTGTGTAGGTGCCCTTTCAGGGCATGTGCTTTCAGAAAGAGCCAGTGCTGCACTATGGAATAGCTTTCTGGCAGGCTGTTGTTTCTCCTACTTAATGTAAATGAAGGAGTCCCAGTGGCACATGGATTTTTACTACTGAGTGCTGAGAGCTGTTATCTTGTGTTAGGGAGCTGCTATCTCATGATTTTCCCATTGTTCTGTTCAGTGGCATAACTAGATATTAATGGGCACCACAGCAAATTATTTTTCAGGCCCCCAAAATGTCTAGAAATTGACCTATTTTACCAATATTTATTTAACTTCTATATGAATTAGGGCCTCATGGGGCCCCTATACCTCCTGGGCCCCCCTGCAGTCGCAGGGTCTGCTTCCTCTGTAGTTACACCCCTGGTCTGTTGTTAGGCTGCTGGGGAGGAGGGCAGTGAGGGGTGATATCACTCAAATTTGCAGTACAGCAGTAAAGAGTGACTATAGTTTATCAGTTTATATGACTGGGGGCTCCTGGAAAACTGACAATATGTCTAGCCCCATGTCAGATTTTAAAATTAAATATAAAAAAAATCAGTTTGCTCTTTAGAAAAATGGATTTCAGTGCAGAAGTCTGCTGGGGAAGCACTATTAACTGATGCATGTTGATGAAAACATGTGTAGGGATCCATAAGGTTAATGTGCCCCTATGGATTTGAATCCCTACACTTCCTGATCTCCCTAGTTGCTGGGCAGATGCCCATGTAGCTTGTTGTAATTTGCATAGTTGTATTCTTGGCCAAGAGGTGTTGTGACTAGGGATGTAGCGAACTGTTCTGCTGCGAACTAGTTCGCGCGAACTTCGACCGTTCGCGTCCGCCGAATGTTCGCGAACGTTTGGGAACTTTCGCATTTTGAGTTTGCGTTCGATTCGAATACAAGTCGTTCGACCATTCGACCATTCGAATTCCTTCGACCGCTAAAAATCGAACGATTTCCATTCGTTCGAACGATTGTAAGCATTCGATCGAATGAAAAGCATTCGATCGAATGGCTTCGATCGTTCGATTCGAATGAAAATCGTTCGATCGAATGATTAAAATCCTTCGATCGTTCGAATCGAACGATTTTAGCGGGTGTTCGAAGTTCGCGAACTGTCCGCGAACGTTCGCATTTTTTGCCGGTGTTCGCGAACACCAAATCGGCAGTTCGCTACATCCCTACTTGTGACCACTTCTTTTTTTTTAAAGTTTTTATTTATCATTTTCCATACAAACAATAAAGGCATAAAGAAACAAAAAGAAGGGGAAGAAGAAAAGAAGAAAAAGGGAAAAAGAAAAAAGTACAAGACAGCCGTATGCAGCAAAAAACAAAATATACAAAGTAACATACCCTCCACATCCAGATACAATAAGAGCTAGTGGTCCCACACCCCCACCACAGACCAAAGTAGATCCGGAAAACCAGATGGATTTAGACCGTCAGCTATAACAGTGTGTTAAATGCCCACGTCCCCAACAGCATGAACGTCTAGCCAGGGGGACCACACCGCATCAAACTTCCCAGAGGAACCTCGAGCTTCGTAGGTAAGTCGAATAGAGGGGAGTACTTTATTAACCAGGTTAACCCAGTGGTCCACAGCCGGTGCAGTATGTCCCATCCAGTTCATAACAATAATTTTCTTAGCATAGAAAAGTAGGGTTTTAGCCAGTGTTCTAGACCTATTAAGCGGGAGAAGGTCGTCCACTAGGCCTAATAGGCATACCTCAGGGCTAAAGACATTCGGGAAGGCAACATTATCGACCAAGTAGCGTAGCACACCCTTCCAGAACTCATGAATTAAGGGACATTCCCAAATTAGGTGGAAAAAGGAGGCATCAAGCCCTTGACATTTAGGACAGACCGAGTCCAACCTCACCCCCATCCTCTGCAATTTTAATGAAGAGCAATATAACTGATGTATCAATTTAAACTGGACCATCCTATCCCTGATCGAGATAAGGTCCCGATACAAACCATCAACAGCATCGTCCCACTGCTCATCGCCAAGGTGGGGGAGAACAAGCAACCATTTACGTTTGGCCTTATTAAATGGGGGAGGGACAGAGTCAATCAGGGAGCTATAAAGCCGCGACGTGAGCTTGCACGTTTGTGGATTATGGAGCACAGTTGCAATTGATGGGGAGGAGTATTCAATGGGGAGCGAGCCGAATTGTGCGTGGAAGGCATGGCGTAGCTGCAAAAACCTATAGAATTGTATCCTAACCCCTCCAACCTTAGCCTGCAGTTGCGCGAAGGATGGAAACACATTGTCAATGAGAAGGTCATTTAGTGTCCTAATCCCCAATCCAGGCCAATACTGGACATCCTGCAGTGTCCTAAAGTGAGGGAGATGCGAGTTACCCCAGAGCGGTGTACACGGGGACTGAGCAAGTGTAGGGTGACCAGCCATGCGACAGGCGAGGGTCCACGCCCTAAACGGGGTAGTGATTGTCGTCGGGCAGGTCGTGTAATCACACAGTTTCCTATAAGGAAGATGCCTCAATGCCTCCCATGAGCCCAGCTTAAGAGCCAGAAGTACAGTGCCCGTATCCGTTTCATCCATGTGTATCCAGCTGTGCATATAATACATCTGGCTTGCCAGAAAATAAAGATACAGATTCGGAAGTGCCAGACCACCTTTAGAAATTGGGGCGGTAAGCATAGTCCAGGAGAAACGGGGGACTTTGTTGGCCCACTTGTGACCACTTCTTGTCACACTTTGGTATAGTGAGTGAGATCTTCCTCTTTGGCTTCTGGTTGCTGATCCAGCTGGATGTTTCCAGGGAGCCTGGGTACAACAAGGCCCAGAAATACAGTTTGCCCTAGTGCAGGGATCGCCAACCTTTTTTACTCGTGAGCCACATTCAAATGTTAAATAAAAGTTGGAGAGCAACACAAGAATAAAAAAGGTTCCTGGGATTGCCAATTATGGGCTGTAATTGGCTATTGGTGGCCCCTATGTTTTATACAACCAACACTTGTCTCTAAGCCTGGAATTAAAAAATAAGCACCTGCTTTAAGCCCATTGGGAGCAACATCCAAGGGGTTGGTGAGCAAGATGTTGCTAGCATGCCATTGGTTGGGGATAACTGCTGTAGAGGGACCAGTACCTCTAGAGAGTAAAATCGGGGAGCAGGGACCCCGCAAATGAGAGGCCAGCTAGAGATAGGATACTACCTGTAATAGTAAGATAGGTAGGTTAAGTAGCAAGAGCAACTAGAAGGGATAGCAAAGAGGTAGCTCTCCCCTCAGGCAAGACTGGTCTGTAGTATAGGGACACAGCCTAATAGGGAATTAGGGCTTGCGGGTTCCCTGATCCCCTGTGTAAGGATCCAGGTCCCAGTGCTGAGATCCTGAGGGTTTATCTATCCTGGTGTGACGCTATCGCTTCACAGTGAGGACAGTGAGGTTGTGGAATGCACTGCCGGGTGATGTTGTGATGCCGATTCTGTTAATGCCTTTAAAGGAGAATTCAACCCTTAACATAAAAAACCCCTACCCTACATAAATCCCCCCTCCTTCCTCCCCCCAGCCTCCCCCCAGCCTCCCCCCAGCCTACCTGGTACCCGGGGCAAATGCCCCTAACCTTTTACCTAACCTTCGGTACAGATTCTGTCCTTGGCTGCCATCTTCTTTTCTTCTTTCTACTTTGGAAGCAGACCGTCGTTTTTGGCGCGTGCGCATTTGGAGTAATATTCTGGTTCCGAACAACTGCGCATGCGCCGAAAATCACGAAAATTTCCAAAAAATTTTAATTCTCATTTAAGAGTGGCTTGGATGTATTGTGATACTAAACTCTATAGTTAGTATAGATATGGGTATATACAATTTGTGTGAAAGTAAGGAGGGGTGTGTGTATGGATGCTGGGTTTTCATTTGGAGGGGTTGAACTTGATGGACTTTGTCTTTTTTCAACCCAATTTAACTATGTAAATATAATGGTGTTATCTGTTATCCACTATTTAACCTGTGCCTTATAGCCTTTTTTCAATTTCCACCATTGCTCCACAGCAACTTGTTTATATGAACTATAATAGTGTTTCTGAAGCAAACACATCAGTCTTACCAGGGCAGGGCAACACTACATGATATTTTTCATTACTTTAAAACACTTTCCTGTTTTGCTGTTACTGTTCCTAAAATGTTTTGCTGTTACTGGTCTAAAATGGCCCAAAAACCCATGTTTTCCCATGACAGTATCCCTTTAAAGAAGCCACTGGTTACAAGTCAGTTCCATTCCATATGTACCACATTCTCTAGCAGGAGTCGCCTGGAGTTGTCAGGCCTGTGACATGTAAGGGCAAGGCCAGACGTGGTGTTTTTACGTCGCGTTTTTAAAACAACATGCGACTGTCAACATGTGATTTTCATGCGTTTTTCAGCATGTAGGATTCTTTTCCCAACATGCACTTCTCATTGTTCTCATTGAGAATTTGGACACCATATTTAAAATACGCTGCGTATTTACGCAAGGTCCCAGATCCCATAGAGTCTATAGATTTGGTAGTTTCTTGACGTATTGGCTAAAAAACGCCAATACTGGTGTCCTGTGGCGGATTTCAGCTTGCAAGCGCCCTGTGTGAATTGCCATAGTGAGTTTTCCATTAGTTTCAGTGGTAGTGCAGTTTATGCGTATTTACACCTGGCTGTTCTTTTTTAAAAAACGCAACGTAAAAACGCCACGTCTGGCCTTGCCCTAAATCAGCAGTGTACTGAGGGAATAGGCAGTGTTATAAGTAACAACCACCAAAATAGTAACACACACACACAAATATTCTTTTTATTGGTAATGCAACAAAGCCTGTGTGTGAAACTGCTCCTTCCCTGTGGTTTCTGTGAGGAAAACAAAGCACTGGCTAATGATTGGCTGAACCTGTCATGTGACATAGAGTGATGAAAAGAAACGAAACTTGGTGCTATAACGCTGTTTATTACAGACAGGAGGAAGAAGGCAGCACAGAAATCAGCAGCAGAGTTTCAATGTTACTTGTGTTCCTGTAACCGACACTCTGAAAGGAGGCCGCAGTTTCTTCTCTGTAAGTATCAGCATCAATGGCTTCTGTTTTATTATGAAAGCTGTACTGAAAAGTCTTGTGATGGTGAGGCGGGACGAGCTGGTACATTGTACTGAGCAGAGCTGTCACAGTAACATTACATCTGCATTTACACCGTTTCACCCCAAAATAAAGATGTGCCTAAGGAAAGAAAAACGTCATTCTAAGCAACTTCCTGCCAACATTTTTTAAATGTTTTAACAATGGTTTCAAACGTTATTTGTAAATGTAACGGCTACTGAAAGCAGCAGCAGCCTCTGTCTGCGCCTTGTTGTTTCCCTGCACGGGCGGTTTGTACTTTAGAAACAATGTAGGAGCAGTCAGATTAACAGATCTTCTGGAAGAGACTGATGCGAAGTTGTTTCAAGAGTCAGAACCAGCAGTACCGCAATCTGAAAACAGCTGAACTCAAAAAAGGTGTTTGGAAGGTGAACAACCCCTTTTAGTTGCCTGTATATCTGCAGTGTGAGAATATAGCAGTGTACATAAAGTAAACCCATGCAAATTTGAGGGAAATGTATAGAAATCTATAGACCCCCAGCTCTGCAAAGCAACAATGCACCTCTGAGATCTTATTAACCAGTCCAGTTGGTCAATTTCATTAATTAATATGGAAGACACACAAACAATTAATTATTTGCTGTCATTGTCCTACCTGCATCAGGCTGAAAAACATAATCACTGATTGGTTGCTGTGGGTTACTGCCCATGCTGGAATTTGCCCCGTGTTGATAATTGATCCTCTTTCAGTTTAAACGTTCAGGTTCCAACCTCCTTTAGATGATTGGGAAGGACATTTTTTAATTTTACTTATTACTCTCTATCAATTAAACCCCTATCTCTTTAATTTTACTCATTACTCTCTATCAATTAAACAATATTGCTTTAATTTAACTCATTACTCTTAGCGATGGGCGAATTAGTCCAGTGAATTTCCCGTGAAATTCGTGAAACAGCAAAATATTCGTCAATTTTTGGATGCTGTCGTACATATTTGGACGACGGCACACATTCGCCGGAGAAAATGCGCTGGCGTCCAAAAGAACGGACGCTGGCAAATTTTCGCAGCAGTTTCGTGAATTTATTCGCCTGCAGCAAACCGCGGGAATTTGTCACGAATTTCCACATGGCGAATAAATTCGCCCATCACTACTCTCTATCAATTAAACCCCTATCTCTCTCTCTCAACACATACCCATAATGGAATCCCCTTCATCTGTAAGCCAGAGACAAAAGGGCCCAAGATAGTGAAAGGAAGAGTCACATAATATAGAACTGTAGCCCCTATATGTAGTAAAATTCACAGACAGTAATCAAAGGCAAAGCAAACTAAAGGAAATGCTGCCTGGTGATTGGTTGCTATTGGTGATTAGACTACCAGCAAACTTTGCACATTTTATTGCATAACCCCAATAATCTCTCTTGAAGCTATCATTGCTCATTCTAGGGAAGAGACAGAATGAAGCATAATTCCTTCATTACAGCAATATCATTAAATGTAAAGTAGAGGCAGAACAGTGTATTGTGGACCCTATTTATCTGCCTCATGTTTCACATCATTTATTTGACATATGTTGAGCACAGGTACAATATCATTTTTGTGCAGCTTTAGCCTTTGTTTCCATACAGACCCATGGACGAGGTTGTGCAGACAGAGATCCTTGTTGTACTGCTGGAAAAACCAAGAGGTGTTCTTCTACAAGAGTTTGCTGGCCTATTTTACCACGTCCATGGATACGAGTTTAAGTTGTCAAACTATGGCTACACATCCCTGAAGCAACTTCTTCATGATATGAAAGACTTGGTTGACTTTAAAAATACACCTGCAGGATTATTGGTAAAATGTCGATCACCCAGTCAGCATGGTAAAGTCTTGGTTATCATGGGAAGCAATGCACCCCAGGAACATACACAGGGTATACATACTTCTATATCTTCAGGAACAACGGCAGGTAAGTGATGCTCATGTCATTGCTACTACCTATTAATGCTTGTCTTCTGGGAACCCAAAGGAGTGAGATACCAAGTAACACTACACCACAAAATACTGTATTAAATTCCAGGGGGGGTATGTAATAAAAGGCACTAATTTTCCCCAGGAGCAGTCACCCATAGCAACCAATGACATGAGTTTGCTTTTGATCAGGCGACCAATAAATGATACCTGCTGATTTGTTGCTATGGGTTTCTGCTCCTGGGCAAACAAGTCTTTTAACCTTAGAGTACAGATTTACATTTACAAATATGTATTTATTAACTTAAATTTTTTGGCATTAGCAAGTGGCCCCGGATTCCACCGACTTAGGTGGCATTTAGAGCACCTCTGGCCACATTTCCATAACAGATAACAAATATGATAATAGATTATGGTTTGAGAACTTAGAAATTACAGGGGTTGCTTAGGCTGTAAGCTTTAGATGGACAGGGACCTCCTTCCTCCTAAAGGCATCCAAAATGGGTTGATTTGGTAGGCTTCAACTGATTGGCCCATAGGTCAAACATACAGAGAGTGTAAGAAGGTTGTATTGTTCCAATCATTAGGATAACAGCCCAAATAATCCAAGGAGCTGTGGCTCCTCTTCCCTTCCTCATTCCCCCTTTACCATGTACTCAGGGCTGCCATCAAGGGGATACTGCAGTCAGGGACCCTGCAGCAGAGGGGATCCCGGAGATGTGGGTCGTTCTTTACAGAGGAGGACTTGCAGAGAGTGGGCGTGGCTTTGATGGATCATTGACAAAAGTTTCAAAACAACTGGGAAGTGTCCATGGCAGATGAGGCTGTGTATGCTACAGCCATTTTTCATTGTGTCCCATTTAACTTGTTGACACAGTCCCACCACCAAACCGGTTCAGTTGACCAATGGGTAAGTAATTGGGGCCCCCTAAGGGGAGGTGCCCCTGCTTACTTAGTAGTATGGAGCCTGGGAGAGAGTGCACATTCCTTTTTCTGAAAGGGCACCTGCTGCGTGAAAATATTTCACCAAAGGTGAGGGCTAATAGAGCCTACACTCCGGTTGGGTAGTAGTGTTGGCGGGAGGCGATTTTTTAAAAAACAAACTATTTTTACCTCCAACCAGAGAGCCTGCACCTTGGGAAAAATATTTTTGTCAGGTGCCCTTAAAGGCTTATGTTACACTTGGCATAGTCTCCATTGACCTAGAAGCACCGACACCTTTTATTGGAGTTCATAGTTACAGCAAATCTCATGTGCCATACGCTTTAAAATAAAGAAATATACATGTTTGCCAGGAGCATAGACATCTGATTAACTTGGATATGTTAACATTGCTGCAGCAATAAATCTGAATATCAACAAGAAGGAAAGCTAGATCCTGATTGTTTAGGAAATGTCAGCAATAAAAAAAAAATTGGATTATTAACTTTCTGTTCTGCTCTGAACCTTTTAGCCCCTGCCCTGATACACATTTGCTAGGTCGTTGCACCTTGCAATAAGAGCAGTCTGGATGATATGGGGCCAATCTATCATATTTATTTATAAAAAAGTTTGAATCCTTAACCCCCACTTGCCCTTTGCTGGGATGAGTAACCCTTCAGAGGGGTGTTAGAGCTCAGTGCCACTACTTAGCTCTACAATCTCACAGGAAAGAATTGCATTTAAATGTCCTTTAGTATCCTTCTTGATAAATGTGTCACTTTGGTAAAAGACTTTCCTGACTGTCAGAAAAGTGTTGAAAAATGGCGATCCTGTATCCTCCCGTTTGAAAGTCTAACAGCCCTGCACACCCACCGCTGTACACCCTGACCATGTGTGTGTTGAAATAAAGCCTACCTTTTGCACCGAAGCTGTAGTCTGCTTTTCGTGTCCTGGGACAGCGCCGAATTTGATGAGACTAACTACTGCTCTCCCGTTTGAAAGTTGACAAATCTGCCCCTATATCTACAATTAGATTGTGGGAGAATTGACAAATGTATTATAGAAATTGGTCCAAAACATAATAACTCTGACTGGCTACTATGTATGTTTTCATATACCTTAATAACAAATCTTTCCTCCATGCTTCCTGTTTCTTATCTACAGATGCCCAGTCGACAAGCAGGAATGACATTTCAACTCCAAATACCTCACTGTCAGCTTTAAACAAAAGTTCCACACCACCTATTAAGCAAAACCATACTCAAAATAACCACAGTAAAGCAACTCCAAGCCCTAAAATCCAAAGTCCACCATCAGCTGCCACTAGTACTAATCCCCAGAATGGAAAGAATACATTTCCACAACAGCTACCAGTTAACCCTGATATCTCAAAGATGGCAAAGAACATGGATAATTTTTCTGTGGTCCCCACAAAGAAAATGCAAAAGAAAAACCACTCCACTCAGGTACCAAATGTTAAAGCAAACCTTCAAACCACCAGCAGACAAGCAAAATCAACTCCCCCAAATCTGACTAAACATATTCCACCTCTTAAGGCCAAACGTGGAAGCACTAAGCAAATCCCGAATGCAGCAGGCAAGCCTCTACCTTACAGTGGTCAGAGACAAGATAAAAAAACATTCAAGGGTGCTTCAAATTCAATTTCCATTATTACAGAAAAACCCAAGCCTCCAAACCAATTGATAGCAAGAGTTGCTCCATCAACACCATTTTCCAGTTCAATAAGTTATGCAGCGATTTGTGCGGGGAATGCCCCAGGAACCTACCAAGCACATCAAACTACACAGAGGGTCGTACAAAGCCCCATATTTAACCTGAACTATCAAACACAAGCGGCTCGACCTGTGCAGGTGGCACATTCCAGATCCAGAGCAGAATCTCGGAGCGTAGTGCCAGTTGCAACAGTAAAAGAGAACATCAGCCACATCTTGAAACTGCACCATGATGGAATACCGATCCTTAAGTTGCAGAAGGTTTACCTTTTTAAATTCGGAAAAACTCTTTCCCCTTGTGGTTATTCCACGCTCAGGCACTTCTTAGTAGGAATGAGTGATGTTGTTCAGATTAAAGGTGTGGGTGTCCAAACACTGGTATTTTCAGTGTCTTCTGAAATCGTTTCATCAGCGGCAAAAGAACAGCATGGTAAGTATCATTGGATACAGTATCACTATCTCTTATCAGGACTTGCCTGAGGAATAGGCTGGAATTATTCATTGGAAATGAAGCAATCCATTATCAGCAGGAGAATATTCCCAGTAGTATAATATTTGGCATATCTGATATGGTTGGGGAAAATGTGGCCAGTTAAGAGAATCACTGTCCAGTTATTCTGTGCTGCTTCTATGATTTTTAATCATAATGCGAACAGCATTTGTTCTTTCTCAACAAAGATGACATAAAGCTCAGATGTGTAGAGGACACATATGTGTTAAGCCAGAGATGACCAACACAATTTTATTAAAAACTGGGTGCATCTTAGCCACACCCACTTTTCACCCAGGTTATACCTCTTCCAACAAC
Organism: Xenopus laevis; assembly: GCF_017654675.1. Classification (NCBI taxonomy): domain Eukaryota; kingdom Metazoa; phylum Chordata; class Amphibia; order Anura; family Pipidae; genus Xenopus; species Xenopus laevis. The sequence continues at coordinate 122,936,026 of NC_054383.1, read as the reverse complement.
GCACCTCAATCCAGCCCAGGCCACAACCCTAACCACACTCCCCGCATTGCCTGTTGGAGGATTAAGGGTGTGTTTGGAAGGTTTGGCACAATCATCTATGACTCACTTCCAGTTTATATGAGTCTGTATTGTTTTAACCCTTACATATAATGCGTTTTATGTGCATGTTTTTTGTATAGTGTTTTGTACCCAAAATTCATTGAGGGTTAAGGCACTAAGTTTGCCCAGGCAAAATCACCCCTAGCTACCAATCAGGAGGTAGACTTACTGGTCACCTGTTTAAAAGCAAACATCTTTTTGGTTGTCATGGGTTACTGCTACTGGACAAATGTTATACCTTTTATTACATACGGGGTATAATATCTTTTATCATTTAAGTCATGGCCCAATCTGCTTGTTAATTCAATTCACTCTCTAGTTTCTAGCCCAGGAGCTTTTAAAGGTATATTTACTAAGTGGTAATTGGCTACTGCACACATCAGCATGCTTTTAGCTCGAACATTTATTTTCTCGCACTAATTGTTTACTAAGCCAATTTAACCTTTATAAAGGTTATTTATTTAGCAGACTGTTTTACTAATGTGTTTTTGCAGTTTTAAGCAGATTTAAATCAGCAGAAACCAAAGATCCTATTAAAATAGGAATATATAGTGGGTCCTATAGATCATCTCTTCTACAGATGTAAAGCCCTTTCCCTCCTTTTTTCACTCAGTGCTTGCTAGTGATCAAAGAAAATGCTGGTCACCCACCTGAAACATGAATCCTAATTTGCATATGTGAGTTAACCAAAATTGGATACTTTCCAGCTAATTCCAGTGGTGGAGCAGAGGGATAGGGGGTACCTGAAGCTCTACGGTCGGTGCACGTGCAGTACGCAAGGTCCTTCTGTGCATGTAACAGTTGAGGACTTTGAGGGAAGGTTGAGGTCTAGTGCTAAGGGCAGCACTGGGCTGAAATAGACTTATGCTGTCACATTAAAGGTGAAACCTTGTTCTGTTTTTCAGATTCTTACCTACTATACAAGAATAAGTCCTTGCATCATGATAAAATGCTGCCTGCTTCAAACACAAGTCCCATAAGCTTACATTGCCAAGAGGGATATATTGCTGAAGATCCTCAGAATGTGGCTACTGAACAAACTGGTGCTCTTTCAGCCACGGAGAGGGATCCCCATTTATTGTCAACTTCAACTGTCTCACACTTAACAAGAGAACAAGAACATCCCAAAGAAGAGGACAATCATGATATTACAGAAAAAGATGTGATCAATCAAGACCAGCAAATTGTTATAGAGCTCAGTGATGAACACCTTCCAGAGGGATCATTGCAGACTGAGCTTCTCAGTAACAATTCTCTACACAATCCTTCAGTTGTTCATCCCGCCATGGAAAACCAGAAGTCTACAGAAGTAACTACAGAGAAAAACATGCAAATAAAAACAGATTTTCCATTTTCTGAAGATCAGCAACTTAGACTTATTCTACATTCTTCAGGATTTTCTGTGGTTAAGCAAGAAACTAACAATAAGCATGAGCTGCCCTATGAAAGCTCTCTTCACATTCAAATTGGACATGAATCTCAACTGAACTCAGTCCATGATAGAGAAAAGGACACTGATAGAATGGAACGCCACACCTGTGTGCAAGACGTACTTCCAAAATCTCAGTCACAAAAGAAAACTCTCAATGCTCATGAAAGCCTGATGCCTGAGCAAAGGGATCCACTAGCATCAAACCTTCAGGAAAATGTTTATGACTTCCACATGAACGCAATCGCTATGGAAAAACAAATACCATCTTCTCAAGAAATAAACCATAATGCCGGCTATTCAAATGCTGGCAACACCGTGGAGCAGCCTTTTAGTTTCCCTATTAAGAAAGATCAGAAAGAGGACAGTGTGCCTGTCAATGGAAATGGAAAGCCATCACTGTTATCTCAAATACACCAAACTCCATGTTCCCAGTCTATAAACATAAAAGTGTGTGATCCACAAAATATAAAAGCAAATGGAGATAATATTCCTCCATCTTTACCTGCCAATATAGTTAAGAACCATTGGTCATCAGAATCCCCAAATTCAAAACACATCAGACATGCCATGCAACATTTAACAACCTCTAGGGAAGAAGAATCTCCTACCTTACAGACAGATCAAGTGGAGAAAAATCATAGTATTAGTGATACAATGGGACAAACTGTAAATGTATGTTCAGAGACACACCAGCAAGTCAGCAATGGAAATGCTATTGAGTCTGACAATTTACATAAAAAACAGGAAACGGGTAATTCCATTGTCAAAAAGAAGCCTAGAAGAAGAAGATCTCGTTCAACAAGGGCTCGCCAAAAAGCAAATGAAGTGCCAGCTGATACTCCTGAATCATCAAGTTGTTCACCTCCTTATAATGAGTCTAATGCCTGTAAAAAAGACAAACCTAAATCAACTTCTGATAAACACCAAAGTAGGTCTCCATCTGTGGGCAATAATAATGCAAACATAGTGACCCCTGAAAAAGCACAGGATCAGTTTATGACATCCTGTACCAGTAACCTTACAGAAGAAACCCCATCATCATCTGTTTTTGCTTTCCAGAAAATGCATATGGAAACCAGACATTTAAATAGTAACATGCTCCAGCAAATTCAATACACTAAGACTTTGGACGTTTGTGGCAAAAGCGAGCAAGTGCATGATCCACTAAATAAGAAAGCACCTGGAGAAAAAGATCCTTCATGTTTACATGCCAGTATGAATAATTTCAACAGAGATAAGAGTAATGGGTCATCAGAACCCACAACTTTAGATACACACCAAACATACCATCATCTGTATCTTGAGAAAATTCCTGGGGAAAAAGCATCTCCTTCTTCAGAGACAGATAAGGGAAAGAAAAACCTTAGTACTACTGATACAATGGCACAAACTGTAAATTTATGTTCAGAAACAAACCAGCAAATAAGCAAACTGACCATACACAAATGCCAGGAAAACAATAGTTCCATTGTCAAGAATAATTTTAAAATGACTAAATTTCTTCACCGTTTTTTCAAGTCTTCACCGGCATGCCCAAAAACTAAAGGCATCCTAGGTGATGCTCCTCAATCATTACATTGTCCAGCTTCTCATCAAAATGGGCTTATATCCAAGGCTGAATCTACTGTATCATACTCTACGGTGCACCAAGGTGTGTCCCAAGATTTCTGCAACCATAAAGTAAGCAACGAAACTTCAACACTGGCAAAAACGCAAGTACTTACTGAGCAGACACCGGCATGCCCAAAAACTAAAGGCATCCTAGGTGATGCTCCTCAATCATTATATTGTCCAGCTTCTCATCAAAATAGGCTTATTTCCAAGGCTGAATCTACTGTATCATACTCAATGGTGCACCAAGGTGTGTCCCAAGATTCCTGCAACAATAAAGCAAGCAACGGAACTTCAACACTGGCAAAAACGCAAGTACTTACTGAGCAGACACCGGCATGCCCAAAAACTAAAGGTATCCTAGGTATTGCTCCTCAATCATTACATTGTCCAGCTTCTCATCAAAATGGGCTTATTTCCAAGGCTGAATCTACTTTATCATACTCAATGGTGCACCAAGGTGTATCCCAAGATTTGTGCAACCATAGAGAAAGCAATACAGCCTCAACACTGGCAAAAACACAAGTTCTTACTGAGCAGACCCTGGCATGGCCAAAAACTAAAGGCATCCTAGGTGCTGCTCCTCAATCATTACATTGTCCAGCTTTTCATCTTAATGGGCTTATTTCCAAGGCTAAATCTACTGTATCATACTCTATGGTGCACCAAGGTGTGTCCCAAGATGTGTGCAACCATAGAGCAAGCAACAGAGCCTCAACACTGGCAAAAACACAAATTTTTACTGAGCAGACACTGGCATGCCCAAAAACTAAAGGCCTCCTAGGTGATGCTCCTCAATCATTATATTTTCCAGCTTCTCGTCATAATGGGCTTATTTCCAAGGCTGAATCTACTGTATCATACTCTACAGTGCCCCAAGGTGTGTCCCAAGATTTGTGCAACCATAAAGCAAGCAACAGAGCCTCAACACTGGCAAAAACACAAGTTCTTACTGAGCAGACACCATCTTTGCTACCTCCAATCGATCCAACACCAAAAGATGTATCAACATGGCAGAATCCCTCAGATGCTTCTGAGAAATATTGTTGTATTCTTTGATTTCAAGGTTAGTTGTGGGGACAAAACTGTCATGTACCAAAAAACAGAGAAAAGAAACAATAAGCAACCAGCATATATATGCTTATATGTTCTGGTCATGAAACAGTAAGACACAAAATGAAAGAAATAGTGCAGATTACCTCCATATTCTGTTGATTTGTTGAACTCAACAGGATCATGATCCCACTGATTTACAGGCAGTAATATTTATAGACAGAGAGAGAGTTGAAAAATGTGTACAGAGAGAAAACAGAAAATTCAACATTCCAACAATTCCTTTTTGTTGATAAAGGAGGTATAAATATATATTTTTTTGGTCGATTTTTTTTGTAATATAACATTTGGACAAGGACCAGCCCCCAAGCATTTGTTTTACCTAAAATCTCACTCTACCTCGAGTTAAGGCTAGGCCCCTGCTCCTTTGTTCTCCCTGGGGACAGTTTGGGACCCTACAGAACATTTTAATAGTCTTCTCAATGAAATACTGGACTACACTATGCTTTATTAAGGAATTTTTTAAAATATATTTTTGTAATTTTTAAACTTAATTGACCCTTATGCTTCATATACACTGATGGGGATTTGTCATTTCAGCATTACAACAACATAACATGCCTGTGAGGAGTGAGTCAAGGACTCAGAAATGGCAGGGCCATTAGAGGGTTAGGAAGTAAAGAACTGGATGAGTTCTAGATGGGAATTATGGGTATGTTGTGGTAGCTTTTTAAGAGGGAGAAGAAATGATGGGTTAAAGGAAAAAGGAAATATAGAGGACATTCTCTTTTACCTTGAACATCTCCCACCAGCCCACACCAGAGCAAATTAGAAGGCTGGTATTAATAATAGGTGTAATAGGGGTCAGACCTGGGGAAGGAAGGAGCCTAGTGGAGGGGGAGTGACTAATGGAGGAAAACCACACGCGGGAGTGACAACAAGTAGTCCCCTCACTCCTGGTTATAATTGTTCTCAGCCTTCAGCAACTATCGGAACTTACAGGAAAGTTAATTATTATGCACTGGATATTGCATTAGCCTTTACTGATGTTAACCTTCATATATTGGTTATTTATGTAAATTTGTTAATAAACAAGCTGCTGCCTTTTCACCCAAAGTATTTCATGTAGATTACTGTTATTTTAATAAAGGGGGAGAAGCTTGGTGTTGATGATGCCCTTGCTGTGCCTATTGACACAACCTGATGTAGGAAGCCTAGAATTAGCACATTGTTCAGAGTGGTGGTAGCCCCAGGCTCCCCAGCATCAACAGGCACACTTACCCACGATTCAGCAAAAAGGGTAGCCATCTATGGCCCCAAGTGCAGTTGAAGTTTCATTATGTGAAACAATCAGGGTTGGACTGGGGGAGGGGACAGGGTCCACCAGGGCTGCCACATCGGGCCCCAGCGCCCCCCAAGGGCTCCCCTAGTCACTGGGCCAGATCTGTCCCTCTCTCTTCCCCCCTCCTCCCTAGGGTTGCCACAAGGCCGGTATTTTGCCGGCCTAGGCAGTAAAACACCTGCCAAGGCCGAAGCCAGTATTACAAATTTACCGGCAATGTAGTTGCAGGTAAATTTGTAATAGCCTTAACAAAAGCCCTTGGCCCATCCCAATCTGCTCGAAACTTAACTTTTCTCTGCCTGGATGGCTCCTCAACCTGCCTTCTGGCCATTGCGCAATGTGGTTCCACCTCCTTTTACATCACGGCCGTCCCTTTTGTTCCCACCCCCACCACCGGCCTGTAGAAATTTTATCAAAAGGAGCGCCGGCTCTGTGTAGTGGGTTTTGGGCTAGCTGGGCCCATGAGGGCTGGGGCTCACTTGAGTTTTTTTCCCGGTGTCCCTCTGGCCCAATCCGACGCTGGAAACAATCCCATAAAAGTCGCTCCTTGCTCTTCTATTGAGTTCTGCTTGGTGGCACTAGATCCTTTTTGCAGAAAGAATCCCAAGGCACACAGGATAATTGCAAGCAAGCTGCCTTGCGTGTTTATTGCGAAGTGCAACGTTTCGGGGTCACGCCCCTTTCTCAAGCATGAGATGCTTGAGAAAGGGGCGTGACCCCGAAACGTTGCACTTCGCAATAAACACGCAAGGCAGCTTGCTTGCAATAATCCTGTGTGCCTTGGGATTCTTTCTGCTAGACTGTTTGTGAGGCGGCCGGTCCTCTACCTTAGTGCACCAGGTGTCGTTTCTTAAATTTACTAAGGGTGTGCGAGAGCCATAGTTGAACTACTAGATCCTTCTTGCCTTATGTTCCAAATTTTGCACAGTGTACCTATTGTTCCAAGAGAACACTGGAGTTACCACTACCTCCATGGTTGCCACAGTGGCCTGTGTCAGTCACCACAGCATGCTTGGATGCACTTGCATTTTGATGTGCCAAAAAGGACATCACATTGACATGACCTCAGTTGTGCTTAGATAATGGGTAAAAACGCTGCATGGTGGGTAAGAAACAGCGACACACTTGAAACTGCATTTTGCAGTCCTAAATGAGCCCTGTAATGGCACAACTATATGAAAGTGCAAGAAGCGTGTTTGGACAGAACTACCTTTAAAGGGGAAGTAAAGTCTAAAATGAGGCTAGAAATGGTGTATTTTGTATACTAAACATAAACATGAACTTACTGCACCACAAGCCTAATCAAACAAATGATTTATGCTTTCAAAGTTGGCTACAGGAGGTCACCATCTTGCAACTTTGTTAAACATCTTTGCAAGACCAAGACTGTGCACATGCTCAGTGTGGTCTAGGCTGCTTAGGGATTGTCATAAGTATGCATAAGTATGATTGTTCCCTGCAGAGCAGTTAGGGACCGTCTGACAATTCCTATCCAGAGCAGTAAATGAAGGGAGAATTTCACTGCATACGGACTGGTTTCTTATAAAAACTGTACACTTTTTTGATTAAAGTATATTGGTTTCTTTTTCATTAAATAAAGTGTCAATAAGTGAAACATTCGTAACATAAAAATATGTTCAGCCGAGGGTCAGTATGAAGATTTTTATTTCCATGCTTCTTGTTTGAACGTCCAATTGATATTGTGTTACAGCCTTATGAAGAATAATCCACTGCTGGTCCAGAATGGAAATGTTTGTTCAACTTTGAAGCTTTGCCAAAGACCCTGTTGTGTGCCATCTGGGTTTTTCTTTTGGTCCTTCAATCTGAGAACTCATTGAAAATATTTCTGCAACTTCACATACTGCATTCACGTTAAGAATGCATGCACTTTATAACAGCTGGTGATCACATGAAGTTTATTGGGAAGTGAGGGACATGTCCTAATAAATATGAAACTAGGGTATTTGTAATTATTATTATTTTATGTATATAGCGCCATTGTATCCCACAGTGCTTATTTTCAGAAATTATACATCATTCCATTTAGCCCCTGCCCCAAAGGAACTTACAATCTAAGGACCTATCTCATTTGCACACACTAGGGTCAATATTATCAGTAGCCAATTAACCTGCCTGCATGTTTATGAAATGTGGGAGTAAACAGGAATCTATGCAGTGTTAGTCCCAAGGGCCCCCTGCAACTGACTGCCCTTAATAACTTTCAAAAACCCCCTCCACTACGGAGGTACCAATGACACCAGCCCCTGTACAAAAATGCCCTAAGAACACACCTGTGCCAACCTCTGCATACAGGTGCAGCAGATCTCACTAGTCTGAACCTGAAACTCGTGCAAGTATGGAGAGAACATATAAACTCAGAGAGTGTGCCCTTGCTAGGATAAAACCAGGTCTGGACTGAGAATCAAAATTGGCCCTGGCATTTCAGGTACACAGAGGCCCAAACAGCCCCACCAGCCCACTGTCACTGTCTGTGGCAACCTACTGTATTCCCTCTGGCATTTGCCAGAACCCACAGATTGCCAGTCCGCACCTGAATGAAACCCGGTACTGCCAAGTGACAATACTAGAGCCAGTATAATACTTAATATACTTTAAGGGTAAGGGCACATGCTAAGATTTGGGGAGATTTAGTCGCCTGGCGATAAATCACCTCTTCTTCGCGCAATCTCCCCGAAAAACCTTCCCGCCGGCTAGAATCTAAATCGCTGGCGGGATGGCTAAGTCGCCCAAAGTATCTCCCTGAAAAGCCTTCCCGCTGGCTAGAATCGAAATCACCGGCGTGATGACATCCGGATCGCTTTGTTTTCCGAAGTTGCCACATGAGGAAACTTTGGGTGACTTTGGAAAACAAAGCACTTCGAGTGCCATCCGATTTAGATCCTAGGCGGCTGGAAGGCTTTTCAGGGAGATTAGCCGTCTGAAGTAGAGGCGATTTATCGTCGGGCAATGAAATCTCCCCGAATCTTAACGTGTGCCATTACCTTTCAATAACAACATAAAACTAGAGTTAAACTAATGGCATTTCAGGAAAGCTGAAGCCTTTTTCTGATGGGGGGGGGGAATTACTGCAGCCCTCCAGCTTATTGAATTACAGCTCCTAGCACTCCCCATAGCTGAACAAATGGATATCTCTGCTGAATACACTCAACCTAATTAACAAATTGTTACACAAAATATGCTCTTTGTACTTTAAGCAAAATCTTCTGCCAAATAGACCCTTTGATAATGAGGGTCTACTGCAAGTGCCCTTTCTGCCCTACCCTAAGTCCTGCCTCTGATAAAAAAGCAATGTTTCACCACAATGTAGGGTACAGACTGATAGGAAAGAAATCCTACCCTGGGGGGTGGTCTAGAGTTTAGTTGGGAGGTCTAGAGGTTAGTTAGGGGTGTACTTCAAGATCATTTGGGGGTCTACATTTTGGATGTTCCTGTGCTTTGTATGTGTTGATGGAGATGGAGATGGAACATAAAACTCCTGGTTAGGTTAAAGGTGAACACTTGGACAAAAACACTTCATCAATTTGTTGCCAGTCAATTTGTTTTAAAGAAAATTCAGGACTGACAGAAAGAGATGGGGTGGCACAGGGAGGGGTTTAGCTATTTTAAAGGTACGAGGCTGTGCCATCAAGGGGCAGGGTGGTGACATAAAATGGGCAGATCAAGCAGGGATATGGTCAGCTGATAAAGGGGCAGGGGGTATAAATACATTGCTGGTAAATTTGTAATAAATTTGTCATTCTGGCCCTACTTCACCAGACTTTATACTAAGACAGACGGATATAATTTTCAAGTGCTATCTCAGGCATATTCATGGCACGCTAGGGCATTAGTATCTGGATCATTCTCAGATACAATAGAGATTGATACAAACAGTTCATAACTGACAACACTTTGGGGATAGGGTTGCCACGCGGCTGGTATTTTACCGGCCTAGCCGGTAAAACAACTGCCATGGCCGGGCAGGAATTACAAATTTACCGGCAATGTAGTTGCCGGTAATTTGTAATACCCTTAAGAAAAAGCCCTTGGCCTGCCCCCAAATCGCTCAGTACTTACCTTTTTTTTCAGGTTTCTGGCCATCGCTTGTGTGACTTCGCCCCCTTTTACATTAAAGCCCACCCCTTTTTGTTCCCTCCCCCCCACACTGGCTGGTAACATTTTTTTAGAAAAGGTGTCAACCCTACTTGGGGAGAATTCACAAAAGTGTCAGTAAGTACACAGTTCTTAAAATGACGTAAGCACGACAAATTCACAGAATTTATACTTTTATGATTTGTTGTAATGCTGCCAAATTTTTAAAAGTGCCATATACAAGGTAAGTTGTTATTGTGTGTTGTGAATATGCCGTTTGTGCACCAAAAAAAAACTCTCTATACAGACTTAAGCCTTGTTTACCTATAAAATCTCCCTGACATTTTAATTATGGCATTTTGGCGGAAGAAAATGTCTTTTAAAATATTATACGTACGACTAATTCTCAAAAATGTACATATGACACAAAAATAGCCACTCGAGGTGGAAAAATGACAGAAAAATAGCCACACCTACCTTTAAACATTTTTCTAAAATTGTGGGTAGAGGTGGAAAAATGACAAAATAGTAGGGATGCTCCGAAACCCGAGCAAAACCGAATCTGAACCCTAAGGCATATTGTCACAAAACAAGGAAGTAAAAAAAGTTTTTTCTACTTATTCCCTTCCCTAATTTGCATACGCAAATTAGGATTTGGATTGGGGTTAGTATGTGCCCAAATCTTTCATGAATAATTTGGGGATTCGTCCGAATTCCAAAGAGTGGATTTGGTGCATCCCTAAAAAACAGTCACTCCTTCTTCTAAAAATATTTTCGAAAATTGTTGATAGAGGTAGAAAAATGGCCTGTGCATAAGACGGTGCAAATACGACATTTTTATACAACATTTTTAGGACATTTTTGTGAATTTCCCCTTTCAGTTTCCAAAACCAGATTTATCAATAGGGATGCACCGAATCCACTTTTTTGGATTTGGCCGAACCCCTGAACCCTTTGCGAAAGATTTGGCTGAATACCAAACCGAATCCGAACCCTAATTTGCATATGCAAATTAGGAGTGGGAAGGGGAACATTTTTTTATTTCCTTTTTTTGTGACAAAAAGTCACGGGAAAGTCCTGGCCGAATCCCAAACCGAATCCTGGATTCGGTGCATCCCTATTTATCAAGGGTCGAATTCCGAAGTAATGGGAGTTATTTTGAACTCCCAAAACTTTGAAATTCGTATTAATAAAGACCAATCGAAATTTATCAAAAAATCAAAGTTTTTTTTTTTTTTTTTTGGGGAAAATACGTCCATTTTCGATCAAATTTTAATCGTACGAATCGAAGTGATATCGCATTCGACCGCATTTGAATCAAAGTTTTTTCAAAAGATTTAGATTGCCTTTCTGTTCTCTACCTCACTGGTTCCTAAACTGTGGGGCGGCCTCCAAAGGGGGATCCAGATCTTTGTTGGAGGGAGTCCAGTCTCAAGGCCACATAGGGACAGATTTGGGGAGAATGACGATTTGCTCTTCTAAATACTCCTGGTAATTCATCTTAGAGGACAGATAAAGCAATAATCTGGGCGAATTCTTCTTTTATGCCCGAGTTATTTTTATGACTGTGGCTAAATGTCTGACTCAGCAATGGTTTCTCCTATTTTCAAACTTGTTTTGGGCTAAGGGCAACCCTGGCCAAATGCTACTACTTCCCTAATCTGAAACTTAAAGGGATACTGTCATGGGAAAAATTTTTTTTTTCAAAATGAATCAGTTAATAGTGCTGCTCCAGCAGAATTCTGCACTGGAATCCATTTCTCAAAAGAGCAAACAGATTTTTTTATATTCAATTTTGAAATCTGACATGGGGCTAGACATATTGTCAATTTCCCAGCTGCCCCTGGTCATGTGACTTGTGCTTGCACTTTAGGAGAGAAATGCTTTTTGGCAGGCTGGTGTTTTCCTTCTCAATGTAACTGAATGGGTCTCAGTGGGACATGGGTTTTTACTATTGAGTGTTGTTCTTGGATCTACAAGGCAGCTGTTATCTTGTGTTAGGGAGCTGTTATCTGGTTACCTTCCCATTGTTCTTTTGTTTGGCTGCTGGGGGGAAAAAGGGATGGAGTGATATCACTCCAACTTGCAGTACAGCAGTAAAGAGTGATTGAAGATTATCAGAGCACAAGTCACATGACTTGGGGCAGCTGGGAAATTGACAATATGTCTAGCCCCATGTCAGATTTCTAAATTGAATATAAAAAAATCTGTTTGCTCTTTTGAGAAATGGATTTCAGTGCAGAATTCTGCTGGAGCAGCACTATTAACTGATTAATTTTGAAAAATGTTTTTTTCCCCATGACAGTATCCCTTTAAATACTTAGCTGGGTTTAGGTCTTCCCCTATTCATTTTCCACACTGTCATTTGAACAACCGCCTGGTTGCTATGGGAAGTGAAATCTAGCAGTTCCCACTAAGAAAATATAGATCAGCTGCAAACTGCCATAGAATAACAGTGACTGCACTGTAACCATAAGATAATTTGAAGACCACTTATAAGATAATTTATTAGATTAAGTAGCCACTTTTGTTCAGTACAAGAAAAGCAGTTTAATTTACATTCAGAATGACTCTGAAGAAATCTCCCTGTTTCAGACCATATGCTGGGTTGAATTTATCAAGCCTGATACATAAACAGATATAACAGTAGGTTGTTAAATATTGCTAATTTTAGATGTTCATACTCAAACATGAAATGGATAGTTTTTCCATTAAAATTTCCATTCTAAAATGGTTCTCCCAGCGCTGGTGTCCATAAACATAAAATGAATTTCATAGTAGAAATTGAAGCTACTAAAATCATGAGTAGTAGAGTGTTCGTCCTGATCTTGGTGAGTTAAACCAGTTGTTGGAAGCCCCATATGTGAGCTGCCCTTGTAGTCTTGTGGGGGTGATCACAGCTGATGGCTTAAATCCTGGTGAACCATGGTTAGAATGTTCACGGGATCTTGGGTCATCACTTGGAAATGCTCTGTGGCGCATCAGCAGCATGGCAGGGGTGTCCGTAGAAAGCCATCGGCTTTTAGAATGCTGGCAAAGAGGAAAAACATTATTTATACAGTGCTACAAAGAAACTGTTCTAAACCAAGTTTAATCTAAATTGGTCAGATCATACGACTTATGTTGAGTTTAGACTGGTTTACCCTTTCCTAGTGATTTCCACTGGAATGTATGATGTCCTTGTTGAATAAACTGAAGGTCGACAACAGCCTTTAGAGAGTATAACAAAAACAATTCATAGTAGTTTTGCCTAAAACTCACCCTCTTGGTCGTGGCTTGCAGGTGTCAGGGCCAAGTTGGAACAATTTAAGGAACATCAACAGCAACTAATAGTGACATAGCTAGCTCTGATCATGTAATGATTGCCCTCTAATAGCAGAGTGCCTGTCATGGTGCTGAATCTTCTTGAACCCTTGGGGGAGTCCAAAGTCTTCAGCATGCTGGCCAACTCCTGACACAAAAGGGAAAGTTGTTCTCACCTGTAATTTCTAAACCATTAAACGGGGGCGCAATGCGGCTCTGAACACTAAATTCACAGAGACAAATACAAGAGGTCCTCTGCGCTCAACACCTTATCAATATATTAAGGCTATTTTGTGCCTTAGGCTACAAAAAAAATGCCTTACCCTTTAAACAAACCAGGCCAGACCAGGGATGACTTTGAACTAGTTGACCATCTTAAATAGATTGCAATATATGGACAAATAATCTCTGTTTTGTTTAAAGGGTAAGGCATTTTTGTTAGCTTAAAGGAGAATTCAATCCCCCATATATAATAAAATCCACTACACCCTACCCAAAACCCACTACCCTCCTTCCTGCTCCCGCCCGCACAGGTGATAACTCCAGTAAGTGCCCCATATCCTGTAATTACCCCTTGTTGCAGAGTAAGCTCAGCGGTAGTGATGGGCGAATTTGTGAAAACCGCGTCAAAATGGGCGCCGGCGTCAAAATTTATGCCGGCGCCCATGAATGTTAATGGACGTCCGTTAATCATTGTTGGTGTCTAAATTGACACTGGCGTCGATTCCGTCGGCAATGGAAATTCACATCCGTCGACCATAAGATTATTGAAGCACTAGAAGATGGCGCCCGTGAGCTCTGCTGCGCTTACCCTGCAACGAGGGGTAATTACAGGATATGGGGCAATTACTGGAGTTATCACCTGTGCGGGCGGGAGCAGGGGAGGGGGACTATGTAGGGTAGGGGGTAATGGGTTTTATTACATGGGGGGGTGAATTCTCCTTTAATGTAAAACATGTCTCAATGTCCATTGATGGGGGGTTGAGTGCAGAAGACCTCTTGTATTTGGCCAACTCCTGACACTCACAGTAAGCTCCACAGAAGCTGCCCTGTTACTAACTAGCCTAACTATGGAAGATGTTGTTGGAAATGACTCTCACTTGGGCAGGTTCTCTTGGTATGCTTACGTTTCTTAAATTTACCCAAGCATTAGCCTGATCAATGCAACAAGATTTACACTTTTGTGATTGAGGTTTGCATTTGGTAGGGGCAAAGACTTATGTCTGAATATGAATGATGTGCTAGCTGGAGAAACATGTAAGATATTGAATGCATGTAGGTATCAAATGCTGCTTAGAAGCTTGACCTTCACCAGGTGCTCCTTTGATGCAAATATAAAAGCAAGACACATTTGAAATTCTATAATACTGTATGTTGAAAGCCGATATTGAATACAGGCCTCCTTTATGCACTCTTTTGTCATGAATGTGCCAGAAAAAGCACAACCAGGGCTGTCCCCTGAGTATAGGGGGCAGATTTACTAAGGTTCGAGTGAATTTTCGAAGTACAAAAAATTTGAATTTCAAAGTAATTTTTTGGATACTTTGACCATCGAATAGGATACAACGACTTCGAATTCACTTCGAATTCGATTCGAAGTAAAAATCGATTGAATATTGAACCATTCGCTAATTGAAGTACTGTCTCTTTAAAAAAAACTTAGACTTCAATACTCAATACTTCAATTAAACCTGCCGAATTTCTATGTTAGCCTATGGGGACCTTCTACAAACTTTTTCTAAGTCTTTACACATCGAATAAAAATCCTTCGATCGTACGCTAAAATTGTTTGAATCGTTCGATTTGAACGATTTAATTGTTTGATCGAACGATTTTTATTCGATCGTAGGACTGCCAAATTCGGTGAAAAAACTTCGAATTCCATATTCTAATTCGAAGTTTCTTAATTGGATGGTCGCATTTCGAAGTTTTTTGTACTTCGAAATTCGACCCTTGATAAATCTGCCCCTAGGTGTTAATTAATATGATAATTCAGTGGCACACTTGAGGCTCAATATTCTGTTCCTTAGTGTGCTGGTACTTTCACCTTTCCACTAGTCATATTGTCCTAATGTCACTCTCCCCCAAAAGATGCAGTTGTATGGTTTTATTTAGGTGGTCTAAAGTTATATAAGCAAATAAAGGCAAGGTAAGCACAGAGCTCTAGCAATGGAGTAAAGATTTTAATCTATTTTAAAAAGATAAATAAATACATTTTCCTGTGTATATTACGTACAGGTATGTTATCCAGAATGCTCTGGACCTGGTGTTTTCCAGAGAAGGGGTCATTCCGTAATTTGGATCTCCATACTTTAAGCAGGGTTATTTACTAAAATCCGGATTTTTCTCACAATTTTATTAAAAAAAGTCAGACCAAACTCCCATCCATGATTTTACCTTATTTATCATTGTAAAAACTTGAAAAACTCAAAAAATTCGGGGACTATTTGGGAAAAACTGAATGTATAGAGTTTGATGCCCGAATTTTTCGTGATATCACCCAAATTTTTCGGACTATCTTAAGAAACCCTGTGCAGACCATAATATCTTCAATTTGGAAAGGATACCTCTGCCATTGACTTATACAGGACCTCGACAGGTTGGAGATGGAGTATTTTTGGATTCAGACTTTAAACAGCCTTAGGGTATAATAAATCTTTAAAAATGCAAGTTTTTTTAACTCTTTAAAAATCAAAGGTTTTAAAGTGAAAAAAAAATTGAATTTTTGGAGATTTTAAAATGCATGTTTTAATAAATAACCCCCTAAGTTTAAACACCATTTAAACATTAATTAGATCCTAAAGGAATTGCCTCCAATAAGTATTAATTTAGTTTGGATCAAGTACTGTTTTATTATTACAGAGAAAAAGGAAATAATCTTTCAAAATTTTAATTATTTAAATTAAAATGGAGTCTTTGGGAGATGGTCTTCCCATGGTCTTCCCATAATTCCAAGCTTTCTTGATAATGGGTTTCCTGTATAATTATATATATATATTATATATATATATATATATATATATATATATATATATATATATATATATATATATATATATATATATATATATATTTTATATATATAATAAAAGGCCTAAATCCTTTTTTCAGCAAGTACAAAATTTTGCCAGAACTGTTCAGGTAAAGAATTAACCTTTGGGCAAGTAGGGCAGCAATAGTTGGGGCCAATGGATATGGGGACCTGATTCCTGACCTAGAATTCCAGCATGGTGTGTGTAAATGACTTGTGGGGGCAAATTTATCAAAGGTCCAAAAAAATTGAATTTCAAGCTATTTTTTGTGTACTTCGACTAGGGAATAGTCCAAATTCAATTTGAATTTAAAAAAAATGTAAAAATTCAAATATCGAAATTTATCATGTACTGTCTCTTTAAAAATTTGACTTCGACCATCCGCCATCTAAAACCTGCCAAATTGCTGTTTTAGCCTATGGAAAACCTATTTGGAATCAATTGGTGTTTTTTTCCGATACGCTATTCCTTCGATTTGAACGATTCGAATTGGGCCGAATACGGATCTATTCGATTGAAAACTGACCTATTCGACCAAAAAAAAAAATTAGACTTAATTTCGGTTGGTCTTTTTGAATTCAATTTTCGACGTTTTTTCAATTCGAAATTCGACCCTTGATAAATATGCCCCCCAGAGTTCATGTAACACAATGAAATGGAAGGCTCATTTATGAAGG
This sequence comes from Xenopus laevis, assembly GCF_017654675.1. NCBI lineage: Eukaryota > Metazoa > Chordata > Amphibia > Anura > Pipidae > Xenopus > Xenopus laevis. The sequence goes on along the minus strand of NC_054383.1, from coordinate 122,919,385 downwards.
CAAACACAAGTGCAAAGTGCTAAAATGGATGCAAAACAGAGCAAAAATAAGTGCTACTCATAAGGTACTTGCATCTATTCTTGCTCCCTTGCAGCTTGCAGTCTGCTTTGATTAATTACACAGATTGTTTGTGCATTGACACAAGGGAACCCTGGAATTACCATGATCCTGGATCTGCTGATACTCTCAGTTTTTCCTTTGTGTCAGTAACTGCAACTGACTTGTGCCAGGTAAATCAAACACTAAAGCCCTTGTTAACTCTGCATCCTTAAAGTGATGCCATTCAAACACAATTCCAGGTGTGTGGCATCTTGGATAAAAAAAAGCATGGCCATTTTAGCCTGAAATTTGCACTTTGCACATTTCACTGTTTTTGTAAATATGTATTTTTTTATTGATAGCTGAATTGTACATTGTACTGCATCATGTACAGGTATGGGATCCGTTATCCGGAAACCCAGTATCCAAAAAGCTCTGAATTTCGAAAAGGCCATCTCCCATAGATTCCATTTTATCAAATGATCAAAGTGTTTAAAGGGGAAGGAAACCTAGTTGGCGCAAAAACCCTCCGGATTTCAAAGTACTTTTGGCGCATGCGCAGTAGATCCGTACCGGTGAAATGCTCCTACTGCGCATGCGCCAAAACGCCGTTCAAAGCAGGAAGAAGATTGTGTGGAAGAAGATGTTGTCTGTGAACTCCCTGCACTGGACCTGCGGAGAAGGGTAAGTAACAAGTTAGGGGCATTTGCCCAGCGGGACGGGTCGGCCAGGGGGGAGGAGGGAGGGTGGGCAACACATGGGAGGGGGGGGGGGTTTGCGCCAACTAGGTTTCCTTCCCCTTTAAAAATGATTCCCTTTAATAATAAAACAGTACCTTGTACTTGATCCCAACTAAGATTTAATTAATCCTTATTGGAGGCAAAACCAGTCTATTGGGTTTATTTAATATCTACATGATTTACTAGTAGAATGAAGATCCAAATTACAGAAAGATCCGTTATTCAGAAAACCCCAGGTCCCAAACATTCTGGATAACAGGTCCCATACCTATATTGTGTGTTGTCAGTACTCTATGCACTGCATGGCATTTAGCGTTAAATACTGAATGGGCTTTATTTGTTATCTACAATCCAGTCATCAATATCAGAGATTATTACCTGTTTATTTCTGAGTAGTCTCAGTTTTATCATTCGCATTCTTGAGAAACTCATCTGAAAGTTATGTAGGCAAACTAACCAATCTCTTAGACATGAAGAGTAAATATTGAAGGAAGGCGGAGGGAATATTAGACAAGGGAGGTAACCATTCATCCAAGCACAGCATCTCTGTACAACTGCTGTTTAAGACCATAGAGCAAGGTTTTTTTTAACAGGCTTTTCAATATCTATTCAATAAAGCCACATTTCGCCGGCTACTTGTGCCATTACAAAGAGAGGGCCCCAAAATATTTGTATTCTTCTACAAGAGATAAGTGGCAGGAGCACCATATTCATATATGTGATCACCTTATATATGTTGTGTGATATACTTGATTTGGGGTGTTTGACCAAACAGTATGGGGTAAATTTATCAAAGAGTGAAGTTCCGCCACTAGAGTGAAATTCCGCAGCTCTCAATTCATTTCTAAGGGATTTTGAAAGGCGTATTTATCAATGGGTGAAAGTGAAAGTTCACCCATTGATAAATACGCCTATAAAAATCCCATAGAAATGAATGGAGAGTGGCGGAATTTCACTCTTAACTTCACTCTTTGATAAATATACCCCTAAGTGTCCTTCATATGACAAAGGGATGTTTGCGGGAAGTTGAAGGAGCCATCAGGAGTTCCACTTGTTGAGCACACACGTATTTGGTAAATTAATGTTCACATTTGTACAGTGATCAGGTTTAGACTGCTTTGCAGCACCCACTGCCATTGTTGGGTTGCAATGATGGGACTTTTTCAAACAGCAGCTGTTGTTGCTAAAGGCTGACCTCAATGATCTACTACTGCTGTGATCCCCAACCAGTGGCTCGTGAGTTACATGTTTCTCTCCAACCCCTTGGATGTTGCTCCCAGTGGCCTCAAAGCAGGTGCTTATTTTTGAATTCCAGGCTTGGAGGCAAGTTTTGGTTGTATAAAAACCAGGTGTACTGCCAAACAGAGTCTCCTGTAGGCTGCCAGTCCATAAAGGGACAACCAAATAGCCAATCATTTGGCATCCCATGATCTTTTTTCATGCTTGTGCTGCTCCCCAACTCTTTTTTTACATCTGAATGTGGCTCACAAGTAACAAAGGTTGGGAACCCCTGTACTACTGCATCAGTAGGAATGTCAAGTCACCACTGACAATGATATCTATGGAAGGTGCAAGTTGAGATGAGTGTCTGGGACGTCACACACAATTGGGCAACAAAGAGCAGTAGTTGTTGCTAGGAAGAGTTGGGATATCTGGTATTATTGAGAAGGCTAACGTAATGTTTAGTAAGTAACACTTTCTATGTACCTGTACCATTCATACAACTTCTAGTATCCATCAACAGTCAAATGCTGTTGGGAGGTGACAATGAGTACAAAGGACAGCTGAATAACCCGTTTGCCAAAAATAATTATCAAACCACCACAACAGATGGAGGTTAAAGAAGACATAGGGGCTGATTCACTAAAGGTCGAAAAAGTGAGTGTTATTTATAGTATGCCTTAAAAATTTTATCACTTCTTATATTTTTAGAATTAACGAGCGATTCACTAAAGGTTCACTTGTCTAACTTAAGAAGTAATATTTTTACATTCATTTTGGCTGAATTGTGTGCAGTCATTTATAGCATGCGGTATTTTGTGCGGTATTTTGTGCAATATTTTAAGGCATTTGATATTGTCACACGTTATTAGGGCAATCTATAGCATTTAAGACATTCGGGATGCCACTGGCAGAGTAGAAGTCTCTTTTTACAGTATTCTAGTCATTCCTTTCCCTGGGAAACTTAATATAATTCCATGACACAGAGGGGCACATTCACTAAGCTCGGGTGAATGAATAGAGGGAAAAAATCTCGAATTTCGAGTAGTTTTTTGTGCTCCTTGACTATCGAATTGGCGTAAATTCACCTGAGTAGAATGAATAAAAAGGCATTCGATCAAATGAAAATCCTTCGATCGAATATTTGATCGTGCGACTATTCGCCGGGCGAATATTCGCCCATTCGACTATTCGCCAGCGCGTAAATTCGCCCGAATTCCCTATTCGATTCTATTCCCCAGTCGAATTTCAAGGGATTTAACCCCTCGAAATTCGACCCTTGATACATCTGCCCCAGCGAATTCTGGATCTGCCCAAGGTATCATGAAAATGTGTTAGTGGCTGTAGGTAAGTCTCCAGTTCCTCATAAAGGTCTTTAATTGCTGCCCTACAGCTCCTCACTACATCTTCCTCTATTAATCCATCTGATGTTGTTTAGTAACGCCTACTTCTAGGAGGTGTTAAATTTCACAGTAATTATCACACTATTTTATGCTTTTATCTCTTAAAAGATGTTAGTGAATAATGCATTAGGATTAATTCTATTCTATAAATATCGCAATGTGATTAGAATACCGATGTGCAGAAATGTAGAATTAGCGCTTGCGATATGTCTATTAACGCATGCGAAGATACTTTGATGAATCGTTCCTTAAAGTGGACCTGTCACCCAGACACAAATATCTGTATAACAAAAGTCCTTTTCAAATTAAACATGAAATCCAATTTCTATTTTTTATTAAAGCATTCATAGCTGTTGTAAGCTCATTTAAAAATTTCAGCTGTCAATCAAATATTGTCTGCCACGCCTCTATGCCATGAGCATAGAGGCGGGGCAGACAATTACTTTCACTTTCCATTCAGCACTTCCTAGATGTCACTGCTCTCCCCACATTCCCCTGTTCTCTTTATCATTTAATTGTGTAGCCAGTGCATGGGGATGGACTTTGGGTCCCCCATTCTGGTACACAAAAAAGATTCTGAGATGATGCAAGACTTGTCTTAATAACAGTGTCCACAAAATGGCTGCTGCCTGCTTGCTTTAATTTTTAAATTCCAGACTGGAGGAAACAAGATTAAAATTATTTATATAGTGTCATTAAAGTTAATTTTGCTTGACAAATGTGATAAAATAGGATTTTGAATAATTTTTTTGGGTGACGGGTCCCTTTTAAAAACTGTGCGTTAAGGAATATCGACCTTGTTCCTTAAAGAGCGCATCTTAAATAACGCACAAAACTGTGTGTTAAGGAATATCGACCTTTTGTGAATCAGCCCCTAAGCCTCCTTGCTTTGCCACAGCCACTTCTGTATTAGTATTTATTGGAGATCAGCCTAAGGTCTTTTGTCACCAGAATGTTGGCATTTATCACATGGTTTAACATCCCAATTAGAAATTCCTGCCTTCAATAGTTGTGACATCATGCAATTGTGACTTACAGAGAAAGGCGATATTCGCTGGCTAAGATTTCGTTTTATAGGTCAAGTTTAAAAATGCGTTTGCACTTGTATACTTCCAACTGCAACCTGAGCAGATGTAGGCAATCTTCTGAACGTCCAATAGATTTCACTCACCTTTGCATCTTCCCCGACTTCCATTTCTCCGCCATAGCCAGGCATTTGGGACAACTGTGTAAGATCCCAGAGAGATTTGCTAGGTCTGCCTCCTGTGGTTTTGGCAACAGATGGTTTGGAACATTGTACATTCTTAAGAATGTCGCTGAGGGCACTGTGTGATTCTTGTGCACTTCGTAAATTTACTGTAGGTCCCTCAAAATTCTGGCAGGCAGCTAAGCGATGCCGAATAGATATGTCAGGCACATTAACGGTTTCTTTGGCTTTAACTGAAGAGTCCTGAAGGCGATCAGATGTCTGATTAAATCCAGCCTCTGCCCCTGTAATATTTATCACAGGTGGGACTATCGTCCGTCGTTCTGCTATCTTATTAACACTTTTGGATAATGGAACCCCTACAAATGAGGTAACTAAAGGAGTTGACATGACATCTATCGGTTGTAATGCCCCACTGGTGTTAAACTTCTGTGGTGAAGAGAATCCATTTGTATAGGGTTCTTGTACTTCCAGTGAAGGCTTGGCATTATTGACCATGTCAACCTCCTTGGGAGCTGGTAATGGAGGTAAAGGTTCTTGTGCAATTCGAATGGCCTCTCTGCTGGAGTCTTTGGCAGAATCGTATCTCTGTAGAGGCCTTGAGGAAGCAAACAGAGTTCGGAACTGTTCATCAAATGAGTCTGTTATTTCTCCAGTTAGGAGAGTGATCAAGTTTCTTTCCAGTCGTGAATCGCTCCATGTGAAGCTGAAATGTAAAATGGGATATGATTAGCAGAAAATAGTTTTGAAGGCGTGGCTCACCTTTAAGTTAACTTGTAGTATGTTATAGAATGGTCAATTCTAAGCAACTTTTCAACTGGTCTTCATTTTTTATTTTCTATATTTTTAGAAGAACCTATTATATGCATAGTATGGTTTTGTCCCAATAACAAATTTTTTATGCTTGGGAATGTGTTCCATTTATTCATAGAATATTAGTTCATGGTACAGAGAGGCCATCAGAGGAGTTCTGTATATGAGATATAAATGCATGGGGTCTTGCCATTAATAAACAATCTATGAATATTATTACAGTTAATAGTTATTCTGCAATGATATATAATGCCCCTAGTCCTTGTTGTTCATTGTTCCAGAAGTCCAAGTAATGGTGGCCCATCATAAGTTGCAACATGAAATTCATTAATTTCCAGCCATGTTACAAAGATCCCTAACAAATGGAGAATTGTGGTTCTGTGAGTACCGTCAATAATGCCTTTATCTGTGGAATTAATTTGAATAATGAATGCATTGGCTGGATATAGAGAATAGCTTTGGTAGAGAAAGCAAATAACTCATGTACAGAGTGCTGACCAAAACATATTGAGGGACGCCTTTAGCAATGTCAGTGTGGCTTTATTTCTGCATACAGTGTGTTACATACAGTGCGTTACATACAGTGCGTTACATACAGTGCGGGTGTAGACGCGTTTCGTGCCCCTATACCAGGCACTTCCTCAGGGTACAAAGTGCATCACGTGTGACAGTATTTAAATAGTCTTACAAATTCAGTCAATCAATGAACCATTTAAAGGTAAAGCGCATGTGAACGGAATAAATATTTAAAAATGTTACATACAAGATAGTGAGATACAAAAAACCATCAATGTGTAAAATTGTGTGTAAAGGGTGTGTAAAATACGTAAAGTGGTAGTGCTAAATAATAATCTATTGTGCCATATCTATCATATTACTATAATGATCTTCATTTTTTTAGAAAGACAAATTAAAAATTGCTATGTACAGTCATATTATGTTGCATATACTTGTGCATTGTGATCTGTGTATATAATTCATAAGTAAATTAAATGAACTAATCAATCAATGTCTCATGAATTCATAAAAACTTATACTATATATATATATATATATATATATATATATATATATATATATATATATATATATAGTTCATAAACGAATTTAAATGAATGAAATGAACTAATCAATTAACCATTCCATGAGTTCATTAAAACAATTACATGAATTTGATTTTATTCCTTACTTCACTATTCCTTATTCTATCCTGACAGTTGTAGTGCTTTGGTATATATATATATATATATATATATATATATATATATATATATATATATATATATACATGCATATATCTATAACTTGAGAAAGGTCCCTGAGTGGACCGAAACGTCACGTTGGCTGTAACTCCATATATTTAAATACAATGTTTTCACTGAAACCCCTGGAGTTGCTGGTCATTGGAACAGTGTAGGTATATTTTTTACCGTGCACCCGGGTAATTGATGAGAAACAGTGTGCCACCCAGATGAACATGGATTGACAACCCGGTTTGACCCTTGCCTGCCTGACGATTCTGATATCCGCCTGCCTCGACCCAGCCTGTCTGACGATTCTCTTGCCTGCTCCATTTGTACCGTGACCTTCGGCCCAAAAGACTCTGCTAACAGCCGTGCAGTGTCGGACTGGGGGGCCCGGGGCCCACCGGGACAGATGTCTAGGGCCCCCCTCTGGCCTCCCCGTCCGGCCCCTACTTTGAAGTGCGCCGGCGCGCACGCATTCTGGCGCGCTCAGCGCGCACGCACGATGCTGTACTCGCCGCATCGGCGCATGCGCAGGCTGCGCGGCGCAGTTTTTTCTTTCCGATATGTGAATGGAGAGAGGTGGTCTGGCCCGGCGGGGGCCCATGAGGGTCGGGGCCCACCGGGTTTTTTCCCGGTGTCCCGCCGGGCCAGTCCGACACTGCAGCCGTGCCCCTTCGCCAGCCAGAACATCTCGCCTTGCACCCCTCGTTAAGTCCAGGTGGCACCCAAGTAAGCTGAGGGCTCCTCCCGAAGCCCAACGGTGGTCACACTAGTGGTGAAGCCGAGCTGAGACCAGGGTACTTGGCATTTGTTCTGGTATCGGGTGCCGGCCGTGACATTTTTATTCCGTTCACATGCACTTTACCTTTAAATGGTTGATTGATTGACTGAATTTGTGAGACTATTTAAATACTGTCACACGTGATGCACTTTGTACCCTGAGGAAGTGCCTGGTATAGGGGCACGAAACGCGTAGGGCTTGTCTACACACCCACTGTATGTAACGCACTGTATGTAACGTACTGTATGAAACGCACTGTATGTAACACACTGTATGTAACACACTGAATGTAATGCAGAAATAAAGCCGCACTGACATTGCAAAAGGCGTCCCTCGATATGTTTTGGTCAGCGCTCTGTACATGAGTTATTTGCTTTCTCAGTTAGAATTTTCGGGCGAGTTGCCAAAATCTCGCGGGAGCCAGCGACCAACAACGAGACGTCTACCGTAGTGGGCTCCACCATGGGTGCCCCGTATTACCAAGAATAGCTTTGATAGCCCTGGGATTTTGGTCTTGAGACACACAGCCTCTATTATTAAATAAATCCTTACCTATATGTTCCAGTGATTACAGTGTCACTATCCACTAACAGGAATTTCTCTTTAACACTTCCCGTGACTTGCTTTAACTGCCTTGTGTTGTAGGTACATCCCGATACCACTCGCACCCGCATATTCTGTCAGAAAACGATTCATTAATATCAAAATGAATTTCAATTTCAGTGTGTTTATCTCCATATCTTGTTACGACAACCCTTATAAAATAGTTTAAAGTAATGTAAGAATAGTAGCTTTAAAATGTATCTGCTGAAAATAGTCCTTACATGCAGGGCATGGACATTCATTCTCTTGTCTCTCAATTCATAGCACGAACAGCGTTATTTACTAAAATCTGAATTTATCTCATTATTTTAATAGAAAAAAACGTGACCAAACGCCCTTATTTTTTATTTAAAAAGCTCAAATGAATTAGTTCGGGGAAAAAAACAGAAAAAAAATCATATGAAAAAAATCACATTGTACGATTGTTTGGGGCTTTTCCCCCAAATCATACATTTTTTTTTTTGAGTTTTTGCACAAATGGCTCAAAATTAACAGGTTTTTAGGCTAAACCGAGGGCAGATCATAATAACTTCTAATTAGGATATGGACCTCTTCCATTGACGTATACACAACCAGATATGGCGGATTTTCAGATTCAAGCTTTTTGCAGCACTGGGCTTTAATAAAACTCAAAAAATGTAATTTTACATTCCAGATACAAGCCTCTTAATCTTCAAGCCAATGGTATTGCTTTCTTCCCAGTCTGTTCTATTAATCTGTTGCTTTGGGGGCTGATTTATCAATGGTCCATTTGTGTTTTCCCGAAGAATTTGAGTCTTTTCAAGGGTAGTTTTCAGTCAAAAACTCGACCTTAAGTCACAGTTTTTGATGTTTTATTAAAAAAACTAGAATTTGGGGGTTTTTTTTGTAAAAAAAACCTCAAATTTTTCCAGATTTATTATACCCCAAAGCTGAAAATAGCTACACTATTTAAAACCAGTCGAGGTCATGTAGGAGTCAATGGCAGAGGTCCCTTGAACCATTTGAGGATGTTAATAGCATTCATGATGTTCTGTTTTTTTTGGTGGGTTTCACTCGAAAACTCAATTAAGTCAAGCAATTTGAGTTTTTCCCATGGAAAACTTGATGAATTTAAGTTTTCAGGTTTTTAACCCCAAATTCACTGAGTTTTTTCCATTCAAGTCTTTTCTTAAATTAGAGTTGTGAGGTCATTCCAGGTATAAAAAACCTCACAAACCTCTAAAACTCAACCTTTGATAAATAACCCCCTTACAGGAGAAACAAACCCTTGATTAAAAAAACCCTACCCTACATAGACCCCCTCCCTTCAGCCTAGCTGCCCCCGGGCAAATGCCCCTAAATCCTTACTTACCCCTCCCTGTAGATTTCGGTGAATATGCAGTTGTCGCGATACAGAAAATTGTTCCAACTGCACATGCGCCGCTTCGCCGGTCTCATTCCGAAGATTACTGAAGGGGGAGGAGGGAGGGGCGGGCTATGTAGGGTAGGGTGATGGGAGATCTTATAATTATATACAGGTATTAGACCTTTAATCCAGAATGCTTGGGACCTGAGCTGGGGTTTTTCTGTAATTTGGATTTTTAGGATTAATTATATTTTAGTTGGGATCAAATAAAGGGTACCGTTTTATTATTACAGAGAAAAATTAAATCTGGATTATTTGGATAAAATGGAGTCTATGGGAGACGGCCTTTCTGTTATTTGGAGCTTTCTTGATAATAGATCACATACTTATATATTGGTGCTTTAGACAAAAACCATAGGTAACATGATATACCGAACCCCCTTCCCATCTGTCATTTTGCAAGACTTGATATTTCCTTCTGCGGCAGAATGAGCAAAATAATAAAGAATAGAAATTTAGTAGCAAAATCACTCGTATTCCCTGACTTTCCATACCTCAGTAAATCTGACATTGACTCCAGTCGATTCCACCATATGCAGGAAAGAAGAAAGATGGCTTTGGCTCAGTATAATATAGACCGGGACCTTGCGCCTTGTGGCTGCTTCATGCAAGTCCAAAAATATATCTGGATCTGTGAAAAGGTCCATGACAACTGCTATAACCTGAAAAAAATAGATAAATACAGATATTTGTTAATTATGCATAATCAAATGTTTAATTCTTATTTCTACATATGGTACTCATTTTTTAATGAAAGGATGCTCTGGTTTTATTGCATATATAAGGAATTTGTTCACGAGCCAGTCAACGATAGAGGAGATTCACTGCATACAGCAAAATTCTGTGCACCTTTATATAAGCCTTCAAAGCAGTGATTGACTGACATGGCAGCAGCCAATTGCTATCAATTGCCTGATTAGCATATGAACAGTGATATCCTTAGGGCAGTGATCTCTAACTAGTGGCCCATGAGCAACATGGCATTCATCTGGCAATCACGACAAGTGTCTCGTGATTGCAAGATGAATTCGCCAGTCACAAATTTGTGATACTGCAGCGAAATTTCGCCAGCGAAAATTTGTCGGCATCATAACATTTTGGACGAGCGGCGTAAATGTCGCTTGCGTCAAAACTGTCGCGCGTCAACATTATTCGGACGCCCATATGACTTTAACGCCGCCATTAAAATTGACATGAGCATCAGAATTGACGTGGGAGTCAAAATTCATGTTTCGCGAATTTCGCTGCAAATTTTTCCGCGAAGTGAATAGGGACAATTTCGCCCATCACTACAAGTGTCCTTAAAGCAGGTGCTTATTTTTCAATTCCTGGTTTGGAGGCAAGTTTTGGTTGCATATAAACTAGGGATGCACCAAATCCACTATTTTGGATTCGACCTAACACCGGAATCCTTCACAAAAGATTCGGCCGAATACAGAACTGAATCTGAATCCTAATTTGCATATGCATATGCAAATTAGGGGTGAGAAGGGTGAAACATTTTTTACTTCCTTGTTTTGTGACAAAAAGTTTTCCCTCCCCGTCCCTAATTTACATATGCAAATTAGGGGTTGGATTCGGTTCAGCCAGGCCAAATCCGAATTCGGCTGAAAAAGGCCGAATAATATCAAAATTTCTTTTTATGATTGTGTTGCTCCCCAACTCCTTTAATATCTGGATATTGTTCACAGGTGAAAAATGTTGGGGACCCCTTCCTTAGGTATTCTCTGATGGCCCCTTCTGGTAAATCTTTTGAAATCATTCATGAGAAGATGGGAAGTACTGCAGTTATAATTACTTTTAGGGATGCACCGAATCCACTATTTGGGATTCGGCCGAATCCCCGAATCCTTGGTGAAAGATTTGGCCGAATACCGAAACCTAATCCGAATTTGCATATACAAATACGGGGCAGGAAAGGTAAAAGTGTAAAAAATTCTTCTTTTGTGACGAAAAGTCACGTGATTTCCCTACCAGCCAATAATTTACATATGCAAATTAGGATTCAGTTCGGCCACGCACAAGGATTTGGCCGAATACGCATCTTGCTGAAAAAGGCGAATCCTGGCCGAATCCTGAACCGAATCCTGGATTCGGTGCATCCCTAATTACTTTTTATAATCCTTGGTGAAAGATTCGGCCGAATACCGAACGGAATCCGAATCCTAATTTGCATATACAAATACGGGGCAGGAAAGGTAAAAGTGGAAAAAAAAAATTTGTGACGAAAAGTCACGTGATTTCCCTACCCGCCAATAATTTACATATGCAAATTAGGATTCGGTTCGGCCACGCACAAGGATTTGGCCGAATACGAATCTTGCTGAAAAAGGTGAATCCTGGTCGAATCCAGAACCGGATCCTGGATTCGGTGCATCCCTAATTACTTTTTATGATTACTTTTTATAATTACTTTTTAACTAATGTTATAAAGCTGAACACAATAAACTCTGCTCAAATATTACCTTCTAATGTACAAAAGCTATGAATACCTGTAAAATGCATCTTTTGCACTTATCCTTTGTAAAGAGAAATAAAACAAAATAAATAAATACTAAAATATTGCATTTTTACACACACATCATGAAATCCAATTCCAGAAAGAAAATCGGGAGAAACGTTTTTGTCCTCAAACTGAGCTGGGACTGAAACAGGATGTGTTTTTCTCATCTAACCAAGGTGATGTCCATTGGGAAATCTGGAACTGAATTTGGAGATAAGTTTTTCTCACCACATTGAATGTGCCCCAGAACTGAATAGACTTTGATGGAACCTTCACATGATAAATGATGATATGGGTTTTTTCTCATCAAATTGAACCTGACCCAAAATATTTTAGAATTATCAATGAATTTGGGAATTACAAGAATTGTTGGAAAAAAAGGTCTGTTGGTTGCTCTTTAAATGTAAAGCTTTGGGAAAGAATACACTAAGATGGTCCAAGTGAAATGACACATTTAGGCAAAATCAATGAAGAAAACTCATGTATTAGGAAGAATGAATAATGAACTTAGCAATAATCATGGGTCAAATACAACCAGGTTTTGGCTGTGGATCTGCAGCAAAGTCTTCACTGTCAAGCAAATATATGCCAAACATGTAAAGTCTTGATTTATACCATGTTAAGAAAAAACCCGAAACCCATGGAGATACCAAAGAAGCCAATAGGAAGTCTGTCTTCACCATATAAGCAAGTTGAACATTCATGATGAAATGCAATCCACTGCTTTCCTGCAACTTCACAATGACTTTATGCAATCTTCGATTTAGCCACTTTTTTTGCCATTTTAGACCAGTTTTTTAGAAACACTGTAGGAAGGAAATGTCACCATTGGTCAACTTTTTCTCCATTAAATTGTCCACATTTTTGTTAAAGGTGCACTTTAGAATTAGAACTGAGAAAAAGCTTTGAAAGGAGATATAACCGAAATCATACTCCATAACATTGCACTTGTGCATTTGATGGTGGGGGGGGGGGGAATTAGTTGTTGCCTGTTATTGTCTAAACACCCACGGAAAGTTTTTTCATGCATGCATTTACAAAAAAAAAACTTAAACAAAAGGAATGCGTTTCTTTGTATTAGATGGGAAGGACCTTTAGCTGAGATTACTTTAGAATATGTGAGGAGGAAATATCTACCAGTATGCTTATTTAGGCTTCTATAGGCTACCCCGGAGAAAAGATGGCATGTATACACTTTAGATTCCTTATCATTTAGTAGAATTTTTTCTAGCTATTTGGTAACTGTATGTAATGTCATCACAGGATAAGGAAATAAAAACCTTTTTTCAGAAGGTTACCGGTATACCCAACCTTCCGCCTGCAAATGCTTTACATAGAAATAGGACAGCATAGTTTCCGCATTGCCCTTAACATTTGATGCTGAACGGGTGATTGATATCTGCTGGAACAACTTTCTAGAAACTCTACACAAATTTTGACACACACGAGTCAGCTACCCTATAGCCCACTTTCTGCGACCTACACTCCCAACAATTATAAAGAGCAGTTATCACCATCCAGTGGCTTGTGAGCAACATGTTTCTCACCAACCCACTAAATGTTGTTCCCAATGGCCTCAAAGCAGGTGCTTATTTTTGAATTCCAGACTTGGAGGTAAAGGTTGCATAAAAAACAGTTGTACTGTCAAACAGAGCCTCCTGTAGCGGCCAGTCCACATGGGGGCAAATTCACTATGCGCCGAAGCGCCTAACGCTAGTGTCAATTCGCTAGCACTGGGCATTTTCGTTACTTCGCAAATTCACTAACGGACGCTGGTGTAACTTTGCTAGTGTAACTTCGCACCCTTACGCCTGGCGAATTTGCGCAACGGACGCAAATTCACTAACACGCGCATTGTTCTGAATGCTACCTTTTACACTAGACTTCCTTTGCCACCTCAGACCAGGCGAAGCACAATAGAGTAGATAGGGATTTCTTCAAAAAAAGTTAAAAAAATTTCTAAGTCCCAAAAAACGCTGGCGTTTTTTCTTTTTTTATGGGTGATGGGCTGAAAAAGATCAAAAATTTTTTTGGGGCTACCCTCCTTCCCCCCTACATTTCCTAACTCATGGCAACTTAACTATACAGTGGGCACATGTGTAGGGCAAAATAAAAATTTTATTTGATGTTTTGAAGGTTTCCCAGGCATTTGTAGTGCTGCTACATATACATCCATTGAAATGGATTCGCTTAGCGAATCAACGCTAGCTCAACTTCGCAACCTTACGCTACCCCTGAGCGCAACTTCGGATTTCAGTGAATTTGCGTAGCGCTGGCGAAACTACGCCTGGTGAAGTGCGGTGAAGTTACGCTTGGCGCAACTATGAATCTTAGTGAATGTCCCACATAGTGTCTAACAATAGCCAATCACAGCCCTTATTTGGAATCCCCAGGAACTTTTTGCATGTTTATGTTGTTCTCCAACTTTTTTTACATTTGAATGTAGCTCATGGGTGAAAAAAGGTTAGGGACCCCTGACATGGAATCTGTATAGTCTCTTAAAGTGTTGTGTTTCAGTAGACAAGGTCACTTGACTCCCAAGGAAGGGCAGTTTGGCTGATTTGAATCACCTAATTGTGCCAAAATACAGAAGAAGGAGCGATTATGTGATTAAACTGTTTACAGGCAGGGGTCCCCCACCTTTTATACATGTGAGCTACATTCCAATCGAAACAGTACTGGGGAGCAACACAAGCATGAAGAAAAGTTCCAGGGGTGCCAGATAAGAGCTTTGATTGGCTGTTTGTTAGCCCCTATGGGAACTGGCAGCCTACAGAAGGCTTTGTTTGGCATTAATGTGGGTTTTTATACAACCAAAACCTGACTTCAGGCCAATAATTCAAAAATAAGCACCTGCTTTGAGGCCACTGGGAGCAACATCCAAGGGGTTGGAGAGAAACATGTTGCTCACAAGCCACTGGTTGGGGATCACTGCTCTAACTGATGTTAAACGATAGCTCTGACCAGCAGGTGGCGCTGTTGTAACAAAATTAATTCATAATAACAGTACAAGTATCCCTTAATATCTGAGGATTAAAACAAAATAAATAATGAATGAATATTGCAAAGGTGCTTAGAAGAGCACTCACATCAGTTTTACATTCCCTTATTTTAAAGGTTTACTTATCCTTTAATGGATACTGGTGACAAAATGTAACTTGTGGAATTACCATTGGTCCCCAGTATGATCTTGCTCAATGCTAGCACTATGCAGGGTACATGTATGGTGCAAATAGACAGATATGGTTTACTTTAAACCTGTTTCAACTTACACAAACTCATTAATCACACTGCAAATAATAGTTCCTGTTTATAACTGGATTATATATTCTTATAGCGAGATAACATCTAAGATCGCTTATCTTGTGCATGCCATACTTCATAAGTCTATTTCTACATTGTACATATGAGTGGAATCTACCATTGTTTTTTGTTCAGGAGGGGCAAGTGTTGTTTCTCCTTTCCACTGAACTGGGAATTGCTCTAAAAAAAATAATGGCCGTTTAAATACATAATAATAACCTTATCTATTATGTCTTGTTAATGTAAACACATCAGTATCCACAGTCTAATAAATGAATGTTATTATTATTGCCTTGAGGTTACAGTAAATTAGCTCATTGTAAATGCACTATGAACCTTTTACACCTGCTGTAATACAGACTATAACATTGTATACCTCCCACTGATGTATTTACATGTAGTTAAAAAGTTAATGTCACATTGGCTGGCATACAGTGGTGCAAGTATTTGAAAACAAGTGTTAACCAAGTCACTTAAAATATATACTCATATACCTTTAATCCATGTGCACTTATGAGAAGGGATTCAGTGAAGTAGCCTCAAACCCCAGCCTACCTCTGAAGGTTTCTAGGACAGTTCCTTCCCAGATATACAGTATGCACTGCTTGTTTCTCATGTCTGAAATACTAATATAATTCAGGATGGGGACTGGGGATTGTAGACCAATATAGAGAATGCACAAACAGAAGCTCAATGACTCATAATGGCTTGGGACCTTCCAAATGTTGACCTATTAACACATTTGAAATGCTGAAGAGAACTAGTGTTCCTAAAATATTACCAACATTTTCATCTGTCAGGGCTAAAGTGAAGGAAGCCATAGAACCTGGATGGCAGAAGGGGCTCATCACTGGAAGGACATGTGTTAAATGTGTAGATCAGGGTTGGACCAAAGAAAACGTTAATTCTAGTTGACAGGAAGAGGACCTGGAGAGGTAGGGGTGAGCTTTAGAAGCTGGAAAAGCCAACTCTCTCTCTTAGGCATTTGTAGCTGAATGTATAGTATACCTGGAAGGTCAAATAAAAAGGGGTAACTTTATCCAAGTTAGGATCCCTTTCATGATGCAGGAACAAGGGAGATGAATGGTGTTTGATTTGCAGAATGTACTGTGTGGAATGGGTCAGCTCAGGCATGGGGCTCTTTGCTGGAAGTTGCTAGAGCAGCATCAAGTCATTGAATTTGCAGCTGATTTTAATTTTAATGGCTATAGGTCTAGCACAGTGGTCCCCAACCTTTTTTACCCATGAGCCACATTCAAATGAAAAAGTCCCTTGAGGTGCCAAATAAGGGCTGTGATTGACTATTTGGTATCCCCTATGTGGACTGGCAGCTTACAGGAGGTTCTACTTGGCACTATACTTAGTTTTTATGCAATAAAACTTGCCTCCAAGTCCGGACTTCAAAAATAAACCCCAGCTTTGAGGACACTGAGAGCAACATCCGAGGGGTTGGAGGGCAACATGTTGCTCACGAGCTACTGGTTGGGGATCACTGGTCTAGCAGATATAAGTTCAGATTTTAGATTCAGGTATAAGAATCATGGTTACTAGTGCTGTGGGTTATAGAATCTATGACACTTAAAGGAGAACTAAAGCATAACTGAAGAAGTAGGTTAGAAATGTTGTACATTCTGTTTTGTGCTTCTGTACCAGCCCAAGGCAACCACAGCCCTTTAGCAGTAAAGATCTGTGTCTCCAAAGATGCCCCAGTAGTTCCCCATCTTCTTTTCTGCTTATTCACTGCACATGCTCTGTGCTGCTGTCACTTACTGAGCTTAGGGACCCACTCACAATATACAGTACACATAGAATAGAAATGTCACAATATAAGACTGATTAGTAAATAATACAGATAATTATTACATGGCAGCACAGAAACCAGTGCAATTAGCATCAGAATGTAATAATCAGCCCTGTAGCATCAGCTTATATTACAGACCAACCTCATTTTCTGCTGGATAATTTGCGACAACCCTCTGCTCAGAGCCCACTGAACATGTCAATGTCACAGACACTTTTATTGTGAAGCTGAAATTTTAGGCTGATGCAATAAGGTTGTTATATAAAATATGGCATTTTTAACCATATTCATTTATAGGGCTTAGTTCTCCTTTAAAGGACTGATATCCAAAAAAAAAAGGTATTTATTGTCCTGAGTTAAAGGGAGGTACAGTGGTTAAAAATGGGAAGGTTCTTCTGGGTGTGGGGATGATCTATGCTGGAAACAGGGGGTTCTCTGCAGGGGTTTTTCAAGGGCTGCTGCTCTTGGGCTGAGCCCAACCTTACCTCTTGGCAAGAGCGTACCTGGTTCTCTGTCCTTTAAGGGTCATAATAAACAAATTAACAGGAAAAAAACAGGAAAAACTTGGATTTGGAATTGGAATTTGCTACAACATAATTCTAACTTTTCTGAACATACAAGTTTTCTGCAAGTGCATTTACACTAACTTGTTTTTTAAACTTGCCCTACTACATTTTCCCCTAATACGTTGCTCGGGGGTCTTTTTAAAGGACTAAACACCTTTATATAACTTTATGTGTAAGATATTTATGTTGAAGGCCTTTGTCGCCAGACTACTTTCAGTGGCCAAAAGCTTGATCACAACCCTTGCTTTCATGTTCACGTTTCCCAGTCATTATAATAAACAATATAATAGAATAGGTGCCACTATAACAGGGGTGCATTCACCTCCCTTAATTAGACTCCTCCCAAAACAAAGTTGATCTTGGAATGAGCTGCCAAATTAAATCATGTTTTCTGAATAGACCTTTTTTAAACACGTGAATTAAAAGAACACAAGTATGGTGTATGCAATGGGGGATCTAATTGACGTACAACTGGGATATATGCCATTTATTCAGCATTCCTTTTTAATTTCCCATGATTATGTTTTACAAGTTTCAGAAGTCTGTATTATTAAGCAGCCACTAGGTATAAACTCTTTTCAAATCACACGGATTTGATCATCGGCTCAGCCTTTACAAAAAGAATATGAACTGGAACAGTACCAAATCTTGTGACCCGGGTAGTAAAAAAAAACCTACTAATGTAAAATCTATAACTTTTTGATAAAGATTTGTTCATTATGCCAATCTAATTTGAGGCTTTTATGAATAACAGTCCAACTGCCTAACAATAAAAAATCACTTTTTAATTCCCTGTACCGCTGAGCAACACAGGTCATATGTCCCTCTGCCCATTGATCTCCTCTTTTGTATCTGTCTCAAGATGAAGAGCAGAGATACTAAAAGAAGCACAATGAAATCTTGAAAGAAAACTATCCAGTTTCAGTGTTTTTTCTGCAGACCCTTATCTGTTCGAATGGATGATAAATTCTTTTTTGAGATCAAAGGGGCACTATACAACTAAAGGGGGTTATATACACCCATATAAACCTTTTTTTTCAACATAGCAATTGAATAACACTTACGCTAAAAATGTTTTCTCAATAGTCTTCTCATTTGCTTTCATTGGTTCAGGAAATAACAAAAAACAGATTTAATGCAAAGTATATGTTCAGCATAAATCTTATTGAAAAAACTTTTGGAGCAGGCATTCAATTAAGGCATTCTTCCACCAGGCAAATAAATTCAAAGTGAAAAGTTTATTGCAGTGATCCCCAACCAGTAGCTCGTGAGTAACATGTTTCTCTCCAATCCCTTAAAAGTTGCTCCCAGTGGTCTCAAAGCAGGAGCTTATTTTTGAATTCCTGACATGGAGACAAGTTTTGGTTGTATAAAAACCACATGTACTGCCAAACAGAGCCTCATGTAGTTGACAGTCCACATAGGGGTTACCAAATGGGCAATCACAGCTCTTATTTGGCACCCCAAGAATATTTTTCATTCTAGCATTGCTCCCCAACTCCTTTTAAATCTGAATGTTGCTCACGGGTTCAAAAGGTTGGGGATTCCTGGTTTATTGTGTCCACAGCCTTATGTGTTTAGTGATGTAAACGTAATCATAGGCTATCAGCATAAGTCTTATTCATGAAACCCCTGTTGAACAAGTGGATCTACTGCCCCTATATACAGTATATAGTCAATCTACGCTAACCAGCCTACAATGAAGAGGACAAATGCCATACAAGTGACCATACACTTTTACATACTATATATTGATTTGTATATATATATATATATATATATATATATATATATATATATATATATATATATATATATATATATATATAATCCAATCAAGAAAAACCAGCACCAAGGGTCTTTGAATATGAAAAAAGTTGTATTTAAAGCATATGTATCACCGACGTGTTACAATATATATATATATATATATATATATATATATATATATATATATATATATATATATATATATATATATATATTGTTCCAGGACAGCATGACCAAGGAAACTTTCCACCAAGACCGATAATCCTCAATCTACCAGAATTACAGGATTTACCCAGTTATAGTATTCTACTGCCAAAATACAGTTTAAGGGCTGCTTTCCCATAGTTTTGTATTAATTAGTTATTCTTGCTGATTGTTTTGTATTAGGAAATAATAGCAGTACTGTACCTTTGTAGCTTTTTGTATAGTTCTTCTAACCACCACCTTGATGTGAGGAGCATTATTAGTAGGAGGGTGTGTGTACAGTTCCGCTCTAGTGATTCCTTTCCATGTACCTTCTTCAGGCCAACCCAGTTCCAACATGGGGGTTGGCACATCGGTTCTTGCAGGCCAATAACTTACACTCACATCTTCATCAAGCTCAGCGTCATCTTCCAGTTCCAGTTTACCCAGCTGAGAATCAGTCACTGAATTCACAATGGCAGCAATTTCTTCCTTTGACAAAAATTGGCGAATTCTTTCCTTTTTAATAAAGTTTTCAAAAGCCTGGGATCCAGAGGAAATAAGAGTTTCCATGGCTGTCCTTTGATTTTCCGAGTAATAAAAATCAGGGCTTGTCTCAGTTATATCAACAAATTGCTGATCATCTTCCAAGCATTTCACTTGAGAGTTTGCCATCTTTGAAGTCTTTTCAATCCCTTTGGTTCAATATTTCGAAAAATACTTATTAAAATCTAAGCAAATGTTATATTTTCCTTAACGTTCACCATAGTTGTGTAGCTGATGGACGTCATTCTTCTCCACTCAATACATTGTAGGACACCGGCTGCATTTGAATAAGAGACTGGAATAAGAATAGGAGAGGTCTGAATAGAAAGACGAGTAATAAAAAATAACAATACATTTGTAGCTTTACAGAGCATTTGTTTTTAGATGGGGTCAGTGACCCCCAACTGAAAGCTGGAAAGAGTCAGCCAAAGATGGCAAATAATTCAAAAACTATGGAAAAGAAAAAATGAAGGCCAAATGAAAAGTTGCTTAGATTTAGCCATTTTATAACATACTAAAAGTTTACTTAAAGGTGAACCGCCCCTTTATTAATAGCATTTTTAAAAATGTTCATTGGTTTTATTTGCTCTGCTAAAACAAATACAGATGGTCACATATCCATCTTTTATTAAGGGGCAGATTTATCAAGGTTCGAAGTGAATTCAAGGGAATTTTCGAAGTAAATTTTTTTTGGATACTTCGACCAACGAATAGGATACTACTACTTCAACTTCAAATTTGATTCAAAGTAAAATAGTTCCAATATTCGACCATTTGATAATCGAAGTACTATCTCTTTAAAAAAAACTTCGACTTCAATACTTCACCAAATTAAAGTGCTATGTTAGCCTATGGGGACCTTCTAGAGCAGTTTTCTACGTTTTTTGAAGTCGAAGAAAAATCGTTAGATCAATCGCTGAAATAGTTCAATCGTTCGATTTTACTTCGACCGCAGAATAGCCAAATTCGATGAAAAAAAGTTCTTATTTTAATTCGATGGTCGAATTTCTAAGTATTTATCTAAGCAGGTGGGCCACACTAATGAAGTGTAACATGGCAGGGCCCCCTAAAGTTAACCCTTTGTGGTCCTTGTTGTGTGGGGGAGCCTTGGGCACCAATTTTTTTTAAAACTTCTGGGGGGGGCAATTTTTTTTACATGGATGTTTAAGGGGGGCCCTGTAGACAAATACAAGAGTCCTCTGCACTCAACCCATTATCAATATATTTAAGACAGAGACATTTTGTGCATACTGCTACTGAAAAATGCCTTACCCTTTAAACAAAACAGGGATTGTTTGTCCATATATTGCAATATATTTAAGCTGGCCAACTACGTCAAAGTCATCCCATATCTGGCCAGTCCTATGCTCAATTTTAACCCTAAGGGGGGCCCTGGCCACCAATGTTTTTATAACGTAGTGGGTCCTGGACACCAATTTTTTTTTACCATGTGAGGTCCTAGCCACCAATATTCTTTAATGGGGGGCCCTGACCACAAATGTTTTTTTATGGGGGGCCCAGACCACCAATAATTATTTTTTTTTATTAACATGTGGGGACCCTAGCCACCAATATTTTGTTTTTTTTTACTGTGTGGTAGGGGTTGGACCTGTGGGGTGTGGAGGGCGGACTTGTGGGTGGTGCTTACAGTAGGCGCAGCCCAGGGGACCCAGGAAATTGCGTCGTACGGGGGCCCTGTGATTTCTGATGGCCGGCCCTGAATGGATGTATAACTAGTGATGAGCAAATCTTTTGAGTGCAGAAATATTTTTTGAAGCCTATTGTCTTCAATGCATTTTGAGAATAAGTGGCAATTTTTTTTTTATGCGCAACAATTTTTTTCTCACTCCAAATGCATTAAAGCGAGTTTTTTGTTCTGGGGCAGATTTTTGCCGCAGTTTCGCAGTAAAATTAGCAGATGGCGAAGTGCGGAATTTCGCCGTGAATCCATGCCTGCTGAAAAAATTCGCTCATTACTATGTATAACTAAATAAATTATTTAACTCCATTTAGTTGTGAATGCACAGAACACTTAGGGGCAGATTTACTAAGCTCGAATGAAGGATTCGAATTAAAAAAACTTCGAATTTCGAAGTGTTTTTTGGGCTACTTCGAACATCGAATGGGCTACTTCGACCTTCGACTACGACTATCGAACGATTCGAACTAAAAATCGTTCGACTATTCGACCATTCGATAGTCGAAGTACTGTCTCTTTAAAAAAAAATTCGACCCCCTACTTCGGCAGCTAAAAGCTACCGAAGTCAATGTTAGCATATGGGGAAGGTCTCAACTGATTGGTTATTCTGAGGACCTGTCTATCTACCTAGACATGCTGACTAACTAGAGAAACCAGCAAATTATCACCGTAAGGAATTATTTACTCAACTGATTTACTGGAATTTTTTTTTCAGGAAGCAGAACGATATATACATGTAGCCTGTATATATATAAATATATATATATATATATATATATATATATATATATATATATATATATATATATATATATATATATATATATATATATATATATATGAATGAGCAGACAGTTAATGGGGAAACAATTTAGCTACCTGTATGGGATCTGTTATCCAAAAACCGGTTATATAGAAAGCTCCCATTTACGGGAAGACAATCACCCATATTTTATCCAAATAATCCACCTTTTTAAAAATTATTTCCTTTTTTTCTGTAATAATAAAATGGTACTTTGTACTTGATTCAAACTAAGAGGGTTATTTACTAAAACTCAAATTGATCTCATATTTTTATTAAACCAAGCTCAACCAAACTCTCATCCACGACTTTATCTTATTTTTTAATTAAATAACTCTAAAAAAGACATGATACGATCTGGCAAAAAGCCCAAATAGTACAAATTTTTCTGACACCCAAGTTGCTTTTTCGGGTTATTGCCCGCAAACCCTGAATTTTTTGGATTATCAGGTCAGATCACGATATGTTCAAATTGTAAAAGGGACATCTGCCACTCACTTCTACATAACCTTGGCAGGTTTGAGATAGCGGATTTCAGATTCTGACTTTTAGCAGCTTTGGGGTATAATAAATCTCTAAAAATTCGAGGGTTTTTTTCATGAAAAATTCGAGTTTTTGCCCAAAAAACCCTGACCAGAAAACATCAAGGTTTAGTAAATTACCCCCTAAGATATAATTAATCCTTATTGGAAGCAAAACGAGCCTATTGGGTTTATTTAATGTTTACATATTTTTTTTTAGTAGACTTAGGCAACTAATCTCCCCGAACTGCCTCGTGAGAAAACCTCGGGCGACTTCAGAAAACGAAGCACTCCAATTGCCATCCCTCCGATCATTTACATTCTAGCCGACGGGAGGCAGTATGGGGAGATTAGATGCCTCGAAGCAGAGGCGATTTCTCCCCAAATCTGAGCGTGTATCTCTACCCTTAAGGTATGAAGATCAATATAATGTAAAGATTCGTTATCCGGAAAACCCCAGGTCCCATACCTATATTTATTATTTTGTTTTTGGAATATTCTCTTATATTTAACTGCTGAAGCAAACGGGCAGCACATTTTTAACTTTTTACCTACATATATTTAACTTGCCCAAGCCTCAAAACTCATCCAGCAGGCTCTCAGCTTCCAAGGCATACTATATGAAATGCAGCTAGGGTCAGCAGATATTTAAGTAAATGGCCTTTGTCCCAGAATTTGTCCAGCTTACAAGACTGGATTTTGTTGCTGACATACGCATACTCTGTTTGTTTCCCAACTGAGAACGTCTAGAAGTTCAAAAGAACAATACTCTAATGTTAATAATGTCCCAGGTGACTTTCCTAAGAAAGCCATTCCACATACGTGAAATACCACCCTAAGGGGAAAAGGATGGAAGAATATATGAACTTTTCAAAAGGAGAAAAATAGCTCACCCTGAAGTTAGGAACTTTTGTCAGTCTTGCAACCTATGGACCATAAAGTAACATGCTGTACCAGCAAAAGTAGTTTAGGCATTAATGTAAGAGCAATCAAACAAAATGCAGATCCCTTAAGGTGGCCATAGACGTAGAGATCCACTCGTTTGGCGATGTCGCCAAATGAGCAGATCTCTCCCCGATATGCCCACATTGAAGTGGGCGATATCAGGCTGATCTAATCGTGGGCCATAAGGCCCAATGATCGGATCATAATGCATCTGAAACAGGCGATCGGATTGCGGGTTCGCATAAACACACAGATGTGCCAGCAATCCAACTTGATTTTTTACCCTGCCCAATAGAGATCTGGCCGACTTTAGGCCACATATCGATCGGGGAAGACTGTCGGATGGCCCAACACACGGGCCAATAAGCTGCCGACTCGGCCTGTTGGCAGATTTTATCGGGGCCTTTATTTATTGACAGCAGTGTCCTGGTTCCTCATCTGTCAGCACCAATCCATCCTTTTCCAGTAGGCAATTAATATATTACTAGGCCAGTTCTGGTGCCAGTACAGGTATGAGGCCTGCTATCCAGACTCAGGGGTTTTCTGTATAAAGGGTATTTCCATAATTTGGATCAACATACCTACGTCTACTAATGAACCATTGAAACCCAATAGGATTGTTTTGCTTCCAATAAGGATTAATTATATCTTAGTTGGGATCAAGTACAAGCTACTGTTTTATTATTACACAGAAAAAGGAAATACATTTTAATAATTTGGATTATTTGGATAAAATGGAATACATGGGAGATGGCCTTCCTGTAATTCGGAGCATTTTGGATAACAGATCCCACACTTTTACCAGGAAAGCTGCTCTGCAACAAAAGACTCTGACGAGATGTTGCTGAGTCTATGCGTAGCACTCTAATATCCATAACATGACAGTTGTTCTTCAATGATAGATCAGAGACAAGAAGAATAGCCTGTGACTGTTTAATTCAATGTCAACTGCATCAGACAAGTCTCTCCACAGGTGAAATTCGCTTTTAATCTTGGAAATATTATACATCATATTCAAAGTACTATTGCCATCTAATAACGGGATGTACATCGGTACAAGTTTTGCACTGCCATTAATTATATGCAATTGCAGATATTGGACCTGTTAAAAAAAAATGCTCGGGACATGGAGTTTTCCGGATAAGGGATCTGTCCATAATTTGGATCTTCATACCTTAAGTGGACTATAAAATCATGTAAACATTTTGCCCAAAAAGGATTAATTATATCTTAGTTGGGATCAAGTATAAGGCACTGTATTAATAGTGCAGCGGAAATAATTTAGATTATTTGGATAAAATGCAGTCTATGGAAGATGGCCATCCACATCTATCCACCATCCACATCCATAATTTAGAGCCTTCTGGAAAAAAGGTTTCCGGATAACGCATCCTATACCTGTACTTTGCTTGCTTTTCCTGCCCATAGAAGCTAACAATATAGGGACCCTACAACCCACGCACACTAGGGTGGGTCAGGATGGTAAATTTTCCCGGATAGAGTAAAAATTTACGCTGGCATTAGGTGTGTGTTTATATACAGATGTAGCAAATATTAGACATAAGGCTCAGCAGGCTCACCATGTGCCTCCATGTCACTCCATGTAAACAGTTTTTTTTTGCAGAATTTTCCATGGAAATGAAAACGGTTGGGTTGTGGTGTGCCCTGGTGCGTCGTAGGAGCTGTGGTATGTAAAACCATGTTTGCTCAGTCTGTGTGTGTCTATATATAAATATATAGACACAGACACACACAAACATCTCATATTCCCAGGACGGTCTAACTACCGACCATAATGTTGACCGTTAGTAACAATTGTGCTTTTTTTAAAAACACAGTCACCTCTTAGGTTATTCATGTGTTCTATCATTCCACCGACTGATGAGGAGTATGGAAGTACACTTGATAACAATACATACTTTGGGGCCGATTCACTAAGGGTCGAATATCGAGGGTTAATTAACCCTCGATATTCGACTAGGAATTAAAATCCTTCGACTTCGAATATCGAAGTCGAAGGATTTAGCGCAAATACTGCGATCGTACGATCGAAGGATTATTCCTTCGATCGAACGATTAAATCCTTCGAATCGAACGATTCGAAGGATTTTAATCCAACGATTGAAGGAATATCCTTCGATCAAAAAAACTTAGGAAAGCCTATGGGGCCCTTCCCCATAGGCTAACATTGACTTCGTTAGCTTTTAGCTGCCGAACTAGGGGGTCGAAGTTTTTTTTAAAGAGACAGTACTTCGACTATCGAATGTTCGAATAGTCGAACGATTTTTACTTCGAATCGTTCGATTCGAAGTCGTAGTCGAAGGTCGAAGTAGCCCATTCGATGGTCGAAGTAGCCCAAAAAAAACTTCGAAATTCGAAGTTTTTTTCCCTCGAATCCTTCACTCGAAGTTAGTGAATCGGCCCCCTATTGTATATACAATACAGGTTTGGGACCTGTTATCCAGAATGCCTGGGACCTGGGGCTTTCCAGATAACAGATCTTTCTGTAATTTGTATTTTCATACCTTAAATCTGCTAGAAACTCGTGTAAATATTAAATAAACCCAATAGGTTGGTTTTGCTTCCAATAAGGATTAATTATATCTTAGTTGGGATAAAGTACAAGCTACTGTTTTATTATTACAGGGAAAAAGGAAATGTGGTTTATTTGGATTATATGGAGTCTATGGGCAAATTCACTAAGCAATGCGCTAGCGACGCCTTCACCGCATTTTGCCAGGCGAAGTTTCACCAGGGTGCCACTAATTCACTAAAATCCGAAGTTGCGCTCAGGGAGGAGAATGGTAGCGAAGTTGCACTACCATCAAGTGAAGTTACGCTAGCGATGCCTAATTTGCATACAACGCCAAGTTAAAGTACAGTGGACGTATATGTAGCAGCAAATACATTACACTACACAAGCCTGGGAAAGCTTCATAAAATAAAATAGAGTTGTTATTTTGCCCTACACATGTGCCCACTGTATAGTTTAGATGCCATATGTAAGGAAATGTAGGGGGGAAGGAGGGTGCCCCCAAAACATTTTACGATCTTTTTCAGCCTATCACCCTTAAAAAAGGAAAAGACGCCAGCGTTTTTTGGGACTTAGAAAAAATTTCAACTTTTTTTGAAGCAATCCCTATCTACTCTATTGCACTTAACCTGGTCTGAGGTGGCAAAGGCAAGTCTGGCGTAAGAGGTAACGTTCAATAAAATGCGCAAGTTAGTGAATTAGCGTAGCTACATCGTCCCTTCGCCATAGCGCAACTTCGTCTGGCGTAAGGGTGCGAAGTAGCGCTAGAGTAGGTCCATTTCGCTAGCGAATTTGCGCTAGCGTTAGGCGATTCACGCTTTAGTGAATTTGCCGCTAAGGGAGACGGCCTTTCTGTAATTTGGCGCTTTTTGGGTAATGGGTTTCCGAATAACGGATCCCATACCTGTATTACAATATTTACTGTAGCAGTTAATGAAATTTTAAATCAAGAAAGATGAGAAAAAATTTAAATATATAGAATGATACTGAGCTGTTCCGTTTACAGTCCAGCACACTAAGGAGCTGCATATATATATATATATATATATATATATATATATATATATATATATATATATATATATATATATACAGTATATAACAGAGTTATAGCTAGATAAAGAAGGAAGGAAAGTTCTTGGAAATCAATGACTTGTAATAAGTGACTATATATATATATATATATATATATATATATATATATATATATATATATATATATATATATATATAGATATATAGATATATAGATATATAGATATATATAGATATATATATAGATATATATAGATATATATAGCAACGGATGAAGCTTGCACTCAGGTCTTAGAAGAAATTTTCAAGCGTTTATTGGATCAAAAAAACAACTAATGTTTCGGCTAGCACTCTAGCCTTTCTCAAAGTGAGAAAGGCTAGAGTGCTAGCCGAAACATTAGTTGTTTTTTTGATCCAATAAACGCTTGAAAATTTCTTCTAAGACCTGAGTGCAAGCTTCATCTGTTACTATATCTCTACTTTTTGGGCTTTTTGCACCCAGGCAAAATCGACCATGTGACGAGCTGTGCTGGCTTCCAGAACCTTATATATATATATATATATATATATATATATATATATATATATATATATATATATATATATATATATATATATATATATATATATATATATTTATTTATATATATATATATATATATATATTTATATTTACTGTAGCAGTTAATGAATTAGTTCAGAATCAAGAAAGATAAGAAAAATGTAAATATAGAGAATGATACTGAGCGGTTCCATTTACAGTCCAGCACACTAAGACGCTGCATATATATATATATAAAACAGATTTATAGCTAGATAAAGAAAGAAGAAAAGTTCTTGGAAATGAATGTAATAAGTGACTAGTAGATAAGGCACGGTACCTGCTGAGTCTTTCCCTGGGTTACAGCACTAGCAGATCCAATCCAAACCAGTGTCCCCAGCATTCAGGGTCTCGTCTAAGCTGCAGCCATCGTCCTGAGTGTGTTTGTTCTCTTTTACCTGTTGCTTTGTTTAGCTGCAATGAAAGCTGAATGTCTTTCCCTTCCCTTCTCAGATCCCCAGCTCTGCCTTTACCTGTTGCTCATTGGAGGTGCAGGACATGGTCCCATCCACAGTAGGGAAAGGTAGCAGAGCAATTGTCTGTTTATGGATTGTCTGTGAGTTGTTCCTTTACACCTGCTCTCTCTCTCTCTCCTCCTCTCGTCTTTTGTTCTCCCTGTCACCAGTAACACAAGACACACCAGCAGGTCATGCAACTCACTGTAGCTCTGGCAACCAGGAAGCGCTCTCACCTTAAACAGATCACTTGACTGATTTGCAATCTTAAGGATGTTAAGCCATCAGGAACTTAAAAGGGGTTGGCTTTTTCCAAGGAAAACAGCCTGCAGAAATCTTGTGGCTTACTGGAGAAGACAAAAAAAAAAAGAAAGAAAAGAAACACATCTCAGAACTGGTAATTTTAGAATTATTTTAACATAAAACCATAAACTCTATGGAGGACAATGGCCCTTTGTTTAGACATGTTATAAGGCAGGAGTGCATGGTAGAACATTCTTTTATAGTCGCATTAAATAAAGAGACTTTGCAGGTTGTGGGTTTTGAAGCTGGTGACCCCTGTCAAAATAACATAAACACACAAAGAGACTTTCTTTTGTTTCGCAGCTTGGATTCGCTCAAAGATGCACCATATTCTCTTTATAGAAACACCTTCAATGAGTACTGTACTTAAAGGGATTGTTTACCTTTGGGTCAACTTTTAGTATGATGTAGAGAGTGATATTCTGATGCAATTGGGTTTCATTTTTTATTATTTGTGTTTTTTTAGTTATTTAGCTTTTTATTCAGCAGCTCTCCAGTTTGCCGTTTCAGCCAATGTGGTTGCTAGGGTCCAGATTCCCCTAGGAAACATGCACAGGGTCGGACTGGGCCGGGCCAGACCCCCCTCTCACGATATTCGGCGCTGCTCGCACATTCGCGCAGAACGGCGCATCACAGTAGGGGGATGGGGGCAGGCCCGATCCTGCCAAGAGGCAAGTTGATAACCTTGCCTCAGGCGGCACCAAGCGGCTAGTTAATATCTTATATCTTATAACTTTAAGAGCCAAATTTCCAGGTTTTAACCTGGAAATTCGGCTCCGCTAGTGCAAAGAGCGCAATTGCGCTTAATGCACTAACGATGCTGCCCCCTTTTGACCCGCTCCGACGATGATTTTTAAGCACGGAGGGGGGGGCCTAGAATCGTCGCTGGGCGGGGGGCCCTCCAGGCTGACCCTGAACGTGCACTGGTTTGAATAAGAGGCTGGAATATAAATAGGAGAGGGTCTGAATAGAAAGATGAGTAATAAAAAGTAACAATAACAATACATTTGTAGCCTTACAGAGCTTTTGTTTTTAGATGGTGTCACTGACCCCCATTTGAAAGCTGGAAAGAGTCAGAAGAAGGCAAATAATTCAGAAACAATAAAAAAGAAAAAAATGAAGATCAAATGAAAAGTTGCTTAGAATGGGCCATTCTATAGCATACTAAAAGTTAACTTAAAGGTGAAAAACCCCTTTAAGAAAATCAACCTGTTGGGGGATGTAGATGGTACAGTATAACCCAGAAGGTGATATGTATTTATTGTTAGGGAATAAAATGCTTCTATAGGGTGCCATAAAGACAAGTTGGATTCTGATCTGGAGCAAGTGTAGTATCTGCTTCTCCTGCCATGTCAAGTCAGATTCTGACCTTAGAAGGCCTATGGGGGAAATGTATTATGTAGAAATAGGTGATAAGAATGGGGACATAGCTGGTTTCATTGTTGTTTGGAACCTTTGTGCAGAAAATAAGAAAGTAATAAATGGGATACTCATAAATTACTTTAGAAAGGTTCAAATGGGGCAATAGAACTGAGCCACAAGGACGTAACAGAGCAATCGTCTAGAAAAGTGATCCCCACTCCTTGGATGTTGCTTCCAGTGGTTCAAAGCAGCAACAGTTTAATTTTGAATTCCAGGCTTGGAGGCAAGTTTTGGTTGTATAAAACCAGATTTACTGCCAAACAGAGTCTCCTGAGTCCATATAAGGGCTACCAAAAAGCTAATCACAGCCCTTATTTGGCACCCCAGGGCCTTTTTTAGGTTTGTGTTGCTCCCCTTCTCTTTTTATAATTGAATGTGGCTCATGGGTGAAAAAAGTTGGGTCTAGAAAATACAGGAACAGCTGTTGTAGCGGAACAGGATAGACACAGTAGCGCCTGGTGTGCCATAGGCCTAAGCTTGCTCAGAGCCAGGGTATCCACCTGGCAGGTATTTTACCGGCCTGACCGGTAAAAATGTTGCTTGATACCATTGTTATTTATAGGGAAAATCCATAAAAGTATAGGAAGACCGGTATTGTTTTACAGAAAATGTGGCAACCCTACAATACACCACAATACAATATGACATGACACCTGCCAGTAATTTATATACTGTATAAATAAAATGTTTTTCTTTGAAGCAGATCTAATGTTTTTATTGCAGTGTATTTGCCATTAGCTTTGCTGCATTCTGCCATCATTTCCCTTTCCTGCTCAATCTATCTGTTCAGTGGATGTGTGTCTGTTTTAGTATCACCCTACTTGTATTGGCAGCTATTAGAAATTTTGGGGTCCAGTACAAATTTGCGACGAATTTCCAAGTTTCTGGCCTGGCGAATAAATTGGCGAATTTGCCTCGAAATTTCAAAGGTTTTTTTGATGCCGGCGACAATACTGATGCCGGTCTACAATTCCGACGATGGCGACAATTCCGATGCCGGCGACAATTAAATGCACGCCCATTGACTTTAATGCTCATCAAATTGTCACTGGCGTTTCGGGAAATTTTTAGACGAAACGGGACAAATTTGTCCCATCACTAGTTACAATATAAGTTTATTGAAAATGTTTACGGACCCAATGATCTTGCTTTATTGGTTATAAAATTCTTATTTTGTTAGCAATATCAAGTTCAGTTAATCATTTCTCCAGAGATTACTGGTAATTGAATATACCTTTTCTCCTTTCAAGTTATGTACATTCATGTGAATATTACTGCATGCCTGTTTCACTGAAATAATGTAGCCAGGTAGAACATTTCTTTCTCATGTTTGCGCTGAGCTATTGCTCAAGTTTATTCCGATTATACCATATGGGTTTGCTTTTAACTTTGATGACCTTCTTAAAGAAAATACAAAAAATAAAAACTCCCAACTGATAAATAGGGCTTACTTCACCTTTAATAGTATTTGCGGAAGGTTGGTATTGTATGAGCTAAAGTGGTATCATAATTCTTTAGCTTTTGTCATTATGAAGGTATGTAAAATGAAAATATATAAATATTTATATATTATTATAAAAAATGAGCAAGACATAGAATAGATAGGATAGAATACTGTACTTATAATATTTACAAATGGCAACCTTTGTTCCCTATCCATTAGCTGATAATGCCCACGGCAGTGTTTGGGAGAAAAGAGAATGCTGTGTGTAGGGAGGCTGCTTAATCACTTCAATAACTATTCTTACTTAGCTGACAGGTTCAACTCCTTTATTTGTTCTCTCCCTAAAGCCTGATAACTGAGTATTGGTATTTTTAAATAAAGCAGAAATGCAGAAAAGACAAGGAGTGGGTTTATTTGGCCAATCCTGTGTCTGTTTAATAAAAAAAGGTCCAGAACAACCAATAATACCTTATAAATAATTAGAATTCATTGACTAAAGGTGGCCATGCATGGGCAGATGGTTCGACCCATTCAGAGCCAAAAGAATCAGATCTGCCCAATGTGGCCAACCTCATTTCGGGGAAAGATGTTTTCATTTGGTGATCAAGTTTAGGTGCATGGCCAGTTTTATTCCTACAATGCTATTTCATTATTTTTAATGGACTAACATAATCCAACAAGGCTTTGTTTGATGGGCCAGGTAAACCCACTAAAGTATAAAAAATCAGGGCAAATAGTTAAAATAAAAACAGATTTTAGAATATTATACTTTAGGGGTTTTGTAATATGATGAGGAATGTGCTACTCCCATAGAAGAGGGGTGCACGTAAAACAAATCCCTTCTTACCAATATTTAACTTTCCTGTACCTTGTGCTACAGAAATAGTCTGAGATAAGGAATTCCACATTTATTAGAGGCAGTCAAAGAGGACAATAATGGAGCTCCTTTAATACACACTATGCAGCCAGTGCTTCCAACATACTCAGGCACAATTAACACCTTCCTAGGAGCTCTGTGATTTTACAAAGGGAAGGGTATGGAAGTGGATCTGGCTTTGGGCACAAATATCTGCAATTGGTGCAATTAAGCAGGGATTATGAGTTAACAAATAAGGCTGGAGGTATAAACTCTGAAACTCTGTACTGCTACTGTACTACAACTACAATTACTGTACTGCTACTGTATTATTACTGCTACTGCACTGCTACTATACTACAACTACTGTACTGCTACTGTACTAATACTACTACTACTGTACTGTTACTGTACTACTACTATACTGCTACTGTACTGCTACTGTACTACTACTATACTGTTACTGTACTACTACTATACTACTACTACTACTATACTGCTCCTATACTGCTACTGTAATACTACTGTATGCTACTGTACTGCTACTGTACTACTACTATACTGCTACTGTACTATTACTATACTGCTACTGCACTACTTCTTCTACTACTATTGTAATACAACAGTACTGCTACTGTACTACTACTATACTGCTACCGTACTACTACTACTACTATACTGCACTACTACTTCTACTTCTATTGTACTACAACAGCACTGCTACTGTACTTCTACAGTACTACTACTACTACTACTACTGTACTGGTATTGTACTACTACTACTATACTGCTACTGTACTACTACTACTATACTGCTACTGTACTATTGCTGTATTGCTACTGTACTACTACTTCAACTACTACTGTACTACAACAGTACTGTTACTGTACTACTGCTGTACAGCTACTGCACTACTGCTTTACAGCTACTGTAGTACTGTACTGCTACTGTACTACTATTGTGCTTCTGCACTACTACTACGGTACTGCTAATGTACTACTGCTGTACTACTACTGCTACTGTACTACTACTACAAGACTGCTACTGAATTACTACTGCTACTGTACTTCTTCTACTACTACTACTGTACTACAACAGTACTGCTACTGTACTACTGCTGTACAGCTACTGCACTATTGCTTTACAGCTACTGTACCACTGCTGTACTACTACTGCTACTGTACTACTGTACTACTACTACTTTACTGCTACTGAACTACTATTACTACTATATTGCTGCTACTATATTACTGTACTACTACTATTATACTGCTACTGTACTACTGCTACTACTGTACTGCTACTTATACAGTTACTGTAATATAATACCCTATTTATTGTGTCAAATAGGCTTTTATTGTATTTTCGTTATTTATGTATTTTCGTTATTGTTTGCTAATCGTGCAGTTGTTGGTTTAAATGTTGAATGAATTGTTTCCATAAGTTTCAAATTCCATGCAAATCATTACTGTGTTAGATACTAGTACAAATTACACGAATGGCTTACATGACATCACTGTCCCTCTCTCGTTTTATTCATTGCTATTCATGATTTACACCGGCCATTGACAATATGACTTTGCCACCAAAACCAAAATGTGTGAGAACTGGAGAAATATTTGTCCAGGCAGAGCCACCTTTGGTGCTTTTTGTGGCTCAAACTATTCAGATACTTTTCACTTGTATGTGCCAGTATTTTATGAATCTGAGGTTGGCACTCCTCTTGAAAAAATACTGCAAAGTGAGAGGTCTGGACTGAGAATTAAAATAGGCTCTGGCATTTCAGGTACACAGAGGCCCAATCAGCCCACACAGAGGCCCAAACAGCCCCCATCAGCCCACTAAATACTGACTTTCTATGGCACCTTATAGCAGCCCCTCTGGCATTTGCCAGAACCCACAAACTAATGACTCAAGTGTGTCACCTTCTATCAAAGGCAAGTGTTAAACACCATAATGAAGGGCTGTGCCGATTCCCGAATTCTCAGTGCAATGGGTCAGTACCAGCGGTGGTGTTTGCACATGGCTACGGATAATATTTGTCTTTTTTGTGTTGTGTAAAGCTAACTCCTCAGATAAACAGATTCCTCCCATGATTTTCAGCGGCTGAATACAGGCTGTACAATTCTATCTGAGGCTCATCTAGATAGGAAAAATGTCTTATCCATTCCGGGCTCTCACCGGCGTATATTGACACTAGAACTGCCCAAGGCAAATTCTCAGGATATGTTGGGCTTTACTCGGTAGCTGAATAGCAGGACTCCCAGGTTCTTCATTAAAAATGAAACTGAACTTGAAATGCTTGAATTTCAATAGAACAGCTGCAGTGTTGTGTTTGCATTATTGAGCAAACATTTGCTGTGCTAAAATCCAGCGCTTGCTACAGTAGTATGGAGCTTCTGCTTTTGGACTCATTCAATTCAGGATTTTTTTCCCTACAATTCCATCATATTTGCAGCTGCAAAGGGAGAGTTGCATCCAATGGGTAAAAACATTCACAATTGTGCTCGCATTTTGATGTGAAACCGACACATTTGTGGTGGGCCCTGATCCCAATGTTATTAATAGGAAAAAAAAGATAAATATGTAGGAAGGCCAATATTTTTTTCCAGAAAAGGTGTCAACCCTAAATGTCACCATTCACAGCTTTCGGTGTTAAATCCTCAGGTCCACTGTTGGATTGAGACAGGTCTCTGAGGGAATCCACGGCACTTTGCTGCATGTCGCAACCTGATTCCATGCAGATAACCTTTCCCTTCTTCTTTGCTACTGGTAAAGTTCCTGTATATTGATGCATCAATGCTCAGTCAAGGGTAACAGTTCCCCTATAATCACTGTGTCACTCATATTAAATTGCTTTCATACTTGAAGAAGAAGGAAGCTCAGTACAAACTATCTATTTACATTGAAATCTGCTCTCCCTCAAAGAAAATATTCTCCAACAGAGTGTATATATTGATGTAAGAGCTGTTGCTTCTGTCTGTGCCTTCACCTTTGGGTTTATGTTTGGGCAGTGTCGGACTGGTGTTTGTGAGACCCACCGAAATGCCTATTCCAGGGGCCATCACACCCTCTCTGGGGTCCCCCAGTGACCCTCCTGCTTACCCACTGCTGCCCCTCCCGCTTACCCACTGCTGCCCCTCCTGCTTACCCACTGCTGCCCCTCCCCCTCACCCACTGCCACTCCTCCCGCCAGCTCCTCCCCCCACCCGCCTGCAGCTTAACGGGATTCTGTCATGGGAAAACATGAGTTAATAGTGCTGCTCCAGCAGACCTGCACTGAAATCTGTTTTTCAAAACAGCAAACAGATTTTACATAGACACGTTGTCAGTTTCCCAAGTGCCCTTGGTTATGTGATTTGTGCTCTGATAACCGTCACTCACTTTTTACTGCTACATTGCAAGTTGGAGTGATAGCATCCCACCCCCAGCAGTCCATCAGCAGAACAATGGGAAGGTAACCAAATAACATAGGAAAATTAGCAATATACAATTCAGCTGAACCAGCTCACCATTTCTATTTGCAAAAGCTGCAAGTCCTCAAGCATTCCCACTGGTTCCCGACATGTTTCTCAAATGATGTCCTTAATTTAAGAAACATAACCAAATAACAGCTCCCTGACACTGCAACTCCTTCATTTACATTGAGTAGGAGAAACAATAGCCTGTTAGAAAGCAGTTCCATCCTAAAGTGCTGGCTCTTTCTGAAAGAATATCAGGTGTGATCAGGGGAGGGAGGGCAATTGGGGAGCAACGTTGGAGGGTAGACGGGGATCAGTTCTGGGTCGAAGGGTCCCACCGAGTTTATTCCCGGTGTCCCATCAGTCCAGTCCGACCCTATGTTTAGGACCAGAAAACAATCATCTTCGACCTCTAACAGGAAATTCAGATGGCATGTCAGCATATGTATAGGCTCCTAGGTCATCCTGAAATGGTGCTACCCTACTTTACTAATAAAATATCCCAGATATTGGACTCAAGTGACTCAAACAAAACCCAAAGCCTGTTCTTACTTACTGCCTATTATATTTGCTGGACAAAAAAAAATGGGACAAATCTAAAGATTGCCAGCTGACTTCCCAATGGGTGAGCTCTTACAGGAGCAGGTCACTGTACCCAAAGATCCAGAGCTCCATGCCATTAATACAGTCCTGCCTGTGTTTGGTAGAGGTGTATTCACAAGGGACAGGCTGGAGAGTCATGTTGGCCCCATCCCACCCCTATCTTGTGCATCATTGAGATATTCAAGTTTGGGAGAGATGCTGAACTCAGTGTGAATACAACAAGGTTACTTTCTGCACCTTGTTCAGGTACGCCTCAAGAAGCATACTTGGTGTCCCATACCACACTGCATTTATCAGATGAAACAGATAGGGGGCACTGGTGAATACACCATGCATAGAAGACCAATGCAGTCTTTCCAAAAAGGGTGGGAAAATGAAGTTGAAGAGGGGAGTTCAGGTGGAAGACCAATTAGGGTAACATTTGAGGGTAAATGATTATTTGTGGAAGTGTGGAATAGTGTCATATGTTCATACTGTGACCTTGTTATCAAATGTGGGGATCCAAACTCAAAAGTTCTGAAGACCCCTTCTTTAAAGGGGAACTTTCCTCATACATAGTAAGAGCGTTTTAAGGATTTGCCTTATTAGAAAAGATTGCAGACGTAATTTTATATCCTTCGCTATGCAGTATAGTTCCTGGCACTGAAGGCAGTTGCATGTTAACTGCATAAAATATTTGCTGATAGTCATGAGATAGAGTCTTGTGCAAATAGTCTTCTTTGCATAATTAGACAAGCTCATCTATAATACCTGAAGGCAATGATTGAACTATAATATCATTATTTACTTTTTAAATGTCAGTTGTAGGCACTGTAACATGAATTAGAAACACACGTATACACTTGCGCTCGGTGAATACCCTTGGGTTTATTGGTGGGACTATTCAACTTCGGGCACAGCAAGGAACTATCTCTCAAAAGAAATAGAATGACTTCAAACTAAATTATTCCCACTTCTTCTATTTTCTTTGCATCTTGGTCTTCCATTTTCGTTTGGTCCCTGTTCTAGCCTTAAAGAGGCCATAGGTGTAACAATTACAATCTTTCCTGGAAAATATCTTTCCAAGAAAGATGGTTTGTTTTCAATACACACGTGTAGAGCTGAATCGTCAATAATACAGTAGAAACAATAGAATTCACCTGTATCTGATGATTCAGCACTAACAATGGGCAATGTTCTGGTGCGTTCAAATGCGCCCGATTTTCCATCCAGCCTGTTCGACCGATATCCAAGTCTTCTGCCGACATCGGTTGCCTCGTCTACCACCATATACGCACCAAATATCATACGATATTATCGGTGCGTCTATGGCCACCTTTAGGGTGCCTTCTATGAAACATAGGATCCACAAACCTTCTATTCAAGGATGCTGGCTTCACAATCTAGTGTTTGGGTGGGGTGGGTCTCCTGCAGACTCTTATAAAAGAGAATAAAATTCTGTGTGTGCAGATTCCCCCATAAACCCCTGACTTGGATGGATTCTGTTCTCAAGCTAGCATTGATCACTAGCACTTGCCTTGAGGCAGAACCACCTGCTTGGCTGTATAGCGCTATAGTAAATTGAGTTCACTATTCTCTAACTATGGGCTCCACTCCCAATACTGTGCTCCGAATGAGACCTTAAATCTTAGGGAGTAAGCCCTCGCAAATGGTGTGGAGGTAGGGTGTAGTGTAATCGTAATTCGACTCAGGGTGCAATAATTTGAGTGCCAGTGGTTCTTATAATTTAACCAATGAACATATTTATTGAACAATACAATCCTTTATGGAGATGGAGTGAACATAAGAGCAAAACAGGATCATACAGAACAGTGTATAGGAATATACTCACAGCACCTTTGGTCAGTATTAGTCCCCACAGGGAAGAGAACATACACAGCAGCAATTAAGGTACACCCAGCTTTCAGCCTTTTCCCTAAGTGGAACCCAGGAGAATCACTAAATCCCTAAGTCTGTACACTTAGGGGCAGATTTACATATGGTCGAATATCGAGGGTTAATTAAACCCTCGATATTCGACTGCTGAATGTAAATCCTTCGACTTCGAATATCGAAGTCGAAGGATTTACCGCAATTAGTTTGAACGAAAAATCAAATGATTCAAAGGATTTAAATCCATCGATCGAACGATTTTTCTACGACCAAAAAAACATAGGAAAGCCGATGGGGACCTTCCCCATAGGCTAACATTGCACCTCGGTAGGTTTTAGGTGGCGAAGTAGGGGGTCGAAGTTTTTTTTAAAGAGACAGTACTTCGACTATCGAATGGTCGAATATTCGGACGATTTTTAGTTGGAATCATTCGATTCAAAGTCGAAGTTCGAAGTAGCAAATTCGATGGTTGAAGTAGCCAAAAAAAACATTCGAAATTCAAAGTTTTTTTTATTCTATTCCTTCACTCGAGCAAAGTAAATGTGCCCCTTAGTCCCTACTTCTGGGCAATTAGGGCCCGGGATCTTAATCCCTCTGATTCTCCTCATCGGAGCCTTAAGCTGCACATCTAAATATCCTGTCTATCTGTCACTTCTTGAGTGACCTCTTAAGGTGAGTAGCCTTTCCTTACTAGACCTGACCTGTCTCGGTTCCACTTGTATCTAAGAGACTTTCATATACAAAGCTACAAATAAATGGAGTTGACTTTTGCTTGTGGTAACTACACCATTTGTTTATGTAGCAGTTTGATATAAAGGAAACCCACCAAAGATATGTCAGTCACCGTCAGATCAATAGGAAGGCAAAAATTTAGCCTAAAATTTTCTAGTTCTGCACACAGGAACTTATTCTTGGTCCCACCAATCATGTCAAAAGACCCAACCTGTAGCTTGCTAACAGCAGACCCAATACTGTAATGTCACTCTGATCTTCATGTGTAATTAAGGTCAAAATGCAGCATCATTTTGTCAAACTCTGTAGTAATCAGAAGTACTTATGATATTCTAAAGCCTGAAACCCTAAAGCAAAAAAAAAAAAAACAACAACAATAAAAATAAGATTATGGGGATTATGCTCACAATAATAGCATTCTAAACATATTTCAGTAAATACAAAATAGCATTCCTCCCTGTTCAGGTTCAATATGAGAAACCAGTCTTGTGAAATGCCAAAGACTTTCAGTGCATACAGTGCAAAAAACAAGTCCTTCCAGTACAAAACTGCTTCATAAAATGATTTCCTTCTTCAATACGTTCCTTTACTCATAGCAGTATTGTTGCTGCTCCTTTCTCTCTCTATCTTCACCCTCATTCTGGTTTTACAAGTGACAGTAGCATATGGTTGCTCAGGGGTCCACGAGAAAGAAAGAAAGAAAGAAAGAAAGAAAGAAATCAATTTTTTAAAAGAGCAAAAAGA
Organism: Xenopus laevis; assembly: GCF_017654675.1. Taxonomy (NCBI): domain Eukaryota; kingdom Metazoa; phylum Chordata; class Amphibia; order Anura; family Pipidae; genus Xenopus; species Xenopus laevis. Next base: position 122,879,243 of record NC_054383.1, on the reverse strand, counting down.
TTTATTTTTTTTTTATTTTGAAATCTGACATGGGGCTAGACATGTTGTTTTTTTCCGAGATGTCCTTAGCCATGTGACTTGTGCTCTGATAAACTTCAGTCACTCTTTACTGCTGTACTGCAAGTTAATGTCACCCCCCCCAAACAGTCCATTATCAAAACAATGGGAAGGTAACAAGATAACAGCTCCCCGCCACCTGCATTGCTAAAAACACTCCCATGCCCCACCTAGTGGTAGATGTGACAATAGCACTCAATAGGATTCAAAGCTCCATTCTACCCTCAATCTTGGTCAGCCAAGAACCCATCTCTTATCTCAATCTCAGTCCAGCACCATGGCAGTGTTAAAGGGATACTGTCATGGGAAAAAAAATTTCTTTCAAAATGAATCAGTTAATAGTGCTGATCCAGCAGAATTCTGCACTGAAATCCATTTCTCAAAACAGCAAACTGATTTTTTTATATTCAATTTTGAAATCTGACATGGGGCTAGACATATTGTCAATTTCCCAGCTGCCCCAAGTCATGTGACTTGTGCTCTGATAAACTCCAATCACTCTTTACTGCTGTACTGCAAGTTGGAGTGATATCACCCCCTCCCTCCCCCCCAGCAGCCTAACAACAGAACAATGGGAAAACCACATAACAGCTTCCTAACACAAGAGAACAGCTGCCTGGTAGATCTAAGAACAACACTCAATAGTAAAAACCCATGTTCCACTGAGACACATTCAGTTACATTGAGAAGGAAAAACAGCAGCCTGCCAGAAAGCATTTCTCTCCTAAAGTGCAGGCACAAGTCACATGACCAGGGGCAGCTGGGAAATTGACAAAATGTCTAGCCCCATGTCAGATTTCAAAATTGAATATAAAAAAATCTGTTTGCTCTTTTGAGAAATGGATTTCAGTGCAGAATTCTGCTGGAGTAGCACTATTAACGGATGCGTTCTGAAAAAAACATGTTTTCCGATGACAGGATCCCTTTAAAGTGGACCCGTCACCCAGACATAAAAATCTGTATAATAAAAGTCCTTTTTAAATTAAATATGAAAGCCAAGTTCTTTTTTTTATTAAAGCATTCATAGCTGTTGTAAACTCATTTAAAAATATCAGCTGTCAATCAAATATTGCCTACCCCGCCTCTATGCCTAGGCATAGAGGCGGGGCAAACAATTACTTTCACTTTCCATTCAGCACTTCCTAGATGTCACTGCTCTCTCCACATTCCCTCAGCTCTCTTAACGATTTAATTGTGTAACCAGGGCATGGGGATGGACATTGGGTCCCTGTCCCCTAGTGCATAAACAAGATTCTGAGATGATACAAGACCTGCCTTAATAACAGTGTCCACAAAATGGCTCCTTCCTGGTTAATATAATTATGAGTTCCCAGACTGATGGAAACAATATTCAAATAATTTATACAGTGTAATTAAAGTTCCTTTTGCTTGACTAACATGATAAAATAGGATTTGGAATAATTTTGTTTGGGTGACGGGTCCCCTTTAAGCATTAGCCCATCTGGGAAAGCTTCTAATTACCAGTTTACAAAATAAGCTTCAAGTACTGTGTTCTCCCATTGAACGCATAGAACTTCATGATCCCAACCTTGCCTGCACTGGGAATAGGGTTGCCACCTCTGCTAGAAAAAAATACCGGCCTTCCTATATATTTAATTTTTTATTAATAACATTGGGATCAACCATCATTTTTACCGGCCAGGTGGCAACCCTAACTGGGAAACAGGTGAGTAGTAGTAGCCTCCGGCAGCTGTAATGACACCTCGGTTCCTCTTCTCTACAAATCCTGGTAAGAGATCACATTGTAATGAGAATAGTCTTACAACTTCTCACACCCAGGTAGCTGGAGGCTATTTAAAGTCAGGAAAAGAGGTAAAATAATCCCTTTTATTAATTGCAACGTCTAAATATAATAGATGAGGAATGAACTCTGCATGCTTTTGAAATAAGGTCATTGTAGCATTTCTTGCCTTCCTCACTGTATCACGTCAGCCCACGCCTGTTGCCAGAATAGTGACAAACATTTCACTAGATTTTTTTGTTAAATGGTAAAGGATTTCGGAATTTGCAAAGGCCTTTAGCTGTACTCAGTTAGGAGGTTGCATGAGAAAGCTCAGAATTACAAAAATACCATCTCTCCAGTTCCTTTTTGTCTGTAATAATAAAACAGTAGCTTGTACTTGATCCCAACTAAGATATAATTTATCCTTAGCAAAACCAGCCTATTGGGTTTATTTAATGTTTACATGATTTTCTAGTAGACTTAAGGTATGAAGATCCAAATTATTAAAAGATCTGTAATCTGGAAAACCCCTGGTCCCAAACATTCTGAATAACAGGTCCCATACCTGTATTATCTTGAGTTTAGCAGTGCCAATATCACATTAAAGGCCTTTAAAGGGCAAGTCAGCCCCAGCAGGAACGTATTACAGGTATGGGACCTGTTATCCAGAGTGCTTTGGACCTGGGGTTTTCTGGATAAGGGATCTGTCCATAATTTTGCTCTCCATACCGTAACTCTGCTAAAGAATAATTTCAACATTGAATGAATCCAAAAAGATTGTTTTGCTACCATTATACCTTAATTGGGATCATGTACACAGTACTGTTCTATTATTACAGAGTACAAAGAGATCATTTCTAAAAAAATCTAATTATTTCCTTAAAATCTATGGGAGATGGCCTTCCTTCTGGATAACAGGTTTCCAGATAATGGATCCCATGCCTGTATAATGCCATTAGGAGGCTATGAGGGCAGCCTGAGACCAAATGACATACAGGTATGACAAGTGAGACAGAACGTGTGTATACGCAGCGGACCACAAAGCAAAAAGGAAATAATGAAACATTCCTCTGTTAGTATTTCTATTATAGAACTATAAAAGGAACTCAATGAAGACGTAACAGCCTTTGCCTTTGTGATCGGAAACCATTGTCTGTGTGTCTGCTGTAGGGTCAGGGAAATTGGTTTGTCACAGGCTAATGCTGTTACTGATGCCATGCGCCTCCATATACAAGAAGGGAAGCTGTTCAAACTGAGCTGTTCAAATTGCCGTTTATTATTCTCGAATTCTGGTTGAAAACGCTGCATTGTGGGTAGAAAAAAATGGCTTTTTTTTAGGGTTGGCACCTTTCCCCGCCACTAATTTTGGATAGGGGGCGGGCCGTGATGTTGTGGGAAGGGCCAATGAAGTGTCGTGGTGATGACAATGTCATTCTTAGGGAATGCTGACCAGATTACCTTATTTGGAAAAAAGGGCAGTTTTGATCTGGACAACCCTTCCAAAAACAGTGCTGTCCGGAAAGGTGACAACCATGTTTTTGTATTTTGTACATTACACCAGCGTTTAAATGGGGGGTCCGAGCCCACTTGCACTGCCACATCAGGGACCTGCACACCCTTCCCCGGGTCTGGCGAGCGGGTCTGGCCAGGAGGGTCCGCGAGTGCTGGGGTCCTTTTGGGAAAATATCCAGATGCAAACGCACACCCCGGCCCTCCAGAAAAAGCAAAACCCTGGTGCTCAGTAGTATAGGTATCGGCAACCTATTTGCAATGTACTACAAGGAAATTAACTGGCACACAAGGTAACTCTCTCAGGGTGAAACCCCTGCTTCAAATTTATTGCAGTATGCAATGTTTCGGGGTTATCCCCTTTATAAAGGGGGTATGGATATCAGATCAGACACTTATTCTAATAAATGCTTAGTAACAGAGAGAAAAGACTCTCTGTTGGATAATTAGTGAATAACATCCAGAAAGCTCCGAATTAGGAGCAGGCTATCTCCCATTGTAATTAAATAATTTAAAAGTTTTGAAGATGTTTTGCTTTTTCTCTGTAATAATAAAACAGTAGCTTGTACTTGATCCCAACTAAGATATAACTAATCCTTTTTGGCGGCAAAATAGTCCTATTGGGTAAATGAATTTTTAGTAGACTTAAGGTGGCCATACACGGGCCGATGAAAGCTGCCATGTATAGAGCCCTCCGATGGGCTTCCCCAATCGATATCTGGTCGAAAGTCGGGCAGATGTCAATCGGGCAGGGCTAAAAATCCAGTTTGATCACGGACAGCATCTGTTCATTGATGCGGTCCTGCGATCCGACTGCCCGTATTCCTTTCATTATGATCCGATTATTGGGCCATAGGGCCCACTCTCAAGGTGGGCATATCCGGGAGAGATCCGCTTGTGTATAGCCACCTTTAAAGGGATACTGTCATGGGAAAAAACATTGTTTTCAAAATGAATCAGTTAATAGTGCTGCTCCAGCAGAATTCTGCACTGAAATCCATTTCTCAAAAGAGTAAACAGATTTTTTTATATTCAATTTTGAAATCTGACATGGGGCTAGACATTTTGTCAATTTCCCAGCTGCCCCTGGTCATGTGACTTGTGCCTGCACTTTAGGAGAGAAATGCTTTCTGGCAGGCTGCTGTTTTTCCTTCTCAATGTAACTGAATGTGTCTCAGTGGGACATGGGTTTTTACTATTGAGTGTTGTTCTTAGATCTACCAGGCAGCTGTTATCTTGTGTTAGGGAGCTGCTATCTGGTTACCTTCCCATTGTTCTTTTGTTTGGCAGCTGGGGGGGGGGAAAGGGAGGGGGTGATATCACTCCAACTTGCAGTACAGCAGTAAAGAGTGATTGAAGTTTATCAGAGCACAAGTCACATGACTTGGGGCAGCTGGGAAATTGACAATATGTCTAGCCCCATGTCAGATTTCAAAATTGAATATAAAAAAAATCTGTTTGCTCTTTTGAGAAATGGATTCCAGTGCAGAATTCTGCCGGAGCAACACTATTAACTGATTCATTTTGAAAAAAAAATTTTCCCATAACAGTATCCCTTTTTAAGGTATGGAGATCCAAATTAAGGAAAGATCCCTTATCTGGCCCCAGGGACTTGATACAGGTGTTGAGTTATGTATAATTCACGCCAAATGCGTTGGCGTCAATGGGTGTTTTTACTCATGACAAATTCATTAGTAAGTGGGCGTTTTTTGCTCCCATTTTTTCTTGTGCCAAATGCATTGGAGCCAAGGGAAGTTTATCTTGCAAAAAATGCATTGGAGCCAAGGGGCATTTTTCCTTGAGTTTTTTTCTTGCGCCAACTCTATTGGAGCCAAGGGGAGTTTTTTCTTGCACAAAATGCATTGCAGCCAATTGGCATTTTTCCTTGAGTTTTTTTCTTGCACCAAATGCATTTGAGCCAAGCTACATTTTTCCTCAAGTTTCTTTTTCTTGTGCCAAATCCATTCAAGTCAATGGGCGATTTTTTAAATTTTTTGAAATGCACAGACGTCAGTGGGCTTTTTTTTTGTTCTTGAAGGTTTGCAAACAAACTGAATCTGTATCCGGTAAAACAAATTGCTCATCCCTAGCCATGGGCACTGGTGCAAAATCGGAAAACTAGTCGGACCCCCCTCCAGTGTCCATTCTTAGTTAGGAAAGCCAAGGTGATTCCCAGACCCCTCCCTGTAGCCTTCAGTGAGCCAGGATCAAGTGACTTCACCACTGAGCCAAGTGTCGTAGTGTTTGTCTTGAGACGGATGATTCATAGACCACAATTCCTTCTTCTATCCTGATTGTGTTTTATATCTTTAATGTCAGTACAGAGCTATGACTAGACACCAGATGGCTGAGTTGTAAATGTGTGAGTTTTGCTTCTGGTTATTGTTAGACGCACCTTAGCCAGTCATTATTGGGTGGGACAGAGACTCTTTAGACCATGTGGTTTCTAGGGATTTACATCTTGTGGATTATACTATGAATTAAGTATTCCTCTTATGTCAGCTATAAACTCTGAACCCTGATCAATAACAGGCACTGCTCAAACATTATAAACTGGCTGCAACAGCGGAGAAGCTTGGTTCTTCCAGTTTGATGACCGAACTTCTTTTATTTAACTAGTATCAATTGTTCCAATCTTTAGCACTCTTTTTCCCATGGCTGTTATTGTTATTATATTTCTACTGTGAATGGCTCTGAGGGAGAATAGTTCTGTGACAGCCTCTCTGATACATCTGAGCAATAATAGGCCTTTTGGAGATTTCTCTCGGGGGAAGAATGGATGAGATGTGACCTGGTGCCCAACCTCCCCAGCTCCTTCAACTCCGGTGGTCCCATGGGTGATGCACAGGGTGGAAAGTGTCAAGGGAGCAAATCTGCCCTTTATAAAGAGTTGAATGCAGTAGTGAGATTCCTTGGGATTCCATTATAAAATTTGTGTTTATTTTAATGATCACACTTTTCCTACCTTTTATTTTTTTAAAGGGTTTTTTTTGCCTTTAAATGATCTGTTAGTATGATGGAGAGATTGAAATTCTGGGACAAATTGCAATTGTTTTTGATTTTTCATTATTTGTGGTTATTGAATTATTTGGCTATTTATTCAGTAGCTCTCCTGTTGGCAGGTTCGGTACGAAATCATAAATTGACTTGAATGAGAGACTGGAATATGAATAAGAGAGGTCTGAATAGAATAATAAGTAACATAAAGTAAGTATATTTTAGCCCACAGAGCATTTGTTTTTAGATGGAGTCAGTGACCCCCCATTTGAGAACTGGAAAAAGTAAGGCAAAAAATAAATAATGAAGACAAATTGAAAACTTCTATTGATAAGTTCTATTCTATAACATATTCAAAATTAATTTAAAGGTGATCCATGCCTTATAGATCAGTTGCAAACGACAGAAATTCAGAGCAAAAATTGCTTTTCCGTAAACTCGCCTGGAGAACTTCAATGAAGGGACAGATAATAAGCACAGAGCTCCCTCTAGTGGAAATTCAATTGAAACAGGGATTTTTTTTTCTATCATGATTTGAGCAAAATCTTCCAGGTCAGCTCAGTTGAAACAAGACAATCTCATGAGTTAATCTAAGTATAGCATACCATTATCTAAAGCAGTGATCCCCAACCAGTGACTCGTGAGCAACACGTTCCTCACCACCCCATTGATGTTGCTCCCAGTGGCCTGAAAGTTAGTGGGGCTCATTTATCAACACTGGGCAAATTTGCCCATGGGCAGTTACCTATAGCAACCAATCAGTGATTAGCTTTTTGAAACCTGCTGCAAGTAGAACAATGAATGCAGCAATTTGATTGGTTGCCATGGGTTACTGCCCATGGGCATGTCTAGCCTCACTAAAATTAAATATAAATTTAGTGATGGGCGAATTCTTTTGAGAAACTGATTTCAGTGCAGAATTCTGCTGGAGCACTATTAACTGATGTGTTTTGAAAAAAACATGTTTTCCCATGACTGTATCCTTTTATGGATAATGCTGGTACGGTTGACTTTGCAACCTTTATAAAAACCACAATAATTTAACCTCATTGTATATCTTTCATTGAAAAATTTGACTTGGATGGTACTGCCTGGATGTTACATAGTTACATAGTTAAATTGAGTTGAAAAAAGACAAAGTCCATCAAGTTCAACTCCTCCAAATGAAAACCCAGTATCCATACACACACCCCTCCCTACTTTTAATTAAATTCTATATACCCATACCTATACTAACTATAGAGCTTAGTATCACAATAGCCTTTGATATTATGTCTGTCCAAGAAATCATCCAAGTCCCTCTTATAGTCATTAACTGAATCAGCATCACAACATCACCCGGCAGTGCATTCCCCAACCTCACTGTCCTGACTGTGAAGAACCCCCTACGTTGCTTCAAATGAAAGTTCTTTTCTTCTAGTCTAAAGGGGAGGTCTCTGGTACGGTGATCCACTTTATGGGTAAAAAGGTCCCCTGCTATTTGTCTATAATGGCCTCTAATGTACTTGTAAAGTGTAATCATGTCCCCTCGCAAGCGCCTTTTTTCCAGAGAAAATAACCCCAACCTTAACAGTCTCCCCTCATAATTTAAGTCTTCCCTCCCTCTAACCAATTTAGTTGCACTTAGTCTCTGCACTCTCTCCAGCTCATTTATATCCCTCTTAAGGACTGGAGTCCAAAACTGCCCCCATACTCCAGATGAGGATGTGACTGTGAGTGAGTTACAAAACCAGATTGAATGTGTTTATTAGGATTATGCCCTGTGTGTGCCATGGGCACCTGGTTGGAAACCTAAGCTGTGGGCAGAGACACCCCTATTAAATGAATGAGCAAGGATAGCTTGTGGTTTGGAACATCTGCCTTTTTCAAGTGAAACATTCCAGATTAACTACTAAACCACAAAAGGACAAATCAGACTTTTTTTCCTTTCACCGTTCTCTTTCCAGCAGCAACACAGAAGTCAATTGTTCCTTGTTGTTCTGTCAAGGATAAAGGAATCCTGTGGCACACTTTGGAACTTTTAAAGTGACTTCAGATCTCTCTTTGGAGAACAAAGGCATTGAGATGGTATTATAGATTAGTAGCCCTTCCTACTTCAGCCAGGAAAGGTCAGCAATCCACCAGGGCGGCCATTAAAGAGTATCTAGCCGAGAAGGACCAACTGCAAGGATGTTGGAGGGTGCTTTTATCCATGTTTTTTGTTCTCATTAAATAGAGTTTGCTCAGTGTCAGTAACCGTACCGATATATTCTACCCAAATGTAGGATATTGTTACACATTAAAGGGCAAATATACTCTAATGAAGTGAAGCTTATAGGGGCTATAAAGGGTGGACACAATACCACTTAGAAAAATGCTATAAATTCAATATAATCCTTGGATTTATAATGATCTTACTCAGAAAATTCAGCTTTTCTTTTGTTTATAGCGATGTTACTAGGCCAGGCATTGTATCTGTGCAGTTAGTAGTACTGAGAGTATTCAAATAGTATACCAGAAACTAATAGTAAACAGGAAAGAGTGTAAAATGTAAAAATATGGGCTCAAATCAGATTTAAATCAAATTCCGATTTTAAAAAATGATTTCTGGTTTTTCTGTAATAATAAAACAGGAGCTTGTACTTGATCCCAACTAAGATATAATTGATCCTTATTGGAAGCAAAACAATCCTACTGGGTTTATTTAATGTTTAAATTAATTTTAAGCAGACTTAATATATGGAGATCCAAATTATGGAAAGATCTCTTATCTGGAAAAACCCCAGGTCCCCAGCATTCTGGATAATGAAAAAAATTGGGGGAGAACACCCATTGACTTCAATCTATTTGGCATGAGAAAAACTAATGAAAAAACACCCTTTTACTCCAATTGATTTGGTGATAAAAAAAAAACATCTATGGACTGTGATGGAAAAAACACCCATTGACTCCAAGGCATTTGGCATAAGAAAAAAAAAATGAAAGGAAAACGCCAATTGACTTCAATGCCTTTGGCATGAGAAAAAACTCATGAATGAAAAAACACCCCTTTGCTCCAATGGATTTGGAGAGAGAAAGAAAACACCCATGAACTCCAATGGATTTGGCATGAGAAAAAAAATCAAGAAAAAACACCCATTGACTTCAATCTATTTGGCATGATTAAAAACTCAAGGAAAAAACACCCATTGACTCCAATATATTTGGTACAAAAAACACATCTGGGGCTCATTTATCAACACTGGGCAAATTTGCCCATGGGCAGTTACCCATAGCAACCAATCAGTGATTAGCTTTTTAAAGCTGCAAGTAGAACAATGAATGCAACAATCTGATTGTTTGCCATGAGTTATTGCCCATGGGCAAATTTGCCCAGTGTTGATAAATGACCCCCCATTGACTTTAAAGAATTTGCCATGAGAAAAAAATTTGAGAAAATTCAGCCATTGAAAAAATTCAAGAAAAATTGCCTATTTACGCAAAAGTATATGGTGCAAAGGAAGACTTGAAAGGCCCAGTGACTTCAAAGCATCTAGGGTGAAAAAAAGTTTGAGAAAAAAAACCCTTATTGGCTCCAATGCATTTGGTGCAAGAAAAATAGGCATTGAAATGACTTAAATGTATACTGCAAATCTTTGGATGGAGTGAATGCTTTCACTTATCACTAATTTTGGGCCAACATGATGCATCAGATTAAAATTTCAAAACTGCCTGACCCGAAAAATGACCAACATCCATAGTATATTTAACATAGTACATACAACATAGTACATACAACATAGTACTTACAACATAGTGCATACAACATAGTGCATACAACATAGTACATACAACATAGTACTTACAACATAGTACTTACAACATAGTAACTGTACCAAATGAGGTTTCATGTGATTTTATCTGTGAATTTAAAGCCATAGATTAAATCTTGGATAGAAATAGATAGAAATAACTGGTACGACCAAATAGTATTCTCCTGTTTGTTCAATTTGCTGGTCCTTTAAAGAAAGACACTTCCCGTATGATTCCGTTTGGTGTATTCCATATCATTCCAAATCTTGCTTTCCCTTATGGACGCAGACTCTCAGCAAAGCCCCTTAAGTCAAAGGAGGAATTTGATAATTAGGCATTGATTGGATTCCAGTTTATTTTTACAGCTTTGGTATGAAAAACTGTTGAATCGACCGCCTTTTGTAGTCAAGAAATTGAAAGATGTGATTTCCTTTCCTGGCTCCTTTACATTCTGTATTGTAAAGTGGAAGTCACTCGTCTACCATGTGCCAGTTTTTATTACATTACATTTAGTGACTTCTTTTTCTTTGGACTTTTTTTTCGTTAGCCCCCCCCCAAAAAAGGATTTAACCCTATAAGTGCTGTGTAGCCCCATTTATGATCTCCCCTGTCGGCTTTCTGCCATTATGATATAGTTATGCAAGATGTTCTGCTAATGGTCAGTAGAAATGATATGTGAAGCCACTGTTTGGTCGCAAATCACCATGTTTTTTTTTACCCTCAATTGTTTTATGGGGACGGCTTCAGTCCTGAGATGCTCTAAAACTGATAACTGATATTCCCTTCTAAAACCGTTAAGGCTCCCATACACGGGCCGATAAAAGCTTCAGACAGACTGAGTGGGCCGTGTGTGGGGCCATCCGACGGGCTTTCCCAATCAATATCTCGCCGAAAGTCGGCCAGATCTACATCAAGCAGGTTATAAATTCCTAATGGATTGCGGTCGCATCTGTGCATTTATGCGGTCCCGTGATCCGACTGCCCGTATCGGATGCAATATGATGCCATCGTTGGGCCCTAGGGCCTATCATCAGATCAGCCTGATATCGCTCACTTCAATGTGGGCATATCGGGGAGAGATCCGCTCATTTGGTGACATCGGCAAACGTGCGGATCTCTACGTCTATAGCCACCTTTAGATTCTTTCCGTGGGCTATCGCTGTGGTTCTAAAGCCACCACTATGATCAAGAACTCCACTCACTCCTTTACAGCAATTACCCATAAATGAAAAGGCTATATGAATGTCAAATGCAGGGTAAAAGGGGTATTTGTTCATGGTCAGCCAGGACAGGGTGACCCACCATCAATTATTTTATCTTCTTTATCTTTGCCTGAACCATGAACCAGTAATGGAATCTAGCCAGGCATGGGGAGGTCTTCAGTCAATAGGAGGCTGAATCTAGTGGGAGCCAGTATCGACGCAGGGGCATAACTATAGAGGAAGCAGACCCTGCGGCTGCAGGGGGGCCCAGGAGGTGTAGAGGGCCCCATGAGGTACAAATTAATGAGCAATTTCAACTTATATTATAAAACAGAACAACTTCTGTATATGTTATGGGCCCTAAAATTAATTTGCTGTGGGGCCCAGTAACATCAAGTTACGCCACTGTTGTGACGTGAACGTGGTTGCCCCTCCCACATGTCGGCTTATTAGCCTGACTTGCCAGTGGTGAGCATAAAAGGCAACCACAGGAGCAGCTGTTGTCAGTTCTCCTGCGTCATCAACCGAGGGAGGTTGAAGCAGAGTAACTCCGACCCTCCCACCCACCCTAATTTGATAATTAATTTAAAAAAAATAAAATAAAATTATGAAATTTATTTGGAGTGTCGCAATGACTTAAACCTTAGTGGAGGAATAAGTTCAAGCTCTGGGGCCTGGTTATTAAAGGCATCTGCTGAGATGGTAACAAATGGTGGGCCAAGATTTACTGTATGTTGCTTAAGAATTCAGAATTAAGAAAAGTTAAATCAAGTTGGTGACAGTTCTGACAAGTCAGCATGTTACTGTTAATAAGGTTAAACAGGTGCATAAATTTGGGCAACTTAACAGAGATATTACATCAATACTTAGTTGAGCTCCTTTTGTAACAGCCTCTAGACGCCTCCTATAGCCTTTAATGAGTGTCTGGATTCTGGATGTGGGTATTTTTGACCATTCGTCCATACAAAATCTCTCCAGTTCAGTTAAATTTGATGGCTGCCGAGCATGGACAGTCTGCTTCAAATCATCCCATAGATTTCCCATGACATTCAAGTCGGGGACTGTGACGGCCATTCCAGAATATTGTACTTCTCCCTCTGCATAAATTTCTTTGTAGATTTCCAAGTGTGTTTAGGGTCATTGTCTTGTTGGAACATCCAACCCCTGCAGCGTAACTTCAAATTTGTGACTGATGCTTGAACATTATCCTGAAGAATTTGTTGGCTTTAACAAGGGCCCCAGTCCCTGAACAAACCACCCAGCCCCACAGCATGATGGGACCTCCACCAAATTTGACAGCAGGTGGCAGGTGTTTTTCTTGGAATGCGGTGTTCTTCTTCCATCATGCAAAGCGCTTTTTGTTATGACCAAATAACTTTGTCTCATCAGTCCAAAGCACTTTGTTCCATAATGACTGTGGCTTGTCTAAATGAGCTTTTGCATACAACAAGCGACTCTGTTTGTGACGTGAGTGCAGAAAGGACTTCTTTCTCATCCCCCTGCCATACAGATGTTCTTTGTGCAAATTGCGCTGAATTGTAGAACGATGTACAGATACACCATCTGCAGCAAGATGTTCTTGCAGGTCTTTGGAGGTGATCTTTGGGTTGTCTGTAACCATTCTCACAATCCTCCAAATATGCCGCTTTTGTATTTTTCTTGGCCTGACAGACCTGGTTTTACAGCAACTGTGCCTGTGGCCTTCCATTTCCTGATTACATTCCTTACAGTTAAAACCTCTGAGATAGCTTTTTGTAGCCTTCCCCTAAACCATGATACTGAACAATCTTTGTTTTTTGAGAGTTGCTTTGAGGATCCCATGCTGTCACTCTTCAGAGGAGAGTCAAACAGAAACACACCTTGCAATTGGCCACCTTAAATACCTTTTCTCATGATTGGACACACCTGCCTATGAAGTTCAAGGATTAATGAGCTAATCCAACTAATTTGGTGTTGCCTGCAATCAGTATTGGGCAGTTACATGAATTCAAATTTAGTAAAATTACAAGGGTACCCACATTTTTGCACAGCCTGTTTTTCACGTTTTGTTTAATTTCTAACAACTGAATACTGCTTCACTAAAAAATCTTTGTTCAGAAAACACTCCAGTACTGAAAAACATGAAAAACATACCACCGTTATCTTTTTTGCTGAAAGTGGAGTAAATTATTATGTAGGCTGAGAGGGGTTCCCAAACTTTTTCACAAGACTCTATATACCTTCGCCTGCTTGATGGTAGCACTGCCCATCCATTTCTTGTGGAAGTTGAATGCGCCCAACAATTGGACTTTTGCCTTGGGCCCACTGGTACCTTAAAGCAGCACTGGTAAAATGCTATTGGGTTTCTTGCTTGACACCAGATCCCATATGTTCTTATATGATGTTGGTTTGGAACCACACAACATATACTGTATATATATGCAAATAATGCACAGTAATGCCAATTTATTGTATTTTACCATTGTTACATACTTGTAGATGGTACATTGTCCCATTACTAAAGATGGTGACTTCTTCCCAATGGCCAATATATTCTGTTGACTCGTGTTCCCAATTTAATACTGATTACAGTTATATACAGTCATGTTGTGCAACTCATCTCCTAAGTAGTTTGAAGAGACAAAAAAAAAAAACAGAAATGACAACAATCTCAAAAATGCAAGAGCAAAAATATCTTGTTCTACTTAGAACTTTCTCCCCCACCCCTATGAAAACGGGACATCAAAGGAAGCTGGGAATCCACGCAGGCCTACACATGTTAAATTCCATGTAATGTGGGAAGTTTCCCCTCGGATATGATGGGCTGCTTAATACTTTAAGTCAGTCCGAATAAATTTAGTTCAAGAAGAGTGCCCTTTCCATTATATCATAGCTTTTTTTTTTCCCCTCCTCGGTTACAGGCCGGGAAGCTGCTTTACGTTATAATACAAGGGAGGCAGCTGAGCAAGCTGGATGGAGTCCTAAGAAAGAATGTGCTCTGATTTATACAGCAGATGTTGTTCTTGGCTGTGCTGATGTTAGACAAAGTGGGGAGGGGTAGATATAATTGCCTCCATTCATCCATTTAACCCTTCCATTGCCTTTTTTATTCAGTAAGAGTAACTAATAAGGTTTGGGGTATTATGAATATCCAGCAAGGTATCTACGTCACATTGCTACTTGCAGATATGAAGTTCAGGAAACTGGGTGGCAGTAAAACATAGTTTTAGACTTTGCACCTGATTAAACACGTGGCTGTTTTTTTGGACTAAGCGCCCAGTTCATTCAGACTGCCCATTTGTGCTGCACAGGGCAGTGTTGATAAGAAGAGAAGCTCAGCACGATGGAATGTTCTGGTAATTCTTGCCAGTTACTTGTATGTTCCTGCCACCTATATGAGCCCTTTCGAAAGCTGGTCCACAATCAGATATCCCATGGAGAATTCATATAGTCCACTATGGACACGGGCAGCGTCCAGGACAGGACTGGGATTCCAGATAGGCCCTGGCATTTCTAGAACACAGAGGCCCAAACAGCCCCCACCATAGTCACTTTCTATGGTATCTCATGGCAGCCCCTCTGGCATTTGCCAGAACCCACAGATTGCCAGTCCGGGCCTGGTAGCGTCAATCCGTGGCCCCTTCCTTCTAACTAATCATTGTCACCCCCTTTAAACACTCAGCCAGACACCTCTTTTGGAATGAAAAGGCAGCAAACAATTTATTTGTAGCGCTATAGTAAATGGAGTGCACCTTACTCTACTATAAGCTCCACTCCCAATAAATGTGCTCTGGGTGAGACCTTAAAATCTTAGGGAGTGAGCCCTCGCAGCAGTGTGGAGGCAGGGTGTAGTGCAACTGTAACTGTATTCAGGGTGCAAATAATTGGGCGTCAGTGGTTCTTATAACTTAACCATAGAACAGATTTATTGAACATACAATCCTCAGTGGAGTGTACATAAAGGATAGCATGCAGGATCATACATCACATTGGATAGGCAATACTCACAGCACCTTTGGTCAATATAAGTTCCCTCGTGAACGAGAACAATGTATGCATCCTTGAAGAGGTACAGCCAGCTTTCAGCCTTTTCCCTGAGGGGAATACACTACCCTAGGTCTGTACACTTAGTCCCTACTTCTGGGCAATTAGTACCCGGGATCTTAATCCCACTCCTCGGAGGAGCCTCAAGATGCTCAGCTAAATATCCTGACTGTCTGTCACTCCTAGAGTGACCTATAAAAGTGAGCAGCCTATTCTTACTAGACCTGACCTGTCTAGGTTCCACTCAAGCTCTGTCTCCTGCTCAGGCTAGAGCCAGCACTAGTGATGGGTGAATTTACTCCCCAGGCGCACATTCGCCGGCATCCGTTTTTTGGAAGCCGGTGCATTTTCTCAAAAAAAAACGGATGCCGGCGTCAAAAATGAGAAAAAATGTGTGAGATTATGAGCCACTGGTTGGGGATCACTGCCCTAGAGATCTATAATACCCCAGAGATACATTAATTAAGTCTAGAAATGGGACCAAGTGAGATAAGTATCCAGTCAAGCTAGTTTACATAAATGGAGTTTCTACAGCAGCAAAAGACAGTCAGGCTTGTGTAGCGATGTAGCCTAAGCTCTGCAAATGAATGCTAGGGAGGTTATCACTCCATTTACACACATTCCTGTACTGGTATTTGCACAGAACCCTCCCTCTGTGGTCTGGAATGCAATCCATACTCTCCAGGGGGCAGATTTACGAAAGGGCGAAGTGACTAACACTGGCGAAGATTCGCCATCATTGCTATTTTCACCGATTTACTAACCGGCGCAGGCGTCACTTCGCTAGATGCACTGTATCACCAGGCGAATTTTCGCAAATTCACTAAGATGCGGATTTTACTGAACGTTACCTGTTTCACCAGGCTTGCCTTCGCCAGCTCAGACCAGATGAAGTGCATTGGAGTGCAAAGATTTTCCTCATTCTTCTGTTACTTACATCATATTTTTAGTGGAAAAAGTTTCTAAGTCCAAAATACGCTGGCGTCTTTTCCTTTTTTCAGAGTGATAGCCTGCAAAAGTCCTTAAAATTTTTTTTGGGTAACCGGGTTCCCCCATACATTTCCTAACATATGGAACATAAACTATACACTGGGCTCATGTGTAGGGCATTATAACAACTCTACTGTCTTTATTAAGGTTCCCTGGACTTGTGTAATGTTATGTATTTGCTTCAACATACACGTCCATTCAACTTTAAATTTCCCGCCGAATGCAAATTAGCCTGAGCGAGGACCTCTAACGAAGTTGTGCTAGGCAAAATTGAACGCTATCGCATCTTTGGTTTAATTTGCTTGCATTGCCAAAGTAACACTAGCAGAAATTCGCCATCGTTCGGCATCCTGAATGTAACTTCCCATTATATTAAATTAGCGTTGTCTGAGCAAATTTTCGCCTGGTGAAGTGTTGCGATGGTTGCGAAGCTGTAGCTGGCGAATTTTCACCACTTTACCCCCAGGTAGGGTTGCCACCTTTTCCTTAAATTTTTACAGGCTGGTTGTGACATAAAAGGGGGCATGGCCAAGTCGCATTGAAGGCCACAAGGAGGACAAAAGTTACGTTTCGAGCTTAAGGGTATTAGAAATTTACCGGCAGCTACTTGCCGGTAAATTTGTAATGCCGGCCCCTGGCCTTGGTATTACACCGGCCAGGTGGCAACCCTACCCCCAGGAGTGACCCAAAGAGGCATTTATTGGGCAAAATGGCATTACACGTTACAGCATACCGCTGGAGCAATTATATTATGCAGGGTCATATTGTGGTCACACAGCTCATCCAAACCTGAACCATTTTACATAGAACACCATGTGCCACAACTTTCAGATCCAAGTCTGATAGTGATGGGATCTATTCTAAAGAATCGGCCTGGCTTGACATTATAGAGCACAACAATGCTCAATCTCCCATTACAAAAGTTTCCAAACAGCAGCACAAAATAAAAGATGATTTTCAGTGTTTCACTTAAAATTTTATTTGAAAGATTATATTTTTTTCTTAGCTTAAATAAATGTTTCTAGAAATGGTTGACTTATCCGTAGGGCAGAACTGCTGTGGGAACCTAAGCCACAATCTGATTCTCCCAAGCTTAACTGCCAAAGGGACAACCACAGTTCCCGGCGCTATACCACAGACACTCGTTTTGGAAATACTCACAGCATTGTGTTCTGGATCTTAAGCAGAAGTGGAAGGGCACACCAAGAAATTAATCCAGCAAGTACTGAGTCTTCTAGTTTTTTTTTTTTAAATGGGCACTTGCTAATATGACAGAGAGACCTGTTATTCCCATAGAGTGACCTGAGACAATATATTATATAAAGCCCTTTTGCAGGAAGATAAGCCTTAACCTACTGAGCTTGCAATTGTGTCTGGAGGCACAGGGATTTAAGGCGACCTACTTATTTTAAATATGAGCTGGACCAGGTTTGGGTTACAAAGTTTCTGTTTCCAGTGATTGGAAGAACTACATTGGCTCAACAAAGCCCTGTTCTGTGATTCCTTTTTAGGGCATTTAGGGTGAAATTAGATATTGTTTAAGTAAAATTATCTATTTGGGCAAGAGTTCGAAAAAATAAATATTTACACTTAACACTCGGCACATTGCTACCAGTTGCAAAGATGAAAGGAGGGTGACCTCAGTCTCGTGGTGCACAATTATGCAATAAAAAGGGTGTGAGGTTAGATGGACAAGTCATGGACACAGATGGACATAAAGTCATGCCTCATGCCTCACAACCAGATTTACTTGACCTTGTACCTAAATGGCCTAATGAATTGCCTTAACATTTAGCATTTATTACACCGGAAATGTTTCTTAAGCTGGCCATAGACGCAAAGATCCGATCGTACGAATCATCGTACGATCAGACTTTCCCATCTCCCGACCTGCCACTAACCATTCAGATCAAATAAAGTAGTAAAAGAACAGATCAGGCGATGTTCTGCCCCTGACAGCAATCGTACGACAGTTATGTCCAACCAAAGCTGGTGATAAGTCTCCCTCTGAAAATTGTATGATCGGCAATACACGCAGAGATATTATTGGCAGCCGACAGAAATCTTTTAACCTGTCCGATCGACCAAACGACCGATCTCCGCCGGACTAAAAATTACGGGATCTCCACACACGGTCCGAAAATCGTATGAATCCTTGATTCGTACGATCAGATCTATGGCCAGCTTTATTCCTATAGTTTTACAATATTGGTGCTCCCTGTCTAGCAACCAAAAAGGTTGCCCATATGCTTCCACTCATGAGATGTATGCTAAACATCATTATTAAATACAGAATTGTGCATGAGTGGAACAGAACTTTGCATAGGGATACATCTTATGGAGAACATAGTGGGGAGTTCGTGTGGGACTGCGCTCCCTAGGGGTATTAAAGTAATTTTGGGTGAGAATTGGAAATAATAGCCATTTGCCCTCCTAGATACACCTGATAGCCCAGCTGGAATGTCAGTTATGGTGAGATTTGAGGGAAATATGTATTTACTGCCTAGATATTTTTGAAACTATGATTGAATGAACCTGATATTATCCTACACCTGTACTCATTTTATGAGCTAAGTGGGCCCTTGCCAAAGTTTGGACCTTCAAGTTGAAGAAGTTTGACAACCACTGTTGTACGGTATCAGATGCGGCCCAAAAACACAGATACCGTCCGCTAGTTCAGGCCAACAGCCTGAATTATCAAGACAGTAGAATGTCAAGAGGAGCTTCATCTTATCTGCACTTCTTCACCTATAGACCATACATAGGCCAATATGGTGCATCAGCATATGACATTTCCAAACCTGCCCAATCAATGAATTACTTTTTTATTAGTATGTGTATGGCCAGCATTAAGGTGGCCATACATTATAAGATGTGCTTGTTTGGCGATGCTGCCAAATGAGTGGATCTTTCCCCCATATGCCCACCAAACGCAGGGCAATAACAGGCTCATCCGATGATTCGGCCCTAGGGTCAAAGATGCAGGGGGGGTTGTGGGAGCACGCCACATTGCTAAGTAAAAATGTATATAAATATAAGGGAAGTGCTACTGACATGTCCAAATAGGTCAGTGCACATTCCCTGGGCCCCTGTCTAGGTAGTTCAGTAGATATGCAAATGCATGTGTTAACTAAGACAGGGGTTTTTAGTTACAAAGTTATGATCATAAAGTTGAAAAGCCACCATACCACGTCAAGGTAAACCCCACATGGCGGTCCCTAACTTGTTTACCTACCAGTCACATTATTGAGGATCCTATGTCTCTCTGCATAATAGCATTAGTAGAAGTCTGCTGAATCTTGGTTTCTATCTATGGGCTGAATCCTCCCCCGCTACTGACTCGCAGCTTTTAAGAGAGAGTGATTGCCCAAACCAACGCCCATTTTTTGAAAAAATGTATATATATATGTGTTAAAGGGTCAAAGATGGCAATGGGCGCTGGTGGAACAAGGACCACATCAACTATCAGATGCGATTGCAAGGGAAAATCAAACTGCCCAATCAATATCTGGCCAATTTTTGGCCAGAAATTGATCGTGGAGACCCTTTGGAACGCCCCATACACGGGCAGATAAGCTGACAAATCGGTCTAAAGGACTTTTAGTGTTTCATCAATCAAGGGAGGCATTTATGGACTGTCACCAAACTAAAAAGTAAAGTGGAGCAACTAAATGCTGTGTGTGTCATTTCACCAATGTATGAGATAGGTGGAGACTGAAAGGGGCCACCGATAGGAATTCATCTGGAACCTATTCCCTCCACCACTCAGTGGAGAGCAGTTCCCGACTGAGCCACATATGCGCCCAACATGTTCTGAATATGCAGAAACAGTGTCAGAAAAGTGATTTACTTAAGTATTGAAAATGTTACAGTCCATTTTTTGTGCCTCTATAGGTTTGGTATTTCCTTTTTGTCATGTGGCCCTGTCTGTCTGTCTGGTATGGATCTGTCTTGTATGGCTGAGTGTAATAAGTCACAAGAGCTCTGGATCCTCTTTGTCAAACCAGTTGCTGATAACTCTGTAAGACATAGAACCTTAAAGGGAGTAATATGCTGAGTTATCACAAAGGCTGGATATCTTAGGCTAGTGGTACACTTGGAAGGTTATTTACTAAAACTCAAATTAATCTTATTTTTTTTTATCAAAACAAAGTCGACCAAACTCCCTTCCACAAATTTAACTCGTTTATCAATATTTTTTCTTGAAAAAGTCTTATTGAAAAAAAGTCACAATAAAATTGAGCGTCAATTCGTATCGTACGTTCAACGCTCCAAAAACTCGACTTTATCGAATTATTGCTTATTATTGGATGAAAACCCAGACTTTTTCAGATAACCCAGCACAGATCATGATGTCAAGAAACAACTTGAGGAACATCTGCCATTGACTTCTGTCATGACCTCGACAGGTTTGAGATGGAGAATTTTTGGATTCGGATTTTTAGCAGCTTTGGGGTTTGATAAATCTCTAAAAATTAGAGTTTTTTTCCCCAAGAAGAATTAGAGTTTTCCCATTAAAAGCTTCAACCAGATACATTCGAAGTTTAATAGATGGGTCCTTGGTGTTGGCGTAGAAAAACAGGAGGAGAAAATACCAAGCGTGCCAATAACTTTAAGTAACAAAAACTTTACAGCAGTAACTGACATGCATATATAATTTTAAAGAGAATATTCAGAAGTAGGAATCATTGAGATGATTTGTGGCTGTTTTATCAACACTGGGTAAATTTGCCCGTGGGCAGTAAGCCTATAGTGAGTGCAACCATTGTTTTTTCTTTCAGCCAGCTGCAGGTGGAACAGTGCATGTGTAGGGGACTATTAAAGTGTTCCCCATTTATTGTGCAATCCCCTAAAGTTTGGCCACTGAAGGCCACTTAGTTTATGGAGGGGTAATGCTCTTCCTGAGTCAAAGTAAGACACCTAGTTTCCCTAGTTTAGCCACAAGGTGCCTGTGCCAATATATATATAAAGATGACCCATATGGTTCTAAGCGCTTTTTGCCAGAGACCCCTCTAGGTGGAAGGGAGTCAAAAGTTGAACACATATTAGTGCAAGACTTAGTGAGCTGGCAGCTATCTCCTGTCATAGGTCTTTCTAGGAGAGATAGTTAGGCTCAGGCCTATTTATCTGAGTAGGCTTGGACTCCACCAAGGAGTATTAGAGGGACTGCTTCCCCAGTGGCATTGTTGCCTAGAGAAGGAACCAGTATGCAGGTCATAGGGGCTAGATAATTCCCCACATGGGTTCCACTTAAAGAGGAGCCCCCAGAGGAAGCGACAGAACTCTGGGTGGACTGGATGATGTTCCTCTTTATCAGTTCTATAGAAGGGAATGCTCTGCTCTCTACTACTGAATGAGTGCACCCTGTATTATCTCATTGATCTCCTTCATGGAATACATTCTGGTTAAGTTCTAGAAACAAGTGGCACCAATTTTTGGGAAATACAGTTCAACAACACCCTGCTTCCACGAGGGCTGATACCCGAGTGTATTGAGTCTCATCAAGAGCAAACATATGGTAAAGCTCGTCCAATAAAGGTGGCACTCCAATTTACTATAGCCTTAGACATGCATCCATTTGATTGGTTGCCATGGGTTTCTGCCCACGGGTATATTTGCCCAGTGTATTCTCCCATGAGAGGCAGTTGCTTGACAACGTTGAAATCTCTTGATGTCATTCATCCTGTGAGCCATAAACTCACCACTTCCCGTTGACAACATTGGAAAGTATTCAACAGTGACCCACCCCCCCATGCTGAACGCGTTTTACAGATGCAACAACTCAATGTGTCACAGGCTTTGAACTTCTAACTGACTGTCCTCCAGTGCGGCAGTTTCTCGTTTGTGGGTTAAAAGTTAACAAATGCCCAGAATCTAAGGAAGTGAACAGTAAACTTTGAAGCACATAGTTTCTGCTATGGTGTAGCACCTCAGGCATGCAGAAAGGTGGCCCCAATAGATCCGTTTTCTACTTTGTAACACTAAGACCCAGCAAAACACACACATAGGTTACAGTTCCTCCTTAAATATTACTTTTTGTTTAGCTTTGCAGATTGCAAGATCAAGGTCTAGTCCTGGATGAATGCATGAAAAGGTCTCACGGCATTCAAAAGGATCCACCTTAAGTGATGACTCTGAAATCTGGCCACATATGAAACAGATCAAACCGTGAATTATCCTGTGTTATGGTCGGGAGGCCTAAAAGAAGGGAGCACATGGCAGCTGGAAGATAAGCGCTGAGAGGAAGCTCAATAAAAAAAAATAATAAAGGCTCATGCAGAGAACTGCCATTTTATCCTTATGCAGAATATGCACTATTCTCTATCTTGGCTTTTCTGAAATGAAGTAGCTTCTAGAACCAAGATTTTATATATATTATATATATATATATATATGATATATATATATATATATATATATATATAATATATATATATATATATATATATATATATATATATATATATATATATATATATATATATATATATATATATATATATACACAATATCAAAACAGGGGGTTGTGGGAGCACTCTAAAGGCTTTAAAGTATATATAAGTATAATAAATGCTATTGCATATGTACCCAAAACAGGGGTTATTTTGTTACAAAGTTATGATCATAAAATTGATAAGCCACCATACCACGTCAAGGTAAACCCCGAATGGCGGTCCCTAACTTGTTTTATATTTTATGTGCATTTTAGCATTACCTGTAATCAATGTCCGTTGAACGCTGTTTTTTCACTAAGGGCTAAATCCTCCCCCATATATATATAATATTTCAAATTACGTAAAGATCTGTTAACCGGAAAACCCAAGGTCCCGAGCAAAAGAGTCGCACATATAAAAATTGTTGCACGCGTCAAAATTATTTACACGCCCATTGACTTCAATGCATTTCGTGAATTTTTTGAAGTTTCACTAATTTTTTCGGAGTTTCTCAAATTTTCTGGGCGAAACAAAATGGGAGAGATTCGCTCATCGCCACTAGTAACCATAGCAACCAAGCAGCAAGTAACATTTAGCCGATTGAAAGCAAAGATATGATTGGTTGCAACTGGTTACTACATGAGGGCAAATTTACATTACCCCAGATAACATGCACTTGCTTTAGTGAGGGCCGGCTCCTTGGTGGCGGGCGCCCTTAATTTAAATCCATGCATGTTGCCTAGGTAACAGTATCTGGTAAATTTAAATGTGGGAGGGGGTTATCTGCGGGCTGGATAGTTTTAGGCGACACATAGGTGAGCTCTGACTTTGTACATGTGATAAGGAAGCTCCATGAGAACTTATGTAGACTGATGAGGAAAGCATTGGAAACACCTGGAGAATATACAGTACAAGATCCATACAAGTAGTGCTGGGGTCAGATAGATCTCTGAAGGCTTAAAGGTGAACCAGAGGCTTTTCACAGCCACACTGCGATGTGGGGGGAAATTTGCTAAAGGGCAAAGTGGTTAACGCTGGCGAAAATTCGTCAGCGTAAAGTCATTTCGGCACTTCGCCGATTTACTAACGGTAGCTTCGCTGGTGTAATTTCACACTCTAACGCCAGGCGAATTTTCAGTCTGGCGAAAGAGTGTTACTACGCAGATTCACTACGTTTTTGATTTTACTGACTGTTACCTCTATCACCAGACTTGCCTTCACCACCTCAGACCAGGTGAAGTGCAATAGACTAGATAGGAGTTCCTCAAAAAAAGCTGAAAATTTTTCTAAGTCCCAAAAAACGCTGGCGTTTTTTCCTATTTAAAGGGTGAAAGACTGAAAAAGATCGTAAATTTTTTTTTTTGGAGTACCCTCTTTCCCCCCTACATTTCCTAACATATGGCACCTAAACTATACACTGGGCACATGTGTAGGACAATATAACAACTCTTTATTTTATTAAGGTTCTCTGGCCTTGTGTAGTGTAATGTATTTGCTGCATCATATAAGGCCATTGTACTTTAACTGCACGCCGTATGCTAATTAGCCAACGCTAGCGTAACTTCGAACTGCTGAGCATAATTTTGATGGCGTCATTTCGCCAGTGTTCGGTACCCTGTGCGCAACTTCGGATCTTTGTGAATTAGCATTGTCCAGGCGAATTTATGCCTGGTGAAGTGTTGCGATGTGTGCGAAGCCTGCGCTGGTGAATTTTGGCCGGTTAGTGAATTTGCCCCGTGGAATGAGGAAAGAATAAGTTTCAAAACTGAGAAACCAAAGACCTCGTGGGTAGAATGTGGTCTAATGTCCCAGACAGTGTTCTTTATGCTATTCCTGGTGCCACTACTCATTACAATGCAATGTTTTTCTGCTACTTTTTTGTATTGAATAAATGCATCATCCACCATGGCTGTTCCTATAATGGTCATTTAATCAGTAAATGGTCTACAGTTCTCTCAGTGTCTTTGTTCTTATAATCATTTTAAAATTATGGAGCTACCTGTCTCATATTCATGAATATAGAGAATTTTACTTACCTACTTGACGTAAATTCCTTTTCTTCTAGTCCCGACATGTCAGTACACATGGGCATTGCCCCTCCCAGACCTGGAGGTAGGACCTATAACATAGCCAATCAAAATGAATCATGACCTATAAGACCACATGACTTCCTCCTCACCACAGTTATACTTTTGCCATAGCAGTACAGTAACCAAAATAAATAATTGGGATGGGAAACCCTGTACTGACATGTCGGGACTAGAAGAAAAGGAATTTACGTCAAGTAGGTAAGTAAAATTCTCTATTTCTTCTACGTCCCTCCATGTCAGTACACATGGGATCTACCAAGCCATGCACCGAAAACAAGGGGTGGGAATAACCAACATAATGCAAAAACCAAACTGATGCTAAGGAGGCCCTGAGAAAAGGCCAGCATCACATCCATCCAACAGGGGAGCTGATAAATGTATATCTCCTGAAAAGGGTAGATAAAAGGCACAAGAACAACATGTCCTAGGACATGGTAAACGATTAACAAGAGCTACAAAATCAACCACAAAATTACAGAGACCGGTACTTGAGGATCAAGCATTGCAGATTAAGAATAAACATATTCTGTTTAAAAAGGTTCCCTCAGCGACTAGAGGGATACCTGCAATATGGTTATCTGACAAAACCCCACCTGGGGAAGAACAAAAATCCTGCAACTGTTAAAACAAAAAAGGTGCCTTAGGACAAAACCAGAATGATGGCAATAGCCATGTCAGAACTAAAACACCCTAGAAACCACCAGGAAATCAATCAGATCAGAAACTAAACACAACTTGAATGCATCTATCACCAGTGCTGGAGAAATACACGATCCTCAGCAATAGCGAGTGACCCTAAAAAGACTTGGCCCACATTAGCCTGGTCCTGCATCTTATGGAAGCAGCTCAAACCAGTGCTGACCGGAGTCACCTCTACACCAGAGATCAGTCCAAGATCCACCAACTCCATGCTAATAATACCTAATGAAGACTTAACTAAATGAACACCAACTCTGGGTTATCATAAATCAGCATATCATTGTAACCATTGTAGAGCCATGCTGGTACGGCCCAGTAGCTCCACCAACCACCAAATCTAAACTGGGTATACAACAGCACAAGGATAAGCTGCTGAACCAACCAATGTGACTTAAAGCTATCTACCAGTAAGCTATGCTGTTGCCCCAGCCAACTGCTACATAAGCAAGCAATGGGACCCAAGCCAATTACAGTTCTAGAAAACACCCACAAAAGCCGAGGCCACTACAGCTCAAGCTGCACAATGCTACAGTTTATGCAAAAACTGAACCAAACCTGTGACCATACATAGAAGCTACTGAACCAGCCAACAGCTGGGATCACAATCCAAAATCAGGCATGCCAGAAGCTTATAGCCTACAAAAACTGGTACCAACCAGCAATGATGCACAATCCACTGGCAGAGAGCCAGCCACCATACATGCAACCAGTGGTGGACCAGCCAGCTATTATGTATTCCAACATAGATGTGCAAGGCCATTGTCACACTAGCAGGCCAAGATGCCCTTCAGCTGAAGTGTTTGCAAAAAACCAGAGTGGAATTCGAATACACAAGCAATAGTAAATAAGCCAGCTATTGTGAATGCCACCCTTAGGGACAAGGTAACCAACTGCACTAGCACCTGACACAAAAGTCAATTTCCATACATGCAACAACGGAGCACGTCAGTTGTTGAACTTGCAAAACCCTGGTCCACAAGCCAGCCTTATTGATAATAAGTAGTGATGGGCGAATTTGCGCCGTTTAGCTTCGCCGAAAAATTCGCGACTTTCGCGCGAAATTCGCGAAACGGCAAAAAATTCGCGAAACGGCGCCGGCGTCTCGTTTTTTACGCCGGCGCCCGTTTTTCCGACGCCGGCGCCCTTTTTGACGCCGGCGTCCGTTTTTCGAAAAAAAAATTTGACGCCGGCGAATTTTTTTCCGCGAATTTTCGCGGGAGTTTCGCGAATTTATTCGCTGGCGGCGAATCGCGCAAATTCGCCGCGACTTCGCGCCTGGCGAATAAATTCGCCCATCACTAATAATAAGCAGTGGCATACAAGACCAAAAACAATGCATGTAAGGCAGAAGAAAAGGTTAGCTGTAAGCCAACAACATATGACCAACCACAGCTGCTGAATACCAATCAGCAACAAAATTAGCTATGGGCTGTGAAACTCAGAGCAAACACCAGCTGATGGTACAACCCATGCTAGATCCAACCAAATAGTCAATCATGCCTACTGCTGGTGTAACCAGAACCATACCTGCAAGGATTGCAGACAAGACAAAACCGATGGCTGTTGTCCTGCCAAGGATTGTCGCAAGGCAAACAGACATGCCCACCAAGGGCCACAGCAAGAATAGTGACCATGCCTATCAGCCGCCACAGCCTGGCTGGTGACCTATGCACCATAGGTCACAGCCAAGACTGGCAGCCACAAGCCCACAAGGACTATAATAAAAACTAGTGGCCACCTTAGCCAGGGGCCACAGAAAAGGCCAACAGCCCAAGAACCCTGGTAAAAGGCAAGCAAGCACCTAAATTAAGGGCCATGAAAACAGGCCCGCAGCCATAATAACCCAGGTAAAAAGTACAACCAAACAAATGTGCCAAGGGTAAAAGACCACATGAGCCAAAGGCTCGTGCAACAGGCCAGCAGAACAAGGGCCCTTGTAAAAGGCCAGCAGACCCAGGAGCCGAGGACCATGGTAAAAAGCCATGGACCAAAACAAGGGCTCTAACCCAAGCCAAGGGCCATAATGAAAGCCAGAGGCCACACAAACCCAGCTCCCTGGCGAGATGCCCGAGGCCACACAAAGGGCCATAGACTACAAGCTGGCTTCAAGCATGTTAAGGTGCCAATAGACACAACAGTAAGTGCCCTTTAATCTACCAACAATTAAAGAAGGGAAACCTACAGTCACAAAAACTCAGTAGATGTAGTACAACTACAACTGAGCTCCCAACAAAAACCACCAGATGGGAATAGAAGGCCTACATCACACAAAAAGACACCATATAACTCGGAACACTGCCTGTTAAGTGTGGAAACATCATAGGAAAAAATGGGGCACAATGCTGCTACAGCAGAACAAACCCCTAGCTGGTCCTGGAAATACCAGGTGTAATAAGAGCACACTTACCTACTGTGTCTGCACAGAGAACTCGGGCTCACAAACCTAAGACCTCAGATGACAACTATACAAGAAGTCAGAGGAATACAGGCACCTAACCAGATAATATGCGCTAGACAGTAGGAATAATCCAGACAGATCCTTGGTGGCAGACTGCTTCTAAGGAGCAGACTCAGGGGAGTAACTAAAGAGGAAGCAGACCCTGCGGCTGCAGGTGGGCCCAAAAGGTATAGGGACCCATGAGGCCCAAATAAAGAGCAATTTCAATACGTATTGGTAAAAAAAGCACAACCTCTGGATATGTTAGGGGCCCTAAAATGAATTTGCTGTGGGGCCCAATGACATCAGGTTACAGCACTGAGCAGACTCAATGTAAGGAAGGAAGGAAGGGGCTACCATACTGCTTCAGCAGTGCAAGCCTGCAGCCAACCCTGCAAGCACCCAGTGTAATAAAAGGCAAATATAACCTCTGTGTCTGCACAGAGGACAATAGAAACAGTAGCAAACTGAGGAGTATCTGCACATTACCCGATAGCAATGAAAAGTCCGCAGGTTGGAAACTTCAGCTAGAACTCGTATAGGTTTCAGCGGAGGGACATAATTAGCTTATTAACATGCAGACTTAGTACCTTGTGTAACTGCATTTTGCACAGAGGACTCCAGCTCACAACATACGACTTCATATAATATAAGAAGGAACACAGGCAGCTTACCAGATAGCTCAGACTTGTCAGCAGGAAAATCCAGTCCAGTGGAACACTACTTGTTAAGAGCAGACTCATAAGAAAGGAAGGAGGTGCCATACTGCTTGAGCACATGAGCCAATATAACCACTGTGTCAGCCAAGAGGATGCAGGTTCACCCATATAAAACTTAAAATATTAAACAGCAATAGCAAAGGGGCCAAAGGAACACCTGCACCTTACCAGCTAGTGATTAGTTAGCTTGATGGAAACTCCAGCCAAAGCCCTGATAGCTTTCAGCTGAGGGACATATTAAGCATATTAACATGCAGATTTCCCAGTGAAATTAATGTTTCAAATACACAATGGATACCGAGAAATCAAAATCTCTGGATTCAGGTACCACACTGCTTAGGCAAAGGGATTCACCAGCCAGTACTTAAAGTGTAGCAAGAGCCAATACTGTATTTTGCACAGAGGACGCCAGCTCACAACATGAGACTTCAGATAATCCAAGAAGTCAGGGGAACACAGGCACCTTACCAGATAGCTCAGGCTTGTCAGCAGGAATATCCAGGTGGAACACTGCTTGTTAAGAGCAGACTCATAAGAACGAAGGAGGTGCCATATTGCTTGATCAGTGCAACCTCTAGCCCTTCCTGTAGGTGCCTTAGTAACATGAGCCAATATAACTTCTGTGTCTGCACAGAGAATGCAGGTTCACTCATACAAGGCTTAAAATATAAAAGCAATAGCAACGGGGCGAAAGGCACACCTGCACCTTATCAGAGTGGCTAATTAGCTGGATGGAAACTCCAGCCAAAGCCCCAATAGCTCTCAGCTGAGGGACATAATTAGCTAATTAGCATGCAGACTCCCCAGTGCACTACACACAGTAGATAATGAAGAATCATACTCACCAGCTTCAGGCAGTTATAACTAGCCCATATGCATACCCACGGCCCTTTTGCAGAAGTTCTGTAGAGTTCTGTAAAGTCTCACATAACTCAAAAGAAAAGGGGAGTCCAAAAATCTCACAGGTAACAATGTGGGAAGCCCACACCTGTGTCTGTTCCCAAAAAAGCACTAGATTGAATCCTGTGCCTCGCTGGGCATATAGCAGGGGGGCTGTTTAGCACAGGGCTAGGACCATGGGTATGCCCACACCTGCACTTCTTCCCAATAAGCGATAATTTACAGATTATGCGTCTTGAGGCATCAGGTAAATTCTTCTTCATTACCTGGGAATCATCCCTCTGTGTCCACACAGAGGTAAAAAATAAGCATAAATAAATAAATAAATAAAAATACCGAAGAAAAAAACAAAAGGCTCACAGGTAATAATGTGGGAAGCCCACAACTGTGTCTCTTCCCAAAAAGCACTAGATTGAATCTTGTGCCTCGCTGGGCATATAGCAGGGGGGCTATTTTAGCACAGGGCTAGGACCATGGGTATGCCCACACCTGCATTTCTTCCCAATAAGCGATAATTTACAGATTATGCGTTTTGAGGCATCAGGTAAAATCTTCTCCATTACCTGGGAATCATCCCTCTGAGTCTACACAGAGGTAAAAAATAAATAAACAAAAAGAAAATACAAAAGAAAAACAAAAAACAAAAACTGTGTTTGATTTCTCTCAAAATTCAACAAAAAATAAAAAGTGAGGAGGGAGATCCTACCTCCCTGTCCAGTAGGACAAAAAATAACTGTGGTGAGGAGGAAGTCATGTGGTCTTATAGGTCATGATTCATTTTGATTGGCTATGTTATAGGTCCTACCTCCAGGTCTGGGAGGGGCAATGCCCATGTGTACTGACATGGAGGGACGTAGAAGAAAGTTCTATTCCCTTTTCATATCTTTCCCTTACTCCTCCCTTATATATTAGTGGGGGAATGTAATAAAAGTCGGCAACGGAAAAAATATTCGCAATGCGAAAAGTTATGCCTCTGTGCGAACAAATTTGCCTTTGCGTGAATTTAATATAGCTTTTGCGAAGCCGGAAACTGTTTAGCGACCACTTCCGACGCGAGGTTTGCGAATTTTATAGTTAGCGCCAGTGAATGTAATAAAACTTCTTACTGAAAAAGTTATGTTTGCTCCAAAAGATTACAACACCTTCAAGCACTTCTTAAAATGGGCAATGCGCAATTAAAATTCGCAATGTAATAACAGTTTAAGGAAAAGTATTACATTGAGAAACTAGACTTTTTATTCTAATTTGTGCTAATTGTGTTGCTTTTATTACATTCCCCCAATAGTCTTCTCTTCTTTTGCCTGCATTATCTTCATTTCATGTTTTGTTTGTTGTTTTCTTTTGTTCTTTTTCTCCATCTTTTGCTTTTACTTTCTGTATTTCACCAGTTCTTTTTTTACTTTATCTTCTCTTTTTGACTCTTGTGTCTTTCCCTGTTTTCTTCTCCAACCTTCTTCTTTTTGTTTCTCTTCCCCACTCTTCTATCTTCTCCAACCCACTTTTCTTTCCCACAATCCCATTCTGTTGTTTTCTGAATACGCTTTTCCTTTTCTCTTTTCCTCTTCTCCCACTCTGTTCTTTCTCCGTTCTTAATACTCAGTGCTGAACCTGGTTAATCGAATTCAAAGTCGAAGTTGTAGTATCCTATTCGATGGTCGAAGTATCCAAAAAATTGCTTCGAATTTTGTTACTTCAAAAATTCCCTTGAATTCACTTCGACCCTTGATAAATCTGCCCCGTAATGTATAAAGGCTGGAGTGACTGGATGTCTAACATAATAGCCAGAACACTACTTCCTGCTTTTCAGCTCTCTAACTCTGAGTTAGTCAGCGACTTGAAGGGGGGCCACGAGGGACAGAACTGTTCAGTGAGTTTGCAATTGAGCCTCAGCATTCAGCTCAGATAAGATTCAAAAGCAACAGTTATGATCCATGTGCCCCCCCTCAAGTCACTGATTGGTTACTGCCTGGTAACCAATCAGGGGAAACTAAGAGAGCTGCAAAGCAGGAAGTAGTGTTCTGTTCTGTTATGTTAGACATCCAGTCACTCCAGCCTTTATATATTACATTTTTGACTAACTAACTATATTAGAAACATTTTTTATTTTGCACAGCCTATCTATTTACCCAGTTTTTTTTTATACTGAACAATTCCTTTAAATAGACAGGGAGCCATAAAAATCCCTTGGAGGGCCACATCTAGTCCTCATGCCTCCACCTGGACTGCCCTGATTTAGACATAAAATCATATACCCTGAAAATAGTATTCTTTCCCATAACTGGAGTGCAGTGGGGGAAACAATTTCTCCCAAATAGGTGCCTTTTAAGCAGACTCAGAAGTGAGTTATGAGAAAGGAAATACTGTGAAAATAAATAAAAATAATTTTAAATCTATCATATTTCTCCATAGAAAGACTGCAGGAATTCTTCTGTATATTTAACAAGAATGGTGGCTCATTGGTTAGCACCCCTGCCTTGCAGTGCTCTGGTCTATGGTTCTTCTACATAAATGTAGTTTTGTATATTCAATACAGTGAGATTTTTACTCATTTTACTTTCTTTCTCCAAAATAGAATTCCAGAAAAAACACTGTAGTGGTTGAAAAGCATCGCTATTCATTTTACATAGACGAGGACAGTTAACATAGAGGGGAAAACCAGTAAAAATGAGCATTGATTAAATGGAGCTAAAGTCTGCACTGAGCTTTTCCAACACTAGATGGAGCAGTATGAAATGCCATTATTCTATTCATTCAACCAATTTCCTTTACTACCACCTTGTCTTTTGAACCACTCCGTGACTCCTTTTTTTTTTTTTAGGAGTCAGAACAAGAAATTGAGAGAATATAAACAGCCAGACAATTACTTCCTCATACTTCCAAATTATAGCAATTACCTTTACTACTATATTTTAAACCACGGAAAAGGGTTAACAAGTGCGTATTGGAAAGTTGCTTAGAATGACATTTTATTTTATAATGCAAAAAAAATTTTTTAAAATTTTTTAAATATTTGCTTGAATTGCAGAAAAAAAACAAATCATGGATTTTAATCAGTTTCCCCCATGTGTATTTATGGGTGGTAGGGTAGTGTTATAATGCCAGCACTTTAGGATGGAACTGTTTCTGGCAGGCTGCTGTTTCTCCTACTCAATGTAACTGAATGTGTATCAGTAGGACCTGGATTTTACTATTGAGTGCTGTTCTTAGATCTACCAGGGAGCTGTTATCTTATGTTAGGGAGCTGCTATCTGGTTACCTTCCCATTGTTCTTTTATTAGGCTGCTGGGGGGGGGGGGAAAGGGAGAGGAGGATATCTCTCCAACTTGCAGTACAGCAGTAAAGAGTGACTGAAGTTTATCAGAGCACAAGTCACATGACTGGGGGCAACTGGGAAACTTACAATATGTCTAGCCCCATGTCAGATTTCAAAATGAAATATAAAAATATTCAATTTTGAATTTGAGTGTTGTTCTTAGATCTACCATGCAGCTGTTATCTTGTGTTAGGGAGCTGTTATCTGGTTACCTTCCCATTGTTCTTTTATTAGGCTGCTGGGGGGGAAAAGGGAGAGGAGGATATCTCTCCAACTTGCAGTACAGCAGTAAAGAGTGATTGAAGTTTTTCAGAGCACAAGTCACATGACTTGGGGCAGCTGGGAAATTGACAATATGTCTAGCCCCATGTCAGATTTCAAAATTGAATATAAAAAAATCTGTTTGCTCTTTTGAGAAATGGATTTCAGTGCAGAATTCTGCTGGAGCAGCACTATTAACTGATTCATTTTGGAAAAATTTTTTTTCCCATGACAGTATTCCTTTAATGTAAAGGTGAATCATAGTCTCACTAACTGTAGCGCCCAATGATTGGATGAGCATGACTTGAACCTGCGTGTCGGTGGCCCAGATCTGCTGGTTTGGGGAGATGTGGCAGTTTAGGGCAAGCTTTCCATGTATTTATGTCCCATAGAATATTTATTATACATAATCTTGCTGAGCATGTCACAAACTGATTTATTGCTCTTAGCGCTTAATCGTTTACTTCAACACACTAAAAGAAATATATATGATGTTCCACCAACCTCGGGTTTTGTTCTCACCCACGGGTGGACCCAACTGCTCACATGAGTCAGCCTCTATATTTCTCTTTGAAGTTTAGCGCAAACCTACATTTATTGATGTTCTACGTTGTTTATTGCTAGGCCCTACCTGTTATTGTCCCTCGTAGCTGCCAGTATAAATGTAATAGCAGCCGTCACTCTATATGTACTCTATGTACTAAATATGGGTGTGTCTAAATGCAGGTGTATAATTATTGCCTGTCTTGTGTAAATTATCACTTAATGGGTATGATGCCATTATTAAGTGCACAAACTTTCCTGTTCTCTTTAGTTCTGCCAACACTACTGAGTGTCAAAGGACAGTGATTAACCACCAAATAATCACTTATTACTAACTTCAATTCCATAACTTTAAAGGGTTGGGTTACCTCTGAGTTAACTTTCAGTATGACATAGGGAGTGATAGTCTGAGACAATTTGCAATTGGTTTTATTTTTTTATTATTTGTGGTTTTTGAGTTATTTAGCTTTTTATTCAGCGGCTCTCCAGTTTGCAATGTCAGCCATCTGGTTGCTAGGGTCCAAATTACCCTAGCAACCATGCACTGATTTGGGAATAAGGAATATGAATAGGGAAGGGTCGGAACAGAAAGACGAGTAATAAAAATTAGCAATAACAATAAATGTGTAGCTTTAGAGTCGATTTGTTTTTAGAGGGGGTCAGTGACCCCCTTTTGGAAGCTAGAAAGAGTCAGGAGATGAAGGCAAATAATTCCTAACCTATAAAAAAATAAATAATGAAGACCTATTCAAAAAGTTGCTTAGAATTGGCCATTCTATAACATTCTAATAGTTAACCTTAAGTTGAACCACTTCTTTAAAGGAAGAATATGACCAAACTGTTTCTGGACAACAAAGTCCAACATTCTCCAGCCTATTATGCAGGGGGTGAGGCATGATGGGAACTGTAGTCCAGCAACCATAGAGACTGATTCTTAAAGGAATAGTAACACCAAAAAATTAAAGTGTTTTAAAGTAACGAAAACATACTGTATTGTTGTGCTGCCTTAGTACAGCTGGTGTGTTTGCTTCAGAAACACTGTTATAGGTAATATAAAGAAGCTGCTGTGTAGCCATGGGGGCAGCCATTCAAAGCTGAAAAAGGAGAAACGGCACAGGATACACAGAAGATAACAGATAAGCTCTGGATCATACAATGGGATTCTTCAGAACGTATCTGTTATCTATTAAGTATCCTGTGCTTGAATGGCTGCCCCCATGGCTAAACAGCAGCTTGTTTATATAAACTATAGTAGTACTTATCCGTTATCTACTGTGTGTCCTGTGCTTGAATGGCTGCCCCCATGGCTACACAGCCGCTTGTTTATATAAACTATAGTAGTACTTATCTGTTATCTACTGTGTATCCTGTGCTTGAATGGCTGCCCCCATGGCTACACATCAGCTTGTTTAAATAAACTATAGTAGTACTTATCTGTTATCTACTGTGTATCCTGTGCTTGAATGGCTGCCCCCATGGCTACACAGCAGCTTGTTTATATAAACTATAGTAGTGTTTTTGAAGCAAACACACTGCTTTTAACAGTGCAGGGCACTACATTATATTTTCATTATTTTAAAACTCTTGAATTTTTTGGTGTTACTTTTCCTTTAAAGCAACATTGCAGGATGAAACTTTTTTTCCAAGTTCTCATGTGCAAGTGGATCGGTCGGGGCACAATTCCATACCTCCCGACTGTCCGGTTTTTCGCGGGACAGTCCTGATTTTGACAGCTCAGCCCACAGTCCAGGATTATTACTGAAATGTCCAGAGTTTCCCTTTGATCTCCTGCACTGACGCCAGAAAATTATACAAGGTTTCTAAGTTTTAACGTTACTAAAACTCTAATCTCATTTATAATTAAAATAAAGTCGACCAAACTCCCATCCACAAATTTATCAAAAATTCTTTTTGAAAATGTGTAAAAATGTCATGTCGATTTGAATCGATGATTATGCTAGAAAACCTCGCCTTTATCGAATTGTTGCCACCAAAACTCACCTTTATCGAATTATCAGACAAAACCCCCGACTTTTTCAGATTATCCAACGCAGATCACAACATCAAGAAACAATCTCAGGGACATCTTCCATTGATTTTCTACATGACCACGACAGGCTTGAGATGGAGTATTCAGATTCGGATTTTTAGCAGCTTTGGGGTATAATAAATGCTTACCTTCAAAGAAGAACTGACCTACAATAGTATCAGAAGAACGACCCCATCTTTAGAGAATCAAACCATCCTTATTTCCACTATGTGCTTATATAAAAACCTATATCATTTGGCACTTAATCACCGCTTAATATCTCTAAGAGTGGGTCTTGGGCATCAGGAACTCTAGAAGGCCCTAGGAAACCAGATAGAGAACGATGACCTCGAAAAGAATTGTACCCAGTGATCATGCAGGGTTTATATTACACTAGAGTGCATTGTTAAACATGAGTTAAGGCCACATTTTTATTTATTTTGAAAATATTTTATTTGATTTTCATGATAGGCCACATTTTTAATCACCTTGAGACTCAATCATCGGGTCCCCTCCACTGCTTGACTCCCTGCCCAAAAACTTCACACTGAGACCAAATACTCTGGGCGGAAAGGCAACAACATCATTTATGATAAAGTATACTGTTAATAACCTTAAACATACATATTATCAAGCACACAGAATCATACTTCTTGAACAAATATATATATATATAATCCTTTGCTGATGACATATAACATCACTTGATACTTTTCCCAAGCCTGACACTGGGCCTCAGCCACCTACCTTCCCAACACACCCGCATACATGGACTTCCAAGTCAAACCTAGCCACAGGCTTATCTCTCACACTTTACCCACTTTTCACTTTCTGGCTACCCCTGGGGGCAGTCCAACTAACCCAACCCATTATGGCATGACCCGGTAACACCATAGCTATCCCCAAGCACGGGAGGTAAGGTGTCTAGATCTTCCAAACCTTAATTCCCACAATCCCAAAACTTCCACCTTTTGGAAGGTCCTATCTGAACACCTAGTCGTAATACCTAACATGTACTATCATTTTGAAATCTATTTTCATTTCCCAGGAGATCATAAAAGGAGGAAGGTCCATTGCTTCTGGTGAGGATCAAGCTGGATGGGTTTAAAGAAACATTTGACTTTATTAATTTAATAGATATCAGATTGTTCTCTTGCCTCCGTTTTACAAGCTGCTCCATGTGGCCCTAGCCTTAAGGTTCTAATAGCAGGCAATACTCTATCTTTTGCCTAGTTCAGATCGTCCAGTTAACAGGAATCCCCAAATGCACATTGGCTTTCAACACATATTAAATATTGCCTTTGATCCTTTAAATATATATATATAAAGGAAAAGCCTTTCATGTTTCTCTGGGTCTTAAATCAGCTATTGAGACTTTTTAATAATCTGTGTGTTTAAAAAAATAATATGAATAAATGACCCACATTTAATGCACCCTGGGATGTCACTACATGATAGAACAGAAGCTTCGAGATGACACTTTAGCGACTACAACTCCAGTTGACTTAGTGAGCTGTTGCCAATATTGCCTTCAGTGTTTGCTCTGCATGTTATTACAGGACCAGCTGGCAAAAAAAAACTGATTGAATAAATAAATGAGAAGGAAATCAGATGATTTCACCCTTTTACTATTCACTCATAGGGGTATGGAATCACTGGGGGCAAATTTACTAGTATGGTTGTACTTGTACTTGATCCCAACTAAGATATGATTAATCCTTATTGGAAGTAAAACCAGCCTTTTGGGTTTATTTAATGTTTATATGATTTTTATATGAATCTCTGTACTTTAAGGGCAGAGACATATGGTCAGATTCGGGGAGATTTGTCTCCCAGTGACATCTCTTCTTTGGGGCGACTAATCTCCCCGAACTGCCTTCCCCTGGCTTCCTTCCAGCTAGAATGAAAATCGCCTGTGGGATGGCACTCGGAGTGCTTCGTTTTCCGAAGTCGCCTCACAAGGAAACTTTGGGCGATTTCGAAAAAACAAAGTGCTCCAAGTGCCATTCCGCTGGCGATTTCGATTCTAGCCAGTGGGAAGGCAGTTCGGGGAGATTAGTTGCCCAGAAGAAGAGGAGATTTGTCACTGGTCGTCTAATCTCCCTGAATCTGACTATGTGTCTCTGCCCTTAAAGTATAGAGATTTAAGGAAATTAAGGAAAGATCCCTTATCCAGATAATCCCAGGTCCCAAATATTCTTAATAACAGGTCCCATCCCTGTACGAATAAAGTATGTTTTTTATTAGGAAGGCTTCTTGGTTCTGTAATTAAACTTGAGATTCCTGTTTTGGAGAGATAGGGGGAGCAAAAGAATCAGTTTTAAAAAAGACATATGTCCCCTTTAAAGCCCTTAAAGGAAAACTATACCCACAATGAATACTAAACCACATATAGTTTATTTCATATTAAGTGGTCTATTAAAGAATCTTACCAAACTTTAAAATCATATGGTCCCAGTTAGTTTTTAAAATGGCAATTTTCTATATAGGATTACCCAATGGCATGACTTATCTAGTCATGTATGGCCAGTTTGGGGGGACTGTTTCAACAGATTATCCAGCGATCCTTGTGTGTCAAGTATTATCTGTAAGTTTTCTGTCAGTTGGGGAAGAAACAACTCCTCTTCGCTTCCTGCTATTCCAATAGTTGGGTCAGTCATCCTTATTCATCTTGAATGAAAGGGACTATAGTGGCCATAGATGTGTCTGATATACATCTAACTGGTCGGCCTGGTTATGGCCACTCTCGAGTACTCATTTACAAAGTGTGTGAACAACGTGCAAAATACAAAATGTGGGGATGTATATTTCTTGCACCTTGAGGTACAGCTCTTTGAGCTCCAAGAACCCAGTACAAAGAGTTAGACCCCACTATAAATCCAATGCTACTTGTATTCAGAGCTGCACCCAGAGTACCTGGTAGGTGGGGAGCATGCAGGTGACACTTGAACACCTCTTGGCTTGTGAGTATGTGTATAAAGCACTGGAGAGCACAGGGCTCCCCTGCACTCAGACTTTGTGCTGTGTTATCCAGAATAAAATGCAGATTCTATCTTGACCCTTCAATTCTATGAGCACAAGGTTAGGTTTCCGGTAGTGATGTGCGGGTTGACAAAAAGCTGACCCACACGCAACTCTATCCCGTCTGCTTGCAACCTGAGCCCAACCCAATCTAGCAAGTCCCCACTATTTATAGACCCATGCCCAACCCGCCATTTTCTGACATCATGATAGGGTGCGGGGCAGGCGTGCGCCTATAAATATAGGCTGTTGGGGCAGGAGCCAGCAGTGTAGGGTCATGGGCAAGGAGAGCAGAAGCAAGAGCTCAATCCAAACCTGCCCATGACCAGGAAATCTGTTGCTGAAGTCGGCCCCAACACGCCTAACCCGTGGGTAAACTGGGGTTGCCACCTTTCCCAGCATTAACTCTAGATGGGGGGCGGAGAGATGTTGTCGAGGTGGCCGGGGATTTCATGGAGTGGGGCTATGATATGACAATTTTTCTAATTTGGAAAACAGTTTTAACCTGGGCAGCCCTTCTGAAAACAGGGCTGTCTGGGTCAAAACCAGACAGGTGGCGACCCTATGTTAAACCTGTGTGTCCCGCGGGTGTCGAGTCAGCCTGCACATCACTAGTTTGCAGCATATGCATCCCCCATGGGATGGGTGAATGAAGCCCTTTAATTTTTTTCATGACTTTTGAATCCATAGGAATATAAAGGGAAAGTCCTACATTGTGCAGTGTCCTAGGCAATGTTTCATGACAGTGGCGCATGCAGGTAGCACATATTGTTTCCCCAATACCAAGAGCTACTTGTACGTGGGGTTACCCTCCCTGTCTCTCTGTACAGCTGGAGTCAGCATAACACAGGGAAAGGAAAGTACAAAGTGAGTTAAATGAATCAGCCCTCGGCAACCTGGGTTTTGTTGCAGAATTTCTGCCGCACCTCCTGCCGTCCCGACCACAACTGCACACAGGCTGCCTGCCACCTGACTACTAGCCCCAGGGCTGCACAATTGATTTGTGAAGCAGCTCTTTGTGCTTTACAGTGGTTCAGGGAAAGACTGGCCCATAGCATAGGCTTTCAATCCAATTTAATAAGGAACTGAAGGAAAACTGCAGCACTCTCGAGTCAAGTTAGAATTCAAAGCAAACAATTAATTCTATTATGCAAATCCCCTGCCAATAATGCTAATAGGAGATATTATGTGCCCAGGAGTTCCCCTACTTTCCATCTGTATACATTAAACATACAGAACAGATACAAATACTCACTAATACAAGTGGTAGAGAGGGCCCTGTTCCTTAGAGCTTACAACATAAAAGATATAAAGCAGGGCCAGAACTAGGGGTAGGCAGAGTAGGCACGTGCCTAGGGCGCAAAGCTGAGGGGGCGCCAGGCACTTACCTGCTCTGTCACCTACCCCGTGTCCGGTCCCGTCTCTCCCCGACTGCCGCTGGTGTCTTGCGCATAAATGCTCTTCTGCGCATGCGCGCACAAATTTTGCACATGCGCAGTCGATCGCTCTCAGACCCGGCGCCGTGGCACGCCAGGTTGCCTAGGGCGCCTGCCCGTGTTGGCCTGGCTCTGATATAAAGGCTCAATTACAAACACAATTGCAAATGCAGCTACAGGTATGGGATCCGTTATCAGTGTCGAACTGGGACACTAGGGGACCACCCAAAAACCTTAGACCAGGGACCCACTCTCAGCACTATTATTCTTCCTCTCCTCACTCAAACTATATTTGCCTATTCTGTTTTCTCTACATACTATAATCTATTATTCCATCTATTTATGCTCTTTGTTTTCATAGAAATAGAAAATGGCCATGAAATAGGCCAAATATTTAGCAGCATGAGGGCCCACTAACACTTGGGCCCACTGGGCATTTTCCTGTTATCCCAGTGGGCCAGTCCGACACTGTCCATTATCCAGAAAGCCGATATACAGACAGCTCCGAATTACAGAACGGCCATATTCCATTGACTCCATTTTAATCAAATAATTCACATTTTTCAAAATGATTTGTTTTTTTCTCTGTGATAATAAAACAGTACTTTGTACTTGGCCCTAACTTAGATATATATATATATATAATCCGTATTAGCCATAAAACTATCCTATTGGGTTCATTTATTTTTTGGCTTATGTTTTTTAGTAGGCTTAAAGCTTGGAGATTCCCTTATCAGGAAAACCCCAGGTCCCGAGCAGTCTGGATAACAGGTCTGGATAACATTCTGGATAACCTTTATTTCCACCCACATGTGTCTTAAACTTTTGCAACTAGTGCAACTAGTGCCAGACGCCAGAGCTCATTTACCTTCACAAGGTGCGATTTTGGGCACAATCGTCATCTTTTTTACCTGCAATGCAGCGTTTTCCCCCAGAAATCCAGCATCATTGCAGTTGCAAGGGGACTTGGTGTAATTGCACTCCACTTACTGTCAATTGTGTCTGATTCAGCCAAAATTAGCGCAACTGTGTGCGCATTTTGTTGCAAAGCTGGCACAATTGCACATAAGTCTGCTTAGCATTGTTTCCAGTGTTCACCATGTGAGTATGTCTGCGCCTAGGGTTGCCACTTGGCAGGTATTTTACCGTCCTAGCCGGTAAAAATTATGGTTGATCCCAATGTTATCCATAGGGAAAAAAGATAAATATATAGGAAGGTATTTTTTTCCAGAAAAGGTGGCAACCCTATTTGCGCCCAATTCTTTAGGTGCAAGTGCACAGCACCTATTGCTGCTCAACGAGAGGAGAACCCTGAAAATACCACCTAGTCAGGAGGTGTGGTAGCCCCTCCCCTTCTTCAACAGGCACAGCAGTGCTCAATTTGGAAAAGAAGGCACAGAGTACAACGATATAGAAGTGCTAAGTACAGAGCCCCACAGATACAGCCCTGGCATTGGCTTCCTCCCTCGAGGAGATGTTAGGAGTTATTTGCAAAGTGCAGGACAGGGTGCAAACTGCAAATAACAGGAGTAGACCACCATGTTTTATTTATATGTTTACAACTTGCCCCTTGCTTTTGCACCACAGACCCAGACCCTTGTTCTCCAGAATGGAATTCAAAAATTAAGGAAATATTTATTATTAAATACAATGAAATGGTTGTATACATTAAACATATTGATTACATAAAAAAAAAAACAATAACCGAAACAAGAAGTTAATGCCCAAAGGAGCTTGCAATCTAAAAAAATGACTTTATGGCACAATATGTTTATAACCTCTAGGAGGCGCTCTCACATCTCTGTTTATAGAGTATATCTCACATTTGGCAGCTCCCAAACATGCATGTAAAAGAAAATACAGGTATGGGACCTGTTATCCAGAATGATCAGGTTTTTCCTGATAACTAATTTTTCCATAATTTGTCTACTAGAAAATAATTTCAAAATTAAATAAACCCAATAGGCTGGTTTTGTTTCCAATGAGAATTCATTATATCTTAGTTTGGATCAAGTACAAGCTACTGTTTTATTATTAGAGAGAAAAAATAAATTTTAAAAAATTTGCATTATTTGGATAAAATTGAGTCTATGGGAGACGGCTTTCCGTAATTTTGTGGGTAATGGGTTTCCGGATAACAGATCCCATACCTGTATATTAAGTTATATTAATGGATATTATAAAGTAATGAAAGTCTAGATATCCGTGCCAATTCCTTTGTAGTTTGCATGGCCAGCCTCCATGCATAGCCAACGGGCATTGACCCTCTTGTTCAAACTTACGAGTATCAAGGGGAATCAGAAGGGAGATATCTCTATCTTCTCTGGATTGGCTGTTGACCTTTTATATGTGCCAATGAGGAGAATTAGTATTAGTGGTGGTGAAGAGGCCACGTGTGCTATAGTAATGATACAAACAATGCAGGGCACGACTGCTGCCTACAATGGCTTTCAGACAGGATCGGTGAAAGAATGCTCTCTTATAGAGACAGATAGAATCTCAGCCGATTGTCACTTCTTGAAGAAGTTAAAGTAAACACAACCTTATAAGTTATACTACACTGGGCTCCTGTGATTATATAAAGTGAATGGAGCATGAATGTTCTTCTTGTGTTTGTATTCCAGCTTTATGTACTAACTGGTAGCTTAATTGGCTCATGATGATGATGGAAGTGACCCTATTGTGACCCTATAGACCAGAGGTTGGTGAACTTTTTCAGTTAATGCCACACTTGATGGTCCAACCATTGGCCAGCTTGGTTTGGTTTTAGTTTGTTTTATGAAAAAAAGTACATTTTGGGGAACATGTCAATGTACCAGCCATTTATAGTTTCAAAAATATCAAGGGCAGCAGATATCTTTCCACCCCAATTCTCACCCTAACTGACATTCAAGCAGGTATTTAGGAAAGGAAATGACTGTTCTCCCTAATTCTAGACTGAGCCCCCTTATACTGCTCCAAGCCCCCCCCCATCAATATAATATTATAGGGCAGCAGATACAAGTCCACCCAAATTCTAACCGTAACTGACCCTCAAGCAGGTATTTATTAGAGCAAATTATCATTTTCACAAATTCGCCCTTAGGCTGAGCACCCTACTACTGCTCCAGGACCCACAGTTTAGGACCCTAAAATGTAGACATGTGCAGTTGTGCGTCCATGGTAAGGACAAAAAATAATCGAAAATATCAAGGGCAGCAAATACATTTCTACCCAAATTCTCACCCTAACTGACCTTTAAGCAGGTATTTAGGAAGGCAAATGACAATTTGCCCTAATTCTTTAGTCCTTTGGCTGAGACCCTCAAATGTAGACATGTGCCCATGGTAATGACAAAATATAATCAAAAATATCAAGGATAGTAGATACATTTCCATCCCAATTCTCACCCTAACTGAGCTTCAAGCCGGTATGTTGGAGAGCAAATGACCATCTCACCTAATTCTTTAGCCCTTTGGCTGAGCCCCCAGTGCTTCTTCTCTAAGACCAATAGTTTAGTCTCAGCCTCCTGCTACTGCTCAAAAACCCTCAGTTTTGGACCCT
Source organism: Xenopus laevis (assembly GCF_017654675.1). NCBI lineage: Eukaryota > Metazoa > Chordata > Amphibia > Anura > Pipidae > Xenopus > Xenopus laevis. The sequence goes on along the minus strand of NC_054383.1, from coordinate 122,835,525 downwards.
TAAATATAGACATGTGCAGTTGTGCACCCATGGTAGGGACAAAAAATAAACGGACAGTAGATACATTTCCACCCAGATTCTTACCCCAACTGACCTTTAAGCAGGTATTTTGGAGAGCAAATGATCATTCTACCCAATTATTTAGCCCTTTGGCTGAGCCCCCAGTGCTACTGCTCTAAGACCTATAGTTTAGGACCCTCAAATGTAAACATGTGCAGTTGTGCTCCCATGACAAGGAAATGCAACCGCCAGCTCCACCAGGGCAGGGACTGTTTTGAATGATGATACATTCCCTGAAAAGTACCCTGTGATCTCTTGAAGTCATGTAACTAAAGGGTAATTGCGTCCCTCAAGGCAAAAATCTAAGGCTGACAATAAGGTCACGGGCCACTGATAACATCACTGGAGTTTTCCTCCATCTAATAGAATATTTTGGTGTTGAAATACTTTTTCTTTGTTGACGCTGTTGTGTTTTTGATGGAGCAGTAATAAAAGAGAATAACATGAAGCTGTTTTTTTATAGGCCGGAAGTCGAGAGGTAAATTTTAAAATCCAGGGTATTTTCCTTCTTCTTTTGCAGCTGGTAATTAATGCGAGCCAAGGGAGGGAGAGGGGGTCATTGCTTTTTATTCTCAGATCAAAGGAGTTCCTGAGGTTGAATAGCCAGTGTTTACATAATCACAACAAAGGCCTGCAGCCATTGCCACTACTACTCCATCAACTTAGGCCATTGTCCCCAGGACAATCATACTCTAGGCAAGAAATCTAGAGAGCTGCCTCTACTACTGCTGACGACTGGAAATGGGGGGACACAATATAGCTGGAGGGGGTGGGGAAGTGGAAAACAGATGATACGCAGTCACCTCCTTTCATGCCTCTTCTTTAATTTAACCAGCCAATGACCTCTGGGAGTTCCTAAGAATTGGATTGATTAATTAAAAAAGCAGAGGGATGCTGCTCCTTTGCGGAGCTTCACAGAGGGGTCCCGTCTGCCTTGGTTTTTTTTTTTGATGTGGCAGCATGAGACAGGGATCGGTAAGATGGATATGTAGATAAATCGGGTCACAGATGGCTCCTGCTCAGATCATTTATAATCTTGCTTAGTACATAAATCACTCAGCTCAGATATTATGCACTGGGAGCTGTGTTCTTTCTGAGTGACATCAAATGGCATGAAAGATGGATACAAAGGCGTGAGGATATGACAACAGTCGTGGGCCCTATTACAATACACTGTAGAAAGGAAGGGTTCATTGAAGATCTGGCCCATTTTGATGCCTATAATAATTGGGCCATTCATACCGGATAATGGGAGAATTGGGGCCCGTCCAGGCCCAGACTGGCAATATGGGAGTTCTGCCACATGCCAACTGGGCTTCTGTAAAGGTGGCCATAGACGTAACTATTATGATCTTTCTTGGAAAAGATCTTTCCAAGAAAGATTGTTTGTTTCAATACACACGTGTAGAGCTGAAACGTCCGATATACAGGTAGATATACGGGAAGAAACAATATAATTCTACCTGTATCTGACGATTCAGCACTAACAATGGCCGATGTTTGGGTGCCTTTAAAGGCACCTAATCAAAATTTTCCGTCCAGCCTGATCAACAAGCCGACCGATATTCAAGTCTTCTGCCGATTATCGGTCGGCTCTTTTCCCACCATACACACACCAAATATTGTATGAAGATTTGTTTCCTACAATATTATCGGTGCGTCTATGGCCACATTTAAGCTGGCCATAGACGCAAAGATCCGATCGTACGAATCATCGAACGATTGGACTTCAATTTGTACGATCAGATCTTTGCGTCTATGGCCATCTTAAGATGCAATAGACCAGTGATCCCCAACCAGTAGCAAGCTAGCAACATGTTGCTCACCAACCCCTTGGATGTTGCTCCCAGTGGTCCCAAAACAGGTGCTTATTTTTGAATTCCAGGCTTAGAGGCAAGTTGCATAAAAACCATGTGTACTGCCAAACAGAGCCTCCTGTAGGCTGTCAGTCCATATAGGGGCTGCCTTGTGGCCAATCAAAGTACTTCTTTGGCACCCCCAGGACTTTTTTCATGCTTGTCTTGCTCCCCCATTCCTTTCATACCTTAATGTTGAAAAACATGTAAAAAAAAGGTTGGAGACCCCTGCTATAGACAGTCACTATTTATTGGGCTGATGGGGAACTGGTTGAGTTGATTGGACTGGTGGGTGACCCCAGTCTGCCTGACTACCCTTTTGTCTATTCCTAGAACTGTACCTTCCGTCCAAAAACCTTGCTAACGGCCGTGCCCCTTTGCCAGTCCAGAACTCTTACTTGGCTCCTTTCTTATTAAGACCTGGCAGCATCCGATTAGCGAAGTGAAAGGAGGCTGCTACAGGCAGAAGCAGAGCCGACACCAGGGAACCCAGCACCTGTTCTGGATTTAGGGAGCCGATTGTGACAGCTGGTCATACATTGACCGATAAAAACTGCCTACTCAGTTCCTCCAGACCAAGTAAGGAACAATATATACTAGACATCTATTGGAAACATTTGATAATCTTTTAAATCATATCAGCCTATCAGTCTCTTTAGGTCCACACCATGATTAATGATTAGACCAACACAATTTGGCCATGAGCTGTGGCTAGACAAATCAGGCAAAGATCCGCTTGTTTGGGCAGGTTTATACAGTATATGGTGTGCATATTATAAATCTTCCCTTCCTTAGGGCAATGGCACAAGGTGTGTGATGGCAAAGGAACGGTGTTTGTACAATCAGAGACCTTTTACTAGAACTGCAGGATATAGGAGGAGCAGAGCCTATGGCTGGGGGAATAAGGAGGTCCAATAAGGAAAGGCAACCTTGCACCAAGTCTTGTGGTTGGGTGGTGAAGTGGGGACAAAAAACTTATATTTCTGGGTGGCTTAGCTGCATCCCTGATTTTCTACTATAGTACAATAGCAGTAGAGACTCTTTGTAAATGAAATCAGGACACAGATTTATAAATAGACATAATACACATACAAATACTCGTGGCATTCACGTGGCAATGTCTGGTGTATTTCAGCACTTTTATTTGCAACATGCCCCTCAGTATAATATTTGTCTGACAGCTGTATGATGGTACATTTCATTTGGTTGAGCAACGAGCTCTTATATTCTTTATTAGATAAATCTGTGTCTGTCTGATGTTATTACATTACATAAAAGATTTGGCTCTCGGAGCTGTCCCTAGGGGCCAATAACAGGAAGAACATCTGCACGTTCCTGCTAGAACAATAGGCCATTTAAAGGCAAAGTATCCCTAGAAACATTTCGCTTAATTAATATGCAGTCTTTCATATGTTCCTGATTTCGCTTTAGCCCGGAAACAAAGAAAGAAATGACGAGAGATCTGTATCGTTATAAAGGTGGGGGTGCAGAATGGCATGAAAACGCTTAAGGGAACATTTAATATGAGTACAGACGAGATTGCCAAAGTGCTAAGGGACAGGAATTTGCACCTCCTAGAGCTCAAGTGCCTGTAGGAAGTGCATCTTGATCTCTGCACCTTGAGAAGGAGCCAAAGGGCCTAGTACTTAAATGAATACCTCACAACTGTCCAGTTTTTTGTGGGACAGTCACGATTTTGACAGCTAAACCCGCAGTCCCGCATTTATTACTGAAATGTCCCAACTTTCTCTTTGAACTCCTGCAATGAACAGCCAGAAAAAGATACAAAGTTTCTAACTTAATTGGCTTTTGGCAGAGAGCCCAGAATAGATACTTCTGTAACAATGTAAAGGTGGCCATTTTGGCGATATTGGCAAACGAGTGGATCTCTCCCCGATGTGCCCACATTGAGGTGGGCCTTAGGGCCCAACGATCGGATCATAATGCAGCCAGTATGGGTGGTCGGATCGCCGGACCACATCAACGCACAGATGCGGATTTCTAACCTTGCCCGATCGACATCTGGCCAACTTTCAGCCAGAAATCGATCTACTCGGTCTGTCTGTTTTTATCTGCCTGTGTATGGCCAGCTTAGGATAAGCAGGTCTCTTGGGGAAAGTGATTTGCAGCTTAAAGGGCAAGTCACCTTTATTAGCTAAACTGTAATAACACAGAAAAACCACAGAAATGTGTTCAAACCTGCCACATTTTTTAAAATGAACATGGTACCAGGTACATTTTACAAAATTTGGCAGGTTACGAAAATCTTTTTGTCCCAGTTTCTATTTTCTAAATGTTGGGGGGTATGCAAATGCAAGGTAGATCTGCCCTAAACAATGGCTGCTGCTCCTTCCTTGTCTCTCCTACATGGCACTCCAGTGGGCTCATAACCCTCCTTGCAAAGGCCCTGTAAAATTAGACGTATGGGGCCCCATGATTTTTTAAGGCTATGTGAAGCACAAAGTATGGCCACATTTACTCACAATGCAATGAAAGTCATTGTTGTTGCCTATTTGAGTAGCGTAATTTAGCTGGGTTTGCCTGCACTGGTTTGTTTTTGTTTTGTTTGCAGAAAAAGAGTATTTTTTACACTTGTTTTTATACTAGAGGTCTCGAACCATTTCTACCTGTGAGCCACATTCAAAAAGAGTTGGGGAACAACACTAGCATGAAAGGGGTTCCTGGGAGTGCCAAAGAAAAGCTGTGATTGGCTAATTGGTAGGTCCTATATGGACTGGCAACCTACAGGAGACTCTGTTTGGGGGTCCATCTGATTTCATGCAACCAAAACGTGCCTCCAAGCCTGGAGGCCACTGGAAGCAACATCTAAGGGGTTGGTGAGTAACATGTTGCTCTTGAGCCACTGGATGAGGATCACGTCTCTATAGCATAGTCACTGAAGTTGAACAAAACCATCTCCATAATGTTCATCCTTGTAGCTTCTGGCACGGAGCTGGACAAGGTTCTTTGTAGCTACAGTTAGCATGCTTATAATGAATCTTAATTTGGAATCCTGGTAAGTGAAATCCATCTACTATTCAATTGATACCCACTGTGCACCTGATTCCTATTTATTTTGCACCTTAGAGCAGCATTAAATTGAATTGTATTGCTGCAAGCATAGAAGGAATTTACAAGTTAGTAACCATGCAAGCGTTAAGCTATAAGATACTGGTCCCTTGTCCTCCTGTATTGATCCCTAGTACCTACAGTATGTCCTCAATAACTACCAGAATCATAACCCCATCCCTCTGTCTATCCATGTCATGCACTTTTCTGCCCATAGACACACACAGGCATATTTTAATGTTTTTATAATTCAGTTACCCTACTTGGGACTGTGGAAGTAAACCTGATCACAATAGAATGCAATGCTCACTATATATATATATATATATATATATATATATATATATATATATATATATATATATATATATATATATATATATATATATATATATAATACACAAAAGCCATGAATATCCTGTAAATTATATCCTTATAAACGGTGAGTTCTGATGTCATTTCTGTCACATGACTCACTGAAACTTGTGTATTATAATAAATAAAGTACCCCCAGTTGCAAAATATGAGGATATTAGAAGTCACCTCGGAGTTCCATGACCTGTATAAAAACACACGGCCTTCGGCCTCATACTTTTATATGGTCATGAAACTCCTCGATAACTAATAATATCCTTATATTTTAAAAGAGGGGGTACTTTATTCACTATATATATATATATATATATATATATATATATATATATATATATATATATATATATATATATATATATATATATAGTGGTAAAGGATTCATTATCCAGAAATCTGTTACAGACTCCATGATTACTAAATAATAACATTTTTAAATTTTTATCTGTAAAAATAAAACAGTAGCTTGTACTTGATCCCAACTAGGATATAATTAATCCTTATTGGAAGCAAAACCAGCCTATTGGTTTTATTTAATGTTTACATGATTTTCTAGTAGACTTAAGGTATGCAGATCCAAATTACAGAAAACCCTAGGTCCTGGGCATTCTGAATAACAGGTCCCATACCTGTATATATACGTTTAGCATCATTAGACACAAAAAGACATATGGAAAGTAAAGTGCTGACATTGGCCAACTCTTAACACTTTGATATTTCTGCACTTCCCATTTCTGTTATTCTCGTCTGCACCCGCATAATACAACGAGGCTCCATTGATCTAGTCAATGCTTGTCTGCTTGTGTGTAGGCCTGTCACATCACACTCATTAGAAACCTGCTTACGTTAGTGAAAGGAAGATACCAGTAGCACTGCCCCGCATTGGCTAACTCATTAAAAGGAAAACAAGAATGTAAGATGAAGAAAGAAAGTTACCAAACTAGCACTCAGCTTTTGTGTAATACCTTCCTGATGGTATCACAACAGAACTTCATTTATTCATAAATAATAAAGTACATATATATATATATATATATATATATATATATATATATATATATATATATATATATATATATATATATATATATATATAGGTATGAGACCTGTTATCCAGAATGCTCGGGACCTGGGGTTTTCCGGATAATGGATCTTTCTGTAATTTGGATCTTCATACCTAAAGTCTAATAGAAAAATGTGCAAACAAATCGGCTGGCTTTGCTTCCAATAAGGATTAATTTTATCTTAATTGGGATCAAGTACAAGCTACTGTTGCCCATTTTAATTGGGATCAAGTACAAGCTACAGTTGCCCATTTTCAGTTTAAGGGGTGGTTTGCCTTTAAACTAACTCTTAGTATATTATAGAATGAGTCATTTTAAGCAACTTTTCAATTGGCTTTCACGATTCAAATTTTTTTTTTATAGTTTCTGAATTGTCTTTTTCTTCTGATTGTTTCCAGCTTTCAAATGGGGGTCGCTGACCTCCATCTAAAAACCAATGATCTGTAAAACTACAAATTTATAGTTATCACTATCTTTCTATTCAGTCCCTCTCCTATTCATATCATAAAGCAATGCATAGTTGCTAGGGCCATTTGGACCCCTATCACTATTGCAAAAAAGATGCGAGGACCTCCAATAATAGGCGCCTATGAGTAAGTGCCCCAATAGGCACGAAACGCGTTAGGTTTTTATGTCCTAATAAATTTTCTATTAATTAAATTGCTTTAAAATAAATTTAATCAATTGCTTTTTAATTATTGGAGGTCCTCGCATCTTTTTTGCAATAGTGTTTTGGATTTGCACCTTGGGACTGGGGTGAACTGTGAGTAAATCCTCTAAAATTAAGATTTTGTATTTTTGAATTATTAATTAATATTTTTTGAGTAGTACCATTTATATATTCTCTCTATGTGGCATTAGCACAAACCTTGTTTTTATATAATTTGGACCCTAGCAACCCGACTGCTGAAATTGCAGACTGGAGAGCTGCTGAATAAAAAGCTAAATAACTCAAAAACCACAAATAATAAAAAAAGGAAAACCAATTACAAATTGTCTCCGAATATCCCTCTCTACATCATACTAAAAGTCAATTTTAGCCTGATAAATTACAGCGCTGTGAAATATGTTGGCACAATATATATATATACATGTAAATAATAATAAAAATTTAAAGGTGAACATCCCCTTTATGGAAAGAGGAGGTGGCCTATGATCACTTACAGAGCGGATTTCAGAGCACAAACACAAATATATATACATGGAAGATGACCTTTCCATAATTCAGAGCTTTCTGGATAACAGGGTTCCAGATAAGGGATCTTACTGTATGTTTGTGTTTATGTACTCTCAGTAAGATCCCAGCAATGTATTGTATGACCATAATAGCCTAAGGGTAAGGACACACAGGCAGATTCGGGGAGATTAGTCGCCCCGGAGACAAATCGCCTCTTCTTTGGGGCGACAATCTCCCCGAACTGCCTTCCCCTTCCTTCCCGCCGGCTATAATGCAAACTTGGCACTCTTGGCGCTTCGTTTTCCGAAGTCGACAAAGTTTCCTCATGAGACAACTTTGGGCAACTTCGGAAAACAAATCCCGCTGGCGATTTTTCATTATAGCCAGCGGGAAGGTAGGGGAAGTCAATTCGAAGAGATTATTGCCCCAAAAAAGAGGAGATTTGATGCCGGGGCGACTAATTTCCTAGAATCTGCCCGTGTGCCCTTACCCTTATGGAGTGTGGTATAGTCTACCGAAAACACGTAATAACCATTGTAGGTATAGAAAATTCTATCCTTTGAAACTATATAAGTACTCTTCCCCAACCCAAAAAAATTTCAAGTCAATATTCATGAAATCCCATACTGCTTCCGAGCCTAATTACGGGGTTAAATTGCCACTTCTTTTGCCTTTCAATTAACAACAACTGATGCAATTGCTGGTAACTTGATCCTCGTTCAGTTCACTCAAAGGTCTGCTGATCAGAAAGCTTCTAAGGTTGGAACTTCAAAGTGTCTGCAGGAAGTTACAGACAATTTTCAAGAAGACTGTGTGGTTGGACTCATTTGGCAGCAAGGCAAGGAAGTCATTCCTACCTATTAACATACTTCTGTCTGTCTGTCACCCAATCTCCTGCAAAGGTTTTGTTACGGTAATCATGGGACACATCTGTGGAAAGCTCTTTGTCTTTGGAAGCGTTCTCCAAGACAGATGTTGGGAAACTAAGGGGTAGAACCATTGAAGAAGAAGTAGAGTTGCAGTGATATCCTTTCTGCCATGGAGATTCCTGATCTATAGACACAGCACTTTGGCTCATGACACCTGTCACCACCCATGTTGCCTAAATGTCTACTCGATTGGCACCTGCCTGTCACCAGTAGCTGGTTTACAAACAGAGGCACTAAAGTGCAACAGAGCAGTTGCCGGTAGCAAACAATTGTAATAATACAGAGGAGGGGAATCACCAGATGAAAGTGTCATTATTGAAAGACCATCTATGATCAAAGAAGGTTTGTGCTGTGGCCCAGATCTCAGTAATCAGTCACTAATTTCTATTTCTGGTTGGTTCTACTTTACAGGGACTTTGATGGCAGTGTAGTAATTGTTATAAAGGCTACGCCCATATTTTACTGCCGAGGTTGATATCATGTGCGCCCTTTATTTGAAGGAGATGAAGTTTGTATCCTCAACTAATGGTTATTTTTAGGAACGGCAAGAGGCCATTTATTCGGAGGACCTATTCTATTTGGTCAGATATCTACCAGACAGGTTTGAAAATCATTTTGGGCGAAGACTCAATAGGCACCTCAACTGATGGGTTTTGAACTCCCGCAGTATAATCTGATTTTTGGTGCCCAGGCCTGGTTCTGCCTGATTTGGCAAACTGGGAAAAGATCTGATTATTTGGCCAGGTGAGTGGATCTCCAGGATTAAGGCTAGCATGTAGAAATTAGGGAGTACTGGTGGGTGCAGGGTGCATTAAAGACCTCTCCTAGCTGTCTAGGGTTTCTTTGTGTCTGACCCTCTACACTGCCCATATGATTGGTTACTATGGATTACTCAGGGCTGCCATCACGGGGGTATAGGAGTTACTTCTGGAGCCCTGTGGCAGAAGGGGGGCCTATGGAAAGGTGCAATTCACTGGTTATAAAAGGATTTGGGAAACTCCCATGAATTTCGCCTTTGTACAAAAATGTTGGCCGTGCGGCAGAAAAGTCCCTTGCATCAAAATCGGCGCGTCAACACTATTCAGAGGCCCAATGACTTTGACGCCAGCGTCAAAATTGACGCGAGTGACCTTTCAGACGCACTTCCAAAATTGACGTGGGCATCAATTTTCGACTTTCACAAATTTGATGCAAATTTTTCGTCGTTTCACTAATTTAGTGGCTAATTCACTCATTTTTCGGCAAAGCAAAACCGGAGAAACTCGTCCATCACTATTTGTGCCCAAGTGGCTTTTTTCGTTGGGAGACATGCAGAATAAGAGACACACACACTAATTCCTTATGGCTGGGGAGCTACCATTTACTTTTTTTGTTTATTGGTCCCCACCAACAAAGGGGACCAGGTGACAGATGGGCTAATTATTGGGGGGCACTTGGGGGGAGGTCCCTGCTAACCTGGGCCCCATAATAACTGTTGGCAGCCCCAGAGTTACTACTAGTGATGGGAGAACCTGTCCCATTTCGCTTTGCCTAAAAAATTCACAAATCAAAATTTGTGAAATGGCGAAAAATTAATGAAACGCGTTGTCAATGGGCGTCAAAACAATTTATTTGAAATAATTTATTCTCCCATCACTAGTTACTACACAGGTACAACTGAGCACTTATTTTAGGAAGGGTGCCCTACAGAGCAATTAGTTATCGCATAATCCTAGACCTCTCTGTAATTATTCTGGAATTTTAAATGGCTGCTCTTTTTACTAAGCAAAAAAAGGCAATAAACCCATATGTCCCAGTGCCAGTCTAAATGTCAATATTGCAGGGAGGGAGAGTGCTTTCCTACACTTAATTATACTGACGATATTATAATTAGAGACCAAGTGATAAGAACAAGCAGTGCCAGGAGCAAACAGTCAAACATGCAGTGTGCCACCCAGACATAAATTAACACCAGGAAATATGCCAGGCCTGGTCTTTGCTTTAAATTTCCCTGGAGAGAAGAAACTCCACACAAGCATGTACTTGCATGCCAGCCTTTGCCTTTGTACGGCTCTTCGCTAGAAGAATGGAGTTCTACTCTTTTGCTATTAGGCTTGAACCACCAATTGCCATCATGCATTACATCTGTTCCTAGGATCTTATTTACCCACAAAAATTCTTTTATAATCTATATGAATCAGTGAAGGTAAAGGTTACATGGGGCATCACCACTATCCCTTGCATTGGTCCTCAAGGATATATATATAGATATATATATATATATTTTTTTTATTATTTAAGGCTAACATAATTGTGTAAATGAGACCGAACTTTTACACAAACTGTATTAGCTAGAATCTGTTTGTAGCTCCCCCTTGTTGTGCATGAAATGAACTCTGCCAGTAATAATATTAATAGTCCCACAAATGGTACTTTGCCAACAATTCCTGTTCTCTTGTTTTTTATTTTTTAATCCCACCCTATTCTTTCTTCTCTCTGCTCTTGTGTTATCTGGCATGCCTTTGATCTCCTCTAATTAAAGGGTTATTAATGCTACACTCTCCGAGGGTGGTGATGCTGGGAGCAGGGATTTGTGATGGGACTGGGGAAGCCGCCAGCCAGAAGGCTGGAGAAGGAGGAGAAGGATGGGAGACAGATCCTGCTGAGTGAATAGTTGAAGAGATCACTGAGCCATTTATTAACTGGGTTCTATGGGGAGTTATTCCCTTTGAAGCACGTGACTTCATTTAGAGATTGGTAATATTTTATTTTACTGGATTTTTAGTGACACCCCTTGCACTTTTTTTTTTTCAGTGGACCCTTATTGTAATTCAGTGAAGGTTTGAGAGAACATTTGTGAGCATCCCTTTGTGCAACCCTCGGCCATGGCACCAAGGAATTATGTTACTGGATGAGCGGCCAACTTAATAAAGGTCTGGAGTAAAGTTCAAAGTGTTGCTTATTTGTGCCAGTTGTGTCAAACACATTAGGGTCATTTACGTTGCACAATGCCATGTGTAAAGTGCAGAAAGAGACTGCGATTGCCCATATTATACTTTTTGCACATTGAGGTGTGCTCTTGAAGAATGGCCTCAGTCCAGCTCCTTGAGTAGAAGTGCTCTATCCAAGAGAGGTAGGCAGAGGGAAATAAGAAGGCAGAACTAGGGGTAGGCAGAAGAAGGACGTGTGTAGGGCAGAACAGTTGGGGGCACTGGGCATGTACCTCTTTTCTGTACCTCTGCCTGGTCTGGGGCCTCATCCTCAAGTGCTCCCGTCCAACTGGCTGTGACCGCGCATACATGGGAGGGGCTGAGTGGGCCAACCAGGTTGCCTAGGGTGCCAGCTCTGTATGTAGGTGTCCCCTCTCCTATTTCTTTGTATGCACACACATTACAAAGTGAAACGTTAGAAAATTTTGCTCCAAAATCTGCCATGTCTGCCTGCATCTGAGCCAAGGCAATGTATTCAGGTGGCAGAAGAGGAGTAGATTTTCATCCTACGTTTCTCTGCAGGCCAAGATCGCTACATGTGGCCCTGGTCTACAGCCTGTGTGACCATTATCTAACCAGGAACCTGCCACATATATTCATCCTTTGGACAAAGTCTTCATCAAGCCATTGATGTGGTCCACTACCAATAGCATTGCAGTTATATAGTGAAAAGGGTTTGTGCACTTCAGTGTTTAAGACCCCCTTAGACTTTTCCCACGGGTATAGTGCCAAGTGGGCCTACAATGTTGGGCTGCACAGGAATTTACATAGCCTAATCTCAGTAAGTTACAGCTTTCGGAGCATGTGGCTTTGTGTTCTTTTTTCCCTTTATGTTTTTAATAAATGCTGCTGCCCTTTAATAGGCTTAAACTTTTGAGGATGGTTTTATAAGATGTGGTTTTATCATTTAAAAAAGGCATTTCACTTCAATCGTTATTCTTAAAAATGCCATAAAAGCAGTTTTAGTCTAAAATAATTTTGGATCCTCTTAGTCCATCAAGAGCAGCTTTATATATATTTATATAAACCGAAAGGGATCGTGTCCAGTACCCTGCAGAGATCCTTTTGGATAGCAACATAAGCAAGAAAAATTGACTTGGCGGTGCCAAATATGGGCTGTGATTGGCTATTGATAGCCCCTATGTGGACAGGATACGGGAGGATCTGTTTGGCAGTACATCTGGTTTTTATGCAACCAAAACCTCGAAACCAGAAATTAAAAAATAAGCACCTACTTTGAGGAAAATGGGTGCAACATCCAAGGAGTTGGTGAGTAATATGTTGCTCATGAGCCACGGGTTGGGGATTATTGCTCTGAGGAATGCCATCTGATAACTAGCTAAGTTCTTCAAAGAACATCAAGGTGCAGATATCCAATGCCAGGCTGACACCACACTTGGCCCCAGTTTAAGTGTCATGTCATTTCCCTAGACCAGGGGTCCTCAAAATTTTTTTTTACCTGCAAGCCACATTCACATTAAAGAGCTGCCTGTCTAACCCTGAACACAAGCATGAAAAATGTCCCTGGGGTGCCAAATAAGGGCTGTGATTGGCTATTGAGTAGCTTCTATGTGGACTGGCAGCCTACAGGAGACTCTGCAGTACACCTTGTTCTAAATCTTGCCTCCAAGCCAGGAATACAAAAATAAGCACCTGCTTTGAGGCCACTAGGAGAAACATCCAAGGGATTTGTGAGCCAACACTGGTTGGCTCTAGACATTACCAATACCCTAGGTGATATTACCCTCGACTACATGGCTCATTTGTGTACCCAAGTGCAGTTGTGGTGTCCACAATGTCCCTGCAGTGAGTTGCACTTCCATATAGGTTCATTTAGCCCCACTCAGTCCTTCCTGGTTTCCGTTCTGAATTGTGCACTGCTACACCTATTGATGCAGGGAACCCTGGAGCTACTGCCACCTCCGTGCCAGATGGTAGCTCCAGGGTTCTCACTAGGGATGAAGCGAACGTCGGAAAAAATGTTCGCGAACGTCCGGACAAAAATGCGAACGGTTCGCGAACGTTGCGAACCCCATAGACTTCAATGGGAAGGCGAATTTTAAAAGCTAGAAAAGACATTTCTGGCCAGAAAAATTATTTTAAAGTTGTTTAAAGGGTGCAACGACCTGGACAGTGGCATGCCAGAGGGGGATCAAGGGCAAATATGTTTCTAAAAAATCCATTGTTGACACAGCGCTGCGTTTTGTGCTGTAAAGGGCAGAAATCACACTACGTCACTCAGGTGGTGTTTCTGGAGACGGTATTATTATTGATATTTAGACAGAATGTGAAAAAGCTCACACAGCTAGGTGGCAGTGGTTTGAAGAACAGATGCAGATGAGAGATCAGCAGCAGGACAGACAGCTGCCCACAGCAGCTACATACAGAGCACTGCAGTAGAAGGTAGATTACTAGCCAGCAAAGCTACCTAACCTAAAATGTCCCTCAAATCCCTGCAGAGTTCTGTCCCTACAATACAGAGCAGTATCAAGTAGATTACTAGCCAGCAAAGTTACTATCAACTGTCCCTCAAATCACTAACAGCTCTCTCCCTACACTAGCTCTTGCAAGCACACACAGGCAGAATGAAAAAACGCTGCAGGGCTTCAGTTTATATATGGAAGAGGAGTTGTCCAGGGGGTGTGGGGGTGGTCCAGGAGGGAGAGCTTCCTGATTGGCTGCCATGTATCTGCTGGTCTGGGGGAGAAATGGCAAAAAAAAGCGCCAGCTAAGGCGAACCCAAATTGGCGAACGTTGCGTTACGTTCGCGAACATTCGGCGGACGCGAACGGTCGATGTTCGCGCGAACAAGTTCGCCGGCGAACAATCCGCGACATCCCTAGTTCTCACTGTAAATCCATGTAGCACTTTACACATAAATTTATACTTACCTACATACAATGTACACTTACTATACTTTTTCATTGGGGTCTTTCACTCTTGCTCCACTTGCACCTCTTGGTTAAGCATAAGTTGACGTTCTATAAATAAAAACTAAATTATAACTAGTGTATAGTCAACATCACCAAGGAGTTCCATGACTATATAAAGTTAAGGGCCACAGGTCAAAGTGTTTGAAGCCTACTTAGAAGTTCAAAGTAGGGTGTATATTATTTAGTAAGCACCGTTTATAAGGTTATAGATTACACGTTATCCATGGCTTTCATCCAGAATCCAAGTGACGACAAGGAAGAAATCCGAGTACTTGCCATTAAGTGTCCTTGTCCCTTTGAAGTCTAATGTTATGTTCAAAACACTTAACACATTTACCTTCATTAATTTAATTTTATAACCCTTTCATCTTGTTTTATTTTATATCCACTTACCGGTTCTTTCTGGGATATGAAAAAAAAAAAGAACTAATTGGATTTTTGCTGTTTGCTTTTGTTTTTTGTTTGAAATGTCCAAGCGTTCCTAATGAGTTCCACCTAGGTGTGAATGGTCCTTTAGAGAAAGTTAGAGAAAGGGACATTCTGTTCGGAGATGAAGGGAGAGCGCGGATATAAAATAGAGCAAACAATGGCTCTGTCTTGGTTAGAGATTAAGGGATATACACTGTATTTAACCTTCCTCAGACACCTGTGACAACTCAGTGTGACATTTTATTTGATCTAGGCTTGTCGGTTTACTGTGAGAGCGACTTCAAAGCATTGCTCTGCCTGGGCGAGACGTTTTATCTGCCACAGGTAACTGTTATGGTTATATGGCATTTTATGAAGTGTATAAAACCCTGCAGCGATGCGGTCAAAGGTGAAGTTGCAAGTAAGCAGTTCATCATTTTCCAAAAAAAAAAACTGTTTCATAAACCGACACTGATCTCAATTTTAGAGCAAAAAGAAAGGTTCTTGTCAGACGTTGCCGGGGAAAGTTCTGCACATGGTCATTTATCTTGTCAGTCCTCACTCTTATCACTACTAAACAGCCATTCATCTTACCGCTCCCTAATATTCTTTAACCCCTTAATTAATTTTAATGGCTCCCTAGTGCCTCAGGCTGCCATTGAAGTCAGGCTGTGTCATGCTCTTCATTTCTGATTTTCTAGCACAATTCCATTTAGCTTGTCCAGTGCATTACTCCTCTGAAGAAACTCACCTCCGACCTTGACCTGCTAATCATGAATTCTTCCTTTAAAAGCTCAGGGTGTCAAGCTTAAAGCGCCTCTTGCAAGTGCAATTTTTAATTTTTGTTTTTGACATTTGTCAAACAAAATATGAACAATTATTCTTCCCCTTTGGCTTTTTTTTTTTTGTTATACGCCTAACTTTTCTGAAGCTGTTGAGATGACTTAAGGTTAAAAGGTAAAAACATGGAAAATTTGGAATGCTGCTTCCATCCCAGGATTCCTTCTGTTTTATATATAATCGAGGTAGAGAACTCCTCTACTAAATGCCACTAAATGTCAATGGGTACGTTTCAGCTTGTAGAGCACTGTGTTTCTCACCCAGCCAGTGATGACTCCCAATCATGTCAAAGGATGGAAGTGCAGGTGTGAGCTCAAAAACGACTCTCGTCTACACTTCAATGGGCCTCCTAATGAAGTCTATATGGAAACCATGGGGAAATGGGAAGTGGTTTTCTACCGCAACAAACCCCCCTTATGGCCTGAACGCCTATGAGTCATGAATGTATGTATGTATAATTTTATTTGTAAAGCGCTGTTAAGGATGCGCCGCGCTGTACAGTGTATAAAAGTACAATATATATTAAAGTATACACGAGGAAGACAAATTCCATAATAAATATATATAGAATCATTTCAGGACAAAGAGCTTAAGTGCTATGTTGTAAGAGACACAGTGGGAAGGAGGTCCCTGTCCCATAGAGTTTACAGTCTAAGTGGATGGGAGGCTAACATACAGGCACAAATTGGAGATGAAAAAGTGCACAAGGTAAGGAGAAGGAGGTAAGGAGCAAGATAGAAGGGTTTGAGACGAGAGGCATCAGTGGATGTGGATGGTGTGAAGAGAAGGTGACTCTGAGAGGAGCGGAGAAGATGAGCAGGAACGTATAGCAACACAAGTGAATAAATGCCATCCTTTACTTAACAGGCAGCCATACTGAGGATTTTAGTTGGGGTTGAGCAGGTTCCCTTTTAGGAGAGAGCTGAAGGATCCTGGTAGCAGAGTTTAAGCTTGATTGGAGGGAAGAGAGATAGGAGTAGGGATGTAGCGAACGTCGGAAAAAAAGTTCGCGAACATATTCGCGAACTTGCGCAAAAATGCGAGCGGTTCGCGAACGGTTCGCGAACCCCATAGACTTCAATGGGAAGGCGAACTTTAACATCTAGAAAAGACATTTCTGGCCAGAAAAATGATTTTAAAGTTGTTTAAAGGGTGCAACGACCTGGACAGTGGCATGCCAGAGGGGGATCAAGGGCAAAAATGTATCTGAAAAATCTGCCTGTGTGTGCTTGGAAGAGATAGTGTAGGGGGAGAGCTGTTAGTGATTTCAGGGACAGATGATAGTAAGCTTGCTGGCTAGTAATCTGCTTGATACTGCTCTGTATTGGAGGGACAGAAGTCTGCAGGGATTTGAGGGACATTTTAGCTTAGGTAGCTTTGCTGGCTAGTAATCTACTGTTCTCTTTAAACAACTGCCATACGTTGACCTTGTAGGCATTGTTTGCCCAGTTTTTTTGGACGCAGCCACTGAAGCACAGTTGCCAGAAAAAATATGCCATATAAATGCTGAAAATAGTAATTTTTCGCCATACGTTGACCTTGTAGACATTGTTTGCCCAGTTTTTTTGGACGCAGCCACTGAAGCACAGTTGCCAGAAAAATTATGCCATATAAATGCTGAAAATATAAATTTTTTTGGTTGCAGCCACTGAAGCACAGAGGCCAGAAAAATTATGCCATATAAATGCAGAAAATATGCATTTTTTTGGTCGCAGCCACTGAAGCACAGTTGCCAGAAAAAATATGCCATATAAATGCTGAAAATAGTCATTTTTTGCCATATACGTTGAGTCAACGTATGGCAAAAAATTACTATTTTCAGCATTTATATGGCATATTTTTTCTGGCCTCTGTGCTTCAGTGGCTGCGGCCAAAAAAACTGGGCAAACAATGCCTACAAGGTCAACGTATGGCAGTTGTTTAAAGAGAACAGTAGATTACTAGCCAGCAAAGCTACCTAAGCTAAAATGTCCCTCAAATCCCTGCAGACTTCTGTCCCTCCAATAACAGAGCAGTATCAAAACGATTACTAGCCAGCAAACTTTCAACTGTCCCTGAAATCACTAACAGGCAGCAGCTCTCTCCCTACACTATCTCTTCAGCACACACAGGCAGAGTGAAAAAACGCTGCAGGGCTTCGGTTTTTATAGGGAAGGGGAGTGGTCCAGGGGAGAGCTTCCTGATTGGCTGCCATGTACCTGCTGGTCTGGGGTGAGAGGGCAAAAAAAAGCGCCAACAATGGCGAACCCAAAATGGCGAACGTCGCGCGACGTTCGCGAACTTCCGGCGAGCGCGAACACCCGATGTTCGCGCGAACAAGTTCGCCGGCGAACAGTTCGCGACATCTCTAGATAGGAGTCAGGAAGACCGGTTAGGAGGAGATTGCAATAGTCTAAACAGGATAAGATAAGGGCATGGATTAGTGTTTTGACTGTTGTTAGAGAAAGAAACGGGTGTATCTTGGCTATATTGTGGAGGAAGAAACGACAGATTTTGGCAGTATTATTAATATGATTAGAGAAGGAGAGGAACTGGTTAAAGATGACCCCATCCAGTAGACAGCACTCCCTTTTCAATAAAACCGTCTTTATTCTTATTTGGACAGCAACATCAAGCAACGTTTCGAGTGCCACTCGAAACGTTGCATGATGTTGCTGTCCAAATAAGAATAAAGACGGTTTTATTGAAAAGGGAGTGCTGTCTACTGGGTGGAATTTGTATACCCTGGAGCAGCCAGCTAGGCTACTAGACATGCACCCAATATCAAATTTGGGCAGAAAAGTGAGTGCGGTCTGTTTTGCTTTTTTTTGTAAAGATGACCCCAAGCAGGTCTGGACTGAGAATTAAAATAGGCCCTGCCATTTCAGGTACACAGAGGCCCAATCAGCCCACACAGAGGCCCAAACAGCCCCCACCAGCCCACTAAATACTGACTTTCTATGGAACCTTATAGCAGCCCCTCTGGCACTTGCCAGGAACCACAGATTGCCAGTCCGGGCCTGCCCCCAAGCAGCATGTTGAGTTAACAGAGTTAATGGTCATGCCATCAATAGTAATGGTGAAAGGAAGAGAAGGGCTTGGTTTGGGTGGAAAGACCATGAGCTCAGTCTTGGCCAAGTTAAGCTTGAGGTGGCGTTGGTTCATCCAGGAAGAGATAGCTACTAGCAGTCTGCTATCTGGGTTGAACATTATAGGTTTGTGAGGAGGTGTCTAAATATATCTGAATGTCATCGGCATACAGGTGATATTTTTCATGCAAAAGTGTTCCTCTGAGAGGTCATTCAAAGAACACTTGTGTCTGGCTTTACTCTGCAACTACAGCTGAATTGGAAATGTGGTGCTGGTACTAGTGCTGGAGCTGGGCAACCCTGTTCTTACCTTTTGCCATAAGGCAGGCACCTCCTAACCTGCCTCTCATGAATACAGAGCTGCCAAACACAGGAGGGAATGCAGGTCCTTTTATTCCATTCTAATAATAGCAGCATGGCAAAGTATATAATGTATGGTGGCTTGTATCTGTTTTTTTTGCACTTTGTACCCTGTCCCGCCCTCCATAACTTATGCCTTGTATTGCTTCTAGTGATGACAATGGAAATCACTGAAAAAAACAGCCTTGAATTACTTGCCAAACTATGGACAGCCATAGTCTAAAGGTGCCCATACACGGGTGATATGAGCTGCAGATTCGGCTGCTTCACCCTGAGTTTGTTGGCTTATCTGCCTGTGTATGGAGCACTCCGACAGGTCTATTTACCAAAAATTGGCTGAAAATCAGCCGAATATCGATTTAAAAATCATGGCCCAACGGCATGTATCCCTGTTATTGTGATCCAGTCGTTTGGCCCTGGTCCCTCAAGGTGGGCATATAAGGGAATCACCATATGAACAGATCTTTCATGTATCGCCAACTTTAGGCAATATGTATGGGCCATTGGATTCCTGCAGATTATTCTGTATTATCCAGATATGGCCACCCACAATATCCTTGGACCCTTGATAAGCATCAAGCACATGAGGAATGACCGCACTGGCACTGGCACCCTTTCATTCTGCATCTGTGCCATACTTGTCTACAACTGCCAATGCCAATCATGTTGGTACAGTCAAACTGCCTGGAAAGCTGCGTATTTGTTGCCAGTGCATAGTAAATGTAGAGTAATGCAATACAGAAATAATAACCACATATACATTAAGGATATTGCCCCCTGCTTTTTGTTAACTGTATTCTCTTGCTAGACATATTTATTCTACTAACGATAATATTTTATTTCTATATGTGGCTGCTTGCAAGACACTAATATTTTAAGTACTGTGATTATATTTTTTTAACGGCTCCACTCCTGTGTTTTTTTTTCTGTTACTATTGCAGAATCAAGCCTTAAATAAACTCCCAATTTCCTCCTTTCAGTGTATATACCATCCCAGGCAGAGAAAATAGTGCCACACCTATCTCTCAACCCTCCTCCTCCTCGGCACTGAAGTCAATGTCGGCTCTCAATGTGGCTTTGCTGTAGGCGAATGGAAATCAGGTCGATTCGACAAGCTGATAACAGCTGCAGCAATTCTGTTTCTGCCTGTAATACTCCTCTGCGAGTTTTTTATTAGCATTTGTACATAAAATACCACAAACTCATGGGGGCCGATTCACTAACTTCGAGTGAAGGATTCGAAGTAAAAAAAACTTCGAATTTCGAAGTGTTTTTTGGGCTACTTCGACCATCGAATGGGCTACTTCGACCTTCGACTTCGACTACGAATCGAAGGATTCGTACTAAAAATCGTTCGACTATTCGACCATTCGATAGTCGAAGTACTGTCTCTTTAAGAAAAAACTTCAACCCCCTAGTTCGCCATCTAAAAGCTACCGAACTCAATGTTAGCCTATGGGGAAGGTCCCCATAGGCTTGCCTAAGTTTTTTTGATCGAAGTATATTCCTTCGATCGTTGGATTTAAATCGTTCGATTCGAAGGATTTAATCGTTCGATCGAAGGAATGATCATTCGATCGCACTATTTGTGCTAAAATCCTTCGACTTCAATATTCGAAGTCGAAGGATTTTCATTCCCAGTTGAATATCGAGGGTTAATTAACCCTCGATATTCGACCCTTTGTGAATCGGCCCCTAAGTATGGTGTGCCAGGAGCATTAGGCTTCATGTACAGAAGGATCTCATGATCAAAAATGTGGGATCAAGTTGGGATCAAGTACAAGCTACTGTTTTATTATTACAGGGGAAATGGAAATCATTTTTAAAAATGTGTATTATTTGGATAAAATGGAGTCTATGGGAATTCTGAGCTTTGTGGATTACGTATCCCATAACTTTACCAGTGATCATTATGATACCTAGCTGGATTTTCCTATCAGATGGCAACACGATAGAGTATATTCCACAAATACAAATGACACTAGTGTATGAAACAGAATAATGGATGAATTAATGTCATTAAACACTTATGCATACATATATGTGTTTTTTTATTGACATAGTGCTACTTTATAAATGAAAATCTCATTTATAGGCCTGATGATGATGCAATTCTCTCCCAACAGGTCTGCATAGGCCTACATTGTGATCTGATAGTTGACCCATGATTAAATTCATCAGATCAGTCTGATTTGGCCAAAAGGGCAAAGTTCCATTAATTTTGTGACCTCTCCAAATGACCAGATTTTTATATGTATAACCGACTTTAGTATAGTTAAAGAGAAATGTGCTGCGAAAAAACAATGCTGCCAAACATCAATTATAACAGTTCCTCGTCGATCCTATTGTATTACATTAATGATGCCATATCATGAAATCTGTAAGACCCTTTGACAGGCTGGGGGGTGGGGCTACAAATCCCACCAATGGGTCTCTGATGTATGAGCTTTACTTGCTGTTCTGCTTGCCTCGTGCATTATCAATGGAGCTAAACACAGGTTTGGATAGGAGTGGATCTGCTTCTCTCCATCTGCATATTAAATGTACAGGCCCTTAGCCTTAGTGCCCAATGCACAGAGAACTTGTATCTGGGGTAATAGATATTTAAAGGGATTCTATCATGATGATTTCTTTTTTCATTACAATTACACTATTTATATATATATATATATATATATATGTATATATAAATTTACATTGCAAATAATTCACTCTACAATATAAAATTTCATTCCTGAACCAGCAAGTGTATTTTTTTAGTTGTGGTATTGGTGTGTTTGTACATCTCAGGTCATTTTGCCTGGTCATGGGATTTCAGAAAGAGCCAGTGCTGCACTATGGAACTGCTTTCTGGCAGGCTGTTGTTTCTCCTACTCAATGTAACTAAATGTGTCGCAGGGGGACCTGGATTTTACTATTGAGTGTAGTTCTTTATCTACCAGGCAGCTGTTATCGTGTGTTAGGGAGCTGCTATCTGGTTACCTTCCCATTGTTCTGTTGTTGCTGGGGGAGGGGGAAAGGGAGGGGGTGACATCACTCCAACTTGCAGTACAGCAGTAAAGAGTAACTGAAGTTTATCAGAGCACAAGTCACATGACTGAGGGCAACTGGGAAACTAACAATATGTGAAATTTCCAAATTAAATATCAGTTTGCTCTTTTGAAAAACGAATTTCCGTGCAGAATTCTGCTGGAGCAGCACTATTAACTGATTCATTTTGAAAAAATAAAATCCCATGACAGTATCCCTTTGACGGATATTTAATCTGTGGTAAGGTGCACAAGAAGTTATGTAATGTAGGCCACAGGGAAGCCATAGGGGTGCCAGCTTGTGGCACTTTCTAGCCTGTGCATTACAATGAAACACAATCTAAGGGGTGTAGCAGGGAGCCCCCACAATCCACTCACCCCACTCAGATTCTAAATACAGTGCTCCTGAACAGTCAGTAACCCATTCAGAGCAAGGTGCAATACTTGGTGCTCCCTTCTAGGAGCACATTTTTCCAGGGTGTTTAGCAGTGGAATGGCCCACTGGGAGAGTCCTAATAACATGGTGCTCCAGGTCTGTACAGCAGGTATGTGATATGGGGACAGCGATAGAGAGGGAAAGGGGTGGTTTGTTGTGGGGGGGGGGGGAAGGATGGGCCATGGCGGCACAGCCCTGTTTCCCCAAACTTGATAAATGAGCCCTGTATTCTCATGTAAAGTTGGCCATAACATGAAGGTAGGGTTGCCACTTTTTCTGGAAAAAAATACTGGCCTTCCTATATATTTATCTTTTTTCCTTATTAATAACATTGGGATCAGCCAACATTTTTACCGGCCAGGCCGGTAAAATACCGGCCAGGTGGCAACCCTACATGAAGGACTCAATCAATGCAAACAACAGACAGGAGCACAGGAAACAAGTGTTGGACTGGGACACCGGGAAAAAAAACCCTCCCCTGATCTGCCAGGCCCCCCATAAAAACAGTTTGCTCCACGCGCCGGCGTTCTTGCATGCATGCAGGGGCCCCTGGAGGCAAGGTTCTTTTTCACGCTCCTTCCCTCCTGCCTGATTCTCATGCTCCTTCCTGCTGGTGTAAAACGTAGTGCGCATGCGCGCCTGAGCAAAAGCGCACATGCTGGTTGCATGGGGGAGTTGGTGTGGGCTCTGCAGCAGTGGGGGCTGAGGGTCTGGAGGGGGGCCCTGGACAGCAGCCCGATTCGACCCTGCAGGAAACAGTATGCAAAGCACTCACCACATCAATCAGGTGGCCCCAGACCTGCAACTTAAGGAACGGATAAACCAATAGCAGAAAATAGGAGGCATCCAGGTACTTAAAAAACTCCACAACGGCCCATGATTAAGCGCCCTTTTAAATGAATCTACAATAAAATAAATATTTTCTATACTATATTTGATGGCCCTTGTGGAGGTTCTTGAGTGCCTGGACACTCCCTATTTTAACGAAGTGTGCCATACTCAACAACTGCGTTACTCCAAGTTTCCTCCCACACTCCAAAAGAATTACTTAATGATAATTGGCTCTCAAAAAGAATTCACCCTAACGTGTGTGCTAAAGGCCTTCGATTGTAAGCTCCACTGCAGCAGGGACTGATAGGAATGATAATCTCTAAAGCTCTGGTGCTTTATAAATAAATGATGATAATAATCAATAATAATGACGTGATTACCATGGAACCAAACTTGCTTAATAAAATATATATGTACTTAAATAGAGAATATTTCTTATAATGGAACATTGCCTGCTATATTTGCTCTGGGAAGCTCAAGAGAAGTTAAAAGATTTTCAATATCATTAAAAAAAAAGAGCTTTGCTTTGTTCTGACATCAGATGTATCTGTGCCAGAGGAAAAGCAGCCTGGCTTGATCATTGCTTTGTGCTCGCACAATCTTTTGTTGTCCAAGCAGCTGGAGTTGTTACTTTTATCATCAATGCGGAAAATGTAACACCCTCCCTACAACATGCTTACTTACCCACTTTGTGTTTGTTCATCAAATTCATTATTTATGTATTGATTTATATCTGAAGAGAAGGGAGCTGAACCCCGACAAAGAGAAAAAGAACCAAGCGGATTTTGTATTTCTTCACGGAACACTCACGAGGAACTCAGTGAAAAACATTATCATCCACCAAAATAGAATCAAGAAGAGGAAACTGGAGCAGGAATATTTCTGATTGAATTGGGGTTTTCTGTAAATAGGGAACCATTGCCCCTTGCGCCTGTATTGACTTGCAAGCATTCTACTGACCAATAGAGATTATATGTGATTTGTTATTGGGAATGTCTTTCAACTGACTCAATGGGACATTCATCAAAATCCGATTTTTTCTGATTATTATTAGAATCCTAGATTTGGACCTTATTTATTATTTCAAAAAATCATGACTTAATCAGATCGGGGACAAATATGGAAAAATTCTGCGAAAATCCTAATCATATGTTTTTTTCTGAGTTTTTCCCTGTATTGTTTGTTTTTTGGGGCTTTTTCCCCAAAAGCCAAAATATTTTTGGATTTTTGCCCCAAAAGTCCGAAATAGTCAGATTTTTGGGCTAATTGTAGCGCAGACCACAGAAACTTGCAAATGGGAAAGGGACCACTCCCAATGATTATATACAACCTCAGTAGGTTTGAGATGCCCAATTTTTAGACTTTTTCCATCCTCAGGATATAATAAATCTCTCCACTAAAAATTCAGATTTTATAGTAAAAAATCTAGAGTTTTTGGCATTCGGACTTTATTAAATAATCCCCTAACTATTGCCCCAGACATAAGTTTAAGTGCACTGAGAGGCATTCAGGGCAATGGCTCTGCTCTGCATCTTGTACCAGATTAATGGGGGGTCACTTACATAAGCCCCTGACAGACGTTCAAGAGCAATAAGGGTGCAAAATGCCTAGTGCTCATTTGCCTAGTATTTGCATCTGCTGCATTGCTGCATTGCTCTAGTGCCACTGTCCTGGCAAGACAATCTTGCACATAATGCCACTAGCAGAATAATAACTAGCAGAAACCTAGTATAGGGCCCCTTGTTCCTGCTGGTGCTCTCAGGTCCAGACTGGGATTCAAAACATCTCCCACAGGCCCCATACAGAGTGAGTATTGATGGTATGTTACAGCAGAATTTACAGATTACCTGTTTGGGCCTGGGTACTCCCTAACTTGCTCATTTAATTGATGTAGCACGATATGTACCACCCCTAACCCTCTCCTCATGAATACTGTGCTACAGAACGCAGGCAGTGCTGCATTCATTGGAAAAGTTCAGTGCCGTTTCTGCCTTGCAGAATGAAACTCAGCATGCAATGTGAGGAGTAGGGTGCAAGAATGCAAAAACCATATCAGTTTAGCCCTGGTTTTTTTCCACTACACCCTGCATGTAAATGAGCCCCTAAAAACAGAGCATATCAATGTTGGGCACAAGGAAGTGATGTAATAACGGTCCGCACTCCATAGTTTTTACCTCTAAATTATGTGCCACCCAGATAAAGACATGATGACGGTTACCTAGGTCCCACCAATCTCCTGCTGATATATAAATATACACTCCATATATATATATATATATATATATATATATATATATATATATATATATACAAATACAAGAGGTCTTCTGCACTCAACCCATTATCAATATATATAAGACAGAGACATTTTGTGCATACTGCTACTGAAAAATGCCTTACCCTTTAAACAAAACAGGGATTGTTTGTCCATATATTGCAATATATTTAAGTTGGCCAACTACGTCAAAGTCATCCCATATCTAGCCAGTCCTACACTCAAATTGCATCTGATACATTAAGAATTCTATTGCTTCATTATACATTATACAAAGGGACTAAGTTTTACCTGCGATTTACTTAGCCCTTTTATTAGACACCAGTGGGATCACCTGACTATAGCTGGGAAAGGTGGGAGCTACAACATGGAGCTGGTCACTGCTCCTGTATAACTATAACAAACAAGGGAAAGTTGTGCTCACCACTCATTTTTAAAACCATTAGGCGGGGGTGCAAGATATATATATATCAAAAAATACTTCACTCAACAGGCTCATTTAGAGTAACTGATTTTAGATAAGCAAAATAAATGATTTTGCTTATTGCTACAGTGCAGCCTATCAGTTGGAGCCTTCATGTCCACAATGATGGATGGATGGAGCTGGATCAGCATTAGAACATAGCTAGGTCCTGAACAGACCTATCCGTTTGGCACTATTCTTGTACTCAATAAATATATTGAATATTGTTGTATTTAGCATCATCGCCAACTGTTATTTCACTAAGACCAAGTAAATACAAGCAAGCCCAGATATAAGGCACCAGAGTGTTTGGTTTCAAAGTCACCTAGGGTCCCTCCATCAATTTCCTCTGGCTTAGCATTAACAGTGTTCAGTGCTACATACATGAAGATGTGAATGTTGAACAGGAACAGCTGGACACCACTCTAGATATGCAGCCATCACCTCCAGTGTTTACAGAGAGAGCCGGAGAAGAGGAAGAGGAGGATGTTGACCAGCAGGAGCAAGATGGAAAAATACGCCACAATATCTTTTCAAGACCGCCTGATGACTTCCAAACATTATATGAGCATTTTATATCACAGATCATAGAATCCTTTTGTGCCTCAGAACCACGAAGGACATTTCCATTGATACTGCCAAATTAACATAGATATAGCAACTGCTCATCCAAGGACTTCATCTCCCCGCATTAAGATTAGTATAAATGTAGACTATATATATATTTACACACACAAATGAAACATCATGAGGCTCAGAAGGCCTCACCCTTTTATCGCTAAAAGTAAAGTCCTATGTGTGTTAGATGCATCAGTAAAGAGTGTTGCATCTTTCTGCCACCACTACTGGGTCAGTTCTAAGGTAAATGTTCCACAAGGAGATGAATCACCTGCCAGTGGCTAATCTCCTCCATATGCTTTCCCACCAGTGATAAAGTAAATCATCGGTGGTAAAACCCATGTGTCGCTTCAGTCTTCTGAAGTTACCTGAAGTTCTGTCTTGAGGCACCAAGTGCATAGTCTCACTGATATTTCCATTGTGTTTTATGTTGAGTTGTTATAAATACATAAAAAGCCAAGAAGAGTCATATAAACAAATGAGGAGATCAGGAATGCCTAATGGAGGTTTGCAGAGTCCACCATGAAACCAAAATCATGGATATCCTAGTGGAGCTTTGCCAGCTATAGAGAGCTCTCCAAGGAACCAGAAGCAGTCATACATCAAATTCCCAGATTTGGTCAGGCAGTTTGACCTATTTCAATGATACTGCCCAACCATCTATGACCAGTCGGATGGGTCTTTCAGAGCAATAATCCTGTGATCCTGGTGGATCAAGTATAATTGGTCCTGGGCAGTGAGATTTTGACCATTGGCCATGTATTGCTAGTACTGAATGTATTTCAATCTGAAAATCCTGTTGGATCGAGGAAAGGTCCATCCGATTGGCAATAGATGTTTGAACAATATGATTGAAATAGGTCAAACTGCCTGACTAACTTGACTTAATCAAGGCATGTAATATATGACTTCTTTTGGTTCCTTGGAGGCTGTCTATGGCCAGCAAACCTTCATTAGGATGTCACTGATTTTGGTTCCATGGTGGACTCTCTTTGGCCTGCAAACCTCCATCTGG
Source organism: Xenopus laevis (assembly GCF_017654675.1). Taxonomy (NCBI): domain Eukaryota; kingdom Metazoa; phylum Chordata; class Amphibia; order Anura; family Pipidae; genus Xenopus; species Xenopus laevis. The sequence continues at coordinate 122,807,753 of NC_054383.1, read as the reverse complement.
ACATCCTTGATCTCTTTATTTGTTTATATGACTCTTCTTGGCCTTTTATGTATTTATTACAACTCCACATAAAATACAATGGAAATATCAGTTAGACTAGGCTCTTGGTGGCCATATTTTCATCTTTTGTATATAGACAGCATCATCCAAAGTATTTTTCTTAAAAAGCCTTTATTTGAAGGGCTTCATCTCAGACAAGAATACAGTTCAGCAACGTTTCAGGCTTACACCAGCTTTTCCTCAAGCTGAGGAAAGGCTGGTGTAAGCCTGAAACGTTGCTGAAATTTCGGCTGGAAGTGGCTGCCTGAGACGTGCACCTGATTGACACACTAATTCGTTGGTGAGTGCTGACTTTTTATCTACGGCCATATTTTCATGAAAACTTTTTAATTTAACTTCTATCATTGATAGCAATGCTTTGTTGTATTATTTTGCAAATAACATCCATACAAAGTGTTTCTTGGCTTCAAATTACCCATTTACATCAATTCTTCTATTTCCAGTTTTATACTGTACAAGAAACACATTCCAACGCTCACTGCCAGAATGGGCCCACCTCTACAAACCTTGCTCTTAATGCCATGCAGAAATATTTCTTCTGAACTACATAAATGTCTGATAATATCCATAAAATGTGTTGAAGCATGCACTGTGCATAATAATGCTTCCCTTACTGCAATGCCTTAAAGGGATTCTGTCATCACCCAATGAAGCCCTTCTATTATAATACTGTTTAATTTGTTTACACAAGTTTTAATAGTGTTGTGTCACACCTCTCTAAAGGGGTTGGGAAAGAGAATAGAGATAACAGGGCTCTTCAGGAGGGCTAGGGTACTCATTTAAAAAATATGGGATGTCCTACCTTATAAAACAACCCAAATATTGGGAGCTGCTCTATAGAACCATTCACCAAATTAAAGGAGAGGTAGCCATTTTTGCGTAATCCCTATTTGTTTCAATTATATATTTATTTGTGATGAGTGAATCCGTCCTGTTTCGATTTGCTGAAAAATCTGTGAAACTGTGAAAAAATTAGCAAAACCGCGAACAATACACGAAATGCATTGAAGTCAATAGACGTCAACCTTTTTTTTACGAGTGCAACAATTTTTTCGTTTCAACTGCATTAAAGTCAACAGGAGTTTTTTCTTGTGGCAACTTTTTTTTGTCTCTCTGACTTTTTTGTCCAAATGCATTAAAGTCAATGGGCGTTTTTTTCTTATGGCGACTTTTCTGTCTCGGCAACATCTTTGTCTCAGCAAATTTTTCCCCATTGAATTTTTCCCGCAGTTTCCCGAAAAAAATCACAGATGGCGAAATGAAGAATTTCACAGCTAATCCATGTCTGGCGAAAAAATTTGCTCACTGCATTATATTAAATCTACTTTATAAACACTGGGCACCTGGGCATTAACCCATGGAAACCAATCAGATTATTGCTTCCAGTGTTCAAACTACAGCTGGCTGAAAAAAGGCTAATCACTGATTGGTTGCTATGGGTTTCTGCCCAGGTGCAAATTTGCCCTGTGTTTATAAATGAGCCCCCTTGTTTTTTTTTTAAGATGGCCATGTACATGCCAACACTGACTGCTGCCATCTGGTCATATGACAACCCTACATAAGTGGAATTTCTTGCGTATGGGCAATTTTACACTGGTTCTCTAACCCCTTCCCCACAATCTAGTTTTCTAGTTTTTTGTGTTGTCAAAATACCAACCCCAGCAATCCTATTAAAGAAGAGGGCTCTTAGGGTGGTGGCACATGAGGCTACTGCGGGAGATTAGTCGCCTCTTCTTAGGCGACTAATCTCCCCTAAATTCCTTCCCACTAGCTTGAATGTAAATTGCCAGTGGGATGGCACTTGCAACGCTTCGTTTTCCGAAGTCACCTGAAGTTGCCTCACGGGGAAACTTCAGGCGACTTCAGAAAGCCTAAGCAATCCCAACGGCAATTTACATTATAGCCGGCGGAAAGGCCTTTAGGGGAGATTATTCGCCCGAAGAAGAGGCGATTTGTTGCTGGGCAATTAATCTCTCCCAGTAGCCTCATGTGCCACCACCCTTAGGGCAGAAACACACGCTCAGATTCGAGGGTGATTAGTCGCCCAGCAAAAAATCTTCTCTTCTTCGGGGCGACTAATCTCCCTGAACTGCCTCCCGCCGGCTAGAATGTAAATCTCCGGTGGGTGCACTTCATTTTCCAAAGTCGCCCAAAGTTGCCTCACGAGTAAACTTCAGGCGACTGGGGAAAACAAAGTGCCGACTGACAGTCAACCCTATACTTACTACCTGAAATTTATGTGAGCCGGTCATACTACTTATCTATCTGGATTTTCAGCGCAGTATTTCAAAAGGCACAGCTCTTCGTATCTACGGCTGCAAGTGTTTTGAATATATTTCCACACTCTGCTACATTGTTTCTTATTATCAGCAAAGAAGTGAATACGTCCTGCATACAATGTTTAAAACCTCTAACAAGCGCTTCATTGTGACTTTTACTTTAGCAGGTTAATACCATGGACATAAGTCAATTTGACAAACAAGGAATGCTGATCCAAATGATGCGTTTTTAAACGTCTCCTCCAAGCCTCATTATCTGCATAATCAAAGATTAGCAGTTAAATTATTCTTTTAAAAATATGGTGCAAACCATATATGGTGCTATATATACATGAATTGTGGTATAATTAATTGTATTTATTAAATTGATATTTGTATAGCATTTTTCACTGTTTTTGTACTTGGAATTAAAAAGCCTCAAAAAATCAAATCAACAATTTTTGGGTTCTCTGAGGATTTATTAATTTTGATTAATATATTACATGAAGCAATCTACAGTGTGCGGAAAATAAGATCTTTAAAAACTTTTTGTTGTTGCAACTAATTATATCTATCTTACGCACCGCCGTACATGGCTTTGTAAGCTTCTATAATTCTAAATAGTAGTGTGCGCTGCCGACATATATACGACTGGGGAAAACAAAGTGCTCCTTGAGGCAGTTCGGGGAGACTAAATCTCCCCGAATCTGAGTGTATGTCTCTGCCCTTAGGGAGTACAGGGAGTTGTAGCCAGCCAAGCAACATTTGGGGGACCCCATGTTGCTCATCCCTTTTTTATGTTAATTACCTGTACAAACGTGTAGCAATTCATTAATCTGTTCATCCAATTCAATTGCCAATTGATCCAATTCTTTTAATTTAGGGGCAACCTGGCCCAAATGAACACAGATCCATTCTTAAATGGGTTTAGATTGTAAACTCTTGTGAGCAGGGTTCTCTATTGTCTCTTGTTTGTTACATTATTGTAGGACCTGAAGTACTTTGCACTAAAGAATGATGATGGTAATAGGTTGAACAAATGGTTACAAACGTGATCCCACTACATTTACAAATGTAAAAGGAGCAACACAAGCATGAAAAATGTTTATGGGTGGTGCAAAATAAGTGCTGTAATGTGGCTATTATGGTAGCCCCTATGTGGACTGACAGCCTACGGGAGACTCTGTTCGGCAGTACACCTGGTTTTATGCAACCAAAACTTGCCTCCAAGCCTGGAATACACAAATAAGCACCTGCTTTGAGGCCGCTGGGAGCAATAGACGAGGGGTTGGTGAGGAACATGTTGCTCTCGAGCCACTGTTTGGGGGATCACTGCGCTACACGTTTGTGCATACGTCCTCCACAATCACAGATCCATCCTTTTATTCCAATTAAAAATGTATTGTAACAAAGCAGAGTAATCACTGTGGAACCAAATGAGCTATAAGAATGATTTGTTTATACAGTCTATTGGCACGTAGTGTGATGTTAAGCGGGTGTATTTATTTCATTGGGGTGATTGATGCTATTGCATTGTATATGAAGGCAGGATATATCAGCCACCTGAGGACCATACAATGCCGTTTGCTGCCTCGGGGCACTGAGTGTCAAGGACTGAACTGAGACTAATTGCATATCAAAGCGAGTTTCTTTATCACCCCATCACCCCCTCCCTAACAATATGTAAACCTTGCTGCACAATGTGTTTATGTTACAATCATTAGTTGGATCCATTCAGGTGTTTGAAGCCTTTTCAGATATAGCAACCAGTTGTCTTACAATGTTTGGGGCAGAAGATTAAAGGCCTCCATACACGGGCCTATAAAAGCTGCCAACAGATCGAGTCAGCAGCTTATTGGCCCATGTTTGGGGCCCTCCGAAAAAAAGATCACGACCGCATCTGTTCGTTGATGTGGTCCCGTGATCCGACCGCCCATATGACTCCATTCTGATCCGATCCCTAGGGCCCACGATCGGATCAGCCCAAAATCGCCCACCTTAATGTGGGCATATTGGGGAGCGATCTGCTCGTTCTCCCTGTGTATGGCCATATTAAAGGCGGCCATAGATGTAACAATTACGATTTTTCTTTGAAAAGATCTTTCCAAAAAAAATCATTCATTTTTAAATACGTGTAGAGCTGAATCGTTAGATATAAAGGTAGAAACAATATAATTCTACATCTGACCGGTATTTTACCGGCCTGGCCAGTAAAAATTAAGCTTGAGCCCAATGTTATTAATAGGGAAAATGCATAAAAATATAGGATTTTTTTCAAGAAAAAGTGGCAACCCTACCTGTATCTGACGATTCAGCACTAACAATGGGCAATGTTTGGGTGCCGTGAAATTTTCAGTCCAGCCCGATCGGTGAGTCGACCGATATCCAAGTCTTCTGCTGATATCGGTCGGCTCTTTTCCCAACATACATGCACTGAAAATCGTATGAACGTTTTTTTGTACGATATTATCTGTGCGTCTATGGTGGGGTTGCCACCTGCCCAGTGCCCGGTATTCTACCGGCCTGGCCGGTAAAAATGATGGCTGATCCCAATGTTATTAATAGGGAAAAAAGCTAAATATATAGGAAGGCCGGTATTTTTTTCTAGAAAAGGTGGCAACCCTAGTCTATGGCCACCTTAAGGCAGTAAATTGGTTCTAGTGAGTAACCCATGGCCAATGCCAAGTGGGGGGGCAGGTGGAAGATCATCAGGTGGTGCTCCTCAAGACTTATATGAAACTCTTCAAACTGTAGACACTAACACTGGGAAGATGGACACCTGGGCAAGTGCCAATCAAGTTTCTGCTCTCATTACTGCTGAATGAACACAGCTAATTATTGATTGGTTGTCAGGGTATGGAAGAAAGCAATGGCACCCGTGTCTTGATCAACTCTATGTTTGGTGTAGTATAGCTTGGGTAGGGCATCCTGTTTATATACAGATACGTAATAAAAAGTAGCAATAATAATACATTTGTAGCCTTACAGAGCTTTTGTTTTTTTTTTAGGTGGGGGTCAGTGACCAACTGAAAACTGAGTCAAAAGGTGAAGACCAATAACTCAAAAACTAAAAACAAATAAATAAATAACAAAGATCATCAAAATGGCAATTTATATTTTGTAAATATCACGGCTCCGACCCTCTCCTAAAGAAAAAAAAAACACTGGGTTCTGCACATTCCCAGGAAATCTGTCGCTCCGTCCAGAAAGTGAAAAACCCGTTTATCCATCTGTACATCCAGGTTATTTTAAGCCTTTTTCACTTAAATTGTTGGCACCTATTTTATTCTCTCATGTGCCTGTCATTATGTACGCGCAGAAAACGGCTAATCCCGGGAGGGGGGCGTGGGCAGCTGGAGGCAAATGAGGTCACATGTTAGGTGGCCCATGAAAGGCAATGGATGGAACGCACCTCTATATGACATGCCACAGATACTGTACATCCAGATTGCTTTAACATCTGTTGTTTGTGTCTATTCATCAGCGGGAAGTCCATTCCTTTAATCCATCCACTCATCTATCCCAGGGATACTCACACTGCCGCCTTGCAGCTGTTGCTTGACTACAGTGCCCAGCATGCTCAGCTGCTGCTTTACTACTCATACTTTATTACATATGAAAATAATAAGAATTTTTATTTTTGGTTTTCATTATTGGCACAGTAAAGTATTTAAAGGGGTGGTTCACCTTTAAATTAACTTTTAGTATGTCATAGAATGGCTAATTCTAAGCAACTTTTCAATTGGTCTTCATTGTTTCTTTTTTATAGTTTCTGAATTATTTGCCTTCTTCTTCCCACTCTTTCCAGTTTTCAAATGGGGATCACTGACCCCATCTAAAAACAAATGCTCTGTAAGGCTACACATTTAGGGGCAGATTTACTAAGCTCGAGTGAATTTTCGAAGTTAAAAAAGTTCGATTTCGAAGTAATTTTTTGACTACTTCGACCATCGAATAGGATACTAAGACTTCGAATTTACTTCGACTTCGATTCGAAGTAAAAATCGTTCGACTATTCGAGAATCGAAGTACTGTCTCTTTAAAAAAAACTTTGACTTCATATTTCATCGATCGCTAAAAATTGTTTGAATCGTTTGATTCGAACTATTTAATCGTTCGATCGTACCATTTCTATTCGATCGATCAAAGTCGAAGGATTTTATTTCGAAATTCGACCCTTAGTAAATCTGCCCCTTATAGTTATTGCTGCTTTTTATTACTCATCTTTCTATTCAGGCCTCTCCTATTCATATTCAAGCATCTTATTCAAATCAACACATGGTTACTAGGGTAATTTGGACCCTAGCAACCAGATTGCTGAAACAGCAAACTGGAGAGCTGCTGAATAAAAAGCTCAAAAAACAAATAATGAAAAATGAATATCACTCTCTACATCATACTAAAAGTTAATCTAAAAGTGAACAACCCCTTTAAGTGTCACTTTTTGGGCAAAAATCCAAAAAATTCTGGCTTTTCGGGAGAAAGCCAGAAAAAAACCTAACAATTTGGCCAAAAACTCCAATTTTTTCATGTTTGTCCCTGATCCGATTAAATTGCTCTTTTTTTCAATACATTTTTTATAACTCTACTTTTCTATTCCGGCCTCTTCTATTCATATTCTAGCATCTTATTCAATTCAATACATGGTTGCTAGGGTAATTTGGACCCTAGCAACCAGATGGCTGAAACAGCAAACCAGAGAGCTGCCGAATAAAATGCTCAAAAACCACAAAATAATAAAAAATGAAAACCAATTGCAAATTGTCTCAGAATATCAAGCTCTACATCATACTAAAAGTTAATTTAAAAGTGAACAACCCCTTTAAGTGTTATTGTCACTTTTCGGGCAAAAATCCGAAAAATTCTGGCTTTTCGGGAAGAAGCCAGAAAAAATCGAGCAATTTGTTCAAAAAATTTTTTTCATATTTGTCCCCGATCCTATAAAATTGCTCTTTTTTTAAAAATTAATAAATGAGGTCAAATCGTGGATTCTAGTTTGGTCTGACTTTTTTTTAGTAAAAAACAAAATTGGATTTTTATAAATATGCCCCCCCATATCTTTAGATTTTACAACAGGAAGTACATAATTCTCTGGATATGGTACAGGTTATTCATGTTTCTTGTGTATTAGATCATTTTAAATGGGCGAATTTCTCCCGTTTCCCTTCGCTGAGCAATTTGTGAAATGGGGCAAAAAATCTGCGAAAATTGACGCCCATGAATTTTTACGGGAGTTTCGCGCATTTATTTGCCAGCGGCAAAACATGGAAATTCACAGCAAATTTACGCCAGGCGAATTTATTTGCCCATCACTATTGGTTATGAGCAGGGGATTTTTTTTGGCTCCTTTGGCACTATTTCTAATATGTAATATGATTGCTCTACACACACAACCTTCCATTGCACAGCTTTGTAGGAATATTTTGGAGCTTTATAAATATGTGTTAATTATAATATTATGTGTAAAAATACAGTCAGCAGAGAGAAGTGGGAGGGGGTGGAGTTAAAGGGGAAGAAAGTCATTTAGGAGGAAATGAAGGAATCCTACATGAATCATACATCAAAGGCAGTTCCAAGACACCCAGTTTATTTTTCAAGCAATTTCACAAGTTGGAGTTTGATCTATGAGGTGCTGGAAACAACGCTCTCAGCACATAAGTGACATTTTTCAAAAATTGCTTAAGCAAATATATATATAAATAAATATATATACATATGGGGCGGCTGCAATTTGGGCTCTTGGCTCACAAGTGAAAAGTGGAAGTTGAGTTTATTGAATATGAGATTGGATGTACTAGGCTCAGCTTTCATGGATTGGAGAGTTTATTCTTGCCCCCGTTAGATGTATTTATTTATTTGGTGTGTTAAAGTTTTCATTGAAATTCTCAAAACCTGTGGTCAGTTGTAGCACTTCTCGTGTTTAAGAGACAGGCACTGTATCATTAGGGCTTAGAAATGAGAGTCAAATACTGCTTTGTTTTGGTTTTTTAAAGCCTTTTTCCCACCTCCAGTCTAGACTTGAATGGAAGGCTAGTGGTTTGCCGGTGCATAAATTGGGCCGATAAATCGCATAGCTTAACCTATAGTTTAATCTACACCAGCAGAGAAATGCTACGCGGCAAATTTACTAACGAGCAAATTTTCGCTTCGGAAAGCTTCGCGCAACTTCATCAGACGTTAATTCGTATCGAATATGCGTATTCATCAAAATGCAAAGTCTCGTCTCGGCAGGTGAAAGCTAGCGAATTTCCGCCAGTGAAAATTTGTCAGTGCAGACATTTCTAAAAGAAATTTCGCTAGCGTTACTTTCTTCCTAGGCGGGTACATACAGGTCATATATATGTCTTTATTAGTGATTGTTGGTGAAATTGCTTAAAGCAGCCACTTATTATTAATAAATGTCCAAGGAATCAAAATAAATACAAAAGAGATATTGTATTGTCCTAGGCATGAGCCCACCCTAAAACAAATGTGGAATGAGCTTCAAATGGTTAAAAATAGATTTGAAAAAGTATATTTAACGGTTTTAAATAATCCTACATTAAAATATGAAAAATCGCCAGCGTTTTGTCTTTTTAATGACTTTTTGGCATACAGGATATGATGTCACTGACATAATAATGTTGAGGATGTAGCTTGATCTTATAAATTCACCAGGTATTACCTAGGGAAGCAGACTCTGGGTAAAAAAAAGGGTAATGTACTGGATGAATGAATTTGTGGAGTAACGATGGTTCGCCCGAGCAAAAATTCACCTGGTGAAAGAGAGCAAAACTTTATTAGTGCTGAGCTCTTTCGCTAGCGAATTGTCCTCTACACCTGTAAATTGGTGATGTCCCTGCAAATTGCCATTTTGGCGAATTTTCACTAGCGACAGCCAATTCGCCTTTTAGTAAAACTGCCCTTAGGTCTGTTACTGCCTTAAGGTGGCCATACATGGAGAGATCCGCTTGTTTGGTGATTTTGCCAAACGAGCAGATATCTCCCCGATATGCCCACCTTGAGGTGGGCGATATTGGGCTGATCCGATCATGGGCCCTAAGGCCCAACGATCAGATCATAACGATGGGTAAACGGGCGGTTGGAACGCGGGACTGCATCAACGAACAGATGAGGTCCACGATCAAATGGGATTTTTAGTCCCGTCCGATCGACATCTGCCCGACTTTCTGCCAGATATCGATCTGGGAAGCAGTCGGGGGCCCCATACAACGCCAATAAGCTGCCGACTTGGTCTGGACAGTTTCACAAGGAAACTTCGGGCGACTTCAGAAAACGAAGTGCTCCAAGTGCCATCCCTCAGGCGATTTAGATTCTAGCCGGCGGGGAGGCATTTCGGGGAGAATAGTCGCCCGAAGAATAGGCGATTTGTTGCCGAGCGACTAATCTCCCCGAATCTGCTCGTTTGTCTCTGCCCTTAAAGTGACCATACACAGGCCAATAATGGGGCCTATGTGACTGCAGTGATGTGGTCAATGCAGTGATGTGGTCCTCTCCTGGCGGATCTCCATAGGTCCACAGTATGATTTGACTGTTGGCACGGTATTTTGGGGGTGCTTTGCTACCAGCAAGAAATTTTCTGTGTGCCATTGCCTTGATGTTTACAGGTCATATTATTTACTTCTGCTTATCTTTTGGACAAAACTCAGAGGTCCTTGAATGGGACAAAAACTATTCAACATCCTGAATAAAATCCATTTAGAACCAGCTGGACTCCAAAATTTGGTCTAGTGTATTGGGTCATTAGGGGAGTTAAATATTTGATGGTTAAAAACAGAGGCTATTGAATTCAGCATTTGCATCCAAAGCATTGCATAATTTATAGAACCCAGGTGGTCGACATTTCCGTTCAATTTTACATTTAGAATGACCGTGTTTCCCAACTGGTATCAAAGGAACGACTTAAGCTCCCCATAGACGCGACGATTCTTCTTGCCGAACGACCGATTTTAGGGAAGTCCGACCAACCCTTCGAAATTATCGTGCAGTTAGTGGTATTCGAACGATCGTACATCTTACGATTTTTCGGCCGACATCTGTCGGGAAATTGATCGGCCAGGTCTAAAAATCTTTGTTGGTCCCAGTGCAATCTATCTATGTTTGCAGGGCCAAGCAGGCAGCTCCCCTTTGTTTTCCTGGCAAATTGGTCTTTTTAGTTGATGGTCAATTCATACGATCGTTCTGAGAAGATCGTGGTCTCACGATCATGATCTGATCTTTTAAAAATCTCAACATCTATGGCCAGCTTTACTGTGAAAAAGAAGGACAATGCGTTTCAATCGTCTGCGACTCTCAGAAGAGCACCTTTTTCCCATTTAGCCATGAAATCATTCAGGCACACAGGCAGCCATGGCAGGGTAGCAGAGCCATTGTTTGCTTATTCTGACCTCAAGTGTTTTAGAAGTGATAATGTAATAGCAGCTGATAAGGATAAAACACTTCCTCGGCCTCTCTGGTAGAACAAGGAAGGACAATTAATCAATTATCTGCATTGGATATTGTTACTCATCACAACATTGGGTAAACAGATCGACAGACTCGCTGCAAGACGCCCATGGAGTGAAAAGTCTTCCCCAGCTGCAGAAAAATTACTTTCTATTAATTATGATGATTCTTAAAGTGGCGGTAGAAGAAGCAACTGTAGTGTTGGAAAAGGTAGAACTAGATTAAATAGCTGGGTATCGATGATAATAAATGTCATGCTCGAATGGTACCAACAATGGTGCTACAGGTATGGGACATGTTATCCAGAATGCTCAGGACCTGGGGTTTTCCATAATTTCCATAATTTCCATAATTTGAATATTCATACCTTAAGTCTACTAGAAAATCATTTAAACATTAAATAAACCCATTAGGCTGGTTTTGCTTCCAAGAAGGATTAATTATATCTTAGTTGGGATCAGGTACAAGCTACTGTTTTATTATTACAGAGAAAAAGGAAATCATTTTTAAAAATTTGGCTTATTTGGATAAAATTGAGTCTATGGGAGACCATAATTTCCCATAATTTGGAGTTTACTAGATAATGGGTTTCCCGATAACCAGGGCCGCCATCAGAGGGGCACAGGGGGGACAGTTGTCTCTGGCCCCGCAGGGTTTTGTGTCTAAGGGGGGCCCAGCCATGCTTCACTTACTTAATCAGCCCCCTGCTTTCATTGTGCTGCCAGCTTCAGAATATAAGACAGCAGCTCTGTGCACGCAAGACTTTTCTCATATTCCGATCCACTGTATCCTCATTGGTTCTGTATGGATAAGTCCCGGTAAAGCTGTACATGGATTGGATAGGGAAAGTTAGAACTTTCCCTTTGGCCTATCCAATCCCAATGCAGCTTTAACGGGATTTATAACTTTTGGGTGGGGGGCAGGCCAATTTTTTTTTTACTTGCGGGGGGGGGGTCCCTGATCATCAATGGCTTTTTATAACTTGTGGCTGGGGCCCAGGCCAATTTTTTTTTTACTTTTAGGGGGGCCCCTGATAACTAATGGCTTTTTATAATTTGTTGGGGGGTCTGGCTACCAATGTTTTTTTTTTTACTTGCAGGGGGGGCCCTGATCACCAATGGCTTTTTATAACATGCTCCACTTTTGCAAATGAGACGTTCACTAAAAAAAAATAGAAAACATTTTCACTGTGATTTGTAATAATGAGTACAGGTATGATATCCATTACCCGGAACCCTTATCCAGAAATATCTGAATTATGGATACTCAATTCTAATCATATAATGCTAATTTTTTAAAAAGATTTTCTTTTTTCCTTGTACAGGTGTGGGATTTGTTATGCAGAATACTTGGGGCCTGGAATATTCCAGATAAGAGAGCTTTCTGTAATTTGGATCTCCATACCTTGAGTCTGCTAAAAATGGCTTAAACATTGAATAAACCCAGTAGGATTATTTGCCTCCAATACGGATTAATTATTTCTTCATTGGGATCAAGTACAAGCTACTGTTTTATTTTTATAAATAAAAAGGAAATCATTTTTAAAAATGGTAATTATTTGGTTGAAATGGAGTCTATTGGAGAGGGCTGTCCTGAAATCCTGAGCTTCCTGGATAATGTGTTTCCAGATAATGGATCCTATACTTGTAATGCAGTAATAAAACAGTAGTGTGTACTTGAGCCAAACGAAGATATAATTAATCCTTATTGGAGGCAAAACCAGCCTATTGGGTTTAATTAATATTTAAATTTTTTCTGGTACACTTAAGGTATGAAGATCCAAATTACAGAAACAGAAACACCCCTTATCTGGAAAACGCCAGATCTTCAGCATTCTGGATAACAGGTTATTAGAGAAAGTATTGTATTAATATTATTATTGTCAGAAATTGTTCATCAATGCCACGCATTGACTAAGGATACGGATATAAGTACTGGTAGTACAGATATGGGATCTATTATCCAGATACCCGTTATCTCTTAATTACAGAAAGGCCATCTCTCATAATCTCCATTTTATCCATTTAATCCAATTTTTTTTAAATAATTTACTTTCTCTCTGTAATAATAAAACTGTACCTTGTACTTGATCCCAACTAAGATATAATTAATCCTTATTGGAGGCAAAACCAGCCAATTGGGTTTATTTTAAAAAACTTATTTTTTGGAGATTTAGTATACCTCAATGCTGCAAAAAGCCCAAATCCGAAAATCCGCCATCTCAGATCCGTCGAGGTCCTGTATAGGTCAATGGAAGATGCGCCTATCTTAATTTGAAGTTTTCATGGTCTGCACTGGGTTCAGCCTGACAATCTGGCTTTTTTTGGGGTTTGAACCCCAATCAGGAAAAAAGACTGAAATATTAGAGCCATTCGTGTTTTCCAACGATTTTATGGAGTTTTTCCACAATCAGATAAATTTGGTTTATTTTGTTAATAAATAAGGTCAAATTGAGTATGGGAGTTTGGTTGTGTTTTTTTTTTAATAAAATATGAGATAAATTTGGATTTTAGTAAATAACCCCCAAAATATATAAATGATTTTGTAAGACCCCCATACATGGGCCAATAAAAGCTGCTGACAGACCAAATCGGCAGCTTATTGACCTGTGTGTGGGGCCATCCGACGGGCGTCCCCGAGTGATATCTGGCCGAAAGTCGGGCAGGTTAAAAAATCCAGTCGGATCGCGGCTGCATCTTTTTGTTGATGTGGTCCCGCGATCCGACTGCCCATTTGGCCTCCATTCTGATCCGATCTTTGGGCCATAGGGCCCATGATCGGATCAGCCCGATTTGTGCAAATCGGGGAGATATCCGCTTGTTTGGCAACATTGCCAAACGAGTGGATCTCCCTGTGTATGACCAACTTTAATGTATGAAGATCCAAACTACAGAAAGATCCATTATCCGGAAAACCCCAGGTCCCAAGCATTCTGCATAACATTTCCTATTCCCGTACTAGTAATCATTTATAAAAGCCTGATAATAAGAAAGCAGCATTTTCAGTAAAATAAAAAAAAAACTGAAATAAATGTATGTGAGATGAACAGTGATGATGGCATTGCCCCTCTCCAAAGAGTTTCTATCCAACGAAATCCACATGTTCACACAGAAGTGTTACCTTTCCACATTAATTTCTATTTTACTACTGATCCCATTGTGGGGCTTTGAAGGTCCTTCATCATGAAACGATGGAGCGAGTTCTTTCAGTGCCATTGAAAAGGCCGGACGGCTTGGAGTCACATGTCTCACTTGCAAGGGCTACGGGCCCAGGCCTCATACAGTGAGCTTGTAATGTGACCTAAAATTAGTGACAAAGACACGAGGTGATATACATATGCAGGAATGGGGGGAAAGATGGGGGAGGGAGGTGTTTAGAGGATAAAAGAGAAGGCTTAAAAAATCTCTTTCACCAATTGCCTTCCTCTCCATCCCCCCTGGGACAGAAAGCTTTGTCAACAAAAAACAGTGTGATATGTAAAAAGCTCTCCAAGGTGCAAACAATGAGACAGAAGGGGCCGTTTGAAGTGATAAAGGGCTAAATATGCAAGAGGAGGGGTGAGTGAACCACAAGGAAAGTTTGAACTGTTAAGGGGATTAAAAAGAAATGCTACCTTCCTCCTCCGATGGCACTTTCCTTTATATCCCTGCCCTTATCATTCCAGTCTCAATCGTCTCGTTCTGGGCAAACAGGAAAGGCACGAGGAAGAGGAGCAATACGAGACGTGGAATAAAGAATATTTCCAGAATATTTACGTTAATGTGTTCCCAAAGTCTGACAAATAACTGTCCAGTAATAAAAATGCTGTATATAAATAAATCTAACATTTATATATATATCTTGCACAAGAGCCATGAATATCCCGTAAAATATATTCTCAGAAATAGTGATGCAATAAACAGAAATGGAAATGAGAATTTAAGAGCGAAAATGGGTTTTGTTCCTGCTTTATGTCACATGACTCATTGATCCATTGTGGATCAGCTTCTCGGTGACATATTATATATATATATATATATATATATATATATATATATATATAAAAGTTCATGGACATCACCGCCTTTGTAGCTGCCTCTGTGCACGGAAATCCAATATGGACAAATATAAATCAAGGGTCTTGTAGAGGGTTATTTACTAACATTTTTAATAAAACCATGACCAAACTAGATTTACTTAATTAACCCTCGATATTCGACCGTCAAAGTAAAATTCTTCGACTTCGAATATCGAAGTCGAAGGATTTACCGCTATTCCTACGATCGAACGATCAAAGGAATAATTGTTCGAGCGAACGATTAAATCCTTCGAATCAAATGATTCGAAGGATTTTAATCCATCGATCGAAGGATATTCCTTCGATCAGAAAATTGTTAGGAAGCCTATGGGGACCTTCCCAATAGGCTAACATTGGCCTCGGTAGGTTTGGGGGCGAACTAGGGGGTCGAAGAATTTTTTAAAGAGACAGTACTTCAACTATCGAATAGTCGAACGATTTTTGGTTTGAATCGTTTGATTCGAAGTCGAAGGTCGTAGTCGAAGGTCGAAGTAGCCCATTCGATGGTCGAAGTAGCCAAAAAAAACATTCGAAATTCGAACTATTTTTCCTCTATTCCTTCATTCGAGTAAATGGGCCTATGGGTCTACTAGAAAATCATGTAAACATTAAATAAACCCAATAGGCTGGTTTTGCTTCCAGTAAAGATTAATTATGTCTTAGTTGGGATCAAGTACAAGGTACTGTTTTATTATTACAGAGAAAAAGGAAATCATTTTTAAAAATGTTGAGTATTTGGATTAAAAGGAGTCTATGAAAGACAGCCTTTCTGTGATTTGGAGCTTTCTGGATAATGGGTTTCCGGGTATATCTGTATATTAGTTTGGATCAAATTCAAGGTCGTGTTTGTTTATTGCAGAGAAAAGGGAGATCAATTTTAAGGGCAGAGACACACGGGAAGATTCTGGGAGATTTAGTCGCCCGGCAACTGATCGCCTCTTCTTTGGGCGACTAATCTTCCTGCCGGCTAGAATCTAAATCACTGGCGGGATGGCACTCGCAACGCTTCATTTTCCAAAGTTGCCTGACAAGAAAACTTTGGGCAACTTCGGAAAATGAAGCGCTCCGAGTGCCATCCTCCAGCTATTTAGATTCTAGCCTGGGAGATTTGG
The DNA here is from genome assembly GCF_017654675.1 of Xenopus laevis. Lineage (NCBI taxonomy): Eukaryota > Metazoa > Chordata > Amphibia > Anura > Pipidae > Xenopus > Xenopus laevis. Next base: position 122,791,821 of record NC_054383.1, on the reverse strand, counting down.
GGAGATTACTCGCCCGCAGGAGAGGTGATTAGTCACCGGGCGACTAAATCTCTCCGAATCTTCCCATATGTCTCTGCCCCAAAAATCGGAACTATTTGATTAAAATTGAGTCTATGGGAGACTGCCTTCCTGTAATTCGGTGCTTTCAAGGGCTAGGGGCCCAGGCCAAACACAGAGGGCTGTGAACAGACCAAGAAGGGACCAAAGAGTTCCAGTTGGACAGCCCAGAGCTAAAGCTTGTAGATATTATCTAAAGCAGGATTATCCAGCTGGAGGCCTACAGTCAGACATGTCCCTCTAATGGGCCTCCATTCTATCCTAGAGCTCTTTACATGCATTTGTAGGACATCATAATTTTAAAAAAAAAAATCCGTTTATGAGCATATGGTTTAGTCAGTTGAGAGAGAGGCTTCTACATGAAAAAGCTGGCATTGATATAGTCCCAAAGAATTTTAATTATTGGTGGTTGCTCTCCCCATGTGAAAAATAAGTAATAATGATAATGAATAGTTGTATGTGCAGCACCATAATCATAGAGCCCTGCTGATGATGAGCACTTAAGAGGATCACTCGATGGTCCTACACATTCACAGCTTTGCTGATTCTTGAAATGAAAATCAAACTCTCCCACCAGTCCTCTTCTCCTCGTGGTGCGTATAATCTTACACTGAACCGGCCCTTTGTTTTTACAACACATCTGATCCCTATTAGCTTGCTTTGTGGATCACTGGTGTATGCTAATAGGGAAACCTGAAGAAAATGTTGAAGGTGATGTTTTTCTCCAAGAAGATTTGAGCGGAAAAAGAATCAAAACCGTATGTTCGACAGAACTTCCAAAGTGATAAAAACGTTGGCCTCGCTACAGAAAGCTAAAGCACTCATGTCGAGTTATATATTTATTAATTTCAATTCCATGATTTCATATAATAAACGTTTATGGTCGTTTTGAGTTTTCTTTTTCCCTCACCTAAACGCCGTTGTGTCTGATGGATATCAGTTAAGCTTTTTGAAGTGCTGCTAAGGCAAGGTTTAGTAGGTTGGACCTCAACAATGGCTGTAAATTCCCTTGAAATAAAAGAACAAAGGAACGCTCGCCTCATTGATCCAGGTTGATATAGTAGGTTGTAATTCGGGTAGGGCTGTTTTAGGTGGAGAGGGCAATTGCCTTGGGCCTCCAGCAGGAGCATAACAATAGAGGAAGCAAAAAGCTCAAATGCCTAGTGACTGAGGAACTCTAAATGATTCTTCCGCTATTTATTTGGTGTAAACATAGTTCATAGAATACTGTATATCACATGGTGGTCCAGCCAGTAAACCACAACTTTTTGCAAGAGGCCACATCAAAGACACCTCTAAAGTACAAGGTTTTGTTTTTTTAATTCAGGTTTTAGCCCAAACCTTCTTTCTCTGACCAGGGAACTTCTTCCCTTTGTTTCAAGGTTACAGGTACACGGTGGCCATAGAAGCAGCAGGTCTGTGTCATTTTCCTTTCTATTGAGTCTCATTATGCTAAACGTTCTCTGAAGGTCTTGCAGATTCACAGGTAAAGAGACAACAAGAACTCATAATAGTAATAAAGCCCAAATTTGCCTAAGGCTCAGAGGCCAAGGGTTCCTTTCAAGTGGCTGAACGCATATTCATATTCCCTTCTAGCTGTGTGCACAAGGACACATTTTAAATCTCCTTTCTTTATGCAAAAAGAAAAATGGTTTGTTAGTGGTTGGAGTTTTCTTTTAGGGCAGAGACACATGCGAAAATTCAGAGAGATTTAGTAGCCCAGCGACAAACTTCGGGCAACTAATCTCTGTGAACTGCCTTCCTGCCGGCTAGAATCAAAACCACTCGTGGGATGGCAATCGGAGCGCTTTGTTTTCCAAAGTTGCCTCCAAGGAAAATTCAGGCGACTTCGCAAAACAAAACGCTCCGAGTTCCACCCCGCTGTCGATTTAGATTCTAGCTGGCGGAAAGGCTTTTGGGGAGAATAGTCACCTGAAGGTGATGCGATTTGTCGTTGGGCGTCTAAATCTCCCCATATCTTCGTGTGTGTCTCTGCCCTTAAAGGAAGAGTCAATGTACTTTACATAAATAGCTAAAGGATATTATGTTGTCCTTTTGAAGGGGTGTTTCACCTTGAAGTTAACTATTAGTACGTTACAGAATGGACAATTCTAAGCAACTTTTCAAATGGTCTTCATTATATATTTGATATAGCTTTTCCAGCTTTTAAATGTGGGGTCACTGACCCCACTTAAAAACAAATGCTCTGTAAGGCTACAATTGTTATTGCTTTTTATTACTCATCTTTGTATTCAGGTCTCTCCATATTCCAATCTCTTATTCAAATCAAGGCATGGTTGCTAGTATAATTTGGACCATAGCAACCAGATTGTCGGAATTGGAGAGCTGTTGAATAAAAAGCTAAATAACTCAAAAACCACAAATAATAAAGAAGAAATGAAAACCAATTGCAAATTGTCTTAGAATATGCCTCTCTACTTCATACTAAAAGTTAATATAAAGGCAAACAACCCCTTAAAGGGCAACTGCACATGTGGAGAGATGCTTATTTTTAGTAGCCCAATTAGGTAGGGGGCAACCAGTGTCGGACTGGCCCACAGGGATACCAGGAAAACTCCAGGTGGGCCCAGGTGTCAGCTTCAAAACATTTGGCATATTTCATGGTCAGTACCTATTTCTATAAGAACAAAGAGACTAAATAGATTGAATAATAGATAATAACATGTAAAGAAAAGAGACTAGCAGAATTAAGGTTGCGTGAGGAGAGGAATTATATAGTACTGAGAGTGGGCCCCTGATCTATGGTTTTTGGGTGGGCCCCTGGTGTCCCAGTCCAACACTGGGGGCAATACACCAATGGGGTAATTTATGAGAGCTCAGCGAGGTGCAATTTTAGAAGCAATTGCCATGTTTGCATCCGCAATGCAGCATTTCTTCCCATAATTTCTGCATAACTGCGGATGTAAATGTGCTGAAAATTCCAGGCCTTTTGGCATCATTTTTGGCCTTTGGTGTGAAAATGACCCACTTTTGCTGCAAGTTCACTGTGGCAATTGAAGCAGGTCATTGCTAGAACCCTGATGCTACGACCCACAGCAGCTGCCGGGTTCACTTGCAGTTCAATAGGTGCTTTGTACTCCATTTGGCACTGGGGTGTCTCCTTTTACCTTGTGCCGAATCCTAGCATGGCTTCAGCGATCAGATGATATTATCATTGAAACGTGTAATTTCCACTTATCATGTGAGCAAAGTCAATAAGCATAAGTTCTACTGAGCTGTAAAGTTCTCTCATAAAGTCTCAAGGCAGCTTGTAATATAGTCAACCTGGGATGTCTGGTGGGCACCGCTCTTTGTTGCGCTTATCCTCACTAATACATCCCATCATTCCAGCATATCGGCAGCGCAGTTAAGGTCATTTGCTCTTGCGATGGAACCTGAAAAGAAACTGGCAAACTCACGCTGTACAACTATTTAAAGGGAAAGTCGGAATGAAAAGTATGGCCTTATCTTATTAACAATGGTATTTCATTTGAGATCATTTAATTTACGCCTGTAAAAGTTGAAGTCCCCTTTAAGACTGTCATGGAAGAATATATTCCTTGGTAACAATGTAACAATTTAGTTCTGGTCCTGTCTTACTTAACGGAATCTCTACAGGCAACTATACATGGAAAGATCCGCTTCCTAGCACCCCAGTTTGTACTGAAGCCTTGTAAAGCACCTCTTATAGAAATGACTACAGTACAATATAAGGGGGCCATACTTTCACTGGTAAATGACTTATGAACAATGAATGTGTTCTTCTGTAGTCAATAACTGTCATTCCAAACTGCCAGTCAGGCCAGGGATCACCTGTGTCTCCCGGCACTGACCAGGTTGCTCGTTCTGAATGATGAACAAGCTACAGGGCATATTAGTGGGACAGGTTTTTTGCCCAGTTTGTGCTCTTTATCTTTACATCCCATTTTCTTTTGTAAATAAGCCTATTTATCATATGCATGGGGGTCTTTTAAGGAGAGAGTTCAGACAAATGTGCTGTTAAAGGAGTTTTTCACCTGTATTTGTGTACTTCGACTGACAAGGGAATAGTCCAAATTCGATTCGAATTTTAAAAAAATGTGAAAATTTGAATATAGAAATTTATCATGTACTATCTCTTTAAAAATTCAACTTCAACCATTCGCCCTCGAATGCGAATACGAAGAAAAAAACTTCGACTTTCTTAATAAATTTCGGTTGGTCCTTTTTTTATTTGAATTTCGAAGTTATGGGAGTTAAAAAAAAAACCTCTACACTACTTCGAAATTCGACCCTTGACGTAGAGAGTGATATTCTGCGACAATTTGCAATAGGTTTTCAGCGGCTCTCCAGTTTGCAATTCCAGCCATCGGGTTGCTAGGGGTCACATTACCCTAGCAACCATGCATTGATTTGAATAAGAGACTGGGATATGAATAGGAGCGGGTCTGAATAGAAAGATAAGTAATAAATAGTAGTTTTTAGCTTTACAGAGCATTTGTTTTTGGATGGGGTCAGCGGGTCAGGGAAATAGTCAGATGAAGAAGTTAAATAATTAAAATAATTTAATAATTTAACTATAAAAAATATAGCATTCCACGTTTTCATATTTTTCATCAGCTTTGGTGTATAATTAATCTCTACAAATGTGAGTTTTTTCCTCTAAAAACCTTGACCATAAAAAATTGACGTTTAATAAATGGGCCCCTTAAGGTATGGCAATCCAAATAACACAAAGATCCCTTATCCGGAAAATCTAATTTCCCTGGATAATAAGTCCTGTACTTTTAAAAGGGTGGTTCCCTTTTAATTTAACTTTTTAATATGTTATAGAATGGCTAATTCTAAGCAACTTTTCAATTATCCTTCATTTTTTTTTTTTTTTTTTTTTTTAATAGTTTTTGCATTATCTGCCTTCTTCTTCTGACTCTTTCCAGCTTTCAAATGGGGGTCACTGACTCCATCTAAAAAACAATCACTTTGTAAGGCTACACATTTATTGTTATTGCTACTTTTTATTACCCATCTTTCTATTCAGGCCTCTCCTATTCATATTCCAGTCTCTTATTCATATCAATGCATGGTTGCTAGGGGAATTTGGCCCTAGTGATCAGATGGCTGAAATTGCTACCTGGAGAGCTGCTGAATAAAAAGCTAAATAACTCAAAAACCCCAAATAATAAAAAATGAAAACCAATTGCAAATTGTCTCAGAATATCTCTCTCTACATCATACTAAATGTTAATTTAAAGGTGAACAAGCCCTATAAGCCTACACATACACTATAAAAGTTCCTTGTGTCTTCATCAGGATTCTATCAGAACTAAAAGAGTACCGCCAATGAGAATCAATGGGGGGCCTCATTTCTTAGGGGGCTCTGCCCCAGTGAAGGGTTGTTTTGTCTCCTCTAGTGAAAAAAAATTACTCTTCACAACTGCCTGGGCCAGGCCTGGGTGTCTGTGTTGTGTATCCTGCGGCTGATAAATGCCTAATAGCAATTGCAAATATAAGCATCTGTACCCCCCTTCTTTTATCCCACTTGTTCTGTCCTATAATACCATCCCATTAAACAGAAGGCATGCCATTCCCAACAGCCCTCATCCAAGCTGGTGGCATCGCCAGCAGTCAAAACACATTTTGTCACACTCACACACAGACAAATATGTGGAGCTGCAACACAAGATTGGCTGCTCCATTCAAGAGAGTTTCAATTGGCAGCTTTTTATAAGACTAAATTAATTCCAAACCCAGAACAACCACCAAACGCCTAATTAACCCCTTCGTTGGCAGCTGTGATGTCACAGACACAGGGTAAATCAAAGCAAAAAAAAAAAAACAAAAAAACTTGTGTTTTTGTATCTGAGAATGATGTGTGATTTAAGAGGGACACATTTAATTAGAAATGTATACAATTTTTCTCCAAGTGGAGAGCAGAGAAGTTAAGTAGAGGGTTGCCACCTGGTCGGTATTTTACTGGCCTGGCCGGTAAAAATGATGGCTGATCCCAATGTTATTAATAGGGTATAATGATAAATATATAGGAAGGCCGGTATTTTTTCCCAGAAAAGATGGCAACCCTAGATGAATACGGGTGGGGCACCAATCCCACTATTTATTGTGCAACAAGAAGCTACAGACCCCTTATGTCAGACTATATGGATATTACAAATCACCTTAGCCTTCTATATACTAATATGCAGGTGACCTCTCAGTTTCCCCTGCCCAGCCCTCCCCAGTGGACAGCAATCAAGGCCACAAAGGCTCGGCAAGATTTTAGGGTGGTGGCACACCAAGCTACAAATCTTCTCTACTGTGAGTGACTAATCTCCTCGAAATGCCTTCCTAGCCCCCCCCCCACCCCACAAGAGCCCTCCCCTTGAACCCCCTTCCCTCGCAAGCGTATACGGCAGTTTGGGATGGAGGACTGAAGATCATGCACGCAGTAGAGATGCGCGTCCCCAGTGCTCCTGAAAAATTTGGAATGTGGGGCATGTCGCTCCTAATGGTGGTGGCACACGGGGAGATTAATTGGCAATCGACAAATCGCCCGAAATGCCTTCCTACGAGCAAGAATGCTTTGAAGTCACCCGAAGTTGCTTCACAAGAAAACTTAGGGCAACTTTGTAAAATGATACCTCTGGCGATTCACATTCTTGCATGTGGGAAGGCATTTTAGGGCAATTTGTCGATTGCCAATTAATCTCCCCGTGTGCCACCACCCTTAGGAGCGACATGCCCCTCATCGGCATTCAAAATTTTTCAGGAGCACTGGGGACGCGCATCTCTACTGCGTGCATAATCCTCAGTCCTCCATCGCAAACTGCCACATACGCTTGCGAGGGAAATAAAACATACATTAGGAAAAACGGGGCTATCACGGCCCATGATTAAGTACCTTGGGGGTATGAAATGCGTAAGGCCTATGGAGATGCATGTACACTTTGATTAATAAAGACTTATTTTTTAACTTAGTGTTGACCTTGTGGAGTGGCAGATAGCCCTGTTTTTTTTTTTTTTTAGTTTGCCGCAGTTCATGGAGATTAGTCGCTCCGAAGAAGAGGCGATTTATCGCCAGGCGACTAAATCTCCCCGAATCTGAGCGTGTGTCTCTGCCCTAAGGGCTCTTACACATTTTTTTCTGCGCTCCCCTGAGTTGCTCTTTCTTCAGCCGCAGGGGAGCGCAGGAGTAGACGCACACAATTATTTTGAAGGGGGCTGTACTCACACAGACGCATGTATGCCATAACGCAGGTAAAATGCAACATGCTGAGTCCCACCTGTGTACGTTGTTTACATGCGTCTGTGTGAGTACAGGCCCAGGTTCAAAATAATTGAGTGCGTTTACTCCTGCGCTCCCCTGCGGCTGAACGGAAGAAAGCGGAACGCAGGGGAGCGCAGAAAAACTACCCACGTGTAAGAGCCCTTAGGGCAGAGACACACGCTCTTACACACGGGTGGTTTTTCCTGCGCTCCCCTGCATTGCGCTTTCTTTCGTTCAGCCACAGGGGAGCGTAGGAAAAACCGTCCGTGTGTAAGAGCCCTAAAAGTTAAAAGAGTATGACTGCAAAAGTACTTTTAGTGAAAACCCAGGGGCGTAACTACAGAGAAAGCAGACCCTGCAGACACATGGAGGCCCAGTGAAGTCTAATGAACTAATGAGCAATTTTAACTTATTTTGGTAGAATAAATCAACTTATCCATATTTTGGCACACGGGCAGATTTAGTCGCCTGGTGACTAATCGCCTCTTCTGTGGGGCAACAATTGGCCCAAACTGCTTTCCCTCTGCTATAATGAGAAAACGCCAGCGTAATGGCATTCGCGGCACTTCAATTTCCGAAGTCGCCCGAAGTTGCAAACTTTGGGCGACTTCGGAAATCGAATCGCCACGAGTGCATTGGCACAGGCGATTATATTTATTTTAGCAGGGGGAAGGCAGTTTGGGGAGATTGTCGCCCCGCAGAAGAAGCGATTAGTCACCAGGCGACTAAATCTGCCCTAAATTGAATTTTCCGTGGGGGCCCAGTGACATCTAGTTACTCCCCTGTGAAGACCCCCCAGAATATATTCATTATCGGTAAACAAAAAAAAAACAACAAATATCCAATCAAGGGCGGCGGATTTACACGGACACTTTAGTCGCACCGACAAAAACCGATCAAATAAATACTCCCGGGGTGAAAGAGTTGAAAAGAAGAAAAATAAGAATTAGAACACATGATACCACTTAAAGTCAAGGAGGGGGGGGGAAGGGAAAAAAAACTTCCTTAATCATTGACAAATGTTGTGTCTTTTTCTCTCTGACTTTAGTTTCTCTCTCTTTAAAGTTTGCTTTTTCTTGTGGCTATTACTGTTCTCTGAAAGATCTGATGTTGCAAGTTGCAGAATCTTTAGATCCCTTCCCCCCCTCCTTTGCTTTTTTTTTTTTTTTGCCTCCCTGCCTCGCAGCACTTCAGGGGTTAAAAGTGATTGAAGGCTCTTTGAAGATGGGATGAAAGGAATAGCTGCTGGAGACTCTGCGCTCTGATTGGTCCGGCGCCCTTCAAAGGCCTCTTTTTCTTAACCAGAGGGGGGAGTCTGGCTTTAAGAAAGGAATTCAGAAATCCCAGGTCCTGGCAGCTGCACGGAAACGGCCGCGGAGATCAGATCGCTGGGAAAAAAACAAAAAGAGACATTTCCGTCGTTGGACCGAACTCATTTGCCCGCTATGGCGCTGTAGAGAGATATCGACGAAGACGGGCATTTTTTGGAAGCGGTTTTATGTCGGATTCCGAGGGCGCTCGTGTTTATGGCGCTTCCAGGACGCAGCTCTCAGTGATCTCCACTGATGTTTCATTAAAGCCATAACACCCCTTTGTTCTTTTGGCTTTGTCCCCAGGGGGAGTGAAAAAGGGCTTTTTGGTTTTGATTAAAAAAAAAAAAAAAAGTTCAGAGAGAGAAGAGGAGAGAGAGGGAGAGATCCTTACAGTTCTAACTTACTCAACAACAAGGTGGGAGCTGATTTTTTTTTTCCCCCTTCTCTGATATTTTTTTTTCCTCCCTTTGGATTTCTTTCTGCCTCCACTCGGATTTACTCGGATTTATTAAAGGGCAGCGATGAGAGACGATCACCGGCCGACGGGATTATTATTGTTGTTGTTATTGGACTTTTAGCGCAGGAGTTGTCGCACAAACAAGGTAATGTCGCTGCTACTGTCGCTAAACTTTGCTACTGTCTCTGCTGCGGGGGAACGTGCTGCTGCTACTGCTGTCGCTGCCCGGGGTCGGGGGAAGAAGGGGGAGACGGGAGAGCCGCTGGCCTTGCGCTTGGATCCCAAAAAAATAACTTAGCTGGGAACACAATACCCGCCTCCCTCCCTCCCTTCTCCCGACCCACAGGCTCCACTTCAACGGGCTACGGATCTGCTCTCTGTATTTTTAGCTTTTGGAGGGCACAGCCTGGATGAACTACACTTCCCAGCATTCCCTGTAGATCTTGGGAAGTTGGTGGTAGTTCAGCAACAACTTGAGACGCTTCTATTGGTCATTCTGTTGCCTCTAAACACATTTGTATCAATCAGGTGCGTGAGTAGAATATTTCAATATCTCTCTGTATTTTCAGCTTTTGGAGGGCACAGCCTGGCTGAACTACACCTCCCAGCATTCCCTGTAGTTCTTAGGAAGTTAGTTTTAGTTTGAAGCTTGAAGGGCTACCATTGATTCATTCTGTAGCCGCTAAACACCTTTTGGAGGGCACAGCCTGGATGTACTACACTTCCCAGTATTCCCTGTAGTTCTTGGAGTTGGTGGTAGTTCAGCAACAGCTTGAGGGTCTTCTATTGGTTCATTCTGTTGCATCTAAACACATTTGTATCAATCAAGCACATGAGCAGGATATATCGATATCTCTATGTATTTTTAGCTTTTGGAGGGCACAGCCTGGATGAACTACACCTTCCAGATTTCCCTGAAGTTCTTAGGGAGTTGGTGGTAGTTCAGCAACAACTTGAGAGGCTTCTATTGGCTCATTCTGTAGCCCCTGAACACATTTGTATCAATCAGGCATCTTAGTAGGATAAATCAATACCTCTATGTATTTTTAGCTCCTGGAGGGCACACCCTGGCTGAACTACACCTCACCGCATTCCCTGTAGTCCTTTGGAAGTTAGTTTTAGTTTAGTAACAGCTTGAAGGGCTTTCATTGGTTCATTCTGTAGCCTCTGAACACGTGTATCAATCAGGTGTGTGAGCAGGATATATATTCATATCGCTCTGTTTTTTTTAGCTTTTGTAGGGCACAGCCTGGCTGAACTACACCTCCCAGATTTCCCTGTACTTCTTGGTGAGTTGGTGGTAGTTCAGCAACAGCTTGAGGGTCTTCTATTGGCTCATTCTGTAGCCTCTGAACACATTTGTATCAATCAGGTGTGTGAACAGGAAAAATCCATATACAATGTATCCATCAATATATTATACTGTATACGTTGGATACATAGTTTATTTATCCTGCTCCAAAGTTTCTTTTTAGTGGTTTCGGTTGTATTTTATTGTTTTGCCTTTTACAACTTTGTTTTTGTTTTTTTTGTTTTTATTAACTCTCAAAGTGGGTCTGAGATCTACAAAGATTGCATTAAAAAAATACTTTCTAGGGGGGGAGGGGGAGTCTAAAACATCCTTTAGGAGGTGTGAATACATTTTATTGGCTCTCTCTCCATGTGGTTTGTAATGGATACTTGGGCTTGTGTAAGCCGCCCTTGCTTTGCTGTATGGCTGCACGTCTTGGGATCCTGCTTATTGTGCGCTCTGCTTATTGTGCGCTCTGCTTATTGTGCGCTCTGCTTATTGTGCACGCTTAAAGGGTCATGAAAAATATATGGTTTGAAGCTGATGTTGTGTTGCTACGGTGGCTGGGCTTGTCTTTCATTGATATTGGTTTCAATCTAGAGCAATGCCTTTAAGAGTAATGAAAGTGCTGCAACTCGGAGAGCAGCAGGGGGGCTCCTGATTCCTTTCCTTCACACTTCCAAACAAACCATCCCGTTCTCCCCCTTTTTTTATTTTATTTTTGTACCCATGTTCACAAGGAAGCGATCACCTCGTTTCCTTCGTTTGCCATGGGTGGATAATTTGATTACACATTTTAATATGCATCCACAAAGATGATGGGCCTGTTCGTATGTTTAAGGGGCAACGTGGGCCTCTCTCCAGGCTTGGATTTCATGAGGGTTGGTGGAATTTTTTTTTTTTTTTCAAACTTCCCCTTATCCACAAACGTCTATGAACTTGTACCTATAAAACTATTCCAACATCTGGATATATTAGAAGCGTTCCTTGGTATGTTGGTGAGGAGAGAGAGACTTAAGCCCACCTGTTGTGAATAATTTTCTCCTGAAAAACACTACGGGGCGACAGGGGTATGGCGTAAGTCATGTTGAAAAGGGGGAAAATGGTTCCCAGATGGCTATTCCTTGTAATAGAAGCTTGGAGTTCCGGAGAAGTTTGAGCTGCAGCTTTTTTTTTTTAAGTGGATTCTTCTTCCAAAGCAAAAACGTTAATGGGTTCTCTTAAGACTTCCAGAGCCTTTTGACAGCCTTGATGAAAATATATTTTATTCCCTAGCTTTGTACTTGTTTTGCCATTCTAAAGGCAAATGCCTTGAAAGGGAATGTAGAAACTGGAGTTGATTCTTATCTATTGTAGTTCCTATGTTAATGTGGTGGTAGCTGTACTGGGTTGTCTATCTTGCAGCCACATAATTCTTGATATTTTGGAACTGAAACTTCCAGTCTTTGGGAATGCTGGGAGTTGTAGAACAACAGTAGACGGAGAGCTGTGTGTTAGGCCTAAAGTGGTATGGACCATCGAAAGTGGTATGGACCAGCCCAGCATGGCATGAACTATTACCCCATCACAAATATTTTATCTGTAAACATCACAAGCAGACGAAGAAGATAAAATATTAAGTAAAAATAATTGTGATGGGGTAATAGTTTATGCCATGCTGGGCTGGTCCATACCACTTTGGAGGACATCTTCCCAAATCTATGTAAATAAGTTATAAAGTGCATACACAAGCAACCAATGATCTCAGGTTGGCTAAGTGTTCTGGGAATCTCTATGGTTTAAAAGGCACAAAGGGCAGCCTTGTCTCATTGCAGCTGCTGTCCTATGTCTTCAAAGATTTGGCTTTACTGACATCTTCTTCCTAAACCTACCTTAACCTCAAACCCTCCACGGGCTTTGAACTCCCAACCTTCAGCTTCCTCACAGAGCCAATAGTTGACTTGCAGTTGTAAAGAGCTGTAAAACCCACCAGTTAGAGCACCATCTAGCCTGCCTACTTTGCTTATTGAGTCTGTAGATAGCTGTGATTAACAGAAGATTGTCTTCTTCCAAAGATGGAATTTTATTACAATGTATTTTTTTTTTTTTATTCGTATTTTAAGGATATTTGAAAAGACTCCTGGCAGCCATGAGTTCTGCTGGAGTACTGACCTGCATCCCAGACTCTGGGCCTATCTTCAGGGAAACTTCTTTGCGTCCACCTGTTCCAGGCCAGGAGACTAACAACTTCAAGGTATGTGTCCAGGACTTCCTTATAACTTATCCTTTTGACTTTACACTTCCTTCTATTAACTTAGTAGAACTGTAGTGATGTCACCGCTGAAGATCGTATATTGATAGTCTTAAAGCTGTGACATCACTGTTCATTTAGAAGGAACTATCCACGAACGTTCCCGAGGTCCCTCTGTCATTCCATGACTTGATGTGGTCACCAATACTTAAAAAATCCCACTAATTTACCCTTGCGGTAAATGATCCCCAATCCCCATACTATTCCGTCCCACCCACTTTTATAGCAACTTTATACTCCTCTAAGCTGTTTATCTCTGCTCTGTTCCCAGTCATTCAGTGATGTTTTTATAAGAGGAAGTTAGAAGTTCTTTGGTTACTCATCAATTTACCAGCAATTATATTTCAAAGGAGGCAAAGTGATTTATCTCTCAGCTGAGAACTTCTCTTTGATCAGCCCTCCCAGCCCCATCTGTTGGCCCTTTTTGGAAGTCAGAATGGTTTCCTGACGATAGGAACACGCAATAACATGCTGATTATTTTAATGTCAGGGGGGGGAAGTAAAAGTAAATATATAGGGCTAAGCATACTTTAAATTCAAGTAACCCTCCCCCATCCTAACTGCTGTGCTTTTATTTCCAGCCCGAAAAGTTCACCATGGATTCTCAGCACTTAAAACACAAGGAAGATTTTAACCGTGAAGCTGAAGGTTGCGTTGCCCATGATTCCCGCTTCTCCAGATGGGGCAGGTCTCTAAATCTTCTACTTGATGACCAGGATGGAGCAACGCTTTTCCGCATGTACTTGGAAGGGGAAGGTCTTGGGGATCTTTTAACTTTCTGGTTTGCTTGCAATGGATTTAGGGCTATGGACCCATTAGAACCCAAAACATCAAAAACAGCTAAAGCCATATATCGCTGGTATGTACAAAATAGCTCAGCCGTTTCTGGTCGCTTAAAGCCAACCACCCGCACCCAAGTGAAGGAGTGTGTGAAGAACCAGCAGTTGAATAAGACTGTGTTCGACCAGGCCCAGCAAGAGATACAAAGGGCAATGGAGCAGGAGGCATTTACCTCTTTTTTGCAGTCTGATATATGCAAGGAGTATGCTCGTGGTGTTGAAGACAGTCCAACTCCAGAAAGTCCAGGGCCAGGGCTTCCAACATTGACTGAGGATGAAGAGTTTGGAGGGTTACACCATTTTTCTTCTGGTATGGGGAAAATAAATCGTGCCTTCAGTCGGATCCCTCCTAGAAACCAAAGGTGAGCGCACCGAAGGAGCAAATGGCAGAAACTCTCACCCTAATGGGTTTTGGGTTTATCTATCTGGGGTGTATATGGTCTATCTCACTTTGTTTTATTGTGGAGCCATGCTCAATGTGTCTCCTCTGTAGAATCTGGAATTCATGCGGTTTTTAAAGTTACTGGCAAAGATCAAGGTTGATTGCTAATGTTTAATGTGGTTTTGAGTCCTAATGGATGTAGATATTAGATCTATAATCCAGAATCCCTGGGGCCTGAGCCTTTCCAGATAAGGGTTAGTTCTATAATGTAGGGTGCCATGCCATAAGTCTACCTCAAACCCTGTACTTTGAAGGCCAAAGTACTTATTCCATTTCCATTTTTCTAATAGTTTGCTTAAAAGGAGGCATTCCTGTTTGTTGGCTCTTTCTGGATAAATGGTTGCCAGATGATGGATCCCATACCTGTAGCTTTAATGGTAACAATGTTTCAAAAGTTTAGCTCTTGCTTCTGCTCGAGGCTTATCCACCCATATAGTGTCCGTTGTCCTACACAACTGGTGTCAACAGAGGGCCAATGAGAAACCAAGCTTGTGTATATCTTCTAAAGCAAGAAATGAGGCGGCTCTTTCTTATAACTATAAATGGTTGGTTCCAGGCAAGGAGATGTATACCTGTATTAATTGTAGTCTACACCAAGTGATGAAACTGGAATCTATCTATCTGTCCATATATCTGTTTTCTTTCTTACTTTTTTCTGCTTTTCTTTGTTTCTAATTCTCCCCCCACCCTTTGAGTTAAAGGTTAACTTAGCTGTTATTCCTTTCTCTGAGCTCGCATATCTTTGATGTGAACAAAATCTTTCCCTGCTTCGAAGATCAAAGAACAACATCCATAAAAAGGACTTTTTCTTTTTTTCTCCTACTCTCCAAGCTTCCCCCCCCTCCCTCCCGAGATGCCTTGCTGTTTCAAAGCCCTCTTATCTTATAATGACTGTTTTTATTACAGTTATTCCTTTTATTTTATGGCTTATAATGCATTAAATGCCAAATAAGGTTTCAACTCGGTACCAAGTTGGAAGATTATCGCTGGATTTAGTTCTTAGTGCCCAATTACTCTTCTTTTATTTCTCCTCCCAATAAACAGACCGGCACCTAACTATAATCCACCTCCCTTTTGTATGGCATGATTACAGTCCATTATGATAAACTAAATACTTGCCTATAAGTGTAATGTGAATTACAAATGATGGCATATAGAATAGCCTAACACAGGACTGGAATAACTGTGCCATTGTCTTCTTGTATCAAACAAACCCATTACTAAATATTTTTAATTGACGTGGATTTTATTTTCTTTTAATCACCTTTTAAGGTCTCATTTTCGGAAATTGGAGCAGACCTATCAGTACTTTGCCCCTGCAGCCAGTATCAACGACAGCGAGATATCCAGCGATGCCCTGACAGAAGACAGTATGTCCATGACAGATGGGAGTGTGTGAGTATTTAATGTCCTTTCAACCCATAGCTACGTCTGGATCACAATCATAAGCAGTCGTTGTCCATAAAATGTGGCCTAGAGGTTCTACTAGCTGCTACAGAGTCCACATGTAGCTGGTGTGAAAAACATAATATTTTACAGCCAAGTGAAATTCTTATATTTACAAATGAAATGGTCCAACAGGCTTGGACATGCCAAGCCCTCATAGGCAGGTGGGTTTGCAAGCCCATGAGTCTTTCAGCAAGTTGATTGCCAGAGGGTAGAGGTCAAGCAACACACAACCTCTTGGTTATTGTCTTCCTGTTGTTGGAGACTATTCATAAAATCCTTTGTTCACTTTGATGTTGGGGATGGTGTCAAGCAGAACAGGAAATAACTTGAGAAGGTGTGGACCTCAGAAGTTAGATACTTTGATGATCAACTACCCATAACTGTAGATGCAACTCAACTTTAAATAGCATAGTATTAGATATAAATCCTTATACATTCCTTAATAAAATGACCAACACTTTTTTGCTGGTTTTGTAAATGTTTAAATTTTTTTTGTCAAATTGAAACAGAGATGGAATTCCACCGTATCGTTCAAAAAAGCAGAGGGAGATCCACCGGAGCGTCAGTGCCAATGGAAAAGTGTCTTTGCCTTTTGTTCCAGTAAGTTCAGTCGGAATGATCAAGATTATTCTTTTTTTTTTTTTTTTTTTGTCTTGCCAGCTATGTTCCTACGTGTTTGTATGCCTGTGAGATAAGACATGACCTGGCGGTTGTGAACAAAGAGGAAATGTACTCTGATAACCTTAGATAAGGCCATGCAAGCCAGTCTCATAAAGTACCTGTAAAAATAAACTAGCACTTCTGTAAACCGTTCCTCACAATATGTGGCTGACGCCTCACTGGCAAGCTTGGGTAATCTCCCAGATGTGACCTTCTTGCTCCCAGGAGTAAGTAGCTGTTCTGTTTTGGAAGGTGAAGAATGGGCTCATTCCATTGATATCACTACTCTGGCGTTAGGCAGGCTCTTGGTGATAGAGTACTTTGTGTCCAAGCCCATGCCTGGCCATATCTCTTAATTTTTGGTCATATTAAAGGGACAACTTTATGTTGTAGTAGTAGTAGTAGTAGTAGACATAACCATTCATTAGTAAAGCTCCCACCCCATGACAAGCTAAAAAGGGGTCCTGCTTGCATACTGCATGATCAGGAACCCTACCAATTTACTTTATCC
This sequence comes from Xenopus laevis, assembly GCF_017654675.1. Taxonomy (NCBI): domain Eukaryota; kingdom Metazoa; phylum Chordata; class Amphibia; order Anura; family Pipidae; genus Xenopus; species Xenopus laevis. Next base: position 122,775,272 of record NC_054383.1, on the reverse strand, counting down.
CATTTACTGACGCTTGACTCTTTGATTCCAACAGAGGACTATGCGCCCACCAGCAGAGATGATGCCCACGAGTCCAGCAGAGTTTGCAGCCAAGCTGACAATAGCTTTGGAGAAAGTAAAGAAACAGAGGGACGCTGAAGAGAAGCTGGAAGAAAAGTTGCAGAGGTTAAAAGAGGTGTGTAAAACGTGCAATGTTTTGTTGAGTGAACCCCTACCCCCCCCCCCCCTTGCTTTACGTCAAGCAAAATGAATAATTCAAGGAGAGCTGAAGACAGTGATAAGAAGCACCCATAGAGCGGGGGAAAAGAAATGTAGCACATAGCACTGATATGCACCTGGCACTGTGACAGGTTGACAAGCTGAGGCACGCAGGAATGAAGAATGCTACTGGAATAGCTTTTGGCAAGGTTCTGCCCTAAAGAAATGCGGAGCTTCAATCGCATTGTAAACTTCAAAAGGCAAAGGGACGGCTGTGATGCCGCAGAGAAGAGTTTCATATAATTTTCCTGCTGGCCTGTAAGAAGGGCGACATTTGGCTGTCAGTTTAAATATGTTTCATGCGTGGCCCTGTGTTGCAGGAGTTGGCACATTTGAACCCAATCTGCATACAAAAAGAGCAGTGTTTTTTGGTGGGAAATTTTGGATGAAAAATTTTTTAAGTTTTATTAGTAGGAAGCAAATGGTTAAAGTCCGGTTACATGAATGAATGACCTTTCACCTATGCTTATCTGATATCTGCTATGCAAATATGAGCCTTGCAGGCCTACTTAAATTTAAATGGCAGACCATATGGCTTTATGGAAGCTTGAAGGAGAAGGAAAGTCATTTTATACTTGGTGCCAAAAGTTAGGCACAGTAATGTAACTGGAGGGGGGCGGACCCTGGTGCCGGATGTGCAGTCGGGCTCTCGCCCCCCCCCTCCGTACAAGATTATATGGCCGGAAATCGGCCGCTGCAGGTGGACATCGTCAGTTGCGAGCTGCCGGGGGGCCCTGAGGGGGTGCGGTCCCTGGCCCAATCGCACCCCCTGCTCCCCCAGTAGTTCCGCCACTGGATAGGCACCCCCAAGTGATTGTATTTACTTACCTGAGACTCTGGGCCGGTGCTTCTATCAGCAAGCACCATGGAGCTATCCTCCTCCTCGGGGCCGGAACTAGGGGTAGGCATAGTAGGCACGTGCTTTGGGCGCAAAGCTGTGTGGGTGCCAGGCACGTATCTTCTCGGTCGCCTACCCCCAGTCCGGTCCCCTCTGTCAGACTCTCTGTGCTTTCTCTGCCTTCTGTATACACGCTCAGCCAGTGCCGCAACCGGCCAGGTTGCCTAGGGCTCCTATCTGGCCTGGCTCTGCTCCTCCTGCTTTTTCGCTCTTCAAATCTCCTGGGGCACACACATGCGCAGTAGAACTAAATAGTTGGCTTTTTCGTTAAAGTTCTACTGCGCATGCACAGCCGCAAGCTGAAGGACAAAGTGGGAAAAGGATCGATCCGTGGTGCTCGCTGGAATAACCCCATGTCGGGAACCCTCAAGTAAAAAATGACTTTCCTTCTCCTTTAAAGACCATGTATGTCATAGATACATATGTTAAAAAGTGCTATCTCAGCCAGCTGAAGTGGTGGCCTCCCATGGCAAAAAGCATAACCTATATTAACATAAACCCCTGCTGATAAACAGAATAGTTGGACTTTATTTTTATAAAATTAGGGGCTAACTCTAAGCTTCTCTCTGAATCCACAGGAAGAAGAAATAGCCGACTATGACATCCCATCATCCAGTCACGAGACAGTACCTGGGGCTGCTTTAGAGGATGATCCACAGTCTATCCTTGATGACCACGTATCTAGAGTTTTGAAAACGCCAGCAAATCTGTCGCCAAGATCACAGTCCCCTTTTGTTCAAAGAAAAGGCAAATTTCAACCAGCTTTCTCGAAAGGGCAGACTTCAACATCTTGTCACTTGCGTCCCAAAGTTCCTCAGGGTATGGAAGCGACTTCCACATTGGCGTCAGAACACCGAAGCTCTGTAAGGTATGTAAACCTATGATATGAGGAAACGAGCACTGAAATATGCATTTACAGTATCTCTGTCCTTAATCCTTTTGTGTTCAATTTACTGTAAAAAGTGCCTCAAGTCTTGAGTCTATAGACTGTGCTTGGTCTCCAGGGAAAGATACCTTAGACCTCCTCTAGAGTGTACTGATAGAGGAAAGGTGGCTTTTTGGCACCATCTAAATACATTCATGTTTAAACAATGAAGTCTTTGCAACTGATTTACAAAGAATGCCTTATATTAAAACGTCTCTTCTCTGTTAGCAGCCAACTCCCAAGAAGCTCCAGAAAGCCAGAAGGTTGCACACAGCCCCACAGACCAGAGGAAGGAACCTCAGCGGCCGTGCTGACCACTCCTCTCTCTCCAGAGCAGGAAGCAGAGCGCAACCACAGTGTCTTGCAATGGGTTCTAGATAGCGCAAAGTTAATGAAAAAGCATCACCGAGAAACAACTGCCAGGTGGGTTTATCAAAACAACTGTCATTAGAAAAAATGTAGGCCTTGGGCATTTATTTGTTAATGCATAGTAGGCTTATTTACAAAGCCGATGTTCTTATTTCCCCCCCAATATGATTATTGATTTTATTTCCTTTGTTTTATTTAGTGTCACTCCCTGCCCTGAACTAAAGAAGGCCACACACCGTGCAGCATCCCAACCAGCACATTTGTTCCTGCAAGATACTTCCATGCCACCACTTACAGCTCCCAACACTCTGGATCAACTGGAAGAGGCCAGGAGACGTCTTGTAGAAGATAAGAGAGTTCCCAAACTTCACAAGTCCAGGTATAAAGTCAAGAGCTACTTTCTGGTACCTCTCCTCTAAATATACGTGTTTCTGTACTCCATAAAACTCTTCAAGTTGGAGTTGAATACTTGGGAGCACAGTACTTGCAGATGTTTTTTTTTTTATGGACACATTAACAATAGTGAGGGGTCAAGGTGGGGGATAACTTTTCAAATCCAATAATATCAATGAGCAGACATTACATTTGTGTCCTCCTTAAATAATTTACAGCCTCTCTCTGTTTATGGGAAATGTATACAACCTTTAAAATTAATTTGGCACATTTGCAAGGTTTCATTCGCTTAAATGCATTTGTTTGTGTTCAAGGTGTGTTCAGTCTGCCACGCTGAAAGAAAAAGGCAAAACAGCGGAAAGTGTGCCATCGTCTGGCTTCTCTACTCTAAAGCTTTCAGAAGAGTAAGTACCTTCTGCCTCCAAATCCTTTGCGATTTGTACCGGTATGGGATCTGTTATCCAGAATGCTTGGGACCCCGGGTTTTCCTGATAAGGGAATCTTTCCATAATTTGGATCTTCATACCTTTAGGTCTACTAGAAAATCTCCTAAACCTTAAATAAACCCAATAGGCTGGTTTTGCTTCCAATAAAGATGAATTATATCTTAGTTGGGATCAAGTAGAAGCTACTGTTTTATTATTGCAGAGAAAAATTTGGATAAAATGGAGACAGCCTTTCGGTAATTTTGAACTTCCTGGATAACGGGTTTCTGGATAACTGATCCCATACCTGTATTGAAAACACCCGTCTCCTGAAATTTTGCTATATACATATGACCCCCATAGCTCTAAAAGAAAATAATCTAATCACCTATATATATATATTTTTTTTTTTTTTTATAGGCAAAAGACAGCCAAGAAACCAAGTTCTGAGTGTCCGGGTCAAGGACTTGCCATTGTTTACTACTTCTGTGGTGAAAGGATACCTTACATGATCCGTACTAAGGAGCCAAGCTTGACTCTACAGGAGTTCAAAGAGCTGTTGAGCAAGAAAGGAAGTTACAAGTACGTATCCCTTGCGTGTTTATTAGAAACGTCGTGGTCCTCTTTGGATCCATTGGTTGGCATTAGAATGGATTTGGGAGTTATTTAGTCAAAATATTCTTTTAGAAAAAGTGCTCTCCAACTTCTTACATGTCAAGGCTACAATTAAACCATTTGGAAGACCACATCCTAGCCTGTAGACCTCTAGTTGGATAGCCCTGTGGTAGGAAAGTGATCTATTATAACTTCACTTTTAACAAATTACTAACTAGTTCTTGACTTTTTTTCTTTCCTAGGTATTATTTCAAAAAGGAGAGCCATGAGTTTGAATGCAATGCGGTTTTCCAAGAGGTCTCTGAAGAAGATGCTGTATTACCTTTGTTTGAGGAAAAGATTATCTGCAAAGTGGAAAGAGCATGTTGACCATGATGTGGAGCGGAGTTATTTGCTTCTGTCTAAAAAGTCCATATGGGGTCATAGAGCCAAGAATGGAGGTCATTGACTTCAGAGTGCTCTGACCTTGGCCCATACTTGGAAGAGGGTATGTCCATTCTTGGAGAAGGCAAATCCAAATGGTAGTTCCTTTTAAATTAAAGGAATCATAAGAGCAACATTAGGATCCAAGAGGAGCCGATGGACTACCCATGACCGAATCTGAAGGAAAGGACGGGTGAAATTGATATTTCTCAGAAAGCAGAGGAATTATTGCTTACGTTCGATGGAAGTAGATCTTTCCACAATGTCACGTAACTGATGTTTCAAAGGATGTGACTTTGAACTCTTTGTATCTCTAAATAGAAAAAAAAAAAACTTCTTTCCGGATAAGCCACTATCTCTAATTTTGGTACATGAAATGTACATTTATTTTTATTCTGTGTATTTATGCAAAAAAAAACAGAATGTTTTTGATCTTTTGGTGAACACGCAAATCCTTGCCATCGTTTGGAGAATGTTCTATAATAATGTTTGAAGAAGAAATCACCACTATAGATGCTAAAAAAAACAAAACAAAAAAAAAAACTGAATGGTAATCCGCAGGCTGTCCCTGAGCGCAGTCAGAGAGATACAGCCTCCTCTTCAAAGTGCTGGATATTTGATAAACATAAAAAAAGAAGCCAACTCAAGTTTGTCCTGTATGAATGCACATGTACATCTACAGTATCCCAAGGACTTCGCAATGGATGCTGCAGCTTCAAAGGCATGGAAAGCAAGTCGGGAGAAAAAAGGCAAGACTTCTAATTCCAATGAACTCAGAACATGAATAATTTATAAAACCTTTTCTGGCTGCATGAAATCATCCCTTTTTTTTTTTTTTTTTTTTATATTCCTATAAAATTGAACTCATGGTCATCAAACTATGCAAAGAATTGAAATGCTGCTCTGAAGTTTCACTGGCTGCATTAATGTCGTGTTTGTAAGGTGCATCACAGCAACGCTTGTCTTGGGTCACAGGGCAGGAAATGCTAAATGCTGCCTGGCGGCTCACCCTTTCTGGCAGTCAGAGATCTAATTATATATTGAGGTCTGATATTTTTATTTGTTTTTTTTTATATAAATCTAACTTATTTTATAAATAGATTTTTTTTTTTAAAGTATCTGGTACTCAAATTAGGACCTTCAGATATATATATATTTTTATCTCTGTTCAGTTTTATAAACAGAGGGGTCCCTTTAATGAAAGTTTGGGGCCCGAACATGAATTGAAAGGCAAAGGACTTGCTGGGACCTCGCTAGCACAATCTGCACAGGATGGATGGAGTCTTAACTCGTTTTCACAGTGGTACTGCTAACTGAACGGACTGTACTGTTTTTATTTTTTTCCTTTACGGACATGCATTATTTAAGATTTATAATATATTTATCTTTATACTCTGTTTTAAGGGTGTTCATTGTCCCTTATTTTGAAGGGGTTCGTTTTGCCTTTTTGTAGCTGTTGTAAAAAGAACATGCTTGCTGTTTAAAACGGTGATGACGGAGGCGTTTTGTGGGTTTGAATCGGTTGCATATTAAAGGGGCTCTATTAATGTATATAAAATTAAGGATTGTGTGCTCATGGGTCTCCAGATGTTCTTGAACTAGAAGTTCCCAGCATCCTACCAACAGAAGATGGTCTCTCCATGCAATGCTGTTGGTTCATGAACATCTGGAAGGTTGGTGGTTGCCCAACAGAGTGTGGTACATGCAAGATTGGGGGAGCTAATATATGTTTACACTCCAAAAGACTTTAATAGTGACTTTATTTGTAATCGTGTGTTCCTGTTTAATATAGGAATCATGTTGGTCTCTGTTAGAATACAGCTTTGCTTGCTTTCCCCTCCCTGTAGACCAGTAATCCCCAACCAGTAGCGCGTGAGCAACATGTTCCTCACCAACCCTTTAGGATGTTGCTCCCAGTGGCCTCAAAGCAGGTGCTTATTTTTGAATTCCTGGCTTGGAGGCACATTTTATAGTGTACTGCCAAAGAGAGCCTCCTGTAGGCTGAAAGTCCACATACAGGCTACCAAATAGCCAATTACATCCCCTTTTTGGCACCCCAGGAACTTTTTGCATGCCTGTGTTGCTCCCCTTCTCTTTATTTTTGAATGTATCTCACGGGTAAAAAAAAAGGTCGGGCACCACTGCTGTAGACCATACACTGTTCTGTCCTCATGTGCCCCTCTAGCCATCTCTATGGTGATATTCTATTTCCAATGGCAGTGGCATGTTCCCCCTTAATTCAGGACTAGAGGTAATGGGAATCTTTGACAGTGATGGAAACAGTCTCCAGCCTTTAATTGTCCCCTAGTCCAGCGTGAAGGGGGAACAGAAAACCAGCCAAAGGATAGTATGAAGGCCATGCTGGCAGTTGGAGGTGGCTGTGAGAAGGAGAAGGCATCATCTAAAGAAAAACTGTATTTTAGTAGAAAACCAACCAGATTCCTTTTATTTGAAACTTGTCTGAGTCCCTTAAAGCCCTAGCAATGATGTTATTGGTGCTGACTATTAAAGAGAATGTAGCATTGACTGCAGGCTTGGCCAACATCTGACCAAAGGCAGTCTTGCTGAGAACCCAGGTGTAGGCACAAGGATGGAGTTTTTGTACGAACACAACCCAATATGCTACTTGTGAGCTGTGGTGGAACCAAACTTTAGGGTGGGCCCCAAGTGCCTAATCCCCTCCCCTAGGCCACCATAGATTGTAACACACAGATGGTCTATTCCTATCGTAGTTTCTGATATTACCACTGCTGGGGCAGCTGCTGACATAAATGTCTAACTGGAATAAATCTGTTAAATATTGTACAAACCGCTGTATCACAAAAGCAAGAAAGCGTTCCCCATGATAAAGCCCCCCTCTCTTTGCAGTCTTCCCATGATGGGTATTCTTTATATTCTAAGGGGCAGTTGCATGTGTGACAGTTGCTTTCTTGGGGCTGTAGGGGTCTGTCTGGCTGCAATTGCCCTAAATAGGTGTAAATGTTACCCTATAGCCAATAAAACACAGAACCAAGTAACCTCTGTCAATAATTAATCCTTAATTTATAATGTTTTTGTCCCTTAAGTGTAAGGGCACATCTGGAGATTCGGGGAGATTTAGTCACCCGGCGACTAATCGCCTCTTCTTTGGGGCGACTAATCTCCCCAGACTGGTCCCCATGGCTTCTGTCTGCTTCAATGAAAAAACGCTGGGCCCCACAGCAAATTAATTTTAGGGCCCCCAACCTATCCAGTGTTTGTCCTGTTTTACCAATATATGTTCAAATTGCTCATCAATGAGAGCCTCATGGGGCCCCCTGTACCTCCTGGGCCCCCCAGCCGCAGGGTCTGCTTCCTCTGTAGTTACGCCCCTGACTTCAGGCGACTTCTGAAATCGAAGGGTCGTGAGTGCATTGGCGCAGGCGTTTTTTTCATTGAAGCAGACAGGAGCCAAGGGAAAGCAGTTTGGGGAGATAAGTCGCCCCAAAGAAGAGGCGATTAAACTAAATCACCCGAATCTCCAGGTGTGCCCTTACGCTTACGTTAATATGCAAGGGCTCAGCCTCTAAATGCCGCTGTAATACTAATGTTCCGCAAGGAGACGTGTACTTTTTGCAACCAAGATTTGGATACTGAATATTCATATTAACCAAGTACTGTTATTATGGTGTTGTGGCTCGCCAGGTAAAGAACATATACCCTCCCCACCTGTTTTAAAGGTGCAGAACATTACCTGGTGTCCTAATAATAATGAGGGGAACGTTGCGTTTCCCATGAACATCACCTGTCGTCCATCATTCCACAACGGTTTTATACAGCAAGGCATATTTTTATATCTAAAATCTATATACACATGTATAAATATAAATAACATTGTTTTATATATATATATATATATTTCAGAGTGCTAATTAAGGTGTAAAAATGGTAAACCTTTGCTATTCTTGAAAATGTAAAAAATAAGCTGAAATAAAACATATATTTTTTTGGGGAAAAAAAAAAGATAATTTTGTCTCCCTGATTCTTGAGGGGGTGGGGGATCAATTTAAGGTTCAATACAAGCATATCGTTCTGTAAGGCTCCACAGTTTATATGTAAGAGGCCACCAAACAAAGTTTGAATGTAGGGAATATAGTGCAGGTTTGTGACCCGTTATCCAGAAAGCTCTGAATTACGAAATGGCCATCTCCCATAGACTCCATTTTATCCAAATAGTCCCAATTTTTTAAAAATGATTTCTTTCTCTAATAATAAAACAGTAGCTTGTACTTAATCCAAACTAAGATATAATTAATCTTGATTGGAAACAAATCTAGCCTACCCACACACCTCCATACAAATACACCTAATACAGGGAAGGGATCCGTTATCCGGAAACCTGTTATCCAGAAAGCTCTGAATTACGGAAAGGCCCTCTCCCATAGTCTTCATTTTATCCACATTTTTCACACCAGTAGGTCAAAGGCAGAAATGGCCAGTTCTCCTATTACTGTAACCTTGAAAGACTTCTGACAAGGCCTTGCAGCTCCGGGTTTTGAAGATTTGGGACCAAGGAGGAAGCAGCAGACATGATTCTAAAACGAGGTATCCAAGGGTAAAACAAGTTCCTGGTCAAGTCCAAACAGAAGGTCGGTACAGGCAGTACAGGTTCAAAGTCAAACAGGTCTAAGTCAAGATCCAGAAATCAATTTAGAATAAAGGACTGCACCCAGGAACATCCAAAGGGTGAACCTATAATTGGGCAAAGATCCTTGGGCTCTGGCTTCTGTTAAACTTTGAATTTAGTGCTGAACGGACGCATTGACATCACACGTTTGACGCACAGACGCCTCATTATAATGTGCGGATGTCACAGCCTTCCAATGTGGAGTGCACATCCCCTGGGTGCCGCCATCTTGGCCACTGCGCCATAGAGGAGATGAGCACCAACAGGCGCTCCGTGCCATTTCCATCTCCACTTTTAGCTCAGGATGTTTATATTCCTGCTCACTACCAATGTCTTCCTTTCAGGATGATGGTGCCCACAATGCGGGTCTGCAATGAAAGTCAAAAAAGGCGCTGGTATTCCAAGTATAGAGAAGCCCAAACAGCCCCCCAACAGCCCACTAAATAATGACTTTCTATGGCTTCTTACAGCAGCCCCTCTGGCATTTGCCAGAACCCACAGATTGCCAGTCCGGGCCTGCCACGGTGTATAGAGAATACATTTCACATGCCTAATGCTACATTCATAGCATTGATTTTAAACTAAAAATGACAGATATTAACCCTCACTTAGGAAATTATACAGTGTTTATTTTGCTAGAACCTTTTTAGCCCACCTCCCCCGTGGTTTTTCAGCTCTGTTTATGTTGGTAATACCCCCACCCATGTCACTTGACCTCTAACTAAGTCCGTGCAGGATGTGTCTCTCCATTTTTTCATCAGGGGCATTGTCCACATCACCGATATTAACTGTAGCGATGGCTGAAATTTTTCGCCAGGTTACACTGCAAAAAAAAAAATGCCCATAGACTCTAATGCAAAAAATAAGAGTTGCACGGCTTTGAGAAAAGGTCCATTGACTTCAGTGCCTTTCTTGAATTTTGGCCATTTTACGAACTTTCCCGCAAAGCAAATGGGACAGATTTGCCCAGCAAGATCCAGTCATAAGGTGGAATTCCGCTCACAAAAGACAATGGGGCAGATTTACTAAAGGGCGAAGATTCGCCAGTGTTACCGTTTTCAGGGACTTTGCAGATTTACTAACTGGCACAGGTATCACTTCACTAGCGAAGTAGATAGACGCTAGCGGTTATTCGCCCTCTATCGCCAGGCAAATTATATCTCTGGCGAATGGATGTTACTCGGCAGTCGGCAAATTCACTAAGCTGCGGATTTTACTGAGCGTTACCTCATTCGCCAGATTTGCCTTCTCCAGCTCAGACCAGGCGAAGTGCAATAGAGTACATAGATCTTCCTCAATCTTCTGTTACTTACATCATGTTTTAGTGGAAAAAGTTTCTAGGTCCCAAAAAATGCTGGCGTCTTTTCCTTTTTTTCAGAGTAATAGGCTGCAAAAGTCCTTAAAATGTTTTTGGGTAACCGGGTTCCCGATTTGCTTGCATTGCCGAAGTAATGCTAGCGAAAATTCACCAGCGTTCGGCGCCCTGGACGCAACTTTGCATTTTAGTAAATTAGCATTGTATGAGCGAATTTTTGCCTGGCGAAGTGTTACAATGGCTGCGAAGCCGTCGCTGGCGAATTTTCACCGGTTAGTACATTTACCCCATTATATAATGTACCCACAGCATTATGCCTTACTAAAGCTGGCCATAGACGCAAACATACCATCGGACGAAATTATTTTCCGACCGTGTGTGGATTGTCCTGACATTTTTTGTGCCATGGCGATCGTTCGTTTAGTCAATCAGACAAGTAAAAAGATTTATATCGGCTACTGATAACGTATTGCCTATCTGACGATATCAATGGGCGACTGACACTACGATTTGTGAGACATAACTTTCATATAATTGCTGTCTGTCAATTAATGGCAACAACATCATCTGTTCTTTTTACTGCTTCATTTAAACTGAATGGTTAGTGGTAGGTCGTCAATCACACAAAGAATAAAATCTGCACCTCTATGGCCAGTTGTAGCCAGTGATTTGTCTATTGTCTCAAACCCTTTGTTGCCTGGCCTGACGCTATCAGACTGGAAAAACGTGTTATTATTCCGTACTGGTCTGGTTCCAAGTTGATAATTCATATTCAGGAATGCTTGGGATTATTTCTGCTGTAGAGATCAGCCTGGGTTCATGTGTCTGCTTGGGGTTCCTCCCGAAATTGTGGTTTCCTCCTACCTGCCAATATAAACATGCCTACAGGTTAGTTGGCTCCTGATCTATATGACCCTAGCGGTGAATGTGATACGGACCTTAGATTGCAAGCTCCACTGGAGCAGGAACTGATGTAAATGAGCAATTGCTGTAAACGTGTTGGCATTTTATAAATACAGATAAAGGATCTGATATCCAGAAAGTTTCAAACTACGGTGAGGCTGTCTCTCGTAGACTCCACTTTATCCAAATAATAGACATTTTTTAAAAATGATTTCCCTTTTCTCTTTAAAGGGATACTGTCATGGGAATTTATTTATTTATTTTTTTCAAACCGCATCAGTTCACTGAAATACATTTCTCAAAAGATTTTTCTATATTCAATTTTGAAATCTGACATGGGGCTGGACATATTGTCAGTTTCCCAGGTGCAAGTCATGTGACTTGTGCTCTGATAAACTTCAGTCACTCTTTACTGCTGTACTGCAAGTTGGAGTGATATCACCCCCTCCCTTTCCCCCCAGCAGCCAAACAAAAGAACAATGGGAAGGTAACCAGATAGCAGCTCCCTAACACAAGATAACAGCTGCCTGGTAGATCTAAGAACAACACTCAATAGTAAAATCCAGGTTCCACGAGACACATTCAGTTACATTGAGTAGAAGAAACAACAGCCTGCCAGAAAGCATTTCTCACCTAAAGTGCTGGCTAGTGATGGGCGAATAAATTCGCCAGACACGAATTTGCGTTGAATTTCCGCATTTTACTGCAAATAAATTTGCGAAACTGCCACAAAAATTTGAGTGTGCCTCAGAATAGTTTCGTGCATAAACATTGTGGCACGTCAAAATTATTCAGACTCCCGTTCACTTTAAAGGGCATGTAAAGGAAAAAAAATAAAACCCCATTTTTACTTTCTTTAATGAAAAAGAAACCAATATACTTTAATTAAAAAATGTGTACTGTTTTTATAAGAAACCTGACTGTATGCAGTGAAATTCTCCTTTCATTTACTGCTGTGGATAGGAATTGTCAGACGGTCCCTAACTGCTCTGCAGGGAAACAATCATACTTATGAACAGCAGGGGGAGCCCTCGTCTTACTTCCCAGCCATGCAGAACTCAAGCAGCTTTGTTTATGATGATCCCTAAGCAGCCCAGACCCCACTGAGCATGTGCACAGTCTTGGTCTTGCAAAGATGTATAACAAAGTTACAAGATGGTGATCCCCTGTAGCCAACTTTGAAAGCATAAATTATTTGTTTGATTAGGCTTGTGGTGCAGTAAGTTCATGTTTATATTTAGTATACAAAATACAGCATTTCTAGCCTTATTCTATTTTAGACTTTACATGCCCTTTAATGCATTTGCCCAAAATAGGCGTGCGTATAACAATTGTCGTGGGCATTGAAATTGACACACGTCTAAATAATTTTGACACCCATTGACTTCAATGCATTTCGTGAATTTTTTAGCCGTTTTTTTACGAATTTTGCAGAAAATTTGTGAATTTTTTGGCGAAGCAAAACGGGACAAATTCACTCATCACTAGTGCTGGCTCTTTCTGAAATCACATGACCAGGCAAAATGACCTGAGATGCACCTACACACCAATATTACAACTAAATAAATACACTTGCTGGTTCAGGAATGACATTTTATATTGTAGAGTGAATTATTTGCAGCGTAAACAGTGTCATTTATAAATAAAAACAACACCATAAAAATCACTAATAGAATTCCTATAATGATAAAACAGTACCTTGTACTCGACGGTAATTAAGCTAATTAAGTAATGAATCCATATTTGTGGCAAAACAATCCTAGTGTGTTTATTTTATGTTTAAATGATTTTTAGCAGACTTATATAGAGATCCAAATCCCTTATCTGGAAACCCTCAGCTCCCGAGTATTCTGGATAATAGATCTTATACGTGTTCAGGATAATAGTCCTCTTATTGCACTGGGTGCTGAAGGAACAGAGCAGGTCCCTGGCAGGGCAGATAGTTCTATGGGCGCTTCTGCAATATAAGAGAGTCGTATAAGAGAGAATTCTTAACTGGAAATATTTGCAGATTTTTCCTTAAAATGTACAAATTCCAATGATGTGAAATAACCACCAGAGGGCTCTCGTGTTTTAGAGAAGCAGGCGCCTGTCAATGAAAAAAAACGTCACCTACAAATCTTGCAGTTCATTGTTATCATGGGGACTTCTATTAACGCAGGTAGGTGACCCCAGATGCCACACTGATAGAAGACGTGCCATATAGGAGGCCACAGTTGTAGTTGCTATAGCAGGGTTAATCCCATTCCTCTACATTTCTGTGACAGATTCCAGAAACGGATGCAAGATGCTGTGGGAACCCCGGAGTTCGTGTCTGGTTTGGAGGTGGCAGGGCTCCCCTTTGTCAATAGGCACAACAGGGAGAAACGGAGCAGGATCACCAAGGGAATCTATAAGGGACTTATTAAAATAGTTACATAGTAAGTTTGGTTGAAAAAAGACATGTCCATCAAGTTCAATCTTTTAAGTCTATTTTATCCTGCCCAACTGTCAGTTGATCCAGAGGAAGGCAAAAAACCCCATCTGAATAGTCTCCAATTTGCCTCAGAGGGGAAAACAGACCAGTCCCTGGATCAACTTGTACTATGATCTATCTTCCAAAACCCTGAATTCCATCCCTTGCTAAAAAATTAGGGAAAACAAGGGGTAAATCCTGTAGAGGAAACAGAACCTACAGCTGCAGGAGGGCCCAGAGTAGCAGGGGGCCGAGTGGAAAGAGACACAGGGGGCTGGTGTGAGACCATAAACCTTCTTCTGCTTGGGTGTCCGGCCAAACAATGTTAAACTCTCGGAGCACATGTTGGTGCAAGAACTTTTAGAGGGTTATTTATTAAAATATGTGAGTTTTTTTCACTGTAATTTTAGAGGAAATAAAAACTCGAAATTTTTTGAGATTTATTATACCCCAATGCTGCAAAAATCCCTGTAAAATGTTCTAAATTGATACATTTAGTTGATACATTTCCCTGCTGAGCAGAATCTCTGAGTTTCATTACAGGCAGTTGTTAGAATTGATACAATAGTTGCTGATACTCCAGAGATGCTGCTGAGAAATGGATCAACTCAATGTTGCAAATTGTAACAGTTCAGAATCTGCACCTGAATTACTGAGCTGCCAGACTGAAACACCAGAGACAGGGACATTCAACTTTAAGAGCAGAGACAGCCGCGAAGATTCAGGAAGATTTAGTCGCCCGGCGACAAACCGCTTCTTGTACGGGCGACTAATCTCCCCGAATTGCTGCCCCTGGTTATAATGTAAATCGCCGGCGGGATGGAAATCGGAGCGCTTCATTTTTCGAAGTCGTCCGAAGTTGAATCACGAGGAAACTTCGGAAAACGAAATGCTCCGAGTGCCATCTCACCGCCGATTTAGATTCTTGCCGGTGGGGAGGCAGTTTGGGGAGATTCACCTTTGAGTTAACTTTTAGTATGTTATAGAAGGCTAATTCCAAGCAACTTTTCAACTGCCCTTCATTTTTTAAAATATTTTTTGAATCTGCTTTCTTCTGACTCTTTCCAGCTTTGAAATGACCCCATCTAAAAAACAAATGCTCTGTAAGGCTATTGTTATTGCTACTTTGTATTACTCACCTTTCTGTTCAGCCCTCTCCTGTTCATATTCCAGTCTCTTATTCAAATCAGTGCATGGTTACTAGGGGAATTTTGAACAGCAGAGGGAGCCCCTGCCTTACTTCCCAGCCATGCAGAACTCAATCAGCTTTGTTTATGACGATCCCTTAGCAGCCCAGACCACACTGAGCATGTGCACAGTCTCAGTCTTGCAAAGATGGATAACAAAGTTACAAGATGGTGACCCCCTGTAGCCAACTTTGAAAGCATAAATTATTTGTTTGATTAGGCTTGTGGTGCAGTAAGTTCATGTTTATATTCAGTATACAAAATACAGCATTTCTAGCCTTATTCTATTTTAGAATTTACATGCCCTTTAAGTGATTCTGTAACTCAATTCAAGTACAGAGAGACAATAGGACTTGCTGTTTGTCTGTCTACTCTATGTATGCTATGGAAAGCTGTATCCATAGAGGTGTTGCCCATGCCCCTACACCTTGGGGCAGATTTACTAAGATTCAAAGTGAATTTTCGAAGTAAAAAACTTAAAATTTCTAACTATTTTTGTGTACTTTGACCATCGAATAGGCCTAAATTCGACTTCGACTCAAAGTAAAAAAGTTCGACTTAGAAAATCGAAGTACTGTCTCTTTAAAAAAGTTTGACTTCAAAAATCAAAGTACTGTCTCTTTAAAAAAGTTCAACTTTGCTATCTTAAACCTGCCGAATTGCTATGTTAGCCTATGGGGACCTCCTAGAACCCATAGGCAACATTTGGCTAAGTCTTTAGAAGTCGAAGGAAAATCGTTCGTTCGATCAATGAAATCGTTCGAATTGAAGGATTTCATCGTACGATCGAACGATTGACATTCGACCGAAGACAGGCAATTATCGATAAAAAAAACTATGACCTCGACATTCGAAGTCAAAGTAATCCAATTCGGTGGTCGAATTTCGAAGTTTTTTCCACTTCGAAATTCGACCCTTGATAAATCTGCCCCCTTGTGTGAATAGTAAGCACAGGCAGTTGCGGCCATAGAGCAATGGGAAGCAGAATATTCCCTTAAAATGAAAATAGTAATCGCATATGTAAAAGAGATGAGAATTAAAGGGCTGATTTGAAAGCATATACATTGCAATTCAAGTTTGTGTTTACAAACCTTATATTGCAGGAATGATCGTTGCATTCAGCTTGATTCAAGCTGCGGCCCAGCTACAATCCCTGCACATAGTCAGTGTGAACGAGTTGTCTATAATAGTAGAGTAATATATGGGGCGCCCTCTAGTGGCTGCAGCAAAAACAGCAGGAATTAAAAATGCCAAAGGCATCAGGCACCAAAGCTTTTGTGCATTTTGGATCCTGCAGCTTTTCTATCCACCGTAATCATATATCAAGGTATTGAATATAAATACTACATGCTTTTACTTCATGCTTAATATCGGTATGTACTCCTTTATCTGTAGTGAGAAGACAGATTTGCATAACGAGCAAGGCCTTTAAAGGTGGTGTTCGCCTTTAAATTAACTGTAGCTAGTGATATTTTGAAACGGTTTGCAATTGTTTTTAATTTTTTTATTATTTGAGTTATTTAGCTTTTTATCCAGCAGCTCTCCAATTTGCAATTTCAGCATTTGGGTTGCTAGAGTCCAAATTACCCTAGCAACCATGCACTGATTTGAATAAGAGACTGGAATATGAATAGGAGAGACCTGAATAGAAAGATGAGTAATAAATAGTAGCAATAACAATAATTGTGTAGCCTTACTGAGCATTTGTTTTTAAGATGGAGTCAGTGACCCCCCATTTGAAAGCTGGAAAGAGTCAGAAGAAGGCAGATCATTCAAAAGCTATAAAAAATAATTAAAAAATGAAGGCCAATTGAAAAGTTGCTTAGAATTGTCCATTCTATAACATTTTAAAAGTAAACTTAAGGGCAGAGACGCTCAGATTCGGGGGGGGAGATTAGTCGACCGGCGATAAATCTTCTCTTCTTCGGGCGACTAATCTCCCTAAACTTCCTTCCCGCTGGCTAGAATGTAACTCACTGGTGGGATGGCACTCGGATCACTTCCGAAGTCGCTGAACTTTTCTCGTAAGGAGACTACGGGATACTTCGGAAAACGAAGCACTCCGAATGCCATCCCGCTGGAGATTCACATTATAGCCGGCAGGCGACTAATCTCCCCAAATCTGAGCGTGTGTCTCTGCCCTAAAGGTGAACCAACCCTTTTAAATACTAAGCTCAATATTTAGCAATAAACATAATTACATGATAAAGAACTATATCTGATAATGATCTTCCTCAACAATAACAATAAATTTGTAGCCTTACAGAGCATATGTTTTTTAGATGGGGTCAGTGACCCCCATTTGAAAGCTGGAAAGAGTCAGAAGAAGAAGGCGAATAATTCAAAAACAATACAAAAAAAAAAATGAAACCGATCAAATCCCCCAAATTCAGAATTTTGTGCATCGCAAATAATATTGAACCTTAGTTTTTCTCAATCGTACCCAGCAACAAAGAGGTTAAAGAAGGTGCCCGGGACTGTGGGGAGAAGTTTGTCTTGCAGGGATCGGAATCCAGGGCAGTGAGGGGTTAATATGTAAGTCCTCCCTACTCTTAAATATTAACCCCTCACTGCCCTGGAACCCTTTTCACCATCAGGGCACCGGAACGCTTGTGACCCCCTTAGTTGCAGATATTGTATGTTCCTTGCTTATATGTTACTTTATACTGTAACAATTTCTGATTTCAGCTTTTGTGTTTTTCTAAATTTCAATCTTCGTTTATGGCATGTCCCATCAGTTGCAAATTATTTAATTATGCCCTTGCCATTTTGTACAGGTTACCAAAGCGAAAACTTTTGTTATGGCGCGGCAAGGACAGGTTATCTGGTTTAAATAATAGATGCAGGTATAGGATCTGTTATGTGGAAACCCATTATCCAGACAACTCTGAATTACAGAAAAGCCGTCTCCCACAGACTCTATTTTATCCAAATAATCAATTTTTTTAAAAAAATGATTTCCTTTGTCTCAGTAATAATAAAACAGTAGCTTGTACTTGATCCCAACTAAGATATAATTAATCCTTATTGGAGGAAAACCAGACTATTGGGTTTATTTAATGTTTATATGATTTTCTAGCAGATGTTAGGTATGAAGATCCAAATTACAGAAAGATCAGTTATCTGCAAAACCCCAGGTCCCATGCATTCTGGATAACAGGTCCCATACCTGTATACAGAAAGCTCTGAATTATGGGAAGGCCATCTCCCATAGACTAATTTTAATCAAATAATTCACATTTTAAAAAACGATTCTCTAATGGGAAGACGATACCTTGTACTGGACCTTAAAGGGCATTTAAAGGCAAAAAAATAAAATCCCATTTTTACTTTCTTTAATGAAGTAGAAACCAATATACTTTAATTTAAAAATGTGTACTGTTTTTATAAGAAACCTGACTGTATGCAGTGAAATTCTCCCTTCATTTACTGCTGTGGATAGGAATTGTCAGACGGTCCCTAACTGCTCTGCAGGGAAACAATCATACTTATGAACAGCAGGGGGAGCCCCCGCCTTACTTCCCAGCCATGCAGAACTCAAGCAACCTTGTTTGTTTCCCTGTTTTGATAATTAATGACGATCCCTAAGCATCCCAGACCACACTGAGCATGTGCACAGTCTTGATCTTGCAAAGATGTATAACAAAGTAACAAGATTGTGACCCCCTGTGGCCAACTTTGAAAGCATAAATCATTTGTTTGATTAGGCTTGTGGTGCAGTAAGTTCATGTTTATGTTTAGTATACAAAATATAGCATTTCTAGCCTTATTCTATTTTAGACTTTCCTTGTCCTTTAACTAAGCTATAATGAATCCCTATTGGAGGTAAAACAATCCAATTGAGTTTATTTATGTTGAAATCGTTTTTCGGTAGACTTAAGGTATGGAGATCCAAGTTAAAGAAAGATCCCTTATCCAGAAAACCCCCCAGGTCCCGAGCATTCTGGAAAATAGGTCTCATGCCTGTATTAATAAAGCTGTGGTCGACCTCCACCCATTCAAAAGGAAATCTGCTCCCCTTAGTGGTCTAGTATTTGCATCCACAGTGTTATGGAGTTACTATGACTGGGAAGAAGGTAAAGGTAATATAATATATATTTCTTATGGGTTTGGTTGTCTTTTAACCCCAGGTGTGTCAAAGCTGTGTAGACTATATTTTCATTTGGAACCAAATTAAAAAAAATCCTCACAACACATTCTCCATATAAACCACCAATAACTTGTATGTCTCATTTGTAAATATCGGCCTAAATGTCAGCAGCTCACTCAGCGTAACGACCAGGCCTGGATCTGCCAGTCAGGTGCCTCAAGGCCAAGCCCCCCTTGGACAGTCCATCTGCCCCCCATGCTCCCACTCGGCTCGCGTCTGCTCCCCCCTCATTTGTGCATGTACACGCATGAGGATACGGGATTTAACTCTCCCGTGCGCCCAATTCTACAATATTTGGCGCTGAGTGGGCATGGTGGCCCCCTTATATGTTCCGCCGTAGGCCCAGGCCTTTGTTGGCTTTCCACAAATCCGGGCCTGGTAAGGGCAGAAACACACGGTCAGATTCGGGGAGATCACCAGTGTCTTCAGAATGGCAATCGCTGTGGCAATTTTTATTAGGACTGAACTGTAGCATGAACCCAGAGCTATGGCTGCCACATTACACCACCAGTTCAGCCCTAATCTAATGCTGGTATCTTTGCTGTGCTCTTCATGGGGCTTATACATTCATTGACCAGTAGGAGGGAGTTACTCCTATTGTCTGCGGTGCATGCCTCAATGTGATAGTGTAGCCAATACAGCATCAAAAAGACTTCTCCTACCTGCAGAGCGATGGTGCTGTGCTCTCCAGAGATAACAAGCAGGGTAGACATTGAACAAGTGAAGTCACAAGGATGAGGTGGTCTCTGAGGGGGGAACTTGTGACGTCTACAGCTTGGAACTCATGGATCCATTGGATGGTACAGAATATACAAGTACATTTTACTTAGCAACCAAAATACATTTGTTCTAGCTGTTGAACTCTGTTGTCATGACTTCCATATTATTCAGGTGTGCATTAAGAAGTTCCAAATGTTTCTTGCTGAACACAAGCCTACGTCCATGTTTGAGGGATAAGCTTATCTCAGACCTATCGACTGCTACAAAGCAGGGCTCTTCGCAGTGGCGTAACTAGATATTACTGGGCCCCACAGCAAATTATTTTTCAGGCCCCCAAAATGTTTAGAGGTTGACTTGCTTCTCCAATATTTATTGAAATTGTATATGAATTAGGGCCTCGTGGGGCCCCTATACCTCCTGGGCCCCCCTGCAGCCGCAGGGTCTGCTTCCTCTATAGTTACGCCCCTGGCTCTTCTACTTCTTCATTAATTCCTTTTTCTTAACTGTTTTCTCCCACCAGGGGCAGCTCTCCCTATCTTTGAGGTTAATGGATGATATTTCACTTTACTAATAAACCCAAGCATGGGGTGCAATAAGGTTCTCCGTGTAGCATAACATCTGCGAGTATGATCCGCTGAATATTCATAGACAAATAAATCCCTACTTATGAACGGACTAAATTCCCCCTAGAAGATTAATTAAAATTGTCTGTAGGGAACCTGTAGATTCTACGGAGACTCCCCCGGGTGAAATGGAACATTTCAGACGTGTGGCATGACAAATGACATTTTTTTTCAAAGGCGTTTGCACTGAGAGCGGTTTTCTGAAGATTTTACCGATGAGTCTTAGCAGAGGCTTTAATTGGAATAAAAGGCATCAAATAAAGTCGTTCAGTAACTGGGCTTTTTATTTGTACAAAGACCTTAAAAAACGAAACCGAAACCACTACAAAATGTTACGGAAGAGGTAGCGCCCTTAAGTCGGAATTCTCTTCCTGCAGAATAAGATACGGCAGTGAGTTCTGGGGCTTATTTTCCCTAACAGCTCTTGCACCGGCAGTGATCATTATCATCTTATATCTACTTTTAGGACTATGCAAACCAAATGGACTTCATTAGTGGAATAAATGGGGATATGTTAATCACTACGTTTCGAGACTTTGTTTCCATGCAACCAACCTCTTCCGAACTAGTGTTCCCAGGCAGCCACCGTAGACTCTCTTACAAGATGGCTGCTTGTCAAAACAACAAGTCACATTTTGGTCCTTCTTAAAATAACATCAAATGATTTCAAGCTGGTATGCCCTAAAATAAATTCCTTTCTGCATTACCCTACTTTCATCATACCCCTACAGTCACTTTCATCAAACCCCTACAGTCAATCTTAAGCCGTGGGCTGAACTGCATCACTGTCATGGCTTCTATTGAAAGAGGTAACGCCGTGGATTTCATAGCTGCACTGAAACAGTAAAGCAGGAGTTGGCCGTACGGCTTTCATTGTCCTTCGAGACAATAAAAATTTATAGTATGCCAATGGGCTGAAAAATGACATTTTAATTTTGGTTTTATTTTCCATTTTTTTTAGTAATGTATTGAAGCATTGTTTATTTTGTGCACTAAATGTGCACATTTCCTTCTTAAAACAGAAGGTGTTTATTTGCCCCATGATACACACATACAACTGCCTTAAAACCAGAGACAAGCTTATTACTACTTTATGTTCTGGGTTTCCAAAACCACTGATTTAACGAGGCCTTAAAATTCAGAACCATGAATCCAAACTTGCAGAAACCTGGGGGAGGATTCACTAAAGGGCGAAGTGGCATGATAATTTCGCCAGCGTTAACGCCCGCAGGGACTTCATAAATTTACTAACAATTCCCTAGTGAGAGACATAGAAGCTGGAGCTTATTCGCACTCTATCGCCAAGAGACAATTTGCTCTGGCAATGAACGATACTCTGCAAATTCACAAAAAATTCGAATTTTACTGAACGTTAACTCTTTCGCCAGACTTGACTTCGCCACCTCAGACCAGGCGAAATGCATAGATTTTTCTCAATCTTCTGTCACTTACATCATATTCTGTGAGTGGAAAAAGCATCAAAGTTCAAAAAACGCTGGCGTCTTTTTCTTTTTTCAGAGTGATAGTCAGCAAAAGTTCTAAAAATTTTTTTTTGGCTCATCGGGTTCCCCCATGTATTTGGAACATAAACTATACAGTGGGCTCATGTGTAGGGCATTATAACAACTCTATTGTCTTTATTAAGCTTCCCTGGACTTGTGTAATTAAAAATGGAAATGTAATTTGCTGCAACATATACTGTACATCCATTCAACTTGAAATTTCCCTCCGTATGCAAATTAACCTGAGCGCAATACCTCTAGCGAATTTGCGCTAGGCTTTGAATTGCTCGCATTGCCGAAAAAACGCTAGCAAAAAGACACCAGTGTTCGGCGTCCACGAGGAAACTCCATACTTAAGTGAATTAGCGTTGTCTGAGTGAATTTTTGCCTGGCGAAGTGTAGCGATGGGTGCAAAGCGTTCGCTGGTGACTTTTCGCCCTTAAGTGAATCTGCCCCCTGGTTTGATCATGTGAGATCTCATCAGTGCAAGATATCACCACATGGCTTCCTAGGGGTAGGACTTGGAGGGCACTCAAACCTGTCCTCAAGGAGAATTGTTAGGGATATCATCATATCAAGGAGAGAGAATTACCCAGTGAATTACAGAACCACTTGTACTGCTGTGAGTAGGGTTGCCACCTTTTTAAACATCTTTTACCGGCTGCTGGGGGGCGGGTACACAAAGGGGTGGGCCTTGACGTCAAAAGGGGCAGGCCGTGATGTCAAAAGGGGCGGGGCCACGACACGGACATCACGGAGGCTAGAAGGAGTCAGAGTAAAGGTAAGTTCCAGGGGATGTTACAGGGGATTGGGGGCAGGCCGAGGGCTCCTTTTAAATGTATTACAAATTTACCGGCAGCTACATTGCCGGTAAATTTGTAATACCGGCCCCGGCAGGTATTTTACCGGCTAGGAGGTAAAATACCGGCCGGGTGGCAACCCTTGCTGTGAGGCTATTCAATTTATTTATATCAAAGGCTAAAAAGCTCTAATTTTACTACTCTAATACAAGGTACAAATACCTTTTAAGCTCAAGGGGCCCTTTATTTGAACTAGCTGAAATCTATCCAAATGAAATGTCTTTAGTCCTTTGTTGGGTACGTGGCTGCCACCTTTGACTATAAACAAGTCCTATTCTTGAAGACAAAGAGCTTGACATTGTTTAGTTATTGGTCCTGTTCCACATCATATTCTGATCCGGTGGTATTTAGTCGAGCAGTCCCATATTTGTGATAATATAACAACAACCTTAGTGCTCACTCATAGCAACCAATCAGAATTTTGCCTTAATCATCAGTCTTACTGCAGTCAACAGATCGCCGCTAATTGCTAATTGCGATAGGTTGCCATGGGTTACAGCTCTAAAGTATAATTACCGCACTTTTATGATTTCCACTCCAATGCATTAAAATATAATG
Organism: Xenopus laevis; assembly: GCF_017654675.1. NCBI lineage: Eukaryota > Metazoa > Chordata > Amphibia > Anura > Pipidae > Xenopus > Xenopus laevis. Next base: position 122,752,048 of record NC_054383.1, on the reverse strand, counting down.
CAGAGTAGAAAACGCCATCTCAAGCCTCATTTATATGCAACGGGCTTTAGCAATTTCCTTTTAGTCTTCATGGAAAATAACATTGTTCTGTAATATTATGGAGCTTGTACAACCGCATTTTTCCATTACTGCAGGAATAAGTAGTTAGCTAAAAAAAAACTGAGCAGCGGAGCTGACATTCAGCAGTAGAGTCGAAGAAAAGATAAAGTAAACTGAATGGAAAACTATACTCAAAAATATTGTTGGTTGATTGAGGGATAATCCTGTAGGAAGAAACTTTGGACACTTTCCATGTTCCTCCAGCTTATTTATTTAGATTTTTTTTGGGGCTACTATAAACTATCCAATCCCGGATTTGTGGCAAAAGCCCAGGCCTAGGGCGGCAAGATTTTAGGGGGCGGCATGCCATCCAGCCGCATTCTAATTTTTTCAGGAGCACTGGGGATGCCCAACACTTTAACTTTATTGTGCTCGTAATTCCCAGTCATCCATCGTAAACTGGAGCATCCGCTTACTCGCGAGGGAAGAGGGACTTCAGGGGAGGGCTCTTGCACGCGGGGGAGGGGCGAGGACCCACTGGCCTAGGGGCAGCACAATTAGAAATCCGGGCCTGAAGCTATCCATTCCCTTTAAGACCTTAGTCGCAACCCATTGGTCACCAGTCCATCCTACTGGTTGTATCACACTGACTTTAGGAAGAGCTAAGAAGGACGGATGCAGCTCAAATAAAACAAAGCCATTTGTACAACAATGTATAAGGTCGGCCACAGCAATATCAATATACCGTACTTCATATTTCCATAGAATGAAAAAATATTGAATGAAAATATAATGTGTCTCTCCCATGACACCTTAATAGCTTGTCATCTGGATGGTGGGAAAAACCACAGATATAAACAACCACTTAAAATATATGTATATCTATAACTTCAAAAATAGAACTAACTGCACCGAATTTTACAGAACATATACACTGCCATTACTTTATCCATACTACAAGGTGGCTGCAATTTTAATGGATCCAAAAGTAAAAGACTAAGTGGTCTAAAGGTGGTAAGGTTTCTATGAGGTTAAAGGAGCATTTTGTGTTTGATTTTGCATGGGTGGAGCATGCGTTATTAGCATAATTGGACGTACTCTATAATTATTGTACCCAAGTTGGAGTCAACATGGATTCAAACCCACAGGCACTGCTGAAGCTCATGTGCACCGATCTTGGCACTTGAAGATCTAATAAATGTGCTCCAAACACGCAGAACGCAAACATGTGTTGTGTTTGAAGCTCCACCAACACCAGTAGGTGGAACAAGGCTGTACATGCGGTTTCCGGAACACCAGTGCTTTAGTGCAGGGGAAAGAACAATGCATCGTAACCAGGAAAGCATTGTTCCACTAAGGCCCAGGAGTGTGGAGGTTTCTCTTTGTGTTCCCTTGAGCTATTTATATGCACACACAAATGCACATTTGTTGACATCACATTAGTAGAGCCCTATAGACAGTAAAGTCCCACAAACGTATCTTCGTTTTGCACCAGATTCTATAAAGAGGATTTCCTATGTTCTGTGACATATAAGTAAATACCAGCCAATATAATCACCCGCTGAAGTTGTGCTCTTTTGAGAACTGCGTTTTCAATATCGGTCGTTTCGACTCCCACCCTTGTTTGTGCCATTACTGAAGACGACGTTCTAGATATATATATAGATATATACAAGATACAAAAAGGGATTACAAACCCTCCACCGTAAGAAGTACTGCTAAGAAGAAAAACACAAGCATGGTCCTGTCTTTTAGGGACAACGTGCTTTGCGGCAGCAAAACAAGAGCTTCTACTGAGACCAGGGGTTCTGGGTAGTGGCATGCAAATGAGAACAGCTCATGGTCCATCCCTAAACCAAGCCCTTGACCCTAATCTTTTCTCTAACCATTCCAGGTGATTATTAATCCGGAAAAAAAGTTTTAGTTCTAAATATGAACCCAATAGGTATTCTCCACATATCCAATATATAATGCACCGTATACTCTTTCATACCATAAATATATCTGTACATTGGCAACTCAAAAGTCCTTTGGTCCTCTCATTTCTGGAGAAAGTTACTTTGCTATGCAGAAGGTAAACCACAGAACATATCTCATCGGCCATGTAATGCCGACATTTTTGTAAATTGTGAAGACAACAGTGTCTTCACCATGGACATTTTCTATGAAATGTCTGTTTGAACATTTCAGTTCCTTGACGAACACTATTCAGGGGCTGAAGGCAATCTGTGGCGTGGCTTTATGTCTGCTGATCCATTGGTTGCTGCATAAGAACATGGCTCCGTTCCATTGTTCCATGACGTAGATCGGCTGATTGAATGTCTTCCACCCCCAATGTTCACCAAAGTGTCATTCTTGGAATCTATAAAAAAAGGAAAATCACAAAATAACGTTAAAGGGGGGTTAGTTATTAAAGGTCGATTTTGTGAGGTTTTTTTTCTACCTCGAATAAACATAATTTAAACAAACTCAAATTTATGCTTATTTATGAAAAAAATCTCAATTGAATGCAATTGTTGAGAAAAACTCGAATGTATCTTAGTTTATAGGCTAAAAAACCTCGAATACCTGAATTTATTGAGTTTTTGAGCGCAAACCAGTGTAAAACACCCATAAATCATGAAGGCAAAAAACATCTTAAAATGGTTAAAGGGACCTCTGACATTGACAGGTTTTAGCTGGAGTATTTTCAGATTCAGACTTTTAACAGCTTCGGAGCATAATAAACTAACCTTGAAAAACTTAAAGGAGAAGTCGTTTAGCATGGGGGTGCCAAACTTTAGGCACCCATCACTAAATGTATTGACTTACCTGAAACCCCAGGCTGGTGCTTCTATCAACAGAAAACTGCACCGGCCCGGGGTTATTCCAGGGAGCACTACGGATCGCTTCTCTTCCGGCTTCTTCTTGCGGCTGCGTAAAAAGTCGGCTTTTTCATTCTACTGCACATGCGTCTGCCCCGGGAAATTTGAAGAAAGCCGGAAAAGAAGCGATCCGTGGTGCATAGTTATATAGGCATAATTCTGCACTGAAATCCCTTTTTCAAAAGAGCAAACATATTTTTTTATATTCAATTTTGAAATCTGACCTGGGCTAGACATATTGTCAGTTTCCCAGCTTCCCCCAGTCATGTGACTTGTGCTCTGATAAACTTCAGTCACTCTTTACTGCTGTACTGCAAGTTCGAGTGATATCACCCCCCTCCCTTTACCCCCCCAGCAGCCAAACAACAGAACAATGGGAAGGTAACCAGATATCAGCTCCCTAACACAAGATAACAGCTCTCTGGTAGATCTAAGAACAGCACTCAATAGTAAGAGCTAAGTCCCACAGAGACTGATTCAGTTACATTAAGTAGGAGAGATAACAGCCTGCCAGAAAGTAGTTCCATTCTAAAGTGCATGCACAAGTCGCATGAGTGGAGGCAGCTGGGAAACTGACAATAGGGGTCATTTATCAACACTGGGCAAATTTGCCCATGGGCAGTAACCCATGGCAACCAATCAGATTGCTGCATTCATTGTTCTACTAGCAGCTGTCTTTAGAAAGCTAATCACTGATTGGTTGCTATAGGTAACTGCCCATGGGCAAATTTGCCCAGTGTTAACAAATGAGCCCCAATATGTCTAGCCCCATGTCAGATTTCAAAATTGAATATAAAAAAATCTGTTTGCTCTTTTGAGAATTGGATTTCAGTGCAGAATTCTGCTAAAACAGCACTATTAACTGATGCATTTTGGAAAAAACATGTTTTCCCATGACCGTATCCCTTAAACCTAACTTCAGTCAAAATGTATCTCCAACTCCTGCATCTAGAGAGACAAATTGATGAGAGGGGGATAATGAAGAAGAACATGATATTTTAGAAATAGTACAGCATTATTAATAAACCTTATTTAGAAAGTTTGTAATTTCCAAGAGCTTAAAACACAAAAAATAAGCTATGTGATAATACTGCACACCAAAAACCACTAGAAACAGAATCTTACTGAAGTGAGGCAGTCAGTCTTTAAAATTTCATATTACCACGTTTATTCTGAAATATCATAACATTAGGAAACCCTGAGCAGGGCAGATACAGTTGTGTCAATAATGCTAATATTTGTAATATATAATACCCTTCATTTTTGCCTCTTGTTTTTCACCCCCAGGCTTTTGCCTTGGCTCTAAAGGTGCTAAAGGCTGTGTCTTTGGCTCTCCAACTATTTCAGATTTGTAACACGCACCAGATGTCATCTTCCCAGCAGCAGGCTCACTTTCCATTCCTGAAGGCATTTTGGCAAAAGCTGAGCCTCAGGAGCTTACAATCCCGACACTATAAGTTACTTTTCTGAAAGGCACTTGCAAAACACAGTCTTTTTTTTGTTGACGGCTGTTACGTTAACTGATATATTAATACAAACAAATGCAACCTAGCTAACCTTGGCTTTCTGCCTGTAGGATCCTACTGTAATCCTCTTCTCCTTCCAACTGTAACAGGATATGTCTAAATATACCATGTGCTAACCCTTCCCAGATCAGCTAGTCCTACCAATCTCTATGTATACACAGTCAACACTGACTAACAAACAGGATATCCTGTTACTACCAGATGATAATGTGAGACCACAGTAAGAAGCTTTCTATCCCCAAAGAGCAAATTCCCTCCTGCTACAGCAGTTGTTAATATTGTATTAAACGAAATATGAGGCAAAACTTGTATTCGTCACACTGATATAATTTCTCTTTCATTTATATGACACATCTCTCTCTGCCCAAAGTGGTAATAAAGATTAACGGAACCATCGGCCTCCTATAATAAAGAATTTTACAATTCTTCTACAATCACCTCTTTATGGAGAGCTGAAAATTGTCTTTAGGAAAACAGGCTTCCTACAGCATCTTGTTCTGCTCTACCTTATAGTCTCCCTTAGTTCTTCTAAGAGCTATTTTAAGAAGGTAAGGGGATCATACTGCTCATCAAAACTCTGTTTAGTACTCATCTGGCATCTCATTATATGACCAGAAACCCTATACTATGACTGCCAGTATGTTGTCTTCCAGGGTTTGTTTATAGACCACATTCTGGTGGCTGTAGTTCATTGGCAACTTCAGGACATAGAGTAACTTTAGGACATAGAGTATTCCCTCTCTTCTTTCTGCTTACTAGATACACCCATTTTCATAGCCTTCTTTTCCCCCTATATTTCAATAAATATGTTCCTTTAGATAAGCAAACTGCCAGAAAGTTTTGTATAAATAAAGAGTTTGGTCATTTGAGTCCATTATGTTGGGTGGGAAATTATACAGTATGTTTTCGGACTCTAGTTGTCTACGGCCCCATTTTTCAGCACGTTCTGCACCGCGTTTTTTAAAAAAGCTGACCGCTGTGTAAATACACTTAGTGGTTTCAAGTTTAGGCAATGGCACTTACGCTAGCGTATTTACGCAGTGGTCAGCTTTTTAAAAAAAAACGCAGTGGAAAAACGTTTGTGTCCAGGGCCTAATCGGTTCAAGAGAATGTAAATGTGCAGATAAGTGTTAGCCACCCTTTATTGTTAGTTTTGAGTTTGATTTAAAAGCTCACGGCATTCTGGATGTATTCTCTGGTGGTGTTTTTCAACCATTAGAGATGTATTCATATTCTGCAGACTCCATGTAAACTTGGGCATGAGGGCCTGAGCGAGGAAAGCTTTAAATCAGGGGTCCCCAAGCTTTTTTTTTACCCCTTAGCCACAATCAAATTTAGAAAGTTGGGGGGCAACACATGCATGAAAAGTCCCTGGGGTGCCAAATAAGGGCTTTGATCGGTTATCTGGTAGCCCCTTTGTGGGGGGTGAAATATGAATTGTTTAGTGATGGTTAATATATAATTAGTTTGGCCACTAGGTGGCAGTGAGTCATAAGTTAAACTGTGAAGGGAATAAAAGAGAACAGGAAATGTGTGGCCATTCTGGTGGTGGTGGTGGAGGAAGGGGCAGCAGTCTTTGTTAGGGAGAGGTGAGCAGAAAAGGTCTACCTATTATGAAGGAGTCAAAGCAATAAACTTCAACTGTTTAAGAGGAAGTCTTCCATACCTCGTGTCTTACGTTTACAGGCAGCCTATAGGAGGCTCTGTTTGGCAGTACATCTGGTTTTCATGCAACCAAAACTTGCCTGGAATTAAAAAACAAGCACCTGCTTTGAGGTCAACATCCAAGGGATGGTGAGCAACATGTTGCTCGTGTGCCACTGGTTAGGGATCACTGCTTTAGACCCTTCTGGGCTTCATACCTCTCCCCCTCCTAATTTATGTTGTACCAAATTGTGACAGATTCCTACACATCCCACAGTTTACCACCAAAATTTGGAGTAACATGTCAGAAGGCGGAGCAGTATCTGATCTTAACTGCTACTGTTGGAGAATATTTGCTTGAATTCAAAAAGATCCATACCTTGCGCTTTCTTCTGAGAATTCACTTTGCAATTTGTCTCCTCCTGAAGTTTCTTCTCAAATTTTCTCACATCCTCCAAAGACATTCCTAAAACAAGCAGATAGACCAAAGCCATAAGAAGCTGGAAATGTTTTTGCATTTCTTGGGATTAAAGCTGTTTTGATCATATTTAATTATGTCAGACAAATAAAGTCTGGGGCTCCACTGGCTACAAAGCAAATCCCGGTGAAGATACCTTTGGTGAGAAGTAAGTTGATCTACAGCGGAATTCAGCAGCAGTGAGGTGGTTGAGGGGTTCTCCTGGGACATCACAGTCCAGTGCAAATTACTGCACCAAACTATTACCCAACAATGATAGCTTATTGCTCAGTCTATTGCTCAGCCAGACAATCATCAAACACTAAACTATGGCCAGCAGTGGAGACTTGAAGCTCAGCTTTCCATCTGCCAAAATCATGAGTTCCTCAGAGTCACCAGCACAATTGTATCTCAATATTAAGTGCATGGGATTGTTAATATCCTCTCAAAGAGAACAATGCCACCTCTCTGTACAAGCAACTCCTCATTCACTTCAGTAGGACATGCTAGGCCTATGGCAGCAGCAGGTAAGTGGGTATCACTCAAGAACACGGTTCAACTCCGACCTGCACAATTTTTTGCCAAAGAAGCTGTATTTACCCGTCAAGTAGATGGGCAGAGGCAGTCAATAGGGACAGGCATGAACAAAATTCTGGGATGACGGCTGCAATTTCTTGGATTGTTGGATAATTATAGATTCTTGGAGGCAAAATAAATGGACTTTATGGAAAGTGGGTAAAGCTAAGGCTATGATGATCTGAATGAGGCTTGATTTAGGAATGGAGTAAAAAAAAAAAAACACTGACATGCAACCAGAGTCCATGGGATAGGCTTAAGCTAGGGTTACCACTTTTCTGGAAAAAAATACCCCCTTTTGGATCACAGGTCCCCAGTTCTGTACAAGATATTCCAAACTGTTCACTGCGTCTACTTACCATACCATTCATCCATCCAGGTTACTGCCTGCCTGTGTCCTGCAAGTAAAATGTCTCTGATATTCTGGAGAAAAAAAGAGAAAAATCGCTTTATATTATGGTTTAATGGACAATCTAAAGCAGACTCCTGGAAATTGCTAGTGTCATATTGAACGAATTATAATAATACACACCAGCCATAATGTAATAAAAATAATGACTTGAGAACTGGCAAATTACACTTGGAACGTCATGCAGAAAATAGCAGCTCCTGCACCCACTAGTCCATAGCTTCATCAACTGGATGCTACTACTGTTATTATGACATTAAAATGTGCACTGGTAAGTCCAGTTGTTCCCTTGCACTGTGACGTTACTATAGTGAAACAGTAAGGAATAATACGTTTTACAGCTTACCTTATGGACAAAGCTTTCTACTCTAGACTGAAACCCATAAACCTCAAATTTGGCTGCCACCAGCTTATATGAGCACATAATGGGTTCTGATGTCTCTCGCCAATTATCTAGCAGTGGCCCCCGACCTGTCTTCACTGAATGGAAACTGCGGAGATCCTAATGGAATGGAAATGAGAGTTAGGAAGTTGCTAACGTGAGAAGACATCAGCTGTACACAAATATAATTAATAGAGATCCAGAGGAAGACACAACACATCGAAGAATAAACTGGCAGATAAAGGCCAAGATATGGGTTTTTTTAGATGGGTTGTCAAACTGTACTTTTAAAGGAGACTAAGCCCTACACCATCTTGGAAAGTGTCTGAAAATGAGATTGGTCTGTAATATAAGCTGATGCTACAGGGCTGATTATTAAATTCTGATGCTAATTGCACTGGTTTCTGTGCTGCCATGTAAAGGGCATGTGAAGGCAAAAAAATAAAATCCCATTTTTACTTTCTTTAATGAAATAGAAACCAATATACTTTCATTTAAAAAGGTGTACTGTTTTTATAAGAAACCTGATTGTATGCAGAGAAATTCTCCCTTTATTTACTGCTGTGGATAGGAATTGTCAGATGGTCCCTAACTGCTCTGCAGGGAAACAGTCTTATGAACAGCAGGGGGAGCCCCCGCCTTACTTCCCAGCCATGCAGAACTCAAGCAGCTTTGTTTGTTTCCCTGTACAGCAGGTGGTGACTCTGTAGAGATTTGTATTGGATTTTATTTTTGCCTTTACGTCCCCTTTAATGTTTCCAACTCCAGCTGCAGGGACAAAGATCATGGAGCCAGATTTAAACAGATAAACTAGGATTCTATTTGGAGGATTATTTTGCTGCAGCCACTGGTTCTGTAGAATTGGAGAAAGTTTGTATTAAACAATACAAAAACTATAAAATCCACATTAGATTACATGACAACACAGGACCCAGTGCAGTCTGCATATTCTGATTATTAATCAGTCTTGCTGTATCCGCTTCTGGCAGATATTATTTGACTTGTGCTGTTTTGATAATTTATGATGACCCCTAAGCAGCCCAGACCACACTGAGCATGTGCACAGTCTTGGTCTTGTAAAGATGTTTAACAAAGTTACAAGACGGTGACCCCCTGTGGCCAACTTTGAAAGCATAAATCATTTGTTGGATTAGGCTTGTGGTGCAGTAAGTTCATGTTTATGTTTAGTATACAAAATACAGCATTTCTAGCCTTATTTTATTTTAGACTTTACTTCCCCTTTAATTAATAATCAGCCTTATATTGTGACATTTCTATTCTATGTGTACTGTATATTGTGAGTGGGTCCCTAAACTCAGTAAGTGACAGCAGCACAGAGCATGTGCAGTGAATCAGCAGAAAAGAAGATGGGGAGCTACTGGGGCATCTTTGGAGACATAATCTTTACTGCTAAAGGGCTGTGGTTGCCTTGGGCTGGTACAGAAGCCAACAACATAATGTACAACATTTCTAGCTATTTCTTTAGTTAGGCTTTAGTTCTCCTTTAATACATTTTGCATCTCCTGCCTAACCCAACCCAGTAGTTTTAGCTTCTGCTCTAACTCCCACAATAACGTCCATAGTCAACATTTACTTTCCAATATTTTTTCAACTATTTAGCAGCCATAAGAAATAATTACTTGAACAAATGTCAAGGAAAAGTTGTGTACCTCTGACTTCTTGTAATACCCTTCTGTGATGTCATCAGCAGCGATGTCTACAAAGCAAACGTCTTCCTCTGGGGTTGGCTTGTCTCTAAACACCTGTGATATGAGCCCAGAATGAGAGAGAAGTACATTATTACTGTATATGTAGCATCTAGGCACTAATATGCTTATACAGAGTGGGCATTATGCACAAGGGCTATAGAAGTGTTTAGATCTCTTCTACTGGTTAACAGCTGAGAATGACTTCTGGAATATCCTGGGAAACATCACTGAGCTCCTCATGGGTTGGTCTACATACATAACTCATGCACTCGGTGCCGGTAGCATGATCAGGGTTGGATTTACATAGCCGGTGCCCCTAGGCCTGCTGTCGTTTGTTGCCCCAGTCCCCTCTCCTTTATTCTCTCAAATTTTCATCATCGGGACCGGAGCAATGGGGATTGGCGCACGGGAAATTTAAAAAAACTATTGTATCTCCTGCGCTGGTTGGGCAGCATGCCTCCCCCTTAAATCCTGCTGCCCTAGGCCCAGGCCTTGGTGGCCTCTCCACAAATCCGGGCCTGAGCATGAAACTTTGCAATTCAGCCTATTGCTTGGTCTTCCTTTGTTATAAGCCATGGCAGGTACCTACTGGCTGTCCACCTCCTGCCTCCAACTGCAGGAACCCTGTGCTCCTCTCCATATTTGTCTCTAGTCCTTGTAAGAACTTCTTCACATAGGATACACAATGTTTATGTTATCCGCACCTCCTAACACATCACCATTGGCAATTACAAGTCCAGGAATTATGGATGTGCCGACATCTCCATAAATAACAATTTTTTAGATGCCTTTAGACCGCCTTCTGGCAGATCCTTTCTTTTGGGCATCTAAAATATTCTTCACTTTTTTGTTTCAGTTTATTGTGGATGATACCCACTCTATGCTACTGTTTATTTGTATGTGTGATGGTCCTAAACATAGGATACACCTGGTTATTTATCCATATAAGGGACTTCCATATTGCAAAACCAATCCAGGAGTTATACCAAGATATTACCTGCTTGCCATAAACACATATTATACTGTATTTATTAAAACATCCTAACAATCAAATGTTCTATTATTCGTTGATGAGCATATCAGCCAATACAGCGTGGAACAGGTGGAAGGATTTAGATGGTTTAACTGGGCTGATTTTTGTGCCGATTAACCTTGGCTACCAACATATCCTAAATTACAGATCGTGCCCCTTCCAAGGCTTTGCCATGTGATCTCAGCAAGCTGAAGGCCTTAGGTTTCAGCCGCCTGCACAATCTATTTGACGACACACGCATGCAAATAACTATCGTTTAGATTTGGATTTTCCATTTTGCAAAGGAAATAATCTTCGCTCGTTCTGAACAAACACGTCCACCATCTCCTGTGATTTAAAAAGGCCCATGCACTGGCAAACATAAATGTGTATTCCATTTGTGCATCAATATTATCTTACCTCTGTCTTTTTTCTTGGGCTCAGAAATGAGATGCAGACCAGGGAGGGAAATATAATGTTTTTTTTTAATATATTGAAGGGCATATGGCTTACCAATGGTTGGAGGGGTGTGGCCTGCCCTGAGGGGGTGGGATCTCATAACAGCCTGTAAAAATGCTCTAATTTTCCATGCGACTCCAGAGATTGAGTCACAAGCAAATAGAACATATTCCATAATCAATTCCCTGTAGAACTCCCAAGAAAACCTCATTATGCAGCCATAGTCACTATTCTGTGCTGCAGGTGTGTGCCCCTTTCTGCCCCAAACATTACTGATTTTCCTTTCTCTTACATGATTAAAGGGGACCTGTCACCCAGACATAAAAATCTGTATAATAAAAGTCCTTTTTAAATTAAACATGAAATCCAAATTATTTTATATGTTAAAACATCCATACCTGTTATAAACTTGTGTAAAAGAATTAGCTATTCTATTACATATTAAGGGGCAGATTTATAAAGGGTCGAATTTCGAAGTGAAAAAACGTCGAAATTCGACCATCGAATAGGTGTAGTATGATAGTCGAAGGTTTTTTCCGCTAAATTAAAGTCATTCGAATCGTTCAATTGAACTTCGTACGATTTTACAAAAAAACCTTTGACTTCTCAAAACTTAGCCAACGGCTCATATAGGTTATAGGAGGTTCCCCCATAAGCTAAACAGCAATTCGGCAGGTTTAAGGTGGCGAAGTGTCGAAGTCGAAGTTTTTTAAAGAGACAGTACTTTGATTTTCGAATGGTCGGATTTGTGAAGTATTTTCAATTCAAATCGAATTTTGGCCTATTCGATGGTCGAAGTAGGCAAAAATTACTTCGAAATTCAAAGTTTTTGAATTTGAAAATTCACTCCGACCCTTAGTAAATGGGCCCCTACAAGTTAACTTAAAGGTGAACCATCCCTTTAAAGGAGATCCAACCAGCACCCCCTTTTCAGTGATATTTGCCCTCTGCATATTCATTCCTCATTATACTGTATATATAAATCCTATTTCTATTTTTACATATCTGGACCAGTTGTGACAGGAGAGAGAGGTCAGAGGGAAGCAGGCAATGAATTCATGACAAGGATAATGAGCAAAATGTATTCTAAAAATGTTACTTAAAGACCTTAATTCACAATGTCATTTGCTTGGAGCACTCCATTATCATAAAGTCAATTTGATTTAAATGTGCCCTTTGCTTTACTTTAGTGGCTTATAATTTCAAATGCATAATTAGACAGTAATTGTATATGACTAATGGAAACGGGTAAAAAAAAAAAAAGAATTTAAGCCAAGAAATATAGGCAATACATAGGCATCCCCCGGAATAGAAAGGCCTAGAAAGGCCATGGGTTGGGATGCTCTGATCCTTGTCATTTATAAATCATTTCCCTAGATCATAGGGTTCATGTTAGGGATGCACCGAATCCAGGATTCGGTTAAGGATTCAGCCTTTTTCAGCAGAATTCGGATTCGGCCTAACCGAATCCGAACCCTAATTTGCACATGCAAATTAAGGACAGGGCCGTCTCCCATTTTATCCAAACTTATAAAAATGGTTTCCTTTTTGTCTGTAATAATAAACCAGTAGCTTGTACTTGATCCCAACCAAGACATAATTAATCCTTATTGGAAGCAAAACCAGCCTATTGGGTTTATTTCATGTTTCTAGTAGACTTGAGGTATGGAAACCCAAGTGACGGAAAAAGCGATTATTAGGTCCGGAGCATTGGGGATCACAGGTCCCATACCTGTACAAACAATGATTATATTCTTACCTGGGCATTGCTTCCATTGTTATTCTCAAACTTCGTTTCTATTCGAATCTGAAACTTTGGCAGAAATGAGCACTAGAAGAAAAATGAAAAAACAAAAAGAGCAAAGCATGAGCGCTTTTGTGATAATTAATGCCGTAATAATAGAAGCTATAATCAACTGTCCACTGCTTTCAATTATAATAAGGTCAACCACATGGTTGTAGGGTGAGTTCTTCAAGCAGGCCTTGCACAACTCCTAGGATACTACTGAAATACTCCATGCTTGAATACATAGCACTGGGCTTTTAGAAGATACAGGATTCAGAAGTGGTTTCTTATATCAGTCTAAGCCAGTTATAGTGGAGGGCAGAGTGGGCAATAAGATTGGGTCCTCACCACCAGGTTTTCAGTTTCTACATCAGGGTTGTCTAACCTGTGGTCCCCCAGCTGAATAGAATGCTCAGGGTTTTCGTTCAAGTGTAAGTTGCACCTTCTTGTTTACATATATTTTCTCCTCCAGCATAGCCCTGGGTCCCATCATCTCTAAATCTGGCCCTCGTACTCAAGGATGATGAGCCAGCAGCTTTCTAGATGCGGAGGAACTTTGTCATGGCTATGAAGTTGGAGCACATGGAGCATTTGGGGGCCTACAGGTCAGTAGAAACTGTAACTGGGGGGACATATCCTAATAAAGGGATTTTTCATCTTTACAGTAACTTTTAGTACGTTATAGAATGGCTAATTCTAATCAGCTTTTCAATTGGTCTTCATTTTTTCCTTTTTTGAATGATTTTCCTTCTTCTTCTGACTCTGTCCAGCTTTCAAATGGGGTCACTGACCCCATCCAAAAACAAATGCTACAAATTTTTTTTGTTATGGCTGCTTTGTATTACTCATCCTTCTATTCGAGCCCTCTCCTATTCATATTCCAGTCTCCAATTTAAATCAGTGCAGAGTTTGTAAGGTAATTTGGACCCTAGCAACCAGTTCCAATTCCAGTTGGAGAGCTACTGAATAATTAGCTTAATGACCCAAAAACATAAGTGATAAAAACTTGTCTCAGAATATCACTCTCTACATCAGGGGTCCACAACCGCCGGGCCGCAGGCCAGAACCGGGCCTTGGACACTCCGCCGAGCCCAGTGCGCAAAAACGTGACGCGACGAATCGGATGGCACGTCCAAATTTGTTGCCAACTCCCGCCGACCCCTCCCCGACCCCCGGTCCTCGAAAAAAAAAAAAAAAAATTTGGCAACGGTCCCGGTCCAAAAAAGGTTGGGGACCCCTGCTCTACATCATACTAAGGGCTCTTACTGATGAGCGGTTGAAGCTGCGCTCCCCTACGTTCTATTTTTCTGTGTTCAGTCCCAGGGGAGCGCAGGAATAGACGCATTAAGCTTTTTTCAATGGGGCGTGTAGGCGCCGAACGCAGGAAAAAAGCAGCATGTTGCGTCTCAACCTGCGTTTGGCGCCTACACGCGCCTGTGTGAGTACAGCCCCATTGAAAAAAGCTTAATGCGTCTATTCCTGCGCTCCCCTGCGGCTGAACACAGAAAAACGGAATGTAGGAGAGCGCAGCTTCAACCGCTCATCAGTAAGAGCCCTAAAAATTCATTTAAAGGTGAATAACCCATTTAAATACAGTACTAATGGCATAGATATTCTGGGAAATTAAGGGTTGGAGGGGCATAGAATCAACTTCAAAACACAACCTGGCTTATATCTGCCATATAAAAATTAAATTGAACACTGCATGTAATCCCCTGAAACCCTACAGTTACATTTTCCCTTAATCCTCAATATCCCTGCAGACTCACTGATACATAATCCTGTGAATCACTTGTGTGACATTTGTACATAATGCCTCCTAATCCTGCAGGTACAGGGGCACCTAATCGCTTGGTATTCTAGTGGGTACCTTTGCATGAAGCCCTTAGTATTTTCCACCAACATCTTTACCCCAGTAATGCTGTGTGACTTTTGTACATCATGCTTTAGGTCTCATATACAGCCACATGAAAAAGTTTGGGAACCCCTCTTAATTCTTTGGAGCTTTGTTTATCATTGGCTGAGCTTTCAAAGTAGCAACTTCCTTTTAATATATAAGATGCCTTATGGAAACAGTAGTATTTCAGCAGTGACATAAAGTTTATTGGATTAACAGAAAATATGCATCAAAATTAGACAGGTGCATACATTTGAGGATCCCATGCTGTCACTCTTCAGAGGAGAGTCAAACAGAAGCACAACTTGCAATTGGCCACCTTAAATACCTTTTCTCATAATTGGACACACCTACCTATGAAGTTCAAGGTTTAACAAGCTAATCCAATTTGGTGTTGGCAGAAATCAGTTTTGGGGCTCTTACTGACGAGCGGTTGTAGCTGTGCTCCCCTGTGTTCTGTTTTTCTGCATTCAGCCGCAGGAATAGACGCATTACATTTTTTCCAATGGGGCTGTACTAACACAGGCACGTGTAGGCGCCGAACGCAGGTTGAGACGCAACATGCCTCATTTTTCCTGCGTTCGGCGCCTACACGCGCCTGTGTAAGTACAGCCCCATTGGAAAAAATGTAATGTGTCTATTCCTGCGCTCCCCTGCGGCTGAACGCAGAAAAACGGAACGCAGGGGAGCACAGCTTCAACCGCTCGTCAGTAAGAACCCTTAAGCAGTTACATGCATTCAAATTACCCACATTTTTGCACAGACAGTTTGATTTAATTTCATACAACTGAATACGGCTTCACTAAAAATTTTTGTTCAGAAAACACCCCAGTACTCAGATGTTCTTGGGAAAAGGTTTATTTAATCCAACGTTTCAGTTCCCTGCAGGAACCTTCGTCAGGGAAATATATATACTGTATATACAAGTGTGTCTGATCTCCAGGGGCAAATTCAACGACGAAGCGCCTAATGCCCGCGTGGATTCGCCAGCGTAGCGCATTTTCGTTAATTCACCGATTCACTAACGGACACTGGCGTAAATTCGCTAGTGTTACTTCGCACCCATACGCCTGGCGAATATGCACAATAGACATAACTACGCAAATTCACTGACGCGCGCATTTTTCTGAACGCTACCTTTTACGCTAGACTTCCTTCGCCACCTCAGACCAGGCAAAGTGCAATGGAGTAGATAGGGATTGCTTCAAAAAAAGTTGAAATCCCAAAAAAACGCTGGCGTTTTTTTCTTTTTTTATGGGTGATAGGCTGAAAAAGATCGAAAATTTTTTTGGGGGCTCCCCTCCTTCCCCCCCTACATTTCCTAACTCATGGCACCTTAACTATATAGTGGGCACATGTGTAGGGCAAAATAAAAATTTTATTTGATGTTTTGAAGGTTTCCCAGGCTAGTGTAGTGATGCTACATAAACCTCCATTGTAAATTCAATTTGGCGCCGTATGCAAATTAAGCATTGCTAGCGTAACTTAGCTTTGCCTGGCGAATTACGCTAGAACAACTTCGCAACCTTTTGTTTCCCCTGAGCGCAACTTCGGATTTTAGTGAATTTGCGTATCGCTGGCGAAAATTCGCCTGGCGAAGTGCGGCAAAGCGGACGCTGGCGCAACTACGAATCTTAGTGAATTTGCCCGTATGGCCTTGTATTTTAAACAGCCCAACTGCAAAGCAAGAAGTATTTTAATGAATGTGACTGAATAGGACTATGAAACAGTAATTTCTGCAATGACTTCTAAATGATGGTCTTTACAAGTTCCCTACACTGTTCTGTTTGCAGCATTTATTTCTGCAGTGGTGCTGCAGTTCCTGACTAGTAACTACTGATCAATACAAGCACCTGAGCTTAGAAAGACATGCAATAAAGGCAGTACAGAAGGACAGGACACTTACTGTATATTCTGTGCAGGAACCCACAGGAAATCAGGAGCAGGATATAAAAAGAAAAAAGACATATTAGAGAGGAGGCCAACAGATTATTGGTACATAACTCATATCATAGCACTTGATTCATGGTCGTAGTATCTGGACTCTCCCCCTCTTCTTAGGGTAATTACACACAGTATCCAGCCCAGGCCCCAAGTTGCAGCTTCCGCGCTGAGCATTTAGGGCTCTTACTGACGAGCGGTTGAAGCTGCGCTCCCCTGCGTTCCGTTTTTCTGCGTTCAGCCGCAGGGGAGCGCAGAAATAGACGCATTGCATTTTTTCCAATGGGGCTGTACTCACACAGGCGCGTGTAGGCACCGAACGCAGGTTGAGACGCAACATGCTGCATTTTTCCTGCGTTTGGCGCCTACACGCGCCTGTGTAAGTACAGCCCCATTGGAAAAAATGTAATGCGTCTATTCCTGCGCTCCCCTGCGGCTGAACGCACAAAAACGGAACGCAGGGGAGCGCAGCTACAACTGCTCGTCAGTAAAAACCCTTACGGAGCTCATCTGTAGGACATATTAAACGTAGTACTTTCAGGCACAGTGAGCAGCATGTCTCTGTACCCATGGGTTGATAGTAGTGACGGGCTAATTTGGGGCGTTTCGCTGAAAAATTTTCTAGCGAAACGGTGCCGTCCGTTTTTTGGACGCCGGTGTCCGTTTTCGTGCGCTGGCGAATTTTCGCAGCGGTTTTGCGAATTTCTGCGCCAGAGGCGAATCGCGCCTGTCGAATACATTCGCCCATCACTAGTTGATAGCTGCAAAGTTCCCTTGTGGCAAAATGTACACTTGTGCAACGTTGGACTACAGTCCTGCACTGGATCAGGAACCTATGGAATATCCACAAACAGTCATGATTAGAGCTGAAAAGATCTGATCTGACCTGTTCGGACCTTGTTGGCGGTTTGCCGGTCCCCAACAGAAGTAGTCGGGTTTGCTCCAGGCGGATATAACACTTAGAGAGGAACTCTACAATGCGTTTGGTGCCGACACGTTGCAATGTCGGATGTTGTGAAGAAACAGGAAGTGAAGGAAAATCACATGTAAGAACTACATTTATCTGTCAGATAAAAAGGCAGCGCGCGCATGGTGACGCTTAAGGCCAGGACCAGACAATGGCGAATCTCCTCTTGCATTTCTCCGCAGGTGGATAATCCGCCACCCGTTGTGCTTCCACTCCTGGTCTGCCTGCACCTAGAAGCATTTTTTTCCGCTTGGGTGCAGGCAGACGCAGCCAAAATCAAACCTAGGACCCCAGTGCTGCAATCACCCACTTTTCCCCTTTATTAATGATAGAAAACCCCATTAAACGTTAATGTGCTAATAATACAGAACACAGATTATCCTGTCCCCCTTTTTTCCCCTGACTGCTGCTCTCCCCAAGTTCAGCCTGAGCACTAATCACGACTCTCGTATGGTATCCCCCTCCCAGCGCTCATCCTGTGTAATTATGTGTTGAGTCACTGGTGGCATGACAGATAAAGGTTTTCAGAAAAAGACAGAGCTAAAACAGTATTAGAGATATAGATTCAAATGAGAGCTTTCATTTTAGTGCCAGGTGGTGCCGCTCCAGCAATGGGCCAATCTCTCTGCCAACTGCCAATTTTAATCACAACACAGCTAAACTGCCAACACCGATTATAAACTGGAAACCTATTTAAAGAAGGGGTTGTCTGCCTTTAAATTGAGTCTACTTTTAGTATGATGTAGAGAGTGATATTCTGAGACAATTTGCAATTGGTTTTCATTTTTAGTTATTTGTGGTTTTTGAGTTATTTAAGCTTTTTATTCAGCACCTCTCTAGTTTGCAAAATCAGCAATCTGGTTTCTAGGGTTTAAATTCCGCTAGCAACCATGCATTGATTTGAATAAGAGACTGGAATATGAATAGGAGAGACCTGAATAGAAAGAGGAGTAATAAAGTAGCAATAACTATCAATTTGCATTCTTACGGAGCATTGGTTAGTGGCCCTCATTTGAAAGAGAAAGGCAAAAATTTCAAAAACTATAAAAAATAAAAATGAAGACCAATTGAGAAGTTGCTTAGAATTTAGCAATTCTATAACATACTAAAAGTTAATGAAAAGGTGATCTACTGCTTTAAGTCTGAACAAGGCTTGAGTGGGATGTCTTTGCTGGTAAGAATTCAGTTAGTGGCTTTTTTCAGCCACCTGCAGGTTGAGCAATGAAAGCAAACCTCTGATTGGTTGCTATGGGTAACTGCCCAGGTACAAATTTGCCCGGTGTTTATAAATGAGCCCCAATCTGTTGTGGTGACTAGGGTCAGTGACAACTACATAGTATAGGTATGGGATCTGTTATCCAGAATGCTCGGGACCTGGAATTTTCCGGATAACAGATCTTTCCTTAATTTGGATCTTTATACCTTAAGTTCACTAGAAAATCATGTAAACATTAAGGGGCAGGTTTATCAAAGGTCAAGGTGAATTTTCGAATGAAAAAAATTTGAATTTCGATCTATTTTTTTGTGTACTTCGACTAGGGAATAGTCAAAATTCGATTCGAATTTGAAAAATAATTAAAAAATTTGAATATCAAAATTTATCATTAAAAATTTATGTTTAAAAATTTGACTTCGACCAATCGCCATCTAAAACCTGGCAAATTGCTGTTTTAGCCTATGGGGGACCTCCTAAAACCTATTTGGAGTCAATTGGTTGACTTCGAAAAATCTAAGTTTTTTTGGGGGAAAACTTCTAATCGAATTTGACCGAATGCGCGAGTCCTTCGATTCGTACAATTCAAATTTCGAATACAGATCTATTAGATCAAAAACAGACCAATTTGACCAAAAAAACCTTCGACTTAATTTCGATTGGTCTTTTTGAATTAGAATTTCGAAGTTTTTTCAATTCGAAATTCGACTGGTTTTGCTTCGAATAAGGATTAATTATATCTTAGTTGGGATCAAGCACAAGGTACTGTTTTATTACTACAGAGAAAGGGTAAATCATTTTTAAAAGTTTGGGTTATTTTGATAAAATGAGTCTATGGGAGATGGTCTTTCTGTAATTCAGAACTTTCGGGATACCGGGTTTCCGGATACCGGATCCCATACCTGTACATGAAATAGTGCAACTGGTGCACTGTGGAAAATGGATCTAGTTGGGGTAAAGGTTGGTCCTCTCTAAACAATGTTCTTGTTAGTACTGACAGTCGGTTGCATTTCATTGCAAAGTTAAATGAGAATCAGGACACCCAGTAATAGATTTCACTGCGTTTCTTTGTTGTGTGATTTCCCAATAAAAGGGATGCAGTAAAAAAAATAACTGCTAGTCTGGTTTTCTTCTCATTTCCATTTCTTGATGATCTTCTACTATAGTTTTATGCTTAGGATTGTGTGAAGGATGACTTTCTTGGGGCAAAACTGCATGCAATAAAACAGTGACCCCTCTATAGGCCAGGTCACATGAGCATTTGTCGCTGCTATTAGTCTGCCACCAAGACTTAAAGAAGAAGGAAAACTACGGAGGCATTTTATTGCTAATAGATTAGCTGCAATAGTGCAAGCTAGAATGCTATATTTATTCTGCAGAATGCTTTACCATACCTGAGTAAAAAGCTCTAGAAGCTCTCTGTTTGTTTAGGATAGCAGCTGCCATATTAGCTTGGTGTGACATCACTTCCTGTCTGAGTCTCTCCCTGTTCACTCATAGCTCTGGGCTCAGATTACAGCAGAGAAGGAGGGGAGAGGAGCAAACTGAGCATGCTCAAGCCCTAGCCCAGGAGGTTTAAGCTGAAAACAGGAAGTCTGATACAGAAGCCCATGAGTACACAATAGAAGGAAAGAAATGTGATGTTTCATTTGACAGAGGACTCAGAGCAACATTACTTTGAGGGTTTACTGGTATATTTAGATGGACCTTTCTGATAAGGCTTACTTAGTTTCAACCTTTCCTTCTCCTTTAAAAGTAAAGGCGCCTGCTAAATTCTGCATATTCATGGACCAAGAAGAAGGAACTGACTAAAATGATACAAAATGATAAAATTCATGGGTCACCTGACTGCTTAGGTTTGTAGCTTCCAAGTTAGGTGGCCAAAACGGGGCCTCCCTGGAATGAAAATGCCTTATGCTTGGTATTAGCCTTCATATGTCTAAGCAGTGAGTGTGTAGATGGGTTTGTGAAGCCAACATGTGAAAGCAGCATAGGCCGATGGCGGTTACTTGAGCAAATGTGAACCTAAGAATAGAGTTGGTGGTTTATAAAGTATAACAATACACTTTAGCACTATTAAATCTATATGAGCTCAAAGTGCATCAGGAGCCTTATACTTACAACCTGCCTTGTATTTGGTGCAATAACGAAAGCACATCAGGAACAAGGGCCCTAAAAATATTTGTAAGGTCCTGGCGCACAACACAGCGCCTAGCGGCTTCCCCAACCACCCATTCTCTTGCCGGCCCTCTACGCCCCCCTTCTTCCTGGATAGAAAACCAAGGAAGTGGGATTTATACTAAGCTGTAGAGGAAGCAGACCCATTGGCATAGGCCCCCCAGAGATCTGCTTCCTCTATAGTTACACCACTGACTACAGGTATGGGACCTGTTATCCAGAATGCTCAGGACCCAGGGTTTTCCAGATAAGGGTTCTTTCTGTAATTTAGATCACCATCAACCAAAAAAATTATTCCAAATCCTATTTTATCATGTTAGTCAAGCAAAAGAACTTTAATTACATTGTATAAGTTATTTGAATCAGTTCACATCAGTCTGGGAACTCATAATTATAGCAGGCAGGCAGGAGCCATTTTGTGGACACTGTTATTAAGACAAGCCTTTCATCATCTCAGAATCTTGTTTGTGCACCAGAATGGGGGACCCGATGTCCATCCCCATGTCCTGGGTACACAATTAAATGGTAAAGAGAACTGGGGAAATGTGGGGAGAGCAGAGACATCTAGGAAGTAGGGATGCACCGAATCCATTATTTTGGATACAGCCGAACCCCTGAATCCTTTGTGAAAGATTTGGCCGAATTCCGAACCGAATTCAAACCCTATTTTGCATGTGCAAATTAGGGGTGGGAAGGGGAAAAACATTTTACTTCCTTGTTTTGTGTCCAAAAGTCACGCAATTTCCCTCCCCACCCCTAATTTGCATATGCAAATTAGGATTCGGATTCAGTTCGGCCAGGAAGAAGGATTCGGCCGAATCCAAATCCTGATGAAAAAGGCCTAATCCTGGATTCGGTGCATCCCTACTAGGAAGTGCTAAATGGAAAGTGAAAGTAATTGTCTGCCCCGCCTAAGGCATAGAGGAGGGGCAGGCAATATTTGATTGACAGCGGCGATATTTAAATGAGCTTACAACAGCTATGAATGCTTTAATTAAAAAATAATAATTTCATGTTTAGTTTGAAAGTATTATTTACATCTTAGCTGGGATCAAGTACAAGATACTGTTGTTTTATTAAAAGGAAATAATGTTTAAAAAGGTGAATTATTCCCAGTGAAACTCTATCATGATGTGATATTTACATTGTATATTGTACTTCAGATATCCAATTGTCTAACTTCTTTCCTTTGCTATCTTTGATTTGTTATGCCAAAAAATGTTTTTGTTTTCCTTTTTTATCTTCCATATGTTACAACAAAAAAAAGTGTGAATTATTTGTTTAAAATGGAGTCTAGGGGAGATGGCCTTCCTGTAATTTGGAGCTTTCTGGATATCAGATCCCCTACCTGTACCTTGAAAATCCACATCATGCAAACTGAAAACTCCACGTTCCCTTCATCTCTCCAGAGGGACTATGAAAATCTGTCTTGGTCAATTTGCTCTGTGTGTCATTGCTTTTCATTTACCGATGCAAATCCGCCATTTGATTGCAATTTGTATAATAGGCAGACAGATGGCTGGCGGGTTATTATTAATGTCACTGTGGAGAGCACACAAGGATGCACGCAATAAAGGATACGGACAATACGGGCCCACGGTGTCCTTATAAAAAGAAGGTGACATTATTTTATTTCTATTTTAATCTAGTGACACACAATTCCGTTGCTGCTATGTGACACATAATACAATCGTAACTCCAGTTAGGCGCCGTGATCTTGCTCCTTTATGGGAAGGTCGCTCGGGGAAAGGGTCACCTTAAATCCCTTGTCACCCTGTGTGAACACGTTTTCTCTTTTACACTTTTGCGAGTTCTAGTGATTGTCCCTATATATCCCACCATTATTAACCCACATTATTTTCTATAGAAGGATGACATTGTCCTTCGGGTGAAAAGAAACCAACGAAATATTACAGGCAGTTCATTATTTGTAACAGTTGTTAAAATGCCACAGAAATAATGAGATCCGGTAACGTTTTAATACTGAAACTAAAGTAGTCAAAAAAAAAAAAAAGAAGAAGAGGAAAATGGGATGAAAAAATGGGCAGATATAAGTTTACCTTCTTGAGTTAAAAATAAGAAAGCTATTTACAATTGAACTGGTCTATATGTGGCAGAAGCTGCAACAAACAAGGACCTAGTGAGTTTATTTGGCAATAGATGGGGCAAGCTGCAAAGGCTAATAAACCCTTGTTAGGGATGCATATATCTACTGAGACAAACATGAAGATATAACATTGACTTTATATAGTTACATAGTTACATAGTTAAATCGGGTTGAAAAAAGACAAAGTCCATCAAGTTCAACCCCTCCAAATGAAAACCCAGTATCAAAACACACACCCCTCCCTACTTTCACATAAATTCTATATACCCATATCTATACTAACTATAGAGCTTAGTATCACAATAGCCTTTGATATTATGTCTGTCCAAAAAATCATCCAAGTCCCTCTTATAGTCATTAACTGAATCAGCATCACAACATCACCCGGCAGTGCATTCCACAACCTCACTGTCCTGACTGTGAAGAACCCCCTACGTTGCTTCAAATGAAAGTTCTTTTCTTCTGGTCTAAAGGGGAGGCCTCTGGTACGGTGATCCACTTTATGGGTAAAAAGGTCCCCTGCTATTTGTCTATAATGTCCTCTAATGTACTTGTAAAGTGTAATCATGTCCCCTCGCAAGCGCCTTTTTTCCAGAGAAAGAAAACCCCAACCTTGACAGTCTACCCTCATAATTTAAGTCTTCCCTCCCTCTAACCAGTTTAGTTGCACTTAGTCTCTGCACTCTCTCCAGCTCATTTATATCCCTCTTAAGGACTGGAGTCCAAAACTGAACTGCATACTCCAGATGAGGCCTCACCAGGGACCTATAAAGAGGCATAATTATGTTTTCATCCCTTGAGTTAATGCCCTTTTTTATGCAAGACAGAACTTTATTTGCTTTAGTAGCCACAGAATGACACTGCCCAGAATTAGACAACTTGTTATCTACAAAAACCCCAAGAATATGAATCATTGGTTTAAGTTTGGAGAAGGATAAGTCCAAACAACAGAGCATGGCGGGTAAAAATGGTGCTTGATGCCAATATTATTAGTAGAGAAAAAATAAAAAAATATAAGGAGAACAGGTGGCAACAGGTTATGACATGTGCCAAAGTACTGTATGTATGCTCTACTGCGGGGGTCCTCATCTTTTTTTTTTTTTTACCTGTGAGCCACATTCTAATGTAGAGTTGGGAAGCAACGCAAGCATTAAAAAAGTCCCTGGGGATGCCAAATATTTGATTGGCTATTTGGTAGACCCTATGTGGAATGGCAGCCTATAGGAGGCTCCATTTGGCAGTACTCCTGGTTTTTATGTCTCAAAAACTTGACTCCAAGCCAGGAATTCAAAAATAAGCTCCTGTTTTGAGGCCACTGGGAGCAACATCCAAGGGGTTGGTGAGGAACATGTTGCCCATGAGCCACTGGTTGGGGTCACTGGTCTGTGGACAGGAGCAATAAAAAACAGACATATTATAGAGTATATCTGGTGCCAGTATAACAACGTTCCAATGTTCCCCTGGTATCCATTCCTTGCCAATTCCTATTTATCCCTACATTTCTCTATACCTATATAAACCATTTTATACTTAATACTGGTCCATTTTGGACAGATCACTTCCATGCATGAATTCCGGCCATGTGCCCATTGGCAACTGGTGACTGGTGCTTTTTTTATGCTGCGCTTCACCTACACCTAGATTACAAAAGCCTATTTATATACCAGTAGCGATGGGCGAAGCTGACTCGTTTCACCAATAATTCGCAAAACGGTGAAAATTTATTTGCATTGAAGTCTATGAGCGAGAAAATCCCCAAATCCTTCACAAAAGATTCGGCCGAATACCGAACCGAATCCGAACCCTAATTTGCATATGTAAATTAGGGTTGGGAAGGGGAAAACTTTTTTTACTTCCTTGTTTTGTGACAAAACGTCACGCAATTTCCCTCCCCGCCCCTAATTTGCATATGCAAATTAGGATTCGGATTCGGTTCGGCCAGGCAGAAGGATTCGGCCGAATCCGAATCCTGCTGAAAAAGGCCGAATCCTGGCCGAATCCCGAACCGAATCCTGGATTCGGTGCATCCCTACCCGTAACATTTTTATTAAAGCTTTGGAGCAGGGATCTGAGAACAGGTAGGTATCTCCACTTCAGTTCTTCATGTTCAGCCTGCCATTATCCATCAGATAAGTGCTCTTCAACAATTATCAACAGTTTCATAGCCCCAAGCATTCACCCCTGCCACAGGCACCCATATATGTAGCCAAAAAATATGGGGGTCTTATAAAACACCCAGATTTAGAAACAACTCGACTTTCTCTTTAAGGAATATTCCCCAGTGAGGGAGAGAGAATAATATTGTATGAAGCCGCTGGAGCGTGAATGCAGCAGTCAGCAACACAGCATTATCTGCAAACTGGCACAGTTATTTTGGAAAAAGGATATCTTTTTAAGGGTAGGCTTTATAAATAATGCAATGGAACAAAATTGCTGCAACACTAAAATAGAAGTATGAAAGCAACTCAAGCACATGTACCAGTTCCTTTTATAGGGCTATGGAAAATAGGAAATTCAGTTTATATGTAGTACAGTCTATTAGCACAGAACTCTCATATAGTGGGCTGCTATGCCAACACAAGCTCTGGCTGGAGTATTAAAGAGTAACAATAATGATGGTACACAGCACAGTCTATAGAGCACACGTGCAGGCTGGAGGCCAAAATAACCCCATGGAGGGCCACGTCTGCCTTGGAGAACCCCAGCTGGACAGCCTTGTACGAGTGTATGCCCTTCTGCCGAGTTCAGAATCCTTCCAGTGGATTTTCTGTTTATAAATCCTTCCTCCCCCACGCTCCTCTTGTTCAAGTGACAATCTTATAAACATTCGCTCTGTATTTATTCGGTGCCAGTTCAGTGACATGCTTCAGTCAAACTCCCTCGCTTTCCCAGCCGGGATCACCTGTTTGATCCAAGCCTTTAGAGTTAAGTAAGCAATAACTGGCGACAGCTTATTATTAAAGAGTCATTACAGAAACCATTCATGGTGTCAAAGACTACTGTTGACTCATCCATGGGGGACACGTTTAAACAGATCAAAATGCTAATGAAACAGTTGTGATTATGTTTCCACTCCGGAATGAATCCATAAATATATTAGACAATGGAAACGATGATAGCAATATTTACAGTTGAAATTATATGAGCTCTTGGGCCAAAGTTCACCCCTTGCAGAATGTGTGATGTGCATTTACTGTACTCCTGTTGACTAGTGATGAGCGAATTTATTTGCCAGCCATGGATTTGCGGCAAAATTCAGAATTTTGCCATGTGCGAATTGTTTAGCAAAGCTGCAACGAAAGTTTGCCGCGGAAAATTTCGCTGAGAAAAAACGACCATAAGAAAAAACGGCCATTGACTTTAATGCCATTATGAAAAAAGTCCGCCATAAGAAAAGATGCCCATTTAATGCATTTGGACACAAGTCCGCCATAAGAAAAAATGCCAGTTGACTTTAGTGCATTAGGACAGAAAAAGTCGCCATAAGAAAAAATGCCCATTGACTTAATGCATTTGGAGCCAGAAAAATCGTCACGTGCGTAGAAATTATCACTCGTAAAAACGCCCATGCGTTTCGCTCATCACTACTGTTGTTCTATTAAAGAACAATACTTACAGAGAAAGGAATTATTTGCTTCAAAACTATATTGCACATCTTATATTTTTAAACGAAAATGTTAAAAAAGTACTGATTATTCTCACATGTTCCTACATTTGTTGGTCTTTTACTTATTTGGTCAGGGGTACTGTAAATGAGTGCCAGTCTATTTGGCTAGGCCAACATAAGTGAAGACTTCCTTAGCTACATCAGATAAAGCAACACAATTGTCTCAGGCTTTGGAAGCTGGGGGATACCCACTTGTGTTTGGCACCAGAAAATCACCTAAACAGGACAACTCCTGGTGCTCCATATGCCACTGCCCTAAGGGGATCCGAGACAATAAAAGGCAGTAGACCATAAATTAAAAGAGCAAAACCACTTCCATTGTGTAGAACTACATATTTTGGGCAACGGTCCCATTTCAACCGTATTCTTTGGGCAACGGTCCCATTTCAACTGTATTCTCTTGTTCTGGATTGTGTTGTACCATGTTCAAGGTTCAGTAGAGTACACCAGTATTGTGCCACTATGTACTTAAATCTAGAGAGCCTTAATGTCTGATTAAGATCAAAGCATTGGGGGAAGGTTGTAGAGCAGTGGTCCCTAACCAGTGGCTTGTGAACAACATGTTGCTCACCAACCCCTTAGATGTTGCTCCCAGTGGCCTCAAAGCAGGTGCTCATTTTTCAATTCCAGGTTTGGAGGCAAGTTTTGGTTGCATACAAACCAAGTTTATGGCCAAACAAAGCCTTCTGTAGGCTGCTAATCCACACAGGGTTACCAAATAGGCAATCATATCCTTTATTTGGCACTCCCACAAACTTTTTGCTTGCTTCTGTTGCTCCACAATTTTTTTTTAAATTTTGAATGTGGCTCACGGGTAAAAAAGGTTGGGGACCCTCAGTTGTAAAGCATTATTTACACGGCCCTACCGATATGTTGTTTGGGAACAATGCAACCCCTACCAGCCAGTTTGAATCCTGTCCTGTTCTTTTCAATGTGCAGCACAAATTGCAATACTGTATAGTGTGTAGGAGGCACCACTTGGGGGCAAATTTATTAACGGTGGAATAGTAAATTTTTTTTAGTGTCAAAATTCACACATTCTAATTTTAATCCCCCTATTCGAATGTAAATTAGGATGTGAGATTTATCACGCCCCAACAATGGAAACAGTCCTAATTCGAATATTCGCCACCTAAATTAACCTGCCGAGTTCATGTACAAGTCAATGGCAGAGGTCAGTTGAGCCATTTGAAGATGTAAATAGCCTTCCTGACATTCAAGTTTTTTTCGGAGGGTAAACTCCTGAGCATTTGCCGGTTCAGCTCTACGTCACAAAGTTTCCGAAAAAAGAAATCGGAAAACTTTGTGACTTTCGGCGCATGCGCAGTAGAGCTGAATCGGCAAATACTCCTACTGTGCATGCGCCGCCAAACGCGGGGCAATCCAGGAAGAAGACCTCACGGGAGAAAATGGCGCCTGTGAACTCTGTGGACAGGACCTGCACCGAGAGGTTAGTAGCAACTTAGGGGCATTTGCCCAGGGGGGATGGGGGGTAGGCCAGGGGGGAGGAGGGAGGGGGGGCAACACAGGGGAGGATGGAGGGATTTTAGCGCCGAAGGGGTTTAGTTCTCCTTTAAAAATGTCATGCAAGCAAGGACAAGATGATTCATTAGCCATGTTTCCATATGAGTGTCACAGCTGAAAAATGCCCATGTGTTCTTCTCAGCGGGGGTAATATTTCCTTCCCTGGAATGTCACCCAGAGTGAGGTTAAGGTTAGAAATAGATGCAGGTGGTGACATTCGCCATTATTTCATGCTTATTTAGTGTCCCATGTTTGGTATTATCTATGCGCATTTGTTGGTAGAACTCCCCAAAGAATCCATGGGATGAGATACCATTGTCTAGCCTTATCTGCTGCACACAGGAACACATCTCTTGACAGCTGAGCTTGCTGTTTGTTTGGGCCTTAAATTTGTAGAGTGACATGTTTGTAGAATAGGCAAATCTCAGTTTACGATTGGTATGGCACTATTATTCCTTTCTGCTCAATGATTTCCTCCTGCACAGCAGGATTTCAGTTGCAAACTCAAGGAACAACATTGAACAATAAAATGCATTCGCTTCTTGTAATGCATCCAAATACCAATCCCAAAGATTTAAGGGTGTGTTTCATTCTGTTTAATTTCCTTAAGGGTGTCTCAGTCTGTCTAGTCATCCATATGTGCTCGATAAACATGTACGTATAATCACCATGTCTGTAAACAGTAAATGTAAACCATGGGTTTTATAAATAATATGGGAAAATTAAGAAATTAATATTTGATGTAGACTGTAGAAGCAACCAAGCAAAAAATAAGGCAAATAAGACATGGAGAAAGATCAACAAAATCAATGTTTACCAACTGCCGCCTCCACTAAGGGTGATGTCACCCACAGCTCTTCTCAGTTGACCTGAAAGCACCTGATAATGCACCCTGCCGTCACCTATCGGCTAATATTGATCTTAAAGGAGAACTAAACCCTAAAGTAAAAAATCTCCACCCCCTACTCTATATAGACCCCCTCCCCCCCAGCCTAGCTGCTACCCTGGGCAAATGCCATTAAGTCTTTACTCAACCCTCCGTGCAAATTCTGTCCAGCTGAGTTCACGGGCGCCACCTTCAGCTGCTTCTGCAATTTTCGTGAGTTTCAGCGCATGCACACTTGTTGCGAAACAGAAAATTGCTCCAACTGTGCATGTGCCGCTACGCCGTAGATTACCGAAGAGAAGAAGATGGCTGCCGTGAACTCCCCTGGACAGAATCTGCACTGAGGGGAAGTAAAGAGTTAGGAGCATTTGCCCGGGGTAGCAGCTGGGGTAGGGTTTTTTTTACTTTAGTGTTTGTTTCTCCTTTAATGGGAATGCCCTACGGTAGCTGTCCTCAGTCATAAACCTATCAGTTGTTTAGAGCAGTGATGCCTGACCAGTGGCTCACGAGCAACATGTTGCTCACCAACCCCTTAGATGTTGCTCTCAGTGGCCTCAAAGCAGGTGCTTATTTTTTAATTCCTGACTTGGAGGCAAGTTTTTATTGCATAAAAACTAGGTGTATCCTGTAGGCTGCCAGTCCACACAGGGGCTGCCAAATAGCCAATCAGAGCCCTTATTTGGCACCCCAAGGATTATTTCATGCTTATCTTGCTCCCCAACTCTTTTTACATTTGAATGTGGCTCACGGGTAAAAAAAAACCAAAAAACCGTTTGGGCCCCTGGTTTAGAGGGTTTCCCATAATTGGACTTTGCAATTATTGACTTGAATGGGAAACTCCTTAAAGTGGCTCAGCCACAACCCAGTTTAGATTTAGTGTTTATTATTCAATTCAAAGGGGAAGGGGGTAATTTGAGGCTCTGTTCAGTTGGCTGGCAATGTCTCCAAACGTCTCCAATATGGTCACCTTGAGTCTGCTCTGATCAGTTGTCCCTTGGGCCATATACATTCTAAGATCCAATATATTCAATAATCATTTTCAGGGCAGGATGCCTTTAATGTCAATGTCACCCGTTAAAACCGATTTTAAAAACATTATTTCCAATGCCTCTACATTTTTTTCCCTCTCCCCCTGCTTTTGTTCTTTTAGTTTATTTAGAATACAGTTAATTTTCTGCCTTGCTATTAGCAATTTTCTCTCCATGTAGGAAAATGTATTTCGCCCAAGAAAAAAAAAACCCATACACTTCTGACCCAAAGCATTTGTTCATGCTTCACCAGCTGGAGCTGCAAATTAATCCCATTTTTCAGTTACGTACCATACAGACTATTATATGTAGGACAATGGCTCTGTCTCTATTATTTCTGAACTCTGGCAACCTTCTCCGAATCCCTCATCATATCCAATGCCAGATTTTATTGCATTTCCTTGTTCTACAAGCACAGATATAAATAGGGGGAGACAGAACACGGAGCTTAATGTTTCAGCAAGAGCAATATTCTGCCTATAGGCTTATAGGTTTATTGGCCAATCATGCTGCATACATTATATTAAAACTGACTTGACGGAACACTGATCAATCGACTTGTTAAACTCAGAATCTGACAGTTACTTTTTAGATTATGACACAGAGATGCTTCTTAATTATTAGGAAGCTATATATATATATATATATATATATATATATATCTGGCCAAGGAAACCAAGTTGTGGTACTGCAACATTTTCAGGGACCTAAAATCTGAAAAATGTTACTATAGAAAGGCAACATTTTCATCAAAGGGTCATTTACGAATGTAGCTGTACAGTTATGCTAAAATGCAAGATGCGAATGTTGCATGGGTTGGCGCCATTTATTAAAAGTACTTGCGTCCAAACAAATTCCTTGCACTTTGGTATAGTTGTCATTAGGAATACACCGAATCTAGGATTCGTTTTGGTATTCGGCCAGGATTTGGCCTTTTTCAGCAGGATTTGGCCAAATCCTTGGGTCTGGCCAAACCGAATCCAAATTCTTAAAGGGGACCCGTCACCCAAACAAATTATTTCAAATCCTATTTTATCACATTAGTCAAGCAAAATGAACTTTAATTACACTATATAAATTATTTGAATCTTGTTTCCTTCAGTCTGGGAATTCATAATTATAACAAGCAGGCAGGAGCCATTTTGTGGACACTGTTTTTAAGGAAAACCTTGTATCATCTCATCATTCCGATGTCCATCCCCATGCCCTGGTTACACAATTAAATGGTTAAGAGAACTAGGGGAACGTGGGGAGAGCAGTGACATCTAGAAAGTACTGAATGGAAAGTGAAAGTAATTGTCTGTCTGGGTGACAGGTCCACTTTAAAATCAAGTGACCTTTTGTCGCAAAAGAAGGAATTAAAAAAAAATTTGCATGTGCAATTCTTTTTTTCCCTTCGCGTATGCAAATTAGGGTTCATTATTCAGCTGAATCTTTTATGAAGGATTCGTGGTTCAGCCAAATCCTAAATTAGTGGATTTGGTGCATCTCTAGTTGTGATAAGCACCATTGTCCTCATTTTGCCTCTTCTGCTAAATGGTGCGCAAATTTCATCCACCATAAACATGGCAGTTATTCCAGGGTTCACCCAGTAGGTTGTGTCCAGGGCCATATTTATACATAGATATCCCAGCAGCTTTAGGGGGATAGCCCTCAAATACCTCTATATATACAAAACTAATGCATACCTCCCAACATTTTGGAAATAGAAAGGGGGGCAAAAAGATTTGCTGTGCGGAGTGCGGCAAAAAGTTTTTGACCATGCTCATTTTTGTGGCCACACCCCCTAATTACCATGCTCATTTTACAAAATCTGGCAAATCTGAACACATTTCTGTGGTTTTTATGTGTTATTACAGTTTTGCTAATGAAGGTGAATTGCCCTTTAAGCTGCAAGCCAAATCAGGACTGTCCTGTGAAAAACGTGACAGTTGGGAGGTATGGCTAATGGGGTACGTGGTCTCTATACTTTCAGCACATGACATATATAGCAAATTGCCATGGGGGGGTGCCTTCTGGGTCTGCAAAAATACAGTCCTAATTGCATCAATAGGCACAGTAGATTTCAACCACAAGATCTGAACTGACACAATCCCTACTTTGAAAGGTCAGCCTTAACTAGATCCAATAGAATTGTTGGAAAAATCGGTGCAGTGTGGATAAAAATAACATGGTAATTTGCATATGAAAATCGCATTTTACAATTTTCATATGCAAGGGTAATTTGGACCCTAGCAACCAGATTGCTGAAATTATAAAATGGAGAGCTGCTGAATAAAAAGCTAAATAACTCAAAAACCACAAATAGTAAAAAAAATATCAGAATATCACTCTCTACATCATACTAAAACTATACTTTTTTCCAAAATGAATCAGTTAATAGTGCTGCTCCAGCAGAATTCTGCACTGAAATCCATTTCTCAAAAGAGCAAACAGATTTTTTTATATTCAATTTTGAAATCTGACATGGGGCTAGACATTTTGTCAATTTCCCAGCTGCCCCTGGTCATGTGACTTGTGCTCTGATAAACTTCAATCACTCTTTACTGCTGTACTGCAATTTGGAGTGATATCACCCCCTCCCTTTCCCCCCCAGCAGCCAAACAAAAGAACAATGGGAAGGTAACCAGATAACAGCTCCCTAACACAAGATAACAGCTGCCTGGTAGATCTAAGAACAACACTCATTAGTAAAAACCCATGTCCCACTGAGACACATTCAGTTACATTGAGTAGGAAAAACAGCAGCCTGCCAGAAAGCATTTCTCTCCTAAAGTGCAGGCACAAGTCACATGACCAGGGGCAGCTGGGAAACTGACAAAATGTCTAGCCCCATGTCAGATTTCAAAATTGAATATAAAAAAATCTGTTTGCTCTTTTGAGAAATGGATTTCAGTGCAGAATTCTGCTGGAGCAGCACTATTAACTGATGCGTTTTGAAAAAAGATTTTTTTCCCATGACAATATCCCTTTAACGATAAAAGTTATCCTGGAGTGTTCCATCTGAAGCCCAGAACTGAATCAAATAGTAAGGGGGTTATTTATCAAAGTCTGAATTTATCTCAATATTTTCTGCTACAAACTCCGATCAAATCCGCTAGTTTTTTTTCATAATTTATTATTACATTTTCCTGAAAATTTGCTTTGCGGGAAAAAAATCAGATTTTCACAATTTCTTCAAATTTTTCATCTGGTTTTCACGATATTTTAAGATTTTTCACCCGAAAACTTAGATTTTTGCCTGAAAACTTCAGGGTATTGCACGAAACCCAGCGCACATCAAAAAATCATTGAGACTTCTCCCATTGACCTACAGTATATGCAACCTCGACAGGTCTGAGATGCCGGATTTTCTGATTCTGACTTCTCCATCCTCTGGGTTTAAGAAATTCCCGAAAAATTTATGATTTTATAAAAGTCCGATTTTTTAAAAAAAATCGTGATTTTTGTATTCGGAGGTTAGTAAATAACCCCCTATTTACCATAATAAGACATAAAACAACAGTCCAAAAATTATGCCCAGCCAATCTGAAAGTGAGATATTCTCTCTTCTGGGTAAAATTACACCAAGTTGGTGGATACTTTCCTAAATGACTTGTGATTACTATTGTTGCAGAAACGGATTCCACCAAGTGTTGACTGAAATGGGCTGACAGTTAAGATACACCATTATTCTTCTTTACTTTTTTTACTTTTTCCATGGCTACTTCTTGCTTAAATTGTAGACTATGTTGCTTGAGTCAGTGAAATACAGTAAATCAGTTCTTTAATGGACTTCAAATTGTGCTTTTAAGCAGAAGAATATAAAAGAAAGTATATTAGAGTGTTGACTTTTACGCTGCTCTGAGTGCAATGGAACTCCAAATACCAACTCAAGGTAAATCTTTATTGTAGGAGAAAAAACGGAGAAATTCTGCACCTGGCTTTATAACCACTTTAAAGAGAAAAGTGG
Organism: Xenopus laevis; assembly: GCF_017654675.1. Lineage (NCBI taxonomy): Eukaryota > Metazoa > Chordata > Amphibia > Anura > Pipidae > Xenopus > Xenopus laevis. Next base: position 122,717,825 of record NC_054383.1, on the reverse strand, counting down.
TTATAAATGCAAAAGCTAATTGAACCTTGGAGGGATGAAGACTTGTGGGTAATAATTTGCAGCAGCCATTTTCAAGTTTTTAAACCCCAAACTTAAATGCTTGTTATAGTCAATATCCAACCTCCCCCATTTATGAAATCATTTTCAAAAGTACAGGCATACAAATGTAACTTTAAGATGCATCTTAACTGTATCCAAAGAGAATGATAATCAGAACAACTAGAATTATTTTGGAATATTAGTTGCAGTGGCGTAACTACAGAGGAAGCAGAGCCTGCGGCTGCAGGGGTCCCGGGAGGGATAGGGGCACCATGATGCCCTAATTAATAAGCAATTTCAAAATATATTGGTAAAACAGGTCAACCTCTGGATATGATGGGGGCCTTAAAATGAATTTGCTGTAGGGCTCAGTATCATCTAGTTATGCCACTGATTACATGGACTCTGAAGCAGTGATGGGTGAATTTCTCCTGTTTCGTGAAAATTATTTTGACGCTGGCGACAATTCTAATGCGCATTAAAGTCAATGGGCCCCGCAAATTCGCACCTGGCGAATAAATTCACCCATCACTACTACTAAGAAGTAGACGCACATATTGCAATGTATGAGGAGTAGGGATGCATCGAATCCAGGATTTGGTTTGGGATTCGGCCAGGATTCAGCCTTTTGCTGCAGGATTCAGATTCGGCCGAATCCTTCTGCCAGGCCGAACCGAATCTGAATTTCCATATGCAAATTAGGGGCAGGGAAGGGAAATCACGTGACTTTTTGTCACAAAACAAGAAAGTAAAAAATGTTTTCTCCTTCCCACTTCGACTCCAGGATTAAGTTCGGGATTCAGCCTTTTTCAGCAGGATTCGGCCGAATCCTTCTCCCCAGCTGACCCAAATCCAAATCTGCATATGCAAATTAGTATTCGGATTTGGTTCGGCATTCAGCCAATTCTTTCTCGAAGGATTCGGGGGTTTGGCCGAATCCAAATAATGGATTCCGTGTATCCCTAAAATTAGAATTCGGATTTGGTTTGGTATTCGGCCAAAGATTCGGTGTATCCCTAAAAATTAGGATTTGGTTCGGTATTCGGCTGAATCTTTCGCAAAGAATTTGGGGGTTCGGCCGAATCCAAAATAGTGGATTTGGTACATCCCTAAGAAGGAGCAATCCTTGTATGAGTCTACTCACTGATGCTGGACTCACAGCAGGAGAAACTAGGCTTTAAAGAAAGATATATGGAATATAATCTAAGAAAAAAATGGTTGGCTCAAGCTTGGCCCTTGGGAAATCAAATCAAAGGCTCACTATCCTTTTTATTCTTTTTTTTTATTATTCTATAGATTTTTTTTAATAGAGACCAATCAGAAGGTAGAAATTACTGGTCACCTAATCAAACGCAAAGTTACTATTGGTTGCTCCTGGGCAAACTTAACCAGTTAACAAACTTAACAAAACTAGTGCCTTATATTGCAAATGGGATTTAAGTTTAAGAATACATATTAACAGGCCTATACAGAGATACAGGTATGGGACAGTTTTTGCAGAATGCTTAGGACCTGAGGTTTTCTGGATAAGGGATCCTTCCGTAATTTGGATCTCCATACCTTAAGTCTGCAAAAAACTTTTAAACATTAAGTAAACCGAATAAGATTGTTTTGCCTCCAATGACGGTTACTTAAATCTTAGTTGGGATCGGGTACAAGCTACTGTTTTATTATTACTGAGCTCATACTTATACTCTGCATACTTCCTGGTAGCTTAAAAGTGAAAGCTTACTATTGTGTAATGGCTGCATGAACCTGCTAATAAAGCACTGTTATACTCTACTCATCCTCGGCTACCCAAGTACAAAACCTAATGTTTCATATTTTCATGTTCAATTATTCATTCTGAAAGTCTGACCAGTAGCAATTGAGTAAATCTTTTCTATGAAATAGTAAATTAAAGTTTTCCCATTGACTACCAAACAGTTACTCATTTAATGTTTCATAAATAGTTTAACGATTCTTAAATCCCTTCTGCCCACATTCTATAATTTACTGCAATACAAACTTCTAAATTTAACAACAGATTATAAGATAACAGCTAAAAACACAGTACAGGTATGGAATCCGTTATCTGGAAACCCGATATCCAGAAGGATTATGGAAATGCTGTCTCATAGACTCCATTATAATAATTAATATAATAATATTATAATTTCTCTGTAATAATAAAACAGTACCTTGTACTTGATCCCAACTAAGATATAATTAATAGTGATGGGCTAGACATATTATCAGTTTCCCATGAGCCCCCAGTCTTGTGAATTCTGCAGTAACTGTTTACTGCTGTACTGCAAATTTGAGTGATATCACCCCCTCCCTCCCCCCCAGCAGCCTAACAACAGAACAACATGAAGGTAACCAGATAGCAGCTCCCTGACAAGATAACAGCTCCCTGGTAGATCTAAGAACAGCACTCGATGAAGTAAAGTAAATCCAGGTCCCCATGCAACACATTACACTGAGTAGGAGAAACAACAGCCTGTCAGACAGCAGTTCCATAGTGCAGCACTGGCTCTTTCTGAAAGCACATGACCAGGCAAAATGACCTGAGATGGAGCCTGCACACCAATATTAAAAACTAAAAAAAATACACTTGCTGTTTCAGGAATGACATTTTATATGGTAGAGTGTAAACAGTGTAATTTAGAAATGAAAACTACACCATAAAAATCATGACAGAATCCCTTTGACTTTTATTCTAAATAAAAGCCATACACATTCATTCATGTATCAATGAGATGACCAGGGTGCAGCACTTTAAATAGAACTGCTGGTCAAAACATAGCAATCTAGCTGTCTCCTTTCCGCCAGCCCTATCTGTGTCATTAAATGCGGTATTGATGCATCCCTACTTCGGCTTGTCCCTTTTTTTAAGCAAAATAAATTGTCAAAAATAGCAAGTTTAAGGTTGTCCGGATTCCCGAATAATAAACAAAGTTGACGAGCTTTGTCAACTTTTAATTTCAGTGCCAATCGATGGGAGTTACACACGAAGGGGGTTATTTACTAAAATCCGAACTTATCTCATATGTTATTAAAAAAAACCACGACCAAACTCACATGCCCGATTTTAACTTACGGTATTTATTAAAAAAATCTCTATTTAATCGGATCATGGAAAAACTTGAATCTCTCAAATGTTTCCGGCTTTCCCCCCGAATTTCTCGAATGTTTCAGGCTTTTTTCCCGAATTGCTTGAATTTTTCTAGTTTTTGCACAAAAACTCAGAAAAAATCAGTTTTTTGGGCTAAACCGAATGCAGACGATAAAAACTTCAAATTGAAATAGGTGCCTCTCCCATTGACTAGACATCGACAGGTCTGAGATGGTGAATTGTCAGATTCAGGGTTTTTGCAGCATTGGGGTATAATAAATCTCTAAAATTCAAGTTTCTTTTCCTCTAAAAATGTGAGATTTTAACATTCGGATTTTAGAGTGTGTTAGCAATGCAGCGTGTGCAGTGGGATGACATTTTAATCTATTTGTGGACATCATACTTGAAGCATTTCACTGTATCAAGCTTCCATAGTGGTTCATCTATCTTTAAACACAACTATTTTCAATATAGGAGAGAACATGTACATCTAATACACCCAACTATAAAGTTGTTATTTTTGTATTCAGCAGCAGTGCTGACCTATACCAATTTTGCATTCTTATCATTTGGGGACTGAGTAAGGGATAGGCTATTGGAAGTCCTACAAGCTAACCTGTTTATTTCTATTTGGCTTGCAGAATTGTAAAGGACCAATTGCAATACTGAGCAAGTATCAAAGAACTATTGATTTTTTTGGAAATACCCATGTGGGTGGTATGGTCATTTCCTATATAAACAACTGCCCACTTTTATTTATAACTGGCAAAGGAAGACTATAGTCCACCTACCTAAAAATATGTTGCATTGGTCGCATCACATCCTAAAAAATGGGGCAGATCCCTTAAATAAGCCGGTTTGCAGTCAATGTGAGTTGGATTTATAGCTCATAGTTTAAGATGCTTAGGCAACTACTATGCTGTTGATTAAAGTGAGTGTGAAGGCTGGCAATTTCCCTTATTATTGACTCCACATCATAACAGTTTTACAGCTGAGGAACATTGAAAGGAGCTGCCTTAGCCTAAGAACAACCAAATGCGGCGATACTCAACTCAATACTCAAACCTCTGCCAGAGACCCACATATACCTTAAAGGAACACACGCTGCAGCACTCAGAATCCTGTTACAGTGGTTTATTGTGCCAACAAACTAGGCAACGTTACGGGCTAACGCCCTCGTTGGTATTACAAGAAACTGTTCTTTTCAGTTTGCTGAAAACATAAAGCTGTAACGTCTATTTGTTTTCAGCAGGATAATGACCGTAAGCTCAAGGCGAAAGTAATGTAACGGCAGTCAAGCAAAACTGAAGCAGAAGGTTTGGCTGCATATTTGACAAACTGTCCTCCATACACAAAGGAGACCAGCGTCTGCTGGGATATTTGCTTGAGAACTCAGCACTCTTTAAATATTTGTATCTGCTCCTGAAAAAACAAAATGTGCAATTTTGATGTGTAATCAAAATTCTGACACATTCTGGAAAAGTTATTGTCACGTTTGTGCTAGCATAGATGTTTGTATGGTTAAATTACTCACTTTCCTTTCTTAGATTCAAGCTATCTTTATCAGGGCCAGAACTAAAGGTGGGCAGAAGAGGCATGTGCCCCGAGTGCAACTCAGGGGAAAGGCGGGCGCAATTGGAGGGGGCAGGGCCAGAACTAGGGATAGGAAAAGAGGCACGTGCCTAAAGGTGGCCATACACAGGGAGATCTGCTAGTTTGGCAATGTCTCCAAACGAGCAGATCTCTCCCCGATATTCCCACATTGAGGTGGGCAATATCAGGCTGATGGAGAATAGAGGGCACAAGGGTGGTCGGCTCGCAGGACCGCATCAACGAAAAGATGCGGCCGCAATAAAACGGGATTTTTTAACCTGCCTGACTTTCAGCCAGATATTGATCAGGGACGCCCGTCGGATGGGTCCAGACATGGGCCAATAAGCTGCTGACTTGGTCTGTCAGCAGCTTTTATTGGCCTGTGTATGGGGGCCTTAAGGCACAAAGGTGGAATGGTGTCAAGCATGAGTCCCTCAACCTCTAGCAGCTGATTGTGTAACCTTCATAATGGCCACAAGTGCTCCTCTGTGCATACTCGCTCTTAAGCCCATGAGGAGATGTAGAAGGCGGGGTTGCCTAGGGCATCCGGCTGGCTTGGCCCGGCACTGGGAGGGGGAATGTCCACCTGGAGGGCTGTTGACTGGATTTATCCCTTCAAAGTAGGTTTTTATTTGAACTCCACAGAGTATTGACATGTATGACGTTATCATTGCCATGAAATCCAACCCACGAATATAAAGCAGGTCAGCTAACTGGCTCACCTCTTCGAAAGAGCTGGATAGCACTTTTATACAACATTCAGACCCCATGGTCTGAGATTTAATCTGAAAAGAGTAAGAAGAATTTCACTGGCACACAGGAGTTGCGGTAGCAGGGCAAGCCCTTGCAATGTTATTATGCAGTTGTGCAACGTTTCGGGACATGCCCCTTTGTCAAAGGGGCATGTCCCCGAAACGTTGCACAACTGCATAATAACATTGCAAGGGCTTGCCCTGCTACCGCAACTCCTGTGTGCCAGTGAAATTCTTCTTACCCGTGTTGTGAGGTGGCCGATTCCTCTATCGCTGGGCACCAGGATAAGAATCTTTGGGTTTGTGTGGTGTGCGGCTTCTCCAAAGCTCTTCTGGACTGAGATTTAATCTGAAACCTACAATTTATATCACTGCAGTATTCTAAGCCTTAAAGAACAATAATAACCCAAATCACTGGTTGGCAGCAATCTATCATGCACCCCCCTGTGATTCCAATCACCAGTGTTTTTTTAAAGAAGACCAATGCTGACCAAGGTTATGTTTTGTATAAACATTTTAGGTTTTCTTTCCACTGACCATGTGAGCTGCTCTGGGAGGCACACCTTAATTCGGCACTGAGGATCATTGGAAAGAACAAATATGGTGGTAACCACACTGCAGAATATAACCGCATTGGTTAGCAATTTAGAGTCACTGGGGAATACCTAAAAAAACCTCATCAGATTGGCTAATTCTCCTAGATGCTCCTCTCTATGATTCCTACTCTATGATTCCTACTCTCCTCTCTATGATTCCTACTCTATAGATGCTCCTCTCTATGATTCCTACTCTATGATTCCTACTCTCATCTCTATGATTCCTACTCTATAGATGCTCCTCTCTATGATTCCTAGTCTACCATCTGCCCCTCTCTTAGCTCCCGCTACTGGAACACATGGAATAATCCCCTAAACTCCTCATGGTGAGTATTCAAATGATGCATAACAATGGTAATTATAAAACAATCAATATTTGTATGTTCCATTCCCATGACCTAGTGGGAGCAAATATATATTTGCAAGTGCTGTCTCTGCTTTATGTATGTAAATATGTGCTATAACACTTGACTTCAAAACCCAGCCCTGACCTTCTTATATGCCAGAGGCAGCTGCTACTTTGCATCATGTTTGCACTTAGTTGTTAAAATATAATGCAGAGGCCTTATCTGTCGTGCCTTTGTTACCTGTAACTGTGTATGGATAATAGTTCCAGGCTTTTTCCGTGATGTAGAATATCTTTGGAATAAAACCTCGTATCCAGGCTGGCAGCTTTCTGAAAAATAAAAAAGTTAAAGAATAGTGAAAACACAGTAAAGAAAACAGTTATATTTTTCATTAGATAACAAATCAAAGGGAAAACTAACCGTATTTAATGATTGTAATTGTAATTCCAAGACCTTTTTTGTTTTATGGCATATTTATCTTTTGTTTTACAGCTGTGGAAATAAAACCGTTGTTTGGTTTAAGGCTCATTGACCCTACCAACTAAGCATTAGTTTGCATGTCAGCATTAAAAAATGCAACAAAAACAATAAATCAATCAGGCTACACCAGGGGTGCCCAAAAGGTAGATTGGGATCTACCAGTAGACCTTTAGCGGGTGATCAGTAGATCTCAAGACACTGTCAATTGTCTAAATCACGCTCCTGTTTAATTTTTTTAATTCAGATGTTTATTATGTTAAGGTTACATAAGAAATAATAAATATAGCAATATACATTTTCTCATAAATCAATATTTAAGTAATATTTTCCATGGAACAGAATGCTAACAATGCCATTATGGATGTAGATCATAATGGGACAAACTCACTAAAAGTAGACCTCACATTCGTATGGGCACTCCTAGGCTACAATGTGAATCTGCTTTCTGTTCGGCAGGTTAAAAGACCATGGCTACTGTGTTGCTGCCCATATATCTTCTTCTCAGCCCTGTTTTCAGGCTTTACAGACATTGAACACATTTTGGGTAAATAACAGCACAAGTTCTACTTGTCCTGCAGTGAGAATGTCCACAAAACATGTACCACCAGTTTAGGTGAGACTGGCTTGAGCTACCAACTTGAGAAAGATAAGGAAAATTAAGTCGAGTGTGGGGGCATGGATTGTGTAACCAGGGCTGTAGAGCACCATGTCTTAAAGGGCACCTATCACAGCCAAAATCAAACACATATTAACAATCTGACCAGTACAAGCTAAACACGTTTAATCAAACTACATATATAGTTTTTTTTTTTTTTTAAAAAACTGCAGGTTTTAAAAAAATCCCTTACTTTGTCAAATGTGTTCTTTCACTGAGGGAGGCCATATTGAGACTATAACAGAGACTCTAATATGCAAATTTCAGGAGCATGCTCAGATTGTAACACTGCTTTGAGTATTCTACCCAGAATGCCTTGTTTAAGTAAACTCCTCCACTAGAAGTATCAGGAGATTTCCCTATCTTGTCCCCTGCTGGTGATATTATTATGCAAATGAAGGGCACACACTAACTTCCAGCAGCTGGCAGCACTACTGTACAGCAGCTAACACACAGGTTTGGCTGATTTGAAAATAGCTTAGAAGGGTTGATAAGCAAGCAAGGAATTTCAACTGAGCATGTGCGAGATTTCAGAGCTACAGTTGGCTGGGAAGATATAGGTAGGAGGAGCCAGTGAAATCCAAGATGGCTGCCTCAGCTAGAACTGCAGTGGAGATAGGGGAGATCTTGCAGAAGGAATAGTGAGCTGATCATTTACATTATACAAACAATTCTAACTGTTTTAAAAATCGGATTTCTTGAACTTTCACATAGTGTATTTACTTAGTAAATGATTTTGGTCATGATTGGTGCCCTTTAACTGCCCATGTTTGAATGGTAACACAAAATATGTACTCTTGATGGGACATAACAATCCGGATATTTTACACCCAATCTACGTGTCCACACCCTGTTACAATTGGGCATTAATAGTACTGTTAAAGGGGTGGTTCACCTTTAAGTCAACTTTTAATATGTTACAGAATGCCTAATTCTAAGCAACTTTACAATCGGTCTTTGTTTTTTTTGTTTTTTTATATAGTTTTTGAAATGTTTGCCTTTTTATGACTTTTTACAGCTTTCAAATGGGGACACTGACCCCATCTACAAAAAACAAAACAAAAAAACAATGCCCTGTAAGGCTACATATTTATTGTTATTGCTACTTTATTACTTTATTTCTATTCAGCCCCTCTCCTATTCATATTGCATTCTCTTATTCAAATCATTGCATGATTGCTTGCTAGTAGAATTTGGACCCTAGCAACCAGATTGCTGATTTTGCAAACGGGAGAACCGAAGAATATTGTATGATTATTGTTACATGTATCTGACAATCCCAACCAATATCCATGTACTGTGATTATGGGTCAGTTTGGAAATCAGGCAGGTTTGCAGTTGTTGATACGCCATGTTAACCAGTGCATGGTGCACCACCAGATGAGAAGCGAGAGGACAATAACCAAGGTCCGTTTATGGCTGCCTTAGGGTCTGGCCACATGGGCAGATTCGGGGAGATTAGTCGGCAGGCGACAAATCTCATCTTCTTCGCTGCGACTAATCTCCCCCATTTGCCTTCCCCTGCCTTCCGCCGGCTAAAATGAAAATCGCCTGAGGGCAGGAGCTCTTTGTTGCTCGAAGTTTCCTCGTGAGGCAATTACAGACGACTTCGGAAAACGAATTGCTCCGAGTGCCTCCACCCCAGGCGATTTTTATTTTAGCCGCCGGAAGGAAGGGGAAGGCAGATCGGGGAGATTAGTCGTTGTGAAGAAGAGGAGATTTGTCGCCACATCTGCCCGTGTGGCCAGGCCCTTAACAGAATTTTGGCAAATGCTGTGTACTGCAATACTGGAAGGAGGTGGCTAATTTATTATAGGAGATACAACATCCCTACATGCCTGTGTTTACAAGTCCAGAATGAGTTTACTGCTTTGGATGAATCTCAAGATTTTTACCAAGATTGTTAGAGAGAATGTTAATCCCAGCATTCCTGATATGCAATTTCCCCACCTTATCCTGGCTACTAAAGGTGACCAGGGAGGCAGATCCACTATCTAATGAGTGGATCTTGCACTTATATGCCTACCTTGTATCAGCTGATCTAATTGTGGGCCCTATGTCTCAATGATAGAATCACAAGGCAAGGCATGCAGGCGTTGGGATTGAAGACCGCAGCAACGAACCAATGCGGTCCTCGATCTGACAGGAACTTTAAGCCTGCCTGATCAACATCTGCCCGATTTTTGGCCAGATATTGATCATGGAAGCCTGTCGGAGGGCCCCATACATTGGCCAATAAGCTGCTGTGTGTATGGTGCCACCAACTTGTTTGCAAGCCCCACCTCTTAAAAAAAAGAATACAGTACTCACCCAAACTACAAAAACAAGTGAACACAACCACAGTGAGTGATCATTGTGTAAGTGACAATACAATCTTAAAAAAAGGACAACGGTAACTGTCCTCACTGATTGTATTTCACGGCAAAGAACTTGGTTATGGTGGCATAGTATTGTCTGTACTCAGTCTGAACCACCAGAAAAGGACATTATTCTCAATATTCCATTCACTGTTCAATTTAAATTAACAAAAATGGCGTGTATACCTGCTCCTAAAGAGTAAATATAGATATAAAGTTGGAAAAAAATAAATCACCATCACAAAAAAACCCAATACAAGGGTTGCCAAAAATTAGAAAACTCACAATAGGTGAAGAGGCCCACCAATAGTAAATGCAGTAGCAAAAGTAATTATAAAAGTGTTTATTAGGACATGTATAGCCTGACGCATTTCGTGCAAAAATAGGCACTTATTATAGGCTTTACTGTTCAATTTAACTCAACATTGAACAAGTACAAACACCTTCCTTTATTCCTAAACTAAATTCTTCTAGAAAGTCTCTGCACACTGTTGACTCTACTACTTATCATATAAACATGTGATAGGAACCAGTAAAACAGGATTTTGGTTTGTGTTTCTATTGCCGGTATTTAGTGTGTCAAATCAAAGCATGACTCATAAACCCTGGCATGCGTGATAACCTTATCAACTCTAATGAGTTTACAAGAACACGGAGCCGGACTCTTGCCAGCACAACTGACAAATGTGAAAGAACTTTAATGAAGTGCCAAGGGTCCTAATGGGTGCTGAGTCCTTTGTACGTAAATGTAATTCTATCATAATTTGTGTACCCAGCATGTTGAACTGTTTGCATAGTCCCCAGTTCTACATTAAACATCACTGGGTGGTCTTCAAATCTGGTCTCCATTGTAGCCTACGCCTCACCCCAGCTTAGCAGGCAGAGCAGGAGGTATTTCACATTGTACCCCTAAATAAATGACGCCAACTGGTGGTTACTGGAGAAATACGGTGGTCAATGCAGGCATAATGATGCAAATATGAGTCTTTCAGGCACCATCATATATCTGATCTCCACCTGTTGGACCCCGATTACTTTGTCCATCATAAAGAGTAAGTGGATTTATAAGAGAAGCCACTATAGATGGATATTTCTGATGGGATGATAGGAGATCATGGGAGCACAAGCATTAGATCTGCTATAATGGGTTCTTCCGAATCATAGCCAAGAACTTCCATACCTTAAACATAATGTAACAGAGGTAACTCCAGCAGCCAATGAGAAACTTACCCAGAAACAAGAGAACTAATACATTTACAACCTGCCATGTTTGCGATCAAAGATAAGAAGGACATCATAAAACAATTACATGGAACTGAATACTAACAACATGAGAATTTCCGTTGGTAAAGATACCTGAAACATGATTGTGGCACCATTTTTTTCATTTTGGAAGAGTCGCCGTCCCGTCGGTGATTAGTGCACCTAAATCTCTGCTTCTACTTTTTCAAATATGTCAGTAATGTATGGATCAACTAATTAGAAGACTTAAGTCAGTTCATGCTGCCTATCTACTAATTACTGATTGCAATACTAATTATTTATTATTATTTTACTGATGCATTACATATTGTTAAAAAAAGAAAAATATAAGTGAAGGGTAAGGTCACACTGGGCGATTTGGGGAGATTTAGTCGCCTGGCGACTAATTGCCTCATCTTTGCGGCGACCAATCTCCTCAAATGCCTTACCTCTGTCTTGCGCTGGCTGAAATGAAAAATCGACGGGCGCTAATCACACGAGGCGATTCGTATTCCGAAGTCACCCGAAGTTTCCTCGCGAGGCAACTTCGGAATACGAAGTGACGCGTGTGCCATGCCGCAGGCGATTTTTCATCCGATGTCTCAAAGTGAGTTATCTTCTTCTGCCAGCAGCTATGAGCCGAAATGTCAAGTTCTGAGCCCTCGCCGGCCTTATTCATTTTGAATCAGTGACCCAGGCAGATATTTCTTCACATCACTAGCTGAAATGTTACCGGACAAATTAACATTAGCTGTTTATTGCTCACTACTTCCCGACCTTCTGCCACTGTGTTTTCATACTAAGGTTTGATCAGTGAGTCAGAATCTTGTGCCGAATCCCTGTGTGTCTGCAATTAATGTCTCAGGAACAGTTTGCTAACTGTGCTTCTGTCTGCTTATCTGTCTGCTTATCAGGAACAAGTTGTGAGATGCTGAAAGCAATAAATGTACACCCACTGCCATAATGTACACAACTCAAGTTCTTCCCAATTAATTTGTTATTCTCAATTTCATTTAAACATGGGCAGCTTGGAGTACAAGAGAACCATAGTATCTTAGTTGGGATCAAGTACAAGCTACTCTTTTATTATTACAGAGAAAAAAGAAATCATTTTTTTTAAAATTTGGATTATTTTGGTGAAGTCTTTGGAAGACGGCCTTTGCGTAATTAAGAGCTTTCTGGATAATGGGTTTCCAGATAATGGATCCCATACCTGTATATTCAACAATAAATTACAGGTACAGGATCGTTTATCTTCAAAGTCGATATCCAAAAAGCTCAAAGGTTTGACAGGTTTGTGTAAACTTTAATAATGGAAGAAAATATCTGGTTGCTAAAGATTACTGGGCTTTTGGATGACTATCGACTATTTGCATCACAGTTGGCCAGTATAGGTACAGGTATGGGATCTGTTATCCAGAAACCTGTTGTCCAGGAAACTCAAAATGACAAAAGCCCGACACCATTTTATCCAAAAAAATCCAAGTTTTAAAATGATTTCCGTTTTTCTCTGTAATTATAAAACAGTAGCTTGTACTTCATCCCAACTATGATATAATTAATCCTTATTGGAAGCAAAACCAGCCTCTTGGGTTTATTTAATGTTTACATTACTTTCAGGTAGACTTAAGGTATGAAGATCCAAATTAAGGATAGATCCGAAAAAAACCCAGGTCCCGAGCATTCTGGACAACATGTCCCATACCTGTAGTACCCTTCTAAATACTGAAAGTGAAAAAGTCATTAAACCACCATCACTATAGAGGGGTGGGCCCTGACGCGCAGACGGGCCCCGCCCCCCTCCGTACGGCCGCATTTTCAGTGGTGCACGGGCTGCCGGTGGGGCCTTGAGGGGGTGCGTGCCCTGGCCCGCTCACACCCCCTGCTCCCCCGGTAGTTCCGCCACTGCCTGTACTCCAAGCTGCCCATGTTTAAGTGAAATTGAGAATAAAAATTAATTTGTAATCCAAATTACGGAAACATCTGTTATACTGCATATTTTGCATATGCAAATAAGGGGTGGGGAGGGAAATTGCGTGACTTTTTGGTCACAAAACAAGGGTTTCCCCTTCCCCATCCCTAATCTGCATATGCAAATTAGGGTTCTGGTTCAGTACGGTATTCGGCCGAATCTTTCGCAAAGGATACGGAGGTTTGGCTGAATCCCAAATAGTGGATTTGGTGCATCCCTAGTTTGGACTTATTCTAAGCGCCTCATTTAAACAAGGAATCGCGTACCGTAGCAGTAAATTTTGGGCTGCCTGTGTGCTGAAGGTGTTAGCAATAGACACGTATTGGCACGTAGTGATGCGCCGCTGAAGCTGTTACTGGCACGTAGAGACTTTTTCGCATACTTCTTTAGGGCTGAAAGTGTCAATAGACGTACTGACATGCCAGTACAGTAAACTAAAGGAGTATGTGAGAGTGGTGCGTCACTAAGTGCCAGTACGTGTCTATTGCTATGCAATTCCATCTCCGGGAGTGAATGATCCTGATCACACTGTGCTGGCGGGCCGCATTATTATTAATTTCATGATGGAGGCTGTGGGCTGGTGTACATTTGAAACTGGGCCGCAACTGGCCCGCGGGCTGGACTTGGACATGCCTGACATAAGCTATCCAACAAAACAGATGGATATCATATGAGGGCCAACTGTATGGCCAACTTTCTTTTGTTCTGGTTGCCCTGGCCAACAGCCGAAAAGATCAGGACTACAGGGAGGGAAGAGAAGCTGGGGATCCTCTTCTCTCGGTCATCAACCACTGTACTATATTCTTGGTACTAGATGATTTAATTGGTACCTGTATAACCAGCTTAAGGCCATATACAAGACAAGCAGTTTCTATACACACAAGGCCTTAAAACTTGCTGTGGAGCTTTAATCCCTCCCTGTGACAAGTTTTCAGTTATGTACAAGAACTGTCTGTTCTACTTACATTTGTTGAGCTATTATCTACCTTCCCTTTGAACAAACAGCTTAATTCTCACCATGCAGAAGCTCAAGGACTTTAGAAAGAGTCTGCACAAAGCACAGTCTTTACTATACACTGTGTTAGTTATATGGGTCTTGGTTATCTGCCAAATAAATACAGTTATTTTGTCGGTAATTAGCTTTTTTTTTTCTTCAAGGAAACAATGTACATATTAAAAGAGAGCTATAACTGAAGGATAGTAGCTACAGTAAAAGTAACACTTGCATGTATCTATTAGAATTAAAGGAAAAGTAAAAGTGGACAATATAATGTACTGGTCCCTGTCAAAACCGATGTGTTTGCTTCAGAAGCGCAGGACACAAAGTAGATAACAGATCATTTCTGAAGAATCCCATTGTGCGATACAGAGCTTATCTGTTATCTGCTGTGTATCCTGTGCCTTTTCTCCTTTTTCAGCTTTGAATGGCTGCCCCCATGGCTAGACAGCAGCTTCTTTATATGAACTATAGTAGTGGTCTTGGCTAAAGCATTTGATACAGTGCCACCCAGAAGTTTACTGGTTAAATAAAGGAATGTTGGCCTGGAACATAGTATTTGTACCTGGATAGAGAACTGGCTAATGGCATTATGTTGGGAGTTTTCATAAATGAGAAGGATCTAGGGGTTTTTGTAGATATTCTGTGGCTACTAAAGCAAAAAAAGTTCTGTTTGCATAAAAAAGGGCATTAACTCAAGGGATGAAAACATAATTCTGCCTCTTTATAGGTCCCTGGTGAGGCCTCATCTGGAGTATGCAGTGCAGTTTTGGACTCCAGTCCTTAAGAGGGATATAAATGAGCTGGAGAGAGTGCAGAGACTAAGTGCAACTAAACTGGTTAGAGGGAGGGAAGACTTAAATTATGAGGGGAGACTGTCATGGGGTTGTTTTCTCTGGAAAAAAGGCGCTTGCGAGGGGACATGATTACACTTTACGGGGCACATTTACTTAGCTCGAGTGAAGGATTAGAAGGAAAAAAACTTTGAATTTCGAATGGTTTTTTTTGGCTACTTCGACCTTCGAATTGAACGATTCGAAGTAAAAATCGTTCGACTATTTGACTAGTCGAAATACTGTCTCTTTAAAAAAAACTTCGACCACCTACTTCGCCACCTAAAACCTACCGAGGTACAATGTTAGCCTATGGAGAAGGTCCCCATAAGCTTTCCTGGCTTTTTTTGATCGAAGGAAAATCATTCGATCGATGGATTAAAATCCTTTGAATCAAAGGATTTAATCGTTCGTTTTTTCCTACGATCATTCGAACGAACGAATTGCGGTAAATCCTTCGACTTCGATATTCAAAGTCGAAGGATTTTACTTCGACGGTCGAATATCGAGGGTTAATTAACCCTTGATATTCGACCCATAGTAAATGTGCCCCTACAAGTACATTAGAGGACATTATAGACAAATAGCAGGGGATCTTTTTACCCATAAAGTGGATCACCGTACCAGAGGCCTCCCCTTTAGACTAGAAGAAAAGAACTTTCATTTGAAGCAACGTAGGGGGTTCTTCACAGTCAGGACAGTGAGGTTGTGGAATGCACTGCCGGGTGATGTTGTGATGCTGATTCAGTTAATGACTATAAGAGGGACTTGGATGATTTCTTGGACAGACATAATATCAAAGGCTATTGTGATATTAAACTCTATAGTTAGTATAGATATGGGTATATAGAATTTCTGTGAAAGTAAGAAGGGGTGTGTGTATGGATGCTGGGTTTTCATTTGGAGGGGTTGAACTTGACGGACTTTGTCTTTTTTTAACCCGATTTGTCTATGTAACTAAGTTGTGCACTCTGTGTCAAAAAAAGTCAAAGTTTTATTACATCAAACGTTACAAAATAAAGTAACCAGCCCTACGCTTTTCGACCACCAAGTGGTCTTCATCGTGGGAAAAATACAATATAAAAAGGCCTTTTTTTAATTGTATTTTTCCCCTGATGAAGACCACTTGGTGGTTGCAATGCGTAATAAAACGTTGACTTTTTTGACAAAGTACAGGGCACAAACAAAATAGCCCTTGAATTAACACCTACCTTTACAAGTTGGGACTTCTACATTCCCTGTGCTGGTTTCACCTAGTGAATTGTGCACAAATGTGCCGTAGGTGACTGCAGTGGTGAACCAACACCCAAGTTGAGGTGTGCCATATTTCGAAGGCACATGCTATTCTGAGACAAATGCATTGTGGGTACAAAGACAATATGTCAGTGCATTAATAACAAGCAATTGTATTAATAAATCCTCATGACAACAGCAGGTGGGACCCAATTTATCCAATCCTTTCCGGTTAGATGATATGCAACAAATGATAACTTATAAACATCAATTTAGTGCAAATCATTGTCGATGTATTCATTCCGACTACGCTTTGAAAAGCATGGGGGCTCACTGCCAGCACTTTGGGAGAAATAATTCTACTAAACTATTTGGAACATATAATAATGAAATGTGCCCTTTTTGGTGCTCAATTTACACAGCAGGCAGGGGAGAGAGGTTATGTGCCTCATGAGGTTCATGAGATGAGATACAAAATGAGTTGATTTCTCCTCTTGTTGAAGCTCTAACACCGTATAAAGCTCTGCAGGGGCACAGGCACCACATGTGTGTAATTGGAGAAAAACATGCTACTTTCCTGATATCAGGTCTCAATCAAAATGGATCTCATAGCGTCACATTTTTTTTTAGAGGATAATGGCACCGTAAATAGGAAAGAAAGGGAAAAAAGTAGTGGCAATTGTTATTTATTTTTCAGGTGTTATATCACTAGTAGGCAATTTTATCTCAAGGTAAATGATGTGAAATGATTTTTTTAGTTTTGTTTTTTTAGCAGATCAAATTTTCTTTAAACTTTAAACCTAGGTTATGGTGGATTTTATCACATTAAACCTGGTGGGGGGAAAAAAAACAATGATTACGGTGGCCAAAAAATATTTGACTCCATTGTTACCATTGGCAAAAAAAACTCACCCACCTGTGACTGTGAGAAAGATTTGCCCACAACAAAAAAAAAACCTACTTGTAGTTAAAAACAAAACATGGGGGAAAGTGGCATAGTGACAGCTGAGCATGTGCACAGCCTTTTTGGGGGCAATTTAATATGGGTTTCCATATATGGATTTCTAGCACTGGAGCAAACATGGAGACTTCTATCCCTTTGTACAACCTACTTGCTCTCCTGTGGAGACATAAAACTCAGTGTTGCTCCTGCCTACCTGCAGCTCATCCTGTTTTGACATTAACCTTGTCTTGCTATATGGTCAGACCCAACCTGTTCTACTGGTTTCTTAAGTCTTTGCTGGCCATTCTTGACCTCTGAATGCACCCATAGTTCATAGTTTTTTCTAATGCTAATCCCATTCAAATTGTTTAGACCAGTGATCCCCAACCAGTGGCTCATGTTGCTCACCAACCCTTTGGCTATTGCTCCCAGTGGCCTCAAAGCAGGTGCTTATTTTTGCATTCCAGGCTTGGAGGCAAGAATTGGTGCATAAAAAACAGATGTACTGCCAGACAGAGTCTCCTCTAGGCTGCCAGTCCACATAGGGGCTACCAAATAGCCAATCACAGCCCTTATTTGGCACCCTCGGGACATTTTTTTCATGCTTGTGTAAATCTTTTTACAATTGAATGTGGCTCACAGGTAAAAAAAGGTCGGGGACTTCTGATTTTTCATTATTGGGTCATTCTTTTATTTGGTTTCCCTTTCAGGCTCAATGGGGCATTTCAGAAGAATCATATGGAGATAGTTCTAGTTGGTTCCAATATCTACTTTGAATACCTTACAGCCCCTTCTACTACAAATATTCACAGCCTTTACCCATGCCTAAATGTTTCATAGCGGTGGAACCCAAAAGGGTCATCATGCCACTCACCCACAACTCCTCGTTTGCATTGGCTCTATGAGATAAAGATTGGGCTGGATGGAAAATTTTGATCGGGTGCCTTTAAAAGGCACCCCAACATCGGCCATTGTTAGTGCGGAATTGTCACATGCAAGTAGAATGCTGTTGTTTCTACCTGTATAAATGATGATTCAGCTCTACACGTGTGTATTGAAACAAACAATCTTTCTTGGAAAGATCTTTCCAAGAAAGATCGTAATTCTTACGTCTATGGTCACCTTATGCCACTAAGAGAGTTTAGAGTTGGCCATACACAGGTAAGCTGGGAATTTGAGTCCTTATGACCAAGTCGGTAGCTTATCTGCTTATGTAAGGGGCCCTCCAATGGGGCTACCCAACTAGTATCTGGCCAACAATCAGGCAGGTTTGATTTTCACATCAAATTGTGAACTGCATCGGCTCATTGATGTGGTCCTCAACACAACAGCCCCTATTCTGCTCGTTGTAATCCAGTTGTTTAGCCATAGGGCCAAATGATTGGATTAGTCTGATCTCACCAATTTTTAGTGGCCATATCGGGGGGGGGGGAGATACAATCATTTGGTGACTTTGCCAAACTAGTGGAACTTATAACATATGGCCACCTTAAGTCAAGAGTAATTAGAACTACAGTATATGTGACTTTTGTCTTACACCCTACTATTGTCAAGGTTCCCATTTATGTATGGCCTTATTAGTATGGTGTGGAGTACTTTGCTATTGTCAGGTTTTCATATGTTTTTATACATTTTGTGGAACACAATTGCCATCTACAGTGCTGCATATTCAAAGTAATGATACATGCTTATCACATATCAGTTCACTGTTGACTCGGCTGTTTCAGGTTCAAAACTTTTCAGGCTGGGGGCAAAAATGTATGCATGAATATGGCCGCTCTACAGAATTGCAACCAGGAATGAGGAAGGTGGACATTGCGTGTACTTTATTTATTTAGTCACAAACACAGCTGCTCTTGTTTATTGTGCTTCCTGAGACATCCCTTATACAAATACCACATGGTTTTAGGTTTGTCAAGTTCACTTTAAAGATAACTAGGGTCATTAACATTTTTAAGCTCTAGATTTCCATTTACTGCGGGTACTGTTTACCATTATTACATTAGCAGATGTAATTCTATATCTGCTCCTCTCATCTCCATGTAGGCCGCCAATCAGATTGAGAAGAACCAAACAGCCTACTGGGCTAGTGTTGCTTTCCAGCTCATGAAGCAATTAGGGAAAAGATCTGCTGTATCACTTTGTTCTTTAAATGAACCACTGTTTATATTGGGCTTAGAAGTCAAACACACAAAAGCAGGTTCTGTAGATAAGTGGGGGTGACAGGAAGAAGAAGAATTTTACTTCAAAGTTGTTGGAACACTTCCTTGAGGCAACTGTAGGAGATTAGTATACAGTATTTCATATGGCTCTAGTGCAGTGGTCCCCAACCAGTGACTCACAAGCAACATGTTACTCACCAACCCCTTGGATGTTGCCCCCAGTGGTCTCAAAGCAGGTGCTTATTTTTCAATTCCAGGCTTGGAGGAAAGTTTTGGTTGCATAAAAACAGATTTATGGCAAAAGAAAGCCTTCCCACATAGGGGCTACCAAATAGCCAATCATATGCTTAATTTGGCACCCTCAGGAACTTTTTCATGCTTGTGTTGATCCCCTGCTCTAGTGTAATCAGGTCAATGGACTGATTACGGGCAACACAAGGGGTGGGGGTGTACAAGCAACACTGTAGAGGCATAAAGCATCGTCATTGTAGGTAGGGATATATCAGGTTAATGGCAGTGGCCGATGGGAGATTTGTCATCCGCGATAAACATGCAAGACTGCTGGCGACAAATCTCCTGAAAATGCGTCTCCGTGGAAAATAATTGAATTTTTTTATTTCCATTGGAGATGCATTTTTGGGAGATTTGTCACCTGCAGTCATGCATAAATAATCAAATCTCCCCGCCGGCCACCATCCTAACATTTAGGGGGTTATATTTTTAAGGATCGAGTTTTATTTTCCACAAAAAAATTGCGTTTTCGAGTTGATTTTTTGTCAAATTTCACTTTTTTTTTTATCAAAAAGCTAGAATTTTTCAAGATTTATACCTCATTCGAATGATAAAAAAACTCTACAATTCGACCTTTGATCAATAACCCCCTTAATACACAATCATAAAGTGTTTTTTCTCATTTATATCCACATTTAGCAGTCAAGTCAACTTGACCACCGGAAACCTCAAAATTTCACTATTTGATGGCAAGTTGTGAAGCTCTGTGGAACCTTCACCACGGAGTTTGGGAAAAGAGAAGAAAGTACCTGTTTAGGTAGACTCGTTTTTCTGTGTATTGTCCTTTCCCGTGGACAGCACTTTCATAAGGCTCATTAATGATGACTTCTACACCCTCTCCATCGGAACTCTGTTCATGACTGTGTTTGCTGATCATGTAGAGCTGCCCAATCCTGTACTGTAGAGAACAAACCAAAGGAAGATGTTAAAAACAGAAACTCACTGACATAATTTGCTTTAAATTATATTTGCGATATTGTGCAAGAACTCTCAATAATGGTATTTCCTTTCTCTACCTACTTTGTTACTATTCTTATTCTATCCCATACTATGGTGTTTATTCTATCTTGTACTTGTTAAAATCCAATAAAACATAAATTACCAAATAAAAAACCCCAGAAAGCACTGACATAAACTTCTAAAGAAAAAAACAACTGCATCAAATTAATGCATCATTTATGAAATGTCAGAAAGTATAAGCCCTGCGGTGCCTGGGGGGGTTCTTCGTGACATGATGAGAGGGAACACAATTCAATGTTGCATGTATCAACCCATGGGAATCTGGAAGAAGCTGACTAGTCAGTAACTGCCTCGCTCCAAGGCAAAGCTGCAGAAAGCGTGGGAAGGAATTAAAATATCAGCCTGTCCAGGCAGGCACCATTATTTACTACTGACTTCACTAGACCCACAAACTCAGGCTTCAGGATCATACAATGGGCCATGAGATGAGCATTCCTCTAGGTTTTATAATATGAAATAATTGTAATTAACCATTCTGCTATAGTTCATGATATGTAATCATTGTTACATACATATGAAGCTTATAATACAGGTATTGGACCTGTTATCCAGAATGGTCTAGACCTAGGGTTTTCTGGATAACGGTTCTTTCCATTATTTGTAATAATGGAAAGGGCCCTCATACCTTAAGGGGCACATTTATCAAGGGTCGAATTTCGAAGTAGAAAAAACTTCGAAATTCGACCATCGAAGCGATTTTATCGTACGATTTTCCCAAAAAATCCTTCGACTTAAAAAAACTTTGCAAAACACACAGGAGGTGCCTGTCGAAGTTTTTTTTAAAGAGACAGTACTTTGATTATCGAATGGTCGAACGATTTTACTTCGAAACGAAGGTCGAAGTCGTTATAGCCTATTCGATGGTCGAAGTATCCAAAAATTACTTCGAATTTCAAAACTGCGAAAATTTCCTCAAATTCACTTCGACCCTTAATAAATCTGCCCCTAAGTCTACTAGAAAATCATGTAAAAATTAAATAAAGCCAATAGGCTGGTTTTGCTTCCAATAAGGATTAATTATATCTGAGTTGGCGCGCACATCAAAACATTTGTGTGCGTCTATTTATTTTGGCGCCGGTGCGTGACGTCATTGTGCGGCAAAATTTAAATATTTAAAGGGCCTTCAAACTACTACTCATTGGCCAACGTAGGTCTATTTTCTTAGTTCCTGGGTGCTATGTCTAGTTGTCTTGTCAGTTCCTCATCTTGCCTGTCCCTGACCATTCCTAGGTTGCTGCCCGTCCTGACCTCTGCCCGTTTATTGACCATTCTCTTGAAACCTGATTGTTCCTTAACCACGTTCCTTGTTCCCCGTTCCTCTAGTTCATGTTTAGTTCCCTTGCCTGCCCAGATCTTCCCCCATGCTCATCTCACTAAAAGACCCGGCAGCATCCGAGTAGAAGATGGCTCCTCCCGAAACAAAAGGCGGTGGTTATAGGCAGAAGGGTGAGCCGAGGCCGGGACCTTGGGGTTTGTTCTGGGTTTGGGACACCATACGTAACACTTTGATTATTTATATAGCAACATCCTTACCCGCAGTGCTTTACAGAATAAGGGGATACAAACACAAGACATAACAATTTACACCAACAAACAATGACATCATACTGACGCATATTTACATTGTTAGCGACAATAGGGAAAGGCCCTGTTCAAAAGATCTTGCAGCACACAGAATTGCTAATAAATGAATCACTGCAGAATTGTAGTTCTGTCTTTATTAAATCATATTCCCCAGCTTTGACCTGCTGGTAAAGTTTATGTTGATCTTTATCCCAAAAAGAAGGGTAGCCCACCAGTAATATGTACAGAATTACCCCGCATGTCCATATGTTCAAGGTATTGTTTTATTATTACAGATATAAAGGAAATCATTTTTAAAAATGTGGATTATTTGGATAAAATTGAGTCTATGGGAGATGGCCTTTCTGTAATTCTGGATAATGGATCCCATACCTGTATTGTAAATAAGATCATTATAAGAAAACACCCTTCATTAAACCTTTACAAATATTTCTAAAAAATATAAAATGTCAGAGGACATTTCTATTTAGGCAAGGTCGCCAAATGAGCGGATCTCTCCTAGATATTCCCACTTTGAGGGCTGATCCAATCATGGGTCCTAGGGCCAAACAATTGGATAACAATGAGAAGAATGCGGAGGTTGGACCAAGGACAGCATCAATGAACTGATGCGGCCCTTGATCCGGCTGGATTTTTAAACTTAGCTGATTGACATCTGCCCAATTTTTGACCAGATATTGATCGGAGGTCCTCCCAATACCCTGTCCAATAAGCTGCAGATTTACTTTGTCGGTAGCTTTTATTGGCCCGTGTATGAGGAACTAACTTGCACTGAGCATAATGAGAGGCAGGCCATTTTCTCAACTGTCCTATGGAAATCTGGATTATTGGAAGGTAGATAGTTTGGAAAAGAATGCAAACACAAGCATGCATTTCAAGTAATTCATCTTTCAGCATACAGGTATGGGACCTGTTATTGGGATCTGGTGTTTTTAGGACCTTAAGTCTACTAGAAAATCATGTAAACATTAAATAAACCCAATAGGATGGTTTTGCCTCCAATAAGGATTAATTATATCTTAGTTGGGATCTAGTACAAGCTACTGTTTTATTATTACAAATAAAAAGGAAATTATTTTAAACATTTACGATTATTTAGATAAAATGGAGTCTATGGGAGATGGCCATTCTGTAATTCGGAGCTTTCTGGATAACAGGTTTCCGAATAATGGATCCCACACCCGTAAAAAAATAATTCTCGATGGGGTGAGAAGTTCTTTCTCAAGCTCAACGGTGACCCTCAGAAATCATTACTTGGAAGAGGCTTCCAGCTGATACGGCTGAGGCAGTTACAGTAAATTAATTTAAACACGTCTGGGGTGGATCAAGGTCTATCCTCTTCTTAAAAGAAATAAAGAAAAATAGATGGACATATTGGTCTTTTACCTGCTGACACCTATTTTTTATGGCTTTAATACAACTTGACCTTTATTGTATATATAGGAAGCAAATCAAATAAAAGTGAAATACCCAATACAAAAACACTCACATTTTTAGTTTTCTGTGTGGCAATCAATACTGTAATTCAGTTTCTAAAGAAAAACAAGATCTAGGAGATTCTTGAACAGAATAGTCAGCGCTTGAGTCAGTGGAAGCATGTCAGTCACGCAAAATGATTCAATGCGTCAAGTGGAATTGAATTGAAAGGAACATGATGGAATACGCCGAAGAAGGAAAATCTATTAACAAACGGAAGCGGCGGTCGCAATTAAAAAGCTTGCTGACGGGAACTGATGAACACCTAAGACAGATGCTAAAAACATTGAAGTGAATATACACATCTGCGAACCAGCCAGCCAGGGGCAGATTTATAGGGAAAAAAATCTCATTTATGAAATCTTGGAAAATTTCAGGCATTTTATTAATGTATTTACTGCCATGGGGTGAGCACAAAGTTCTAACACCAAATATTTAAACCCCAGGAAATTAACAAGCATTCCAGTGAAATTAACACAATTCAACTACAGGTATGGGACCTGTTATCCAGAATGCTCTTGATACCATGGGGCAAATTTACTAACCTCTGAAAATTCGCCAGGGATGGCTTCGCTCACAGTGCAACACTTCGCCAGGCGTAGATTCGCCAGGACAACGCTAATTCACTAAAATCCTAACTTGAGTCCAGGGCACCGAACGCTGGCGAAGATGCGCTAGGGTTACTGCACCAAACGAAGCGAAGTTGCGCTAGCGTTTGCTTATTTGCATATAGGGCGGGAAGTTAAAGTTGAATGGACGTATATGTTACAGCAAATACATTACACTACACAAGCCCGGGAAACCTTAATAAAATAAAATAAAATAGAGTTGTTATAATGCCCTACACATGAGCCCAGTGTATAGTTTATGTGCCATATGTTAGGAAATGTAGGGGGGAAGCCGGTTACCCCCCAAAAAAAAAAAATTACGATATTTTTCAGCCTATCACCCTGAAAAAGGAAAAGTCGCCAACATTTTTTGTGACTTAGAAAAATGTTCAACTATTTTTTGAGGAAGTCCTATATACCGTATATACTCAAGTATAAGCCGACCCGAGTATAAGCCGAGGTACCTAATTTTACCTACAAAAACTTTGACTCGAGTATAAGCCTAGGGTGAGAAATGCATTTTAGGACATCTTCAGCAGAAGACACGCTCCTGCGTGCGCTCTGCTAGGGAAGAAGTCGCATCTTATTTACTGATCTGAAGAGGCTGCAGTCAAAGCTCTGTGCTGCCCACACTTGCTTTTGTAAGGGTATACATACATATATACATAAATACATTACATTTACATAAACATACAGACATTACATACACATATATACATTGCATACACATACATAAATTACATATACATACATACAAACATACAGCAAGGGTCAGGCAAGTGCTGCACCATACGCAGTCAGGTAAGGCAATGAGACATTCACAAGCTCACTCCCTTACAGGCTCAGCCCACTCCACATGCGAGCGGAGGGATAAACCTGCCTCTGCATTGGGAGCATCTGGATCTCAGAAGCCTGCCCCCTATCCCTGTCCCAGAACACCAGCTACTTACTTGGCCACAGCTCGCCTCTAGCGCGAGTCCTCGTAGGCGCCGCAGGATTGCAGAGGTACCAGGGAGATGCGGGTCCGGTAGGAAGTGAATGGTGCACATGCCGGAGTGTGTGTTCTGCTGAATCGTAGCCATTGGCGTCACTGACTCGAGTATAAGCCGAGGTTAACTTTTTCAGCACATTTTGGGTGCTGAAAAACTGGGCTTATACTCAAGTATATACGGTACTCTATTGCACTTCGCCTGATCTGAGGTGGCGAAGGCAAGTCTGGCGCAAGAGGTAACGTTCAGTAAAATCCGGATCTTAGTGAATTTGCGTAGTTACGTCCATTCGCCAGAGCGCAAATTCGCCTGGAGTTAGGGAGGGAAGTACCGCTAGAGTCTATCTCCTTCGCTAGCGAAGTTACGCCGGCGAAGTACTGAAATGATGTAACTCTGGCGAATTTTTGTCTGCGTTAGTCACTTCACCCTGCACTAAATTTGCCCCATAAGCCTACTAGAAAAAATGTAAACATTAAATAAATGATGTTTCCGTAATTTGGGTCTTCATACCTCAAATCTACTAGAAAATCACGTAAACATTAAATAAACCCAATAGGCTGGTTTTGCTTCCAATAAGGATTAATTATATCTTAGTTTATTATAAGAAAATTAGGGAATCATATTTAAAAATTTGGATTTTTTGGATAAAATTGGATTAAATTAAATCTATGGGAAACGGCCTTTCCGTAATTCAGAACCCATCCCATATATGTACTATAATTTCAATATCTGAAAGTCTGTACATTAGAAAACCATTTGGAATAACATGTATCTCTCTCATGCAATGTGCAATAGCCTTGAGCGTCACTAGCCTGTAAATTGTTTAGTTACACATTGAGAGAGCTGTGTGAGAACTTCATTTTACTTCATTTATGCTTGTCTCCTATATCTCGGAGAGATTGTTGAATAAAAGGGATGGTTCACCTTTAAGTTAACCTTTAGTATGTTATAGAATGGCTAATTCTAAGCAACTTTTCAATTGGCTTTCATTTTTTAATGTTTTTGAATTATTTGCTATCTTCTTCTGACTCTTTCCACCTTTTAATAAGGGGGTCACTGACCCCCATCTAGCAAAACAAATGTTCTGTAAGGCTACACATTAAGGGGCCCATTAAGGGTCGAATTGAATTTTCGAATTCAAAAAGTTTGAATTTCGTAGTAATTTTTTGAATACTTCGACCATCGAATAGGCCAAATTCGACTTCGATTCGAATTAAAAAATTTAGACTTCGAAAATCGAAGTACTGTCCCTTTAAAAAGTTTGATTTCGACACTTCGCCACCTTAAACCTGCCGAGTTGCAATGTTAGCCTATGGGAACCTTCTAGAACCTATAGCCAACATTTGGCTACGTTTTTAGAAGTCGAAGTAAAATCGTTCGATCGATCAATGAAACGGGCAAATTTGATAAAAAAAAACGACATTCGAAGTAATCCAAATCGATGGTCGAATTTCGAAGTTTTTAACACTTCGAAATTGGACCCTTAGTAAATGTGCCCCTTACTTTTTAATACTCATCTTTCTATTCAGACTTCTCCTATTCATATTCCAGTCTCTTCTTCAAATCAGTGCATGGCTGAGTAATTTGGAACCTACTAAACAGACTTCTAAAATCTGCAAACTGGAGAGCTGCTGAATAAAAAGCTAAATAACTCAAAAACAACAAATTATAAGAAATGAAAACCAATTGCAAATTGTTTTAGGATATCACTCTCTACACCACACGGAAAGTTAATTTAAAGGCGAACAACCACTTTAAGTGGCCCAAGACTAAAATATGTTATCCGGATTCAGTATAGTCACCATGGGTTACTACTGCCCAGGTGCAATTTTGCCAAGTGTTTATAAATGATCCCCATTGACTTAGATGGTGACTATACTGTCTCTGGATAACATAGTTTTGTCTTGTCCACTTAAAGGGGTTGTTTGCCTTTAAATTAACTTTTTGTAAGGTGTAGAGATTTGACATTCTGAGCCCCTGTGATCTTTGCACAAAATGGTGCCAAATGTGCACCCCTTTCTGTACCCTCATAATAATATTAAAAAAATATTTTTTACTTAGTACCAAGGATTAGAATCAACAATAATTAATTTTCTTGAACAAAAATGTGTTGCCTTTTTGTCATGAAGTGTTTAGTGTTGGTTTATTCGTATACCGTATATACTCGAGTATAAGCCGCCCCGAGTATAAGCCGAGGTACCTAATTTTACCTTCAAAAACTGGGTAAGCTTATTGACTCGAGTATAAGCCGAGGGTGAGAAATGCAGCAGCTTCTGGTAAGTTTCAATCAAAAAATTGAGGGTTTCTGCTCCCATTGGAGGTGCCGGCGTCTTGTTTTTGGAAGCCGGCGACCATTCTTGGAAGCCGGCGAATATTCTTGGAGACTATTCTCGGATGCCGGCGACTATTCTTGGATGCCAGCGACTATTCTTAGGTGCCAGTGACTATTCTTAGGCGCAGCGACTATTCTTAGACGCCGGCGACCGTTTTTGCGCTTGACCCGAGTATAAGCCGAGGTAGAGTTTTTCAGCATATTTTGGGGGCTGAAAAACTCGGCTTATACTCGAGTATATACGGTAGATAGAAAAGCCCAGAAATGTAGCATCAACATTAGTGATGGGAGAATTTGTCTCGTTTTGCTTCGGCAAAAAATTTGCGAAACACATTGAAGTCAATGGGTGTCAAAATTATTTTGCCGTGAGTCAATTTCAACAATTTTTATACGCGCACCTATTTTGTCCAAATGCATTAAAGTCAATGGGCGTCCGAATAATTTTGACATGCAAAATTTGTATGTGTGCATCTATTCTGACGCAAGCCCAAATTTTTTCGATGCGGTGAATTCGCGCCTGACGAATTTATTCGCCCATCACTAATCAACATCACTGCCAGGCTGGTACTTTTGTGTCGGAGCTCCGATTTGGCTCCAAATAGGACAACCTCAGTCATCCCATATACATTTATGGGATCTGAAAAGCTCCTTATTACGGAAAGGCCGTCTCCCATAGACTCCATTATAATCAAATAATCCAAATGCTTCAAAATGATTTCCTTTTTCTCTGTAATAATAAAACAGTAGCTTGTATTTGAGCCAAGCCAAGACATAATTAATCGTTACTGGAAGCCAAACCAGTTTATTGGATTTATTAAATGTTTACAAGATTTTCCAGTAGACCTAAAGTATGAACATCCAAATTACAGAAAGATCTGGAAAACCCCAGGTCCTGAGCATTCTGGATAATATAAATTGTATATTAAGGGGCCCATTTACTTAGCTCGAGTGAAGGAATAGAAGAAAAAATATTCCATTTTCGAATGGTCGAATATGGCTACTTCGACCACGACTTCCAAACGAACGATTCAAAACAAAAATCGTTCGACTATTCGACCATTCGATAGTCGAAGTACTGTCTCTTTAAAAAAAACTTCGAACCTAGTTCGCCACCTAAAACCTACCGAGGCCAATGTTAGCCTATGGGGAAGGTCCCCATTGGCTTCCTAACAATTTTCTGATCGAAGGAAAATCACTCGATCGATGGATTAAATGGATTCGATCGTAGGAATAGCGCTAAATCCTTCAACTTCGATATTCAAAGTCGAAAGATTTACATTCAGCAGTCGAATATCGAGGGTTAGTCAACGCTCGATATTCGACTCTATGTAAATCTGCCCCTAAATATATAATTTCATTGTCAAGGATAAATATATGCCGAGTCCCCGTGCAAAGCAATATCTCTGCTTCTTTGTTTCCATGTTCTCCAGCCTCTCTGCACTTGTACTGTAAGCCCCACTTGTTTATATCGGCTCATTTCCAAGTCATGCATTGATTTTTTTTTTCCAGTGTTCTGAAAATGATATAGATATTACAGCTAATGATGGCTATTTACTCAACTAATGGAATTAGAGTGGTTATGAGATGAAACCAGCCTTTGTTGAAGGCAAGTTCACAGCATATACAGTGGGAATACCAAATGATGTTGGATCCGTACTTCTCATGGCTTGAATGGGTGCATGGCTACCACACTCTACATAGCTACCCCGTTAAAAATTGCTTCTAATGTTAATTGCCTGACCAGCTCCAGCCTCTCTCTTAAGGCCCCCATACACTAGAGTCCTGCAGTGGGTCGGGTACCGGTGGTTACCCGCAAAAACCCGTGGTACCCTGCGGGTTGCAGGTAGAAGTTCCGGGTGCGGGTATAGACTTGGGTTGGCGGTTCTGCGGGTTTGCGGGTCAGCCCACTGGTCGTCTCAATAGCGATTTGTACTCATTTTTGCTGATCACGCCTACTGATGATGTCACTTCCGGTTTACAATGACAGCACTTCCTGATTTTTGATGGTCAGCGGGTCCAGGTTGCAGATAAGGTAGTGGGTCTAAGCGGGTAAGAATGCAGGTTGCGAGTCCGGGTTGTGGGTCGGGTACAGGTTCCAAAAAATGGACCCGCGCAGGACTCTACCATACACGGACTGCTAAAAGCTGCCGACAGAGTGCGTCGTCAGCTTATTGGCCTGTGTGTGGGGCCATCCGACGGGCTTCCCCAATCGATATCTGGCCGAAAGTCGGGCAGATCTTGATCGGGAAGGTTAAAAAAATCCCGTGGAATCGCGGCCGCATCTGTGCGTGTATGCACCAAAGACTCTAGCACCAAAATCAGAA
This sequence comes from Xenopus laevis, assembly GCF_017654675.1. Taxonomy (NCBI): domain Eukaryota; kingdom Metazoa; phylum Chordata; class Amphibia; order Anura; family Pipidae; genus Xenopus; species Xenopus laevis. Next base: position 122,687,903 of record NC_054383.1, on the reverse strand, counting down.
GGAACAATCTATGTAAATCAGAGATTTGTAACCAGTGGCCTCCCAGCTGCAGGTAAGATAAGCTTGGCAAGAATACAAAGAATATACCGGTATATATTTTTTTTAAACATATAATATCAATTTACTTGGCACACTAAGGCAGAACCTCTTTTTCTCTCTAATTTAATAAAACCATAAATGGTTCATAATACATGTATAGATATGGTATCTGTTTTCCAGAAAGTTCCAAATTACTGGAAGACCATCTCCCACTCCACTTTTATCCATATAATCCAAATGTTTAAAAATGATTGCCTTATTCTCTGTAATAATAAAACAGTAGCTTGTACTTGATCCCAACTAAGATATAATTAATCCTTATTGGAGGCAAAACCAGCCTATTGAGTTTATTTAATGTTTATATTCAGTAGACTAAAGGTATGAAGATCCAAATGACAAAAGATCCATTATGCGGAAAATCCCAAGTTCCGAGCATTCTAGCTAACAGGTCCAATACAAAGTGGTAGTTATATGTGGTGGTGGCGTAGGGTGGGTTTATTTAGACCTGTTTTCGTTTGTAATTGGCCTATGGAGGGATCGCGCCGCCCCCAGCCCAGCGTGACTGAAACAACTACGCAAGATGATTTAATGGGGTCGGAGGGTCGTCGTTACTAAGGTTCGCCGGGCTGGGGGTGGCTTTGGAGAGCTTTTAGCTGCTTATATTTCACGTGCAGCTTCTATTTACTGATAACGACACGTTCCGAATTTTATAGGAATATGTCAGTATCACTTTAATCTTTAAATGTTTTTTTAGTTGTTGGATAACAGGTTCCATACCTGTATACACAATAATAAATATCCACAGATTACCTGTAAACTATACCTTTATAAACAGTGCTTTGTGATGTCATACGTTTTAATTGGTTTGTTTTAAAGGAGAACTAAACCGTAAAAATGAATACGGCTAAAAATACCAAATTATATATAATGAACTTATTGCACCAGCATAAAGTTTCAGCTTGTCAATAGCAGCAATGATCCAGGACTTAAAACTTGTCACAGGGGGTCACCATCTTGGAAAGTGTCTGTGACACTCACATGCTCAGTGGGCTCTGAGCAGCTGTTGAGAAGCTAAGCTTAGGGGTCGTCACTAATTATTCAGCAGAAAATGAGCTTCCCCTGTAATATAAGCTGATGCTACAGGGCTGATTATTAAATTAAAAACTGGTTTCTGTGCTGCCATGTAGTAATTATCTGTATTAATTACTAATCAGCCTTATATTGTGACATTTCTATTCTATGTGTACTGTATATTGTGAGTGGGTCCCTAAGCTCAGTAAGCGACAGCAGCACAGAGCATGTGCAGTGAATCAGCAGAAAAGAAGATGGGGAGCTACTGGGGCATCTTTGGAGACACAGATATTTACTGCTAAAGGGCTGTGGTTGCCTTGGGCTGGTACAGAAGCACAAAACATAATGTACAACATTTCTAGCCTAATTCTTTAGTTAAGCTTTAGTTCTCCTTTAAATGACTTCTAGATAGTGGTGACAGAAAATAGATGTGTTTGCTTTCTAGTACATGACTGATGTTCCCGACCTCAGATTTTACTCATCACTAATCAAATGTAACCTTATTAAACGTAATGTTCTTTCCAATTATGGTCTTTAAAGAAGCTTTTAAATAAGCAACCTTCGATACGTCAGCAAAGGTGCAGTCAATTCACAACAATTTAAATCCTGCAACAAATCCTTCTAAGCCCACACTATAGCAGTGCTGCAGAAAACGGTCTGTGTGACCTTTGTCAAGGGATGATTTATAGGCAACGGACCACAAAAACCACACAACTGAACTGGATCTTTTGTCATGTGCTGCACTGAAAGCCTAAATATGGACATATTCATTTCTGAATTGTTGTGCTAAGCACCGTTTTGCTTCACCGGAAAATTTGCGAATGTCCCGCGGAATTCTCGAAATGAAAAATTTGCGGAACGAGAACTTTGACACTGCATAAATTTTAACGTCGATGGGCGTCTGAATAATGTTGAGGCGCGACAGTTTTGACACTAGTGACTATTCTGACTCGCGTCCAATTTTTTTTGCTGCCGGAGAATTTTTCGCTGGTGAATTTTTGCCGCAGTTTCAAAAATGTATTCACCAGCAGCGAAAGGCTGAAATTCGCCGCAAATTTGCACCTGCCAAATTAATTCGCCCATCACTACTGAGCACCCGTTTGTCTGTAACAAAAATTGTTGTCAATCTGTGTCAATAGATCCAACAGACTAATCACTGACATGGTATAAAATGTATAACACAGGTGCGGGACTGATTATCCAGAATACTCGGGACCTGGGGTTTTCTGAATAAGGGATCTTTCTGTAATTTGGATCTCCATACCTAAGTCTACTAAAATGCTATTTAAACATTAAATAAACCCAATAGGCTGGTTTTGCTTCCAATAAGGATTAATTATATCATAGTTGAGATCAAGTACAAGCTACTGTTTTATTATTACAAAGAAAAAGGAAATAATTTCTAAAAATTTCAATTATTTGATTAAAATGAAGTCTATGGAAGACGGCTTTCCTGTAATGCTAAGATTTCTGAATAACGGGTTTTCGGATAACCGATTCTATACCTGTATTAACATTTGACTATTTTGATGTAATTTCCATTCCGATACTGTTTCATCTGACATTACAAGAGAATATTTTTAAATCTTTACAAAACGGCAACACCGAAATAGAATTTGATCCCATAGGTTCATCTGGTGTCTTTTTTTTTTTTTTCAATTTCTAAAAATGAAAATGCTAAAAATACACTAATAATTGAGTTTTTCTAACAGAGACACAATGACTGACACAATTCAATCTTCTCTTGTCATGGGAAAGCAGGTGAAGCGTACTGTGCAGTATTAGAATAAGGAAATAGTAAAAAAAAAAAGGAAAGGACATTTTTTCAGAACTGTACTATTTTTACGTGGAGCATTGTTCTGCTATAACTGTCCTGTGAATACATGAATGGGATCTCTTATCCAGAAAACAATTATCCAACAAGCTCCGATTTACAGGAGGCCCTCTCCCATGGGTGCATTTTTTAAAATGGCACAACAATTCTATTGGGTTTATTTCATGTTAATACATTATATGAATGTGGAGATTTGAAAAACCTGGGTAATTCTTGTTACAGGTATGGGATCTTTCCGTAATTTGGATCTTCATACCTTAAGTCTACTAGAAAATCATGTAAACATTAATTAAACCCAATAGGCTGGTTTTGCCTCCAATAAGGATTAATTATATCTTAGTTGGGATCAAGTACAAGCTACTGTTTTATTATTACAGAGAAAAAGGAAATCATTTTTAAAAATTTGGATCATTTGATTATAATGGAGTTTATGGCAGATAGCCTTTCTGTAATTATGGTTAATGGGTTTCTGGATAACGGATTACATGCCTGTATACAGATAAGGGGAAAATCCTATGGGGCAGATTTACTAACTGGCGAAAATTTGCAAGCGTCCACTTCGCACCCAGAGCAACACTTCGCCAGGCGAAAATTTGCTCAGACTACGCTAATTCACTAAAATGTTTTGTCGCGGGCACGAACACTGGCGGCTTTTCGCTAGCATTACTTCGGCAATGCAAGCATTTGATAGTGAAGATGCGCTAGCGTTCATTTCTGCCTAGCGAAATTTTGCTAGTGATCTTGCACTCAGGTCAATTTGCATAGGGCAGGAAATTTAAAGTTGTATGGACGTCTTTATGTTAAATAATTACTAATTCCACTTCTTACAACACATGTCCAGGGAACCTTAAAGGCTCTTACTGACGAGCGGTTGAAGCTGCGCTCCTCTGCGTTCCATTTTTCTGTGTTCAGCCGCAGGGGAGCGCAGGAATAGACGCATTAAGTTTTTTTCAATGGGGCTGTACTCACACAGGCGCGTGTAGGCGCCGAACGCAGGAAAAATGCAGCATTTCGCGTCTCAACCTGCGTTCGGCGACTACACGCGCCTGTGTGAGTACAGCCCCTTTGAAAAAACATAATGCGTCTATTCCTGCGCTCCCCTGCGGCTGAACGCAGAAAAACGGAACGCAGGGGAGCGCAGCTTCAACCGCTTGTCAGTAAGAGCCCTAATAAAGACAATAAAGTTATTCTAATGCCCTACACATGAGCCCACTGTAAAATTAATGTTCCATATGTTTGCAAATGTATGGGGGAAAACCGGTTACCCAAAAAACGTTTTAAGTCAGGACTTTTGCAGGCTGAAAAAAGGAAAAGTCGCCAGCGTTTTTTGAACTTTGATGCATTTTCAGCTCAGAGAATATAATGTAAATGACAGAAGATTGAGGAAGATCTAGCTGCTTTATAGCACTTCGCCTGGTCTGAGCTGGCGAGGGAAACTCTGGCAAAAAGAGGTAACGTTTTAGTGAATTTGTAGCGAATTGTTGCCTGTCGATAAAGTAAAGTGATAAAGTATATGACTACTAGCGCCTATCTCTTTCACTAGTGAATTGGCGACTGTGCCCATTAGTAAATTGGCGATGTCCCTGCGGGCGGTAACGCTAGTAAATTGATGCTAGCATTAGCCACTTCGCCCTTAAATCTGGCCCTATATGTTCGTGACCTATGTAACTGAAAGCCGCAGTGAAAATGAGCTGTCATGCAGCATTTACAGTTCGTTCATTATCTGCATAACGTCTTTCTATATTTGCCATTTGGTCTTCAGGTTCCCTCATTACGCTATTTAGTATTTTCCCGTAAAACTCTATTAAGCTTTTTAAGTAAATCCTTGAATAATTTGAGTGAATTGAAAACACATTTGCAGATATGATTAAAAGATTAGAAGCTGGAGCAATTACTGTCTCTATGCAAGACATTTACAAGGTAAACGAGATAGAAATCTTGTGTGTAGGGGAATCTGGGGAAGCTGCCAAAGCAGGTTCAACAGACTGGTTCTCAGAGAGAGGGCGTAGGAGAATGCCAGAGGATATGCTAACCTACAAAAGTTCTACATGTGGAAATCAGATGGTAAGGAACTGAAAATTCATTTAAAAACAAAAGCAGTGGGTTTTTGATATCTTGGCGTTCAGTGGGACCTGGATCTGTGCAAGAATTACCCTGCGGCAGGGGAACAGCATGATCATGGAGTTAACAGCAACAGGGCAGGTTACAAAACACTAATGTATAGGCTTTTAATGTTTTAATCAAAGTGTTGCAATTTTTTCAACATATACAGGTATTGGATCCGTTATCTGGAAATCCATTTTCCAGAATGCTCCGAATTAGGGGAAGGCCATCTCCCGTAGACTCTATTTTATCCAATTTTTTTTTTTAATGTTTCCGTTGAATCCGTAATAATAAAACAGTACCTTGTACTTGATCCCAACTAAGATATAATTAATCCTCATTGGAAGCAAAACCAGCCTATTGGGGTTATTTAATGTTTACATGATTTTCTAACAGACTTAAGGTATGAAGATCCAAATTACTGAAAGACCCCTTATCTGGATACCCCCTGGTCCAGAGCATTCTGGATAACAACAATATATGTATATCAGATATGGGATCCACTATTCGGAAACCAGTTATCCTAAAAGCTCCAAATTACAGAAAGGCCGTCTCCTATAGACTCCATTTCATCCAAATAATGCAAATTTTTTAAAATGTTTTCCTTTTTCCCTGTAATAATAAAATTAGGAATGCACCAAATCCAGGATTCCCGGCCGAACCGAATCCGAATTTACATATGCAAATTAGGGGTGGGGAGGGAAATCGCGTGACTTTTTGTCACAAAACAAGGAAGTAAAAAAAATTTCTCCTTGCACATGCAAATTAGGGTTCGGATTCGGTTCGGTATTCGGCCGAATCTTTCACAAAGGGTTCGGCCAAATCCAAAATAGTGGATTCGGTGCATCCCTAAATAAAATAGTACCCAACTAAGATATAATTAATCTTTTTTGAAGGCAAAACCAGCCTATTGGGTTTATTTAATGTTAAAGGACCAGTAACATTACATTTTTCTTTGAAAATATTCGTTAGTATACAATGAAAAAAAACCCACAAAGACAAGTTAAACTTTGAAATCGCTAAGTCTTTATTTAGAAATAACTTACCAAAACTCTGCTTGCACTCCTCTTCAGAAAAGGTGATCCGGCGCATCGCTCGATTTCTCCTCCCTGCCTTCATTATAGGAGATAGCCAGGGAGGAGAATCAAGCGCCACACGATGGATCGTCAAACTGTCACCTTTTCTGAGGAGGAGTGCAAGTGGAGTTTCAGTAAGTTATTTTTTAGTGATTTCAAAGTTCAATTTGTCTTTCTGTTTTTTTCATTGTGTACTAATGAACTTGAAAAAAAATTATGTTGCTGGTCCTTTAAGTGATTTTCTAGTAGACTTAACGTGTGAACATCCAAGTTTCAGAAATATCCGTTATCCGAAAACCCCCAGGCCCTGAGCATTCTGGAAAACAGGTCCCATACCTGCATATACTGAGAGGGATGGTTTCAGTGTTGTCAGAATCCTTTGCACCAATACTAAAGGTTCATATTTATGTTCATATTATTTTTAATATTTACTCAAATATTTTATATTACGGATATGGGACGTGTTATCCTGAATGCTCGGGACCTGGGGGTATTCGGATAAGGGATCTTTCTGTAATTTGGATCTCCATACCTTAAGTCTACTAGAAAGTCATGTAAACATTAAATAAACCCAATAGACTGATTCTGATTCCAATAAGGATTAGTTATATCTTAGTTGGGATCAAGTACAAACTACTGTTTTATTATTACGGATTAAAAGGAAATAATTTTTAAATTTTTTAATTATTTGATTAAAATGGAGTCTATGGAATTTGTAGCTTTCTGGATAACACGTTTCCGCATAACAGATCTCATACCTGCATTTTAATGAATTATTTCAGTTGTTTGCGATCAAAATATATAAATAATAGTACTTCCAGTTCGTATCAAGAATGATAATCAGTGGGGGAAAAAAGCCGATGCCTGGCACAGATCCATGATTCTTGCAAAACACTTAACTGTAACATTATTTTTATCCATTATTTATCTAGCCTGGCTCTACTACATTCTACATCATTCCCATCAGTCCCTGCCCCAGTGGAGTGATGCAAAGTCCCTATCACATTCACACAACATGGTCAATTTGTTCAGGAGCCAGTTACAAATTGACAGAGACTTTTAGTTTTAATGCTTATTTCTTTGTTATTTTTAGTAAAAGAGCATTATTTTGCTTTCACGCTTCATAATGAGTTCTGTATAAATAACCCCTCCCTTCACCCTTTGTTGTTGCGTTTTGTTTAACAGCTATGCGGTAAATCATTATGCAGCGGAATGATCTGTGAACTGGAAATCTGTCTTCATTGCAATAGTCAAACGTGGAGAAGCCTCAGTTTCTCTGTTTATCTCAAGAAATAACAAAAAACACAGATTTTTCATAAAAAAAATAGGCAAAAATGATATTCCCGATTTATTGCACTCATCTGGAGCAAGGACATATCCTGCCCTTTTAAACTGCCTGCGTGTTTTTGGAGTGGGGGAGGAGGTCGAAGTACATGGAGAAAAACAAAAAGAGCATTTAGTGCCCTGGTTGGAATCAAACCTATAGCCCCAGTGCTGCAAGGCAGTGTCTAGCTCTGTCTTTGTGATTTTCTAACGTTTTATGTTAGAATGTATGCAATTAGGCAAAATCACAGATAAAAGACCCCATACATGTCATTCTACTACAGGCATGGAACCTGTTATCCAGAATGCTTGGGACCTGGGGTTTTCCAGATAACGGACCTTTCTGCAATTTGGGTCTTCATACCTTAAAGGTGGCCATAAACGCAACATCGCCAAACGAGCGGATCTTTCCCCGATATGCCATTAACGAGCATGGCTATATCGGGGTTAATCTGATCTCCGCGGGACGAAAGATGTCGGCACACGCCACACAAGATCTGAAAATCGTACGAATCCTCGATTCGTACGATAGGATCAGTGTGTCTATGGCCACCTTAAGTCTACTAGAAAATCATTAAACCCAATAGGCTGGTTTTGCCTCCAATAAGGATTAATTATATCTTAGTTGGGATCAAGTACAAGCTACTGTTTTATTATTACAGAGAAGAAAGGAAATTATTATTTATCAAAGTCCGAATTTCTCTCGATATTTTCTGAAAAAAACTCAGACCAAAACCTGCATGGGTTTTTTGGTCTTATTTATTAATACAGTTTCCCGAAAAAAAATTTGCGGGAAAAAAAAGTTTTCACTATTTTTTCTAATGTTTCACCTGAAAACTCAGAATTTTGCCCGAAAACTCTGATAACTTTCGGGCCTTTCCTTAAATCGGTGCTTTCTAGACAATGGATCCCAGAAGTCTAGCATAAAGCAGAAGCTGCTATTCAACATGTGAATCCAAACAGCTGCAAAGCAAACTTTAAAGAAAAAACAAAAACACAGACAGGAACATGCTGTGAAGACCATCGCCAACACAATATGCTCCTTGCAGATTTTCTTGGAAGATTATTAGTATTATTATAATCCTTTATCTATATAATTCTGTGCAGTTTATACCTAAATTAATCAAATTCCTTGGCCAAGAGCTTACAATCAGTTTGTATCACATTCACTCAACATACAAGACTAATACGGTCAATTTAATCAGGTGCCAGTTAATCTGCCTGTATATTTTTGGGGTGGGAGGAAGGAACCGGAGTATCCAATGGAAACCCACACAAATATGAGAAGAACATAGAAATTCCTTGCAGACAGTCCCAAACCCAGGATCCCACGGCTTTAAAGGAGAACTAAGCTTAACTAAAGAAATGCTGTACATTATGTTTTGGGCTTCTGTACCAGCCCAAGACAACCACAGCCCTTTAGCAGTAAAGATCTGTGTCTCCAAAGATGCCCCAGTAGCTCCCCATCTTCTTTTCTGCTGATTCACTGCACATGCTCTGTGCTGCTGTCACTTACTGAGCTTAGGGACCCACTCACAATATACAGTACACATAGAATAGAAATGTCACAATATAAGGCTGATTAGTAATTAATACAGATAATTACTAATTACTACACGTGCGTCATAGAATCCCAGTTTATCTGTTTAAATCTGGCTCAATGATCTTTGTCCCTGCAGCTGGAGTTGGAAACAGTAAGGGGGATGTAAAGGCAAAATTAAAATCCAATACAAATCTCTACACAGTCGCCGACTGCTCTACAGGGAAACAAACAAAGCTGCTTGCGTTCTGCATGGCTGGGAAGTAAGGCGGGGGCTCCCCCTGCTGTTCATAAGTATGATTGTTTCCCTGCAGAGTAGTTAGGGACTGTCTGACAATTTCTATCCACAGCAGTTAATGAAGGGGGAATTTCACTGCATACAGTCAGGTTTCTTAATTAAAGTATATTAGAGATAGGTTTACTTTTCATTAAAGAAAGTAGAAATGGGATTTAATTTTTTTGCCCTTTAACACTTCATATGGATTCCATTACCTTCAACCATGTTAGATGGCACCGTTGGCATAATAATAGGACAAATAGAAAAGTGCTTGGGACCTGGAGTTTTCTGGATTTCATGGATTCTTGCCGTAAATTGGTTCTTCATACCTTACCTCTACTAAAATAAGATTAATAAATTAAACCCAGTAGGTTGGTTTTGCCTTCAATAAGGATTTATTATAGCTTAGTAGGACCTGAGGTTTTCCGGATACGGTATCATTTTGTAATTTGGATCTCCATAACTTAAGTCTGCTAAAAATCATGTAAACACGAAATAAACCCAATAAGGATTAATTATATCTTGGTTGGGATGAAGTACGAGGTACTGTTTTATTATTACAGAGAAAAAGTAAATCATTTTTAAAAAAAATTTGATTATTTGGATAAAATGGAGACTATGGGAGACGGGCTTTATAATGCTAAACTTTCTTGAAACTTGAAAATGCTGCATTCCTAACAATGTCTGAAATGTGTTTTACAAAAATAAGTGCCTCTCTCACCCAGTTTGTAACTGGCTCAAACGCAATAAGTACAGGTTCGGGTATACAAGGTATTGAGAAGCAAAATGCTCTTTATTGTGTTCTTGACATTATACTGTGCATTCAATATATAAAAAGCAATCCGCACAGTATACAATTTTTGATTAAGCATAGTGAATAAAACCTCCCCCTGAAGAAAAGAAAATAAAAGTGTGCAGCTAAACAACTTATCCCTACATGAAGAGACAAAAAAGGAAATCGGAAAGAACAAGGGGGCTTTGCCTTCCTTTCATTACACAGATTGCTTCGAGAATTCAGAAAAAGCAATTATTCTCCAATAATGTAACCCATTTACAAGTGCTCATTAGTTGAAGGGTGAAGTAAAGTCTTATCTTTAGCAATGTTTGAAGTCATGGGGCATAGTTAACTTTCCCAGTGCTTCAACACAGCACAGTTTATGAATACAGAGAAATTGCACCTAGAAGGCTTTCATTTTTGGATAGTATAGCAACACAGTGGTTCATAGTTCCAGGATGGCCCATTGGCGTTCTGTGCGTCATATTGAATGCAATCTACCATGAATGTTCAAATGTATTCACATGGAAGGAACTAGGGATGCACCAAATCCAGGATTCGGTTCGGTTTTCAGCAGGATTCGGCCGAATCCTTGCGCCTGGCTGAACCGTATCCAAATCCTAATTTGTTTATGTAAATTAGGGATGGGAAGGGAAATCAATTGACTTTTCGTCACTAAACAAGAAAGTAAAAAATGTTTTTTTCCAATTGCAAATATGGAATATGCAAATTTGTATTTGGTATTCGGCCAAATCCAGGGTCGGACTGGCGCAGTCGGGGCCCACCGGGTTGTGAACCTTGGGGGCCTGTGCGCATGCGCAAAAACTTGTGCCAATGGCGATTAAACAGCGCCGCACAACTTACTTCCGTTCAGGGGGCCAATCTAGGGCCGGGACTGGGCTGGCAAGGGCCCAAGAGGGCCCGGGCCCACCGGGTTTTTTCCTGGTTTCCCGTCGGCCCAGTCCGACACTGGCTGAATCTTTCACAAAGGATTCGGCAGAATCTGAAATAGTGGATTCAGTGCAGCCCAATAAGGAACATACCAAACCAGATGAAAGAAATGCGATTGTACCATGGAAATAGAGTCCTTATTGGAGCTCATTTATCGGGACTTGGCAAATTTACCCATGGGCAGTAACCCATAGCAACCAATCAGTGATTGTTTTTTTTTCAGCCAGCTGCAAGTAGAACAATGATTGCAACAATTTGTCTAGTTGCCATGAGTAACTGCCCAGAGGCAAATTTGCCCAGTGTTGATAAATGAGCCCCACTGACTTTAATCATTGGAAGTATTGTGTAAGCCCTGAAAGTCCTACTATTTACAACTTCAACCATAACATAGGTATGAGACCTGTTATCCAGAATGCTTCAGATCTTTCTGTCATTTGGATATTCATACCTTAAGTCTACTAGAAAATCATGTAAACATGAAATAAACCCAATAGGCTGGTTTTGCTTCCAATAAGGATTAATTGTATCTTGGTTGGGATCAAGTACAAAGTACTGTCTTATTAATACAGGTATGGGAGCTGTTATCCAGAATGCTCTGGACCTGGGGTAAAGATCCCTTATGCGGAAAACCCCAGGTCCCGAGCATTCTGGATAACAGCTCCCATACCTGTATTATCTTTTTTATATTGGGCAAATTGCAGACCTCCAGATATCATTGATCTAAAACTAGCAACCTGCTGGCAGCTGGGTCTGTTTTGGGGGGGGGATTTTAAATTTAGCAACATTGCAAGGTCTGCGATGTGTTTTGTCTACAGATTTGAGTATTTCTGGAAACCTACTAGACATTAAGGGAAGAATTGCTGCAATCAGATCAGAAAGCCAAGCTGTAGCCCAAGCTTTAGAGCTACAGAATCAGTTGTTGAACTACCTGATATATGATCTGGTTTCCATTTGTATTAGTTGATGGCCAAGGGCTTATTTACAATGACTAATAGGAGGCAAAGACAGCTCAGTGTTGTTTTGTGAAGAGCAGAGGCTCAGATATTTATTTCTTGTAGAACTATACCTGAAGAAGGAACCGCAGAAATAGCAATTGTGCCGTTGAGCCGCAGGAGATTGGCTTCTTTCAATACCGCAAAGAAAATGTAAAGAAAAGATATTGTGTGGTTTTCCGAAGCTTGGGTGCCTATTAATAGCTCATAGGCAGCTTGAATGTACAAACCCTGAACAGAAACACCTCCACCTCCACCAGAACAAATACATGTTGGTAATGTCTTAAGTAGTGATGGGTGAATTTGTCCCGTTTCGCCAAAATTCATGAAACAGCAAAAAATTTGCAACACGCAAATTCGTGAATAAGTTCGTTCCAACAGCCATACTCAACTCGCTCAAACCATTTCTGCTCTATGAGTCCACAAGCTCTGACCGAACCCTAAACCATTCGATTCCTTTGTGCTTCTATGAATTGAAGGTAAAAAAAAGTCTGCCGTAGAAAAATAAATAATAGTAGATCATTTAAACCAATACTGTCTAGAGACATCACTTATCCGGGACTAAGGTTGCCACCTTTTCTGGAAAAAAATACCAGCCTTCCTATATATTTATCTTTTTTCCCTATTAATAACATTGGGATCAACCATTATTTTTACCGGCCAGGTGGCAAACCCTATCCGGGACCTATTAACATCACAAATGTAATATCAGAGGACATAAAAGATCTTGCCCAATAGAAGAATACGATCAAAAGGTAAAAACCTGAGTTTTGACAAATAGTTTTATTAGGGGTTGAAATTATGGGACTTTTTAGATTTACTTTTCCACAAACACTTTACTCTTTAGCTCTGTTCACTTAACACACACTTAGTTTGCAGTCATTTCATTTGTTTTCTCACTTTTCACTTCATGGTAATTAGGGGGCGTGGCCACAAAATGGGCATGGTCAAACAATTTGCAAATCTTTTTGTCCATCTTTCTATTTCCAAAATGTTGGAAGGTATGCCTATATTGCAAGTTATTTACATCTTAAGAACCACCCTAAGTCTTCAGGGATCCTTATAGTACTACCTCTATACTACAGGTATGGGAAACCCATTATCCAGAAATTATGGGAAGGCCATCTCCCATAGACTCCATTATAATCAGCACTATTCATTATGATTCATTCAGCCACTGAATATCCAGAGACACCTCCCCAGTGATATGTGTAGTAGGGTGCATTTAGGCCTGAATTGTGAGTTTACACCCTAAAAACCACTTGTCAGAACCTAGCTTCCCTTATCCTTGTAGTACTACCTCTAAATAACAAGTATGGGATCAGTTACTTGGAAACCCATTATCCAGAAAGTTCCAATTTATGGGAACTCCATTATAATCAAATGGCTCAAATTTTAAAAAAAAATTCCTTTTTCTCTGTACTTGATCCAAACTAAGATACACATCATCGTTATTGGAGGCAGAACCATTTTACTTGGTTTATAAAATGTTTAAATTATTTTTAAATAGACTTAAGGTATGGAGATCCAAATTACAGAACGATCCATTATCGGGAAAACCCCAGGTCTCGAGCATTCTGCATAACAGTTCCCATACTGGTATTGCTATAAGCATTGGTAGATTGTACAAAGCTCCTGTTCTCCCTTTTTTCCTCTTTCAATAGTCATCTGGATATTCACAGTGTATATATGGTATATAAGATATCCTCCATAACTGGTATAAAAGTTATTTGCCCAATTGAACTGTAGCCCAAACAAATGTTACATAAACCATACAAATAAAGGTTCCCGTAAGAATTTGTTGTGTTACAACATACCGTACTTTATAAAAATGGTATTTATAGTAAAAGTCTACTTTCCTTTAACACCTTACACAGATAAGAGCAGATAAGGCTTTACATGTTTCCTCCTTTACTGCACTTTTTCTCAGTGACATTTCGGGAAGTGTTCTGCTTTTATTTGCTGGGAATTCCCTTAATGGTTATATGAAGCTCAACCAATATGAGGTCAAAAGCTAAAAATGTAGATTTCTTATGTCCTGTATAAGTGCATTTAGGAGGTCAACAGCTGACCCAAAATTGAGAGCTAGCACTTATGTGGAGGCCCACAGTAAAAGGACTTAAAGGGATCCTGTCATCGGAAAACAGTCAATAAATCAGTTAATAGTGCTACTCCAGCAGAATTCTGCACTGAAATCCATTTCTCAAAAGAGCAAACAGATTTTTTTATATTCAATTTTGAAATCTGACATGGGGCTAGACATTTTGTCAATTTCCCAGCTGCCCCTGGTCATGTGACTTGTGCCTGCACTTTAGGAGAGAAATGCTTTCTGGCAGGCTGCTGTTTTTCCTTCTCAATGTAACTGAATGTGTCTCAGTGAGACATGTGTTTTTACTATTGAGTGTTGTTCTTAGATCTACCAGGCAGCTGTTATCTTGTGTTAAGGTGGCCATACACGGATAGATCCGCTCGTTTGGCGATGTCGCCAAACGAGCGGATCTCCCTCCGATATGCCCACCTTGAGGTGGGCAATATCGGGCTGATCCGATCGTGGGCCCTAGGGCCCAACGATCGGATCCTAGCGTTCGCCAAACGGGCGGTCGGATCGCGGGACGAACATCAACGAACAGATGCGGCCGCGATCCGACGGGATTTTTAATCCCATCCGATCGAGATCTGGCCGACTTTCGGCCAGATCTCGATCGGGGAAGCCCGTCGGGGGCCCCCATACACGGGCCAATAAGCTGCCGACACGGTCTGTCGGCAGCTTTTATCGGCCCGTGTATGGCCACCTTTAGGGAGCTGCTATCTGGTTACCTTCCCATTGTTCTTTTGTTTGGCTGCTGGGGGGGAAAAGGGAGGGGGTGATATCACTCCAACTTGCAGTACAGCAGTAAAGAGTGATTGAAGTTTATCAGAGCACAAGTCACATGACTGGGGGCAGCTGGGAAATTGACAATATGTCTAGCCCCATATCAGATTTCAAAATTGAATATAAAAAAATCTGTTTGCTCTTTTGAGAAATGGATTTCAGTGCAGAATTCTGCTGGAGCAGCACTATTAACTGATTCATTTTGAAAACATTTTTTTCTCCCATGACAGTATCCCTTTAAGACTACCAGCCAATTTGGCCATCCATGTGGAAAAGATCAGACTGGTTGTATGAACAAGGTGCTTGAACAATAACAATCTGCCCCATGTTAGATCTTTTCAGATCTTTTCAGAAAAAAACACAAACATCATGAAGACTATTAATATCTTCAAATGGTTCAAAGGACCTCTGAATTTGACTCGACAGGTTTAAGATGGTGTATGTTGGGATTCTAGCTTTTTCCAGGGTATTTTCGGGGTATAAAAAAAACTAGTTTTTTTTAATAAACCTAAAAAACTCTTTTTGACCAAAAATTACTCTCGAAAATTTTTCATGGAAAACACAACTCAAACTTTGATAAATAACCCCCTCAAAGTCTTGAAGACATGCCTATTAGTGAACACTGACGTGTTTCCTTGGATCTAAAAATGAATCTATTATCCCTATAGTGTTTTGTCAATTATGAGGAAATGTTTCCTCTGATCAGGGAACCTTCTATACCTATAACCCTTATTTCAAGCTCACAGTCTTATAATGGCATTATTTCTGTGCAAGGATATGGCAGGTGATAAGGAAGGATCTAGGAAGCTAGTCAAAGCCAATGGAAGCTTTGTCAGCAGAACCAGTAAACTTGCACAGAAATTAGGGGCTAAAATCCAAAAAGAACAAATGTGCATTTATCTAGTGATGAGCAAAGTCGCAGCGAATTTGTGCATTTAGCCGCCGGCGAATAAATTTGCGTTGACTTTAATGATCGTCGTCAACTTTGATGCCGACGAATTGTCGATGGCGTCAAAATCGCCGTTTCGCTAATTCACCCATCACTACATTTATCTCTTAAAGGGGAACTATCCAAAAAATGTAACTTTAATATAAGCTCCTCATACTGAATTTAGAGACTTTCTAAATACAATCTATTAAATACTTTCTATTAAACCAAGTTTATATTCACTATCCCGCTCTCAGCATCTGTTTCTCTTCATTCTGTCTTCATGCAGCAGTTGAGTGTCAGATGAATGATCCAATATATATTATAGGGGGGCTTCCTTTCCTACAAGATGAATTTGAGCTCACTTAAAAATAACTGATTCCAGTACAAATAAAATCTAACAAAATAACTGCCTTTTGCACAAATCCTGCATGTAGAGAGACATGGTGTCTAGTGTGAGCACTAATACATCTTCTAGGCAAAAGGGCCCCTCCTATAAGATATATTGGATCATTCATCTGACTCAACTGCTGCATGGAGACAGAATGAGGAGAAACAGATGCGGATAGAGGGAAAGTGACTTATTTCAGAAAAAGTATTGAATTTTTAATTGATTGCATTTAGAAAGTTTCTTATTTCAGTATGATGAAGCTTATACTAAATAGTTTTACTTCTTCCCATAGACCAAGGGTGCACAAAAGGTAAATTGTGATCCCAGAGTAGACCTTAAGCTGGTGATCAATAGAAGCAAGTAGCCCAGTCTGCTCACAAACAACTCTATTGAGCCTCCCTTCCACATTCTTCCCACTCACATTTTAGAAAAAGAAAAGCTTGATTAATGGGTGTTGTTCGGTTACATACAAATTCTCTTGGAGTAATGCAAGTTACAATTTCCATGGCAGTGTTGAACCCTGATGAGATATTGTCGCTAAATATAGACCCCCACGTCATTGCAATGTAGGAACCCCTGCATTAGAGTATTATAAATGGGAACACAAGGGCATAGTGGATAGTGACATTTTTCTATTAGTGAAGAGGAAAGGAATTCTAAGGCATAGACAAATTAAATATTTATTTACATGGAGAGACACAATGGGCCAACAAATTCAGCTTAGTTTTCATTTGCTGTCACACTCTTTCTGTATCAAAGGTTCCAGTGCTGCCGTTCAGAACATGCAATTTATTTGAAATGATTGAGCAGTAGCACAAAATCGCATTTCACTGCCGAGAGCTGTCCTCTCCACCGGTCCTATCTGTCTTGCTTCTCTAAGTGATCTGCACCAGGGAACTCCTTCTCCATTCTAACTAATTTTTGCTGTGTTGCAGTAATATTCTCTGTAGGGAGTTCTCCACAGTATTTGATATTTATCTGGCATCTAAAGGTGGCCATACACGGAGAGAATACACAATGTTGCCAAACGAGCGGATCTCTCCCCGATATGCCCACCTCAAGGTGGGCAATATCGGGCTGATCCGATCGTAGGCCCTAGGGCCCAACGATAGGATCCTAACGATGGGTAACGGGTGGTCGGATCACAGGACCGCATCAACGAACAGATGCGGCCACGATCCAATGGTATTTTTAGTCCTATCCGATCAACATCTGGCCGACTTTCGGCCAGATATCGATCAGGGAAGCCTGTCGGAGGGCCCCATACACGGGCCAATAAGCTGCCGACTTGGCAGCTTTTATCGGCCCGTGTATGGCCACCTTAAGTCAATGCATCAGCAGGCAATTCTCAGCCCTCATTTATCAAGAATGGGGAAGGAGAACAATGATACAAATTTTCACTGGTGAGCAAAGAGCCGTGCCTCACATTGCAATCGGCGTTGCGAAACAGGAGGAGATATGCTAGAACACCCCCTAACTACCAAATCAATTAAAATGTGCAGACGGAGGGGGTACACAAAGATAGGAATCCCTTTCTAGGTGGCTTCACAACTTTTGCAGTGTCTTTTTTGCACAAGAACATGTTTAGGAGTAAAGGAGTAGCACAGTGCACTCGCTGACTAGGAAGACGTGTTGCTGAATTATTTCCCTTTAATAAGGGAAAGAATTTATTTGCGCAGAATCTGTTGCAAATTTTTCTCATTGCCCTTTAGTTAACAGACCTGAGAGACCTGGGGAGGGTGTTTAAACTGCACAGACGCAGCAGCCCTAATTGATGCCTTAGCACAGAGATAACCTTGACTGCAATTTATTTAGGGAATAAAATAATTTATCTGAAAATGGAAAAGGGCTACCTGACATTGCAGATAGATAAAGTAAATCTCCTTCCTTTAGAGACTGGTGTGAACGACAAACAATGTTAAACACTGAATAACACAAAGTGACCCTCCCCAATAACTGTACAGCTTCTAGTTTGCCTTTCCCTACAATTACCGACTCTCTGATAAACAAAATGTAAGATTATGGCATAGTTATCCAAGTCCTACCCTTGAGGATATACAGTGTTTCTGTCAGAGTGGGAGCTGGCATTGGGGCTGGCTTATGATCACAGGAAAACGGAGCTACTTCTGTGCATTTTATTAGTGTTAAATCACCGACCAAACGAGAAAAAGTCGGTCGCTATAAACCTTTCTTTAGAGACTTATGTGAATGACAAAATGTTAAACACCAACTGGGACTGCACAAGGCTTTCCAAATTGTTATGCCTTATTGTGGTCCATGCTAGGCTATCTGTGAATTTATGTGCAGGAGTATAGGATCAGTATACCACCCAACTGTCCCGTTTTTCTCTGGACAGTCCCGATTTTGACAGCTCAACCCGCAGTCCCGGATTGTTACTGAAATTTCTCTTTCATCTCCTGCACTGAACAGCCAGAAAAGTATACAAAGGGGCAAATTCACTAAAGGGCGAATTTTCGTCAGCGACCACTTCGCCGCGCTCTGCGCTACTTTGCCAGGTGCAAATTCGTTACCACTACGCTAATTCACTAAAATACAAAGTTGCGTCTCAGCAGCTGAATGCTAGCGAATTTTCACTAGCGAATTCGGCTGGCTGAGCATTTCCTAGTGAATTTACGCTAGCGTTTATTTCTGCCTAGCAAAACTTCACTCTTGTGCTTAGGTTAATTTGAAAAGGGTAGGTACCTAAAAGTGGTATAGACAGCTTTAATAGTAATGTTGGTGCCAAAGCTTGAAGTGGCCACTTTTTTAAACGATGAGCCATAATAAAGACAGAAGAGATCCTCTATTGCCCTAGACATGAGCCCACCCTTATTTAAATGTGGCATGCACCTCAACGTAGTTTTAATAAACTAGCGACTTGTCCTCTAATCCTGTTAGTGAATTGGCGATGTCCCTGCGCATGAGATTTCTGGTGAATTGTCGCTACCGGCGGCCACTTCGCCCTTTAGTGAATCTGCCCCAAAGTTTCTGACTTAATCTTAAATCTAACAATTTAACATAAGCAAAGAATCAATTGTAACCATTTAAGATAAGCAGGTCTCTTGGGGAAACTGTGACTTGCATTTTAAAGAGCTAGTCACCTTCATTTGCAAAACTATAATAACACATAAGAACCACGTGTGTTTTTGTTCCTATTTCTATTTCCAAAATGTTGGGAGGTATGGTTGAGCCTCGTCCTTATAACCTGTCTAAGGGCAGACAGAAAGGATAATGTCAGACTTGGCTTCCAGGGCCCACCAGTGCCGCCATCTTAACCCCCACCAGCCTCAAGTTGCGCCCCGGTGGCCCTGCCCAACCCTGGGAAAGGAAGTGGCTCCTTTGCAAGTTGCACCTCCTGCTACTCCCTAATTTGTCCGTAGGGGGTGACATTTTCCACTTGGTAAATGAGCTCTGATATCTATACTGTAATCCCATGCATGCCAAACCCATCCCGACAGCCTATATACATAATCTTATTTTTACCCATACTGAATTCATCCATTCACCTTATCTTCCTGAAGACTTGGGTAGGAAAAATAAAGTGTAAGCACCTTGTCATAATTCAGAATCATCTGCAAATACTGGAATATCACCTTCTCTGCCCAAGTCAATCTAATGTTCTCTGCTGCTGCAGGTTCCCTGTCAGAGATTAAATGGAGTTTGAATGTTAATAAAGATTCTAATACAGCACCGAGGGATCTGAATAAAATGCCGAAAGACTACCGAGCGCTCTTGCGGTTAAACAAAGAGGCCGATATCGGTTTCTGATGATCCGTAACCTTATTTTGGAGCATGTTGCATTCTAATCTGAGAACGGGTAAGAAAAAATATCTTTCAGTTTAGCTTTGCGAGGCCGAGTGCTAAGAACAGACTATTATCTTTATAAATATGTAAAGCCGACTACTTTCCAGCAGAGCACAGTTCGTCTGCTAAGCACACATCAAAGCGGGAACTGACATTGAAAATCTCTTTTTTGCAGCTGGTGTTTTTTTTTGCTAGGGGCTGCGGGGATGGGGAAACCAAATGGGAGGAAAAGTAGCCGTATTATATGTTTTCTCCTCTCCTGATTCTGTCTGGTGCATTGAAAGGTGTAAGTATTGAATAAAACACATACTGTATATACAATATCCATGCTCACTAGGTCAATGGGCAAACATAATACTGTACAGACCCAATTCATCAGTACACAGAAACTCTTATTACATTCTGAAAATGTTCCAAAATACAAAAGGCAAACTCTAATGCAACCGGTTAGCTCTCTGGTTAAAGGGACACAAAAGGGGTTATTAAGTACAACTCAATTTTTTCTCATAATTTCAATAAAACAAACTCAACCAAACTCACGTCCACAATTTTACCTTATTTATCAATAAATTAACTGGAAAAAATCATAAAAAACTCGATTCGTACTAATTTCTCAGATTTGACTCCAATTTTTTTGGGTTATTGCCGGAAAATCCTATCGGGCTAAACCTTACACAGACCCCAATATCTTCAAATTGGGTTAGGAACATCTCCCATTGACTTATACATGACCTCGACAGGTTTGAAATGGCGTATTTCAAGATTTAGGCTTTTTGCAGCATCGAGGTATGATAAATCTCGAAGAATTTGAGTTTTTTTTCAACAAAAAATTAGAATTTTTGCCCCAAAAAGCCCAACCAGAAAAATTAGAGTTTTATTAATTAACCCCCTAAAAGTTTCCATTTTTGCCGGAAAAAATGTTTAGTATAGAACAGTAGTTTGGGGAGAAAGAATGGTTAGTGATGGGTTAGGGATTTGCAGCGAATCTGTGTGTTATGACGCCAACTAATGCTTTTGCCAAACTGTGTCAAAAATCTGCCGGCGAAAAATGTGACAAAAAATTGTCACGCGTCAGAATTGACGCACATAAAAATTGGCGTCCGTCAAAAATATTCTGACACCCATTGACTTTAATACATATGGACTAAATAGTCGCGCGTATAAAAGTTGTCACTTGTCGAAAAATTGCCAAGCTTCAAAATAACTTAGACGCCCATTGACTTCAATGCGTTTCGCAATTTTTCCACCGTTTTGTGAATTTTTGAGGCAAAGCTAAATGGGACAGATTCGTCCATCACTGCTTACTATATAAATGCCACCTAAAGAGTGACAGTTGCCAAAGACAGTTCTTAATATCAATTGACTATATTACAGTAAAAGAGGAAAGCACCAATCACATATTTTGTTTGTAACAACTGTAGACCAAAGCTTGGCAAAACAGTGACCTTTGCTTAGTTCAGCTTCCCAACTGTTGGGCCAAAACCAGCTGATCCTAAGGTTGGCACCCAAGTCAATAAGCGTCGCCCGAAGGCCTCTACAATCCCATCAGGAGAGAACCATATCCAATGGCCAAGAGTATTTTCTAGCCTTTCTGATAAACCTTTGGCCAAGCCAATCAGGTGCTGCCTTTATCAAGACTCACCAATCATAACTTGCTTGTGTACAATCTGATAGGGCCCAGGGACAACAAAGCCTTGAAGTGACGGCATCTCACGAATTCTGTAATATCTTAGCTTTTTACAGAAGAACATAGACAAAAAGTTAAAAGAAACAGAAGAGTTCTAATCCACTGCTGTCCAATAAAAAAAAATCTCCTTTTTTTAATAAATGAGTCAAACAGTGCAAGTTCTGTTGATGTTTTCCTGTTCAGTCTATAAAACAAACGAGCCAGTATTTCCCAGGCTGCTCCCCACTGAGAGCTTTTGTCCAGCACAGAACTAACAAAGTCTTGCCAAGCACCTGGTTTGATGTGAAGGACTCCCGGATATTCGTGTTACTGATCTCTAAGCCTTTACTGCTATTGGCGATTCCTTCTTTCTCACATACTCCTGGCTGCCGACACAAATAATCTTTATTGCATCCCCAGTATAAATGCCACAGCTGAGGGTAGAATAGACAGAGAGTTTTCCCTGGGGCCCCCCTATATATCAGTTCCAGAAACTTGGACAGTACTGTCCTTTATACTTAAAGGGATACTGTCATGGAAAAACATGTTGTTCAAAACGTATCAGTTAATAGTGCTGCTCCAGCAGAATTCTGCACTGAAATCCATTTTTCATAAAAGCAAACAGATTTTTTTTATACTCAATTTTGAAATCTGACATGGGGCTAGACATATTGTCAGTCTCCCAGCTGCCACCAGTCATGTGACTTGTGCTCTGATAAACTTCAGTCACTCTTTACTGCTGTACTGCAAGTTGGGAGTGATATCACCCCCCCCCCCAGCAGTCTAACAACAGAACAATGGGAGCTCCCTAACACAAGATAACAACTCCCTGGTAGATCTAAAAACAACACTCAATAGTAAAAGCCAAGTCCCACTGAGACTGATTCAGTTACATTGTAGGAGAGATAACAGCCTGCCAGAAAGTAGTTCCATCCTAAAGTGCAGGCACAAGTCACATAACTAGAGGCAGCTGGGAAACTGACAATATGTCTAGCCCGATATCAGATTTCAAAATTGAATATAAAAAAAATCTGTTTGCTCTTTTGAGAATTGGATTTCAGTGCAGAATTCTGCTGGAGCAGCACTATTAACTGATGTGTTTTGAAAAAAACATGTTTTCCCATGACAGGATCCCTTTAACTCGGTCTTATTTTTCTCAAGACTCCAACCGTCTTGCATTAGCTGCCCCCCCCCCTTTTCCCTACCTCCCAGCTCCCTTAATAACCAGCGCCAGGTTCCAACACCACTCATTCTGATCAAGATGGAATTTTCCAAAATATATTGTATTTCAAAATTGCCAAGATGTTCAAAGAAGCTGCTTGGCACGAGTGTTACTGGTAATTAAGGAGCTTTTGTTGAACTTTCACAAAGAGTATAGAACATTGTGTCACAGGAAGGGGAAAAAAGTGATTCCAGACTCTCTGCTTACATGTAATGAATATGCCTCGAGTACAAAAGGTGTTTAAATAGTTCCCCTCAAGCTTGTACAATTAATACAGGTATGGGATCTGTACTTCCCAAACACGTTATTCCAAATTGCAGAAATTACGTCTCCCATAGACTCCAGTTAATCCAAATAATTAATATTTTTAAAAAATGATTTCCTTTTTCTCTGTAATAAAGAAACATTATACTTGATTCAAACTAAGATATAATTAATCCTCATTTGGAAGCAAAACCAGCCTATTGGGTTTATTTAATGTTTACATGATATTCTAGTAGACAAGGGATGAAGATCCAAATTATGGAAAGATCCCTTATCTGGAAAAACCTCAGGTCCCAAGCATTCTGGATAATAGGTCCCATACCTATACAAAAATTATTTAAAAAAAATCGACGCAAAAAAACGGGTGTTCGGTTTTGTTTGGAGATAAATTTGAACAGTTATTGAAGTAAAAATGAGACATAGCACTGATGATACTTTTTTTTGGGGGGGGGGGCAATGAAGAATATTCCCCATAGTGCTGCCAGATTCATGAATTTGATTTCTACTGTACATGATACAAATCTAATCTCTATGTAATGCCATAGGTTCTGAATCAAAGATCTTCCAGTGGCAGACCCCAATTTCTCATCAGTTGGAAGGACACCACAACAATTTTCAATACAAATGGTGATAGAATCTTATGCTACCAATAGCTGGGATGGAACTAGGGCCTCACTCATGATACAGTGTGTCCATGCCAACACAGCTGGTAAAGAACTAGATGGAGTTTTTTCTGGGATCAGCTAAACTTCCATCAGCCTTAGACAGCTGCTTGTGAGGTCACCCCCACCTCCAATATAGAAATACATAAACCTATGATCCCCAACCAGTGGCTCACAGGCAACATGTTCCTCACCAACCCTTTGGATGTTGCTCCCAGTGGCCTCGAAGCAGGTGCTTATTTTTGAATTCCTGGCTTGGAGGCAAGTTTAGTTAAATAAAAACAGGTGTACTGCCAAACAGAGTCTCCTGAAGGCTACCAGTCCATTTGGCCAATTACAGTCCTTTTTTATACCACCCAGGAACATTTTTCATGCTTGCTTTGCTCCCCAACTCTTCTTACATCTAAGCGTGGCTCACAGGTAAAAAAAAAGGTTGGAACCCCAGCATAACCCAGACAATTAGGAGGGCATGATACATGCTAGGCAACAATATAAACAGGTACTTTAAAAATACATTTATTGATTTTACCATTATAATGAAGCATTTCAGGTTACCCAATCACATTAACACACACTTTCTAAACAAGAACTGTTGAAAATGGTTTCATGAACCCTATGGGTGAAATATAAGGGGCAAAGTTGGGTTGTGCTTGATGGACCATCACCAAGCCGAGCCGAAATCTGTCCAATTGCCAAAACTCCCCATGTTGTCAATGCACAGTGTTTTTGCCATATTCCAATTATTATATGGGTCAATATCAGACTGATGACATGACCTGATCTATCAGCCCAGGGGAACTACTGGAAATCAGAGAGAAGTGCTCCAGGCTGGGCATCTGCTCTTTCCCCTCTTAGGCCAGAACAGGAGGTGAATTTTCAGGAAGGATTCTATTTGGAGGAGCCTCCTGCATTGGAAATTAAACCATGCATCATCAGATAAAACTAGGGATGCACTGAATCCAGTATTTGGCCTTTTTCAGCTGGATTCAGATTTAGCCGCCAAACCGAATTCTAATTTGCATATGCAAATTAGGGGCAGAAGGGAAATCATATGATTTTTCATCACAAAACAAGGAAGTAAAAAAATGTTTTCCACTTTTTCCTTTCCCGTCCCTAATTTGCATATGCAAATTAAGATTCGGTTTGGTATTCAGCCTAATCTTTCATGAATTTGATCTATTTTGGATTCAGCCGATTCCAAAATAGTAGATTTGGTGCTTCCCTAGATAAAACAGCAAAAATAAGCATCCCCTTTCTCTGAAATATATTTAACCACAAAGTTGGGGATATTATGTGTTCTGTTAACATAATGTTCAGTACAGCCAGAAACAGGGGATTACATAAAATCTATTCCACACCTATGGAACACCTAGGGTGCTGGAAAGTTCTTAAATCTCATCATTGCAATTTGATAAAAACACCTGCTATGTTTCTCCCCCAGCATGTTATAATGCAGGGTGGGGGGGTGTTAAAGGTTCTCTGTTGTAATGTCCCCCATTGCACAGGCTGCAAGAGTCTGAAGCTTCTCCTAAAAAGGCAATGTTTTATATGAACTTCTTCCTTTCAACTGTAAGAGTGTTATTATGAAATCCTATTCTGTACGGTTTCTCTGCAGAGCATTCCTAGGTGGCACTTAGCATAATGGCACTTTGCAACAAGGTTATCGCCCCGTGGAAATATCTGTGTTCATCTGAGCTAAAATGCAGAGAGTTTGCACATAATAGCTCACTAAGCCCTTCCATGTCATTCCTGTAGAGCATATCGCTATATACTGGCTCCCGGGTACAAATATTATGTTGGCATTTTAATAAGGAAGAGATTGAAATGATAACACCTAAGTGGAAGGATTTAAAACAAAAAAAAAAGCATTAATCCAGCAGCTACTGTTGTACAGCATTAAACCAATCAGTATATAATCATCTGGTTTTCCAACACGAGCCAGGGCTCCACTGCCAAATCCATTTAGTGTATGAGTAAACACGGGCTATCTGATTAGCCAGGCTCAGGCTGCTTTGTTATACTTCTTGAATTATTGAGCATTCAATTAAGAATGGAAAATGATATAGGAGAGTGTGCAAGATTGCACGCTGTGCTCCAGCAGAAGGCATCTATATGGATGGGCAGGCAGAGAATCCCGCGCTGGTATAAAGGATCAGCAGCCTCCGGAATACATCTTACAATGTTATTTCTCCGTGTACAGAGCTCAGAATAGTTAAAAACATTTAGGGTAGAGGGATACTCATGATTACGCCTTTATAAAGACTACCTGTATTCTTTAACATGCCTTTATATGGGTACATGTCTGTCATAGCAGAGGCTTCAGTTTCGTACATTTATAAATTTTAGACGTTCCATGGTGTTTTGCTGTGCCTCAGCCAGAATGCTCATCTGTTAAAGGAAAACGATACTTCCAAACAATGTAGGTCTCTATAAAAATATATTGCGTATTTATATATATATATATATATACATATATATATATATATGTATAAAACTATGCTTCATCTAAATAAACCATTGTCATAAAAATAGTCTTATTTAGTACAGGTGTGGGAACCTGCTAACCAGAAAGATCCCCATGAATGCTCGGGACTTGGGGTTTTCCTGATAGGGGATCTTTACTTAATTTGAATCTTCATACCTTATGTCTGCTAGAAAATCATGGAAACATTAACTAAACCAAATAGGTACAAGGTACTGTTTTACTATTACAGAGAAAAAGGAAATCATTTTAAAAAAATTGCCTTATTTGAATAAAATGCAGAGCTGATGGAGTCAGATGCAATTTTCGGTATCTGTAGTCGGAGTCGGTGTCGTCAAAGGATGTGGTTTATATCTTTGAGCTTTGGCAGTGATAAAATGTCTTGTATGTTGTGTACTTAAAGGGATACTGTCATGGGAAAAAACATTTTTTTCAAAATTAATCAGTTAATAGTGCTGCTCCAGCAGAATTCCACACTGAAATCCATTTCTCAAAAGAGCAAACAGATCTTTTTATATTCAATTTTGAAATTTGACATGGGGCTAGACATATTGTCAATTTCCCAGCTGCCCCAAGTCGTGTGACTTGTGCTCTGATAAACTTCAATCACTCTTTACTGCTGTACTGCAAGTTGGAGTGATATCACCCCCTCCCTTCCCCCCCCCCCAGCAGCCAAACAAAAGAACAATGGGAAGGTAACAGATAACAGCTCTCTAACACAAGATAACAGTTGCCTGGTAGAGCTAAGAACAGCACTTAATAGTAAAAACCCATGTCCCACTGAGACACATTCAGTTACATTGAGAAGGAAAAACAGCAGCCTGCCAGAAAGCATTTCTCTCCTGAAGTGCAGGCACACGTCACATGACTTGGGGCTGCTGGGAAATTGACAAAATGTCTAGCCCCATGTCAGATTTCAAAATTGAATATAAATAAATCTGTTTGCTCTTTTGAGAAAAGAATTTCAGAGCAGAATTCTGTTGGAGCAGCACTATTAACTGATTCATTTTGAAAAAAATGTTTTTCCCCATGACAGTATCCCTTTAACTTCTTTCAATCAACATGGAAATTAACTTAGTATATTAAAGGATCAGTAAAAAGAAATAAGGATCAGTAAAAAAAAATAAAAAACAAAGATTTATCCTGATGAAAATAAGCAAAAAGTTTGCTTATGTTTACTCATGTTGCACAAGGGGTATGTATGCTGCCCCTTCTAAAAAAGAGAATGAGACAAACACTGGGAGAAATGTAGCTTTTTAGTACATTCCATGCCTTTTTGCAAGTAAGATTTTGCCTTTTATCTTTAATCTGAACCCGGTGACAAAACTCCAAAGCAGAATGTTCAACGCTGAAGGTTTGTTTCATAATCTTTATCTTTTGCCAAACTTTCTCCGTTTCTAACTAAGCCATTAGTCATTACATCTGATTAGTCACACACACACGCTTTTCTGATATTGCCACGCAGCATAAACCACTCCAAAAGGAAACATATATCAAAATGATCAAAACGTGAATCTGATGTGTTTGCTTAACCATGTTTGGAGGTGTCATACTGATAAAAATAAACCAGTAACATGAATGCCAAGAGAGCTTAAAGGGATGCCGCCATCACAATATGACGCCGTTTAATAACAATGTCATTTATTTTATTACATAAAAGTGTTCTCTCATTCTGTGCTACACAGGTTCAGATTTCATGCTTTTATCTAGTACATAAATACAATGCACATGTTTACATTGCTTCAATAAGCCTCCTTATCTCTTTCGCTCTCTTTTCCTGCCATAAAGCAAGATAGGCTGCATTTTAGATACAGAACTAACTGTACCAGCAGAGAGGATCAGCAGCCCTATACAAATAACAATCTTGGCCTTCAGGGTTGTTCACACCAGCTTACTTATTAAGCCATCTTTTAAGTGTCAGTGGCACTGCACATGCTCAGTGTGCTCTGGGCAGCTCTTGAGAAGCTAAGCTTAGGGGGTTGTAGCAAAGCATCAAGCCAAAAACAAGGTTTGCCTGACATAGAAGCTGATGCTACAAGGCTGATTATGAAATTCTGATAGAGAATGACACAGTACTGATTACTGAGCTGGCAGATAATGTAATTTACAGAATAAATTACTCAATAGTTTTGTATTGTGCTTTTTATATTATTTACATACCACATATTGTGAGTTGATCCCTAAGCTCAAGCATGTTCTGTACAGCAAAAAAGATAGTGTGGGACTTATTTAAAGGAGAACTAACCTCCCATGCAACTACAGAATCTTATAAAAGTGTCCTTGAATGTAACACTGACCTATCAATGCACAGTAGCACACAGAGCTCATAGGTACTATCTTCTGTATCTTCAGATCCTCTTCTTTCCTTTTGATGATTTACAGAGCTTTCCAGACTGATACCAGACTGGCTTCATCTGCACATGTGCAAAAAAGCTCAATTTCGGAGAAAAAATTGAAGCTACGTGTGCTACTCTGCATTGATAGGTCAGCGTTACATCCAGGGACACTTTTTCAAGTAATCAAGTAAACATTGTATTTGCCATGGGTTGGACACGGTGATCAGGACTCCCATTTCTGCAGCAGCTATTTACCATTGACTTTGGTTGGGGATCAAGTGGCCTATGATCAGGGCTGGAACAAGGAGTAGGCAGAAGGGGAAGGAGCGCCAAAGGGAACCGAAGCTGAAGCCATTGAAGAGAACGAAGAAGGTGTCATTGCCGAGGAGGAAGAAGACCACCCGGCACACTTTAAAGGTAAGTTCCACTGAACACCTATGGGTTTTTTTTTCCTTAAAAAAAAAAACCCTGGCCACCTATGTTATTATTTTAACTTGTAGGGGGACCCTGACCACCAATTCATTTTTTTAAACTAGGTGGGGAGAGCCCTAACCACCAATGATTTTAGACATATAGGATAAGTGAAAAAACCCTAATTTTGTAGGCAATTATGAGTAATATATGGTGTTTCTTTTACATGGTGCTAAAAATTAATATTATCTTTAAAAATAGCCCCTTTATTGGAGCTCCCTATAGATGTCCTCTGGTCCCTCATTTTGTGTTTCAAATGAGGAGTGGGCGTGTCCTAACGGTCCCTGCCATAAGCACAGTAGGAGGGGGACAGCCAATCACAGCCCTGAAGTCACACAAGCACAGACAAGCTTCAGTTCCCTATCAGGTCCTGTTTCTTTTACATGGTGCTAAAAATTAATATTATCTTTAAAAATAGCCCCTTTATTGGAGCTCCCTATAGATGTCCTCTGGTCCCTCATTTTGTGTTTCAAATGAGGAGTGGGCGTGTCCTAACGGTCCCTGCCATAAGCACAGTAGGAGGGGGACAGCCAATCACAGCCCTGAAGTCACACAAGCACAGACAAGCTTCAGTTCCCTATCAGGTCCTGTTTCTTTTACATGGTGCTAAAAATTAATATTATCTTTAAAAATAGCCCCTTTATTGGAGCTCCCTATAGATGTCCTCTGGTCCCTCATTTTGTGTTTCAAATGAGGAGTGGGCGTGTCCTAACGGTCCCTGCCATAAGCACAGTAGGAGGGGGACAGCCAATCACAGCCCTGAAGTCACACAAGCACAGACAAGCTTCAGTTCCCTATCAGGTCCTGCTAGCTGCTGATTGGTTCCTGGCCTACAGTGCAGTGAGCTGAGAGCTGCCGGCTCCCCTGTACAGCCTGGGAATTCAGGGAGCAGGAAGTGGAAGGGAGGGATTATTAGGATTTTTGCAGAAATATTCAATAAATCAGCCTGAAACAGTACTTTTTTACGCACAATTCTTCTATATCTAAATGTGTATAACACACTGGTACTTTCTTATTTTTTACACAAAGCAAGGTCAGCAAGGTCAAGGGTATTTAGACCACAGCACTTCTTCCTGTTGTAGCCATTTTTTGTGACAGAAAAAAGCCTTTATCTGTTTCATCAGAAGTAAAGAAGTAAACATTGCAGCTTGTCTATGGCACCTACAGCACATCATGGGGACACAACATTTTGATTCCATTTTGTGCAGGCATTGTATCCGGACTACTCACCGGCAGTACCTAACAAACAAAGAACCACCGAGGACTAGTTTCTCACAAGATACAAACAAGCACTAAAGCCTCGTGTGCAGACAGTACTGAGAGAAAAGCATAAACAAGGAAGTAGAAAAAAGGCCACACCTACAAACGATACATTTCACTTATAGTAAAACACCAGCTCCCAATTTGCCTTCCGGCCTATCTTGGTTTCACACGGTGCCAAAGTATTTTGGCTTGTAAATTATAATTAAATCTAAAAATCATATGGCACCTGATCTACAGCATTCATCACCATGGGCATGCTTTCATTCAAAGCGGCAGTTAGAGGAGTTGCCAACCCTCCCGCTTGCCATTTTCCGGGATTGCGTATGACAGTATCACAGCAATACAATTCATGGCAAGGAGCCTCTTGGGAACTGGGAAACAACTCTGTTGCTTTTTGTTTGTTTAATGGCTGGCATCACAGCAGTTTTCTGCAATAAGCATAATGATAAGAAAACGGAGTTAAGTAAATGAACATTAGATTGAGGTATATTTTGCATGCCTTGTTGGTTACCTGCAGGGCTCCTACAGAGTAGGAGGCCCAGGCCCCATACAGAGGAGGAGACCCAGGCCCCATACAGAGGAGGAGACCCAGGCCCCATACAGAGGAGGAGACCCAGGCCGCATACAGAGGAGGAGACCCAGGCCGCATACAGAAGAGGAGACCCAGGCCTCATACAGAGGAGGTAGACCCAGGCCCCATACAGAGGAGGTAGACCCAGGCCCCATACAGAGGAGGCAGACCCAGGCCCCATACAGAGGAGGCAGACCCAGGCCCCATACAGAGAAGGCAGACCCAGGCCCCATACAGAGGAGGCAGACCCAGGCCCCATACAGAGGAGGCAGACCCAGGCCTCATACAGAGGAGGCAGACCCAGGCCCCATACAGAGGAGGCAGACCCAGGCCTCATACAGAGGAGGCAGACACAGGCCCCATACAGAGGAGGCAGACCCAGGCCCCATACAGAGGAGGCAATCCCAGGCCTCATACAGAGGAGGCAGACACAGGCCCCATTAAGAGGAGGCAGACACAGGCCCCATACAGAGGAGGCAGACACATGCCCCATACAGAGGAGGCAGACCCAGGCCTCATACAGAGGAGGCAGACACAGGCCCCATACAGAGGAGGCAGACACAGGCCCCATACAGAGGAGGCAGACACAGGCCCCATACAGAGGAGGCAGACACAGGCCACATACAGAGGAGGCAGACACAGGCCCCATACAGAGGAGGCAGACCCAAGCCTCATACAGAGGAGGCAGACCAAGGCCTCATACAGAGGAGGCAGACCCAGGCCCCATACAGAGGAGGCAGACCAAGGCCTCATACAGAGGAGGCAGACCCAGGCCCCATACAGAGGGGGCGGACCCAGGCCCCATACAGAAGAGGCAGACACATGCCCCATAGAGAGGAGGCAGACCCAGGCCCCATACAGAGGAGCCGGGCCCAGGCTCCATACAGAGGAGGCGGGCCCAGGCCCCATACAGAAGAGGCAGACACATGCCCCATACAGAGGAGGCAGACCCAGGCCCCATACAGAGGAGCCGGGCCCAGGCTCCATACAGAGGAGGCGGGCCCAGGCCCCATAGAGAGGAGTATTTTACCGGCCTAACCGTTAAAAATGGTACTTAACCCCAATGTTATTAATAGGGAAAAAATTTAAATATGTAGGAAGGCCAGTAGAGGTGGCAGACCCAGGCCCCCATGCAGCCGTGGGGTCTGCTTCCTCTGTAGTTATGCTACTGAGCAGATTGCTCAGAGGTTAATACTCCTGATCTTGGGCCCAGACCGGAGTTCTAAATAGCCTTGGCATTTCAAGAACACAGAGGCCCAAACAGCCCTCACTTATCAGTGACTACCTATCGTATCAGCAGCCGCTCTAAAAACTGTCAATCCAGGGAAATTGTAGAGACAAGTAGGAGAAGTAGGGGCCACGCACATGTTTAAAGGGGGGTTACCTATTTATATGGCCACAATGTGACAAAGCAGTATTATTTTTAGGTTGGATGAACCTCCCTTTGTTATCCACCCAAAACGGTATCTTGTTTTGACACTTTGTGGCCAAATAAAAGGGTAAGACATTTTTTAAATTCAACATGTGTGTGGTTTCTACTTCTCTATTGCTGGCTTGATACCCCACCAGGTATCTAGGGGGCACTTGCGCCACCTATCCAACGTGTTTTGGGGGAACCAGACAGCAAACCAGCAAACACTGTTTCAATCCAAAGGAAGGCAACTCAGAGGGGATTTTTTCCTTTAGTTGAGGAAAAGAAGTAATCATGCCTGCCTGTCACAGGACGTGATGTCACTGTGCATACATATGCTGTCAGAAGACTTGCTGATGTAACTAAATACTTGCTGCACATGCACGCATTGAATTTGTAACTTGAAAACCCTGGGAGGATGATGTAAGGGGAGGGAAGCTGGAGGGAGTTGGTCTAAATCGGGTATATCCTGATGAAACAGGGGGAGCTACACCCACTGGCATTCGCAGAATCCATGGATTACAAGTCAGGACCTGTCTCTTGGTCTGTGAATTTTGTAAGGCAGAGAAACACCAGTTCTGGGTAAAAAGTAAACAATTTTATTCAAGGAGGGGGACATTCATAAAAATAATTCCTGCTCCCTTGTGAATTTAACATTTCTCTATGCTGACATTTTAATGTGATTCTCGGGTCATGAATGTGTAGCCACAGAAGGGTCATTTTGACAATTTGAGCAAGAAAATGGCGTCATGCAAAAGCTACGGGTGCCATAAACTGTACTGTATAATTTAAGGATCAGCAGCAGAATTTTCCTTCCCCCCTCCCCGTTCTTAGACTTAAGCTAAAAATAGCAGGGACATGTGTGGGTTACGGCAATTTTTGTAATAAGATTCTTTATTATTTTAATCTACCGTTATGCCATTTTCAGAGAAAATGAGATCAAATCATTTATACCATGAGCACAAGTCATTTATGCTATGAGCACAAGTCATTTAAAAGGCCTATTTCCAAAGCAGTCATTTTCACCATGGCCAAGAGGCATCGAGCATTGAACTGAGACGCAATCTTGGAAAATGTCAAATCAACAAAGTCAGGACTGAGTTAAGTCTCGGGTATAAATAGGAGGTCATGATTCTGACTTTCCCCCAGGAACTTTATAAAGGAGCAATGTACTCTTATTGGAATTAGGATTCACTTAACATTCCTATAAACAAACAGTAAAACATATTGGCTATTGAATGCCTTCCAGCTATTATTAAAGTACAACTCCTAGCAAAACCAACAGCCTTCCACTGGGAACAGCCCAATTTGGCCCAAGCTAAAAGACCTTCCCATGGATGGGATTCAGATATATATTTGAATCAGTGAGAGCAACTAATGTAAACTAATAATGAAATAGTGCCCTACAGTAGTGATATGATCAGAGAAAATGCTTAATTGGTTTTAATTAGCAATAATGTCTCAATGAAGCATTTCTGAAGCTTGGGAGTATCCTTGTTTTACTCAGGAAGAAAAGCCATAGAGAAAATAGATTGCTTTCTAAATCCAGAACTGGTTACTGGGATGGACCTTGGTACCAAATTAAATAGGTCAGTTGAAGGGAAAACAAGGTTTTGCTGTTGACTGTAGAGAGAGGTTCCAAGGCATTTCCCTTTACTAGGTGCAATTCTGTAGGCAAATTAGGGGTCCCTTAGACTGATCTTCCTTCTCTATACCAAAGCAAAAAATCCAGACAAAAATGCCCTGCACCCCAGTTCAACTCTTGAAAATGCAGAGTTGCATTTTGCAAGCAGGGTTGACTGCCGCCTTTTAAGCTGGCCATAGATGCAAAGATCCGATCGCTCGAATGATCGGACTTCCACATCTCCTGACCTACCACTAACCATTCAGATCAAATAAAGTAGTAAAACAACAGATCAGCCAATGTTCTGCCCCTGACAGCAATTGTATTAAGATTACTGAAAATCTTCAGATCGGCAATACATGCAGAGTAATAATCGGCAGCCGAAAGAAATCTATTAACCTGGCCGAGGAACCCAGGAGCATGGGCACTTGAAGCAAGGAAAATTTTAGGGGTCATTGACCATGTGTAAAAAAAAAGGTGCACCAGACCACCACCCCAAATATAGCACTGCCTGCGTTCAACCCTGCTGTAATCATGATGGTTGGGCAGGGATGGGGCACACTCCTATCACCTAACTTCCTTATCATTTAGTCAAGCAAGTTTGGGAGTGGAGACTCAGGCTACCATTGGGCCTGCATGTTTTTTTTATTCGTAGCGAGAGTGCAGCCAGAACCCAGACAAAAGTGTTCTCTACAGGTGACCTAAGGAGCATGCTCTTAGGGGTCTTCATAAAATACCCTTTGGTCTTCTAGTGTGCATGCTTCTGGTCAGAGAGAGAGCTGAGTTTCAGAAGTTGAGTAGTCAGTCACGGTGCCCACAAACTCAATTGCACAATTCTGCATTTTAAGACCAGCATGGGGCAGTAGGGCCATCCTGTGGTTTTTTTTTGTTGTATTGGGGAGAGGGGACTCAGTAAGTCAGTTGGGCTCATTTATAAACAGTGGGCAAATTTGCACCTGGGCAGTAACCTATGGCAACCAATCAGATGATTGCTTTCAATGCCCAACCCTCAGCTTGCTGAAAAAAGCTAATTACTGATTGGTTGCTATGGGTTACTGCCCATGTGCAACTTTGCCCATTGTTTATAAATGAGCCCCAGTGACTTTGAGTTTCCTTTTTCTTGTAAATCTCATGATCCCTACATACAAAATACAAAAAAAACTAAAAATACAATTCTCATATTCCAACCTATCTTATTGAGTTCTGAAGACTAATGCAACAGTATTTATTTCACTCAAGCCTTCATAATAAATGAGCAATTTCACAATGGCCCTGCTGCCAGCTCAGAACCTCCGGTGATATATTTATACATCATTGGATTCCTGTTATGTATTTCACGACTATCGACCTATGGACAGTAAATTGCGAGTAAATCTTTGCCACAAGGTTACAGATGATATAAATTTGTACTGTGTACCCTTCTCTGTCTCTCAGGTTAAAGCTGTTGCCACCATTTCTCACGCTCGGTAATGGTCCAAGTTCTTTTACCTTCACCGGCAAGCAGCATTAGTAGATAAATCAGCGTTTTCATTGCTTCCATGCATTCTCCTCTACAGGAGCACTCTGTTAATTCGATTCCCTTTTATCTGACAGTCTCTCCTCTGCTATCTATAGTAAACCCTCCCGCTAAGCTTGTCTCCCTCTCTAAATTATCCTCTGATAAATTATTTGATCTCAAACGTGTAAATGTCTATAGGGAACAGCTTACAATAAAAATCAAGGAGAAGCTTACCGCATGCAACGGATTCTGGTTTTGCAAATCATTTCACTTTACCATCTTTACAATCCAAAATATAACAAACTATAAGAATTGAATATTCATAATTTCTGACATACTCCATGAGGAATGTTTCAGGAGAGCAGATGTGAATGGCGGGTAATGCAATAAAAGGATCAGAATTATCATTTCAAATGGTCCCAGACTTGGTCAGTAGAGCATCAATCCCAGACATGCCAGTAAGATCATTGAATAATGTCCAATAAGCTATTAACTCCAAACATGCTAGTAAGATCACTTTGGGAGACACTCCTGCTAATAAACCACTCCCCTTGTTACAGATACGAGAAAGGAAAAAGTGGAAAAAACTTTTTTTTACTTCCTTGTTTTGTGATGAAAAGTCACGTGATTTCCCTACCTGCCACTTATTTGCATATGCAAATTAGGATTTGGATTGGCCAGGCACAAAGATTCGGCCGAATCCAAATCCTGCTAAAAAAGGCTGAATTACTAAAGGCATACCTCCCAACTGTCCCGTTTTTAGAGGGACAGTCCCTCTTTTGATAGCTCAACCCCAATCCCTCATTTGTACTGGAAAGTCCCGATTTTCTCTGCACTGAACAGGCAGAAAAAGAAACCATGTTTCTAACATAATTGGCTTTTGGCAATTATGAGCCCAGAACAGCCACAGCTGCAGATAAAATACTTTTATAACAATTTTGAGATAAGCAAATATGTAATTGTAACAGCATAAGATAACAGGTCTCTTGGGAGAAGTTAGACTCACAGCTTAAAGGGCAAGTAGCCTTCATAAGCAAAACTGTAATAACTAAAAAAAACACAGATATATGTTCAAACTTTCATAACCTGCCAAATTTTGTAAAAGGAACACGGTAATTAGGGGGTGTGGCCACAAAAATGGGCACGCCGGCAACTTTTTTGTCCCTCTTTTTATTTCCAGAATGTTGGGAGGTATGCTAAAGGAACTGTATATCTAAACCCAAAGTGAAAACCATTTGAGCATAATGGCACTAGTGAGAGAGAGATCACTCATTATGCTAGTAACCTGTTTGGTAACCATTCAATGTGGCGCTGACAAAGTGCCCTTCCCTACACCTATGTCTGCAAGGAAATGCATGGGGTGACACCTTCCCAGCGAAACAAAACAGTGCCGTTCCTGGTGCCGTTCCTGATAAAGGACATTTCACAATTCCTGGTAGCAACTACAAATCCAGTACTATAAGTTGCTGGTTTGTACCTTGCTTTGGGTTTGCAAATACTTTATCTTCTTCATATAAATCATATTTCTTAGAGCCAGCCACAAAGGGGCAAATAAAACAAGCCAGTTTTAGGCAAAACGAGTGTGTGTGTATGGGTACAACTTAGTAATTTAGTCGATTTTGATTGGTTTAATGCAAAAATACCTATGTTCTGCACACATAATCATGGGTATTGGCCAACCAGTCTGTTTGGGCCCCCACACAGTGCCATAATAGCCACAGTCACTGGATAGTGGTATCAAACAAATGAATAGACCCCTGTGCCGCAATTTACAATTAGTCAATGATACACTACAGAATTATGGAAACAGATGATGGAAAGTGCCAGTATATGTATGGGTTTAGTGATGGGCGAATTTATTCGGCAGGTGTGAAATAGAAAAACTATAAGAAATAAAAAATGAAGACCAATTGAAGTTGCTTAGACTTGGCCATCCTATAACATACTGAAAGTTAACTTAAAGGTTAATCCACCCCATATAAATAATCACTACACTGTATAAAGGAGAGTGACAATGTATTGGAAATTCAGTGCAAAGTGAATTATTATTTCTAGTATTTGACGTTGCCTTACAGGTTTTTCCTTTGCCCCATCTGTCTCATAAAGTGAACGTGTCTAAGCAAGGCCTCACTCAGCAGGGTTGTCTGCTTGTTACCCAATTATTTAAGTACTTCATTATAATGAGCAAATCAGTTATGCTAATGTGACACCGTTCACTTGCTAAAACTCTTTGCCAATCCTTAAAGAAATTATTTTCTGTAATTTTACACAATTTCCTCATTTTTTTTTTTTTTAAATGTAAGCCTGTTAATGCATTAAAGGAATTCAGCTAATTGCTTGTTTAAATGAGAGGGGCACTGATTTGCATGGCGTCCCCCTATGACCCCCAATCTCTAACTTGGGCTCTCTACATGGTGAGCCTGTTCTTTAGAGCACCAGCATTGGACAGCAGGTTTGGCAAGTGCTTTACATGGTCACTATACCTCACTTATACATTGTGCCCTACTGGAAATAAGCGAATGTATCATTATTCTTTATTATACCTAATAATGCGCTACTGCCTCTGTTTGCTGTATTATCATCAAGGGACGATGGAGAAATGTAAGAATGCATGGTGTGCATAAGTGCTTGTGTGTGTAAGTTGAGTTGGTTCCTGTGTGAATGTGCAAGTGGTAAACCAACTGTGAATAATGTATGTGCAAATTGATATATGTGTAACTGTTAACATGCTGTGGAGCCTTTGGGTATATGAGAGTAATCCTTGTCTATTTGCTGCTTCCCTAGACAAATTGCCTTGAGGTGGGTGATATCCAAGGTCGGACTGAGCTGGTGGGACACAGGGAGAAAATCAGGTGGGCCCCAGCCCTCATGGGACCCACCCAGGGACTACATAGAGCGCAGTAGAGTCCTTCAGCGGGTCGTGTACCTGCGGGTTACCCGCAAATAGAGCGGGTATCCTGCGGGTAGGATTTTCAGGTGCGGGAATAGATGCGGCCTGCGGGTCTGCGGATTGTGGGTCGGGTTGCGGGTCTCATCTAAATTTATCTTATCTTATATTGTCTATATTTTACTCCTTTTAACATTTTACAAAACATATTCTTTCCACGCCCACTTTTGATGATGTCAAATCCGGTTTACAGCAACATCATGTCCTGTTTAATGGCGGTCGGCAGGTGGCGGATCGGGCAGTTACATAGTTAGTTACATAGTTAAATCAGGTTGAAAAAAAAAGACAAAGTCCATCAAGTTCAACCACTCTAAATGAAAACCCAGCATCCATACATACAGCCCTCCAGTTGCGGGTTGGGGTCAGGTAGCAGATCAAAGCGGGTAAATATGCGGGTTGCGGTTTGGGTCACGGGCTGCGAGTTGTGGTTTCCGGTCAGGTTCGAGTCTTATAAATTGGTTCTGCGCAGGACTCTAGGGGGTGTCCCTAGGCCCACTGCTGCACGTCACCCCCTCTCCTTCATCTGTGCGAGTGTGCAAATTTTCACCATGGGGTACCTGAGCATTGGGGATTGGTGCACAGGAAATTTAAACCAGTGTACTTATCTCCTGCACGGCCCCAGGGCTTCGCAGTCCCTAAAATCCTGCCAACCTAGGTCTTGGTCTTTGCCATAACTAAATATTATTGGGCTCCACAGTAAATTATTTTTTAAGCCCGCAAAAGTGTAGAGCAGGTGGGGCATCCCCAACCTTTTTTACCCGTGAGCCACATTCAAATGTAAAAAGAGTTGGGGAGCAACACAATCATGAAAAATCCCTTTGGGTGCCAAATAAGGACTGTGATTGGCTATTTAGTAGCCCCTATGTGGATTGGCAGCCTACAGGATGCTCTACTTGGCCCTATACTTAGTTTTTATGCAATAAAAACTTTCCTCCAAGCCTGGAATTCAAAAATAAGCACCTGCTTTGAGGACACTGAGAGCAACATCCAAGGGGTTGGAGAGCAACATGTTGCTTACGAGCTACTGGTTGGGGATCACTGGTCTAGAGGGTGACCTGTTTTACCACTATTTATTGACATTTTATATGAATTAGGGGTTCAAGAAGCCCCCTGCAGCCACAGGGTCTGCTTCCTCTGTAGTGACACCCCGTGTGCCAGGATCCTGATGTGCCCCCAGTCTGACG
This sequence comes from Xenopus laevis, assembly GCF_017654675.1. NCBI lineage: Eukaryota > Metazoa > Chordata > Amphibia > Anura > Pipidae > Xenopus > Xenopus laevis. The sequence goes on along the minus strand of NC_054383.1, from coordinate 122,648,326 downwards.
CTGGCGATATTGGGCCAAACAAATCAGATCACAATGACAGGGGTACAGGCTGTCAGGAAGAGGACTGCATCATCATCATCGCCCTAACAAGCTTTTTATAACCAAATCTGATCGATATCTAGCCGATTTTCAGCCAGCTATGGGTCAAATAGGCCCCTTGGGAGCGCAGGAGCCAAGCTAAAACCTTCCCATGTATGGGCACCTCTAGTGTGGAACATCAACTTTGTCTTGGATTTGGCGTTCTACCACGGGGAGGCACAATTATCAAGGGTCGAATTTGATAAGAGTATGATAAATCTTAAAATCAAATTTAATTTTTTTTTAAAAAAACTCAAAATCGAATATGGATAGCTCCCTAGTCGAATTTGACAGTTTTGACCATAAAAAAAAAATTTGAATTCTCAATTCGACCCGTGATGAATCTGCCCCTAATGTTAAAATAAGTAACTTTTAGAAGTAACTTTTTACTTTCATCCACTTTTCTAACTACTGCAACTTCTTAACAGGAAATCAAAGCCAAACATGACGGCAGAAAAGTCAGTACTTAGTAAACATTGACTTAGTCAGGTGATTTCATTTCCAAAGACCGTGATGGTGCCAACTCGTGGTTGAGTATACTACCCGACTCCTGAGAGACCTCTAGGGATTCCAGAGCTTCACTGGCAGCTGAGGCTTCTCTATGTGCACTCCATATACTACTGAAGGGGATTTGCACAAGCCAGCTGATAACATACCTGGAGGAGAACCGACTCCTGATACATTGTTTCAAAAGTCAGAACCAGAAAAATAAACAATATATCTTTACAACGGCATAAGCAGACTAGCAGGCGACTATTTTACTGTACCTAACCAGCCAGAAGACACACAATTATATTTTTAAAACAACAAAACACATAACCACATCAGCTGCAACATGAACAGAGTTAAATGAGGATATAGTGCATTAAACAGAATGTACAGCAGCAGCTTCTGGCAGAAGCCCATTGTTATCTGTACCATAATTACACAGCGGCTGTGAAACTCTCTAAACAAATATGATAGATGGCTGGAGAATAGCAAAGATGAGAGACTGAGCAGCGAAGAGACTTGTTGATCTGATTCAGAATTAAAGGGAAAGTTCACTTGACTCTTTTATTATGATGTACACACTGGTATTAAAAAGCTGTCCAGACATGCCCATCAAATTTGAAACACAAAAGTATTGTCGCAATGACGCTTTTATATGGGCATTGTTGATTCTACAGCTGGCACTTAAAGGGTTAAATGGATTCCGTCATTGGAAAAGTTTTTTTTTTTTTTTTTTGCATCAGTTTATAGCATTCCTCTAGCAGGAGGATTAAAATCCATTTTTCAAAAGAGCAAACAGATTTTTTAAAATTTGATTTTGAATCTGACATGGGGCTAGACATGTTGCCAGTTTCCCAAGTATCCTCAGCCATGTGACTTGTTCTCTGTCAGTCACTCTTTACTGCAGCAGAACAATGGAAAGGTAACCAGATAACAGCTCCCTGACACAGCTAAAAATGGTCCAATGCCCCACCTAGTGATAGATATGAGAATAGCACTCAAGAGGTATTATCCAAGTCCCACCAAGACTCCTCTAGTTACATTGAGTAGGAGGACCAATGGCTAATCTGAAAGTAGTTCCATTGTGAAGTGTTGGCTCTTTCAGGAAGAACATGACCAGGCATAATGGCCGGAGATGGCTGCCTATACACCAATATTACAACTAAAGAAAAAAATGTAATTGAATGGTTCAAGAATAAAATTTTAAAAGGTAGAATGAATTACTTGCAATGTACACAGTGTAAGTTTTAGTAATAAAATCTATACCAAAAAAATCAACAAAGGAGAAGGGCAGTGACCACTCCAGCCACAACCTGCTTAAAAGGGGAAGGAAAGTCTTCTTCCACTTGGGGGTGCCAAATGTTAGGCACCCCTAAGTGATTGTATTTACTTACCTGAAACCCCCGGCCCGGGGTTATACCAGCGAGCACCACGGAACGATTCTCTTCCGGCTTCTTCTTTCTTCAAATTTCCTGGGGCAGACACACGCGCAGTAGAACGAAATAGCCGACTTTTAAGTTAAAGTTCGGCTTTTCACTCTACTGCACATGCACACGAGAAGAAGCCGGAAAAGGATTGCTTTGTGGTGCTTGCTGGAAGAACCCCGGGCCGGTGCAGTTTTCTGCTGATAGGAGCACCGGCCCAAGGTTTCAGGTAAGTCAATACAATCACTTGGGGGTGCCTAACATTTGGCACCCCCAAATGGAAGAAGACTTTCCTTCCCCTTTGGGGAGATTTAGTCGCCTGGCGATTAATCGCCTCTTCTTCTGGGTGACAATCTCCCCGAACTGCCTTTGCGTCTTCCCGTCCGCTATGATGAAAAGTCGACCTGCGTTAAATCACACGTGGTGCTTCATTTTCCAAAGTTTTCTTGTGAGGCAAGTTCAGGCGACTTCGGAAAATGAAGCATCACATGTGCTTTAGTGCAGGCAGCTTTTCATTATAATGGACGGGAAGACACGCAAAGGCAGTTCGGGGGGAGATTGTCGCCCAGAAGAAGAGGCGATTAAATCTCCCCAAATCTGCCCGTGTGTCACAAGCCTTAAGCTGGTTGTGGCTGGAGTGGTCACTGCCCAAAAGCACATGGTATGTATGGAAATTATAACTTTCATGCTATTCCTACTAAACACAATGGGAGAATGCAGTGGGTGCTGTGCTGATCCTGCTGGTTCCATGAGAAGCAGGTTAAGAAACACTAGTCACATTCTTTCTTTCAAGAACAGTAACAGGGCCAAGCTCTCACCTCTTTTTGGGCATTTTCATGCCGACAGCAGCTTTTCATGTTCTCAATTGTGATTTCAACCCTGGCTGTACCAAACATACACCTTTCATCCCTGCCTGTATGTGTTATTGTTCTAATCAGGGATGCACCGAATCCGGTTCGGGATTCGGTTCGGGATTCGGCCTTTTTCAGCAGGATTCGGCCGAATCCTTCTGCCCGGCCGAACCGAATCCGAATTTGCATATGTAAATTAGGGGTGGGAAGGGAAATCGTGTAATTTTTTGTCACAAAACGAGGAAGTAAAAAATGTTTTCCCTTCCCACCCCTAATTTGCATCATGCAAATTAGGATTCGGTTTGGTATTCGCCGAATCTTTCACAAAAGTGGATTCGGTGCATCCCTAGTTCTAATGATACTATCCTCCATAAGCACCAACCGAGGTGACCACCAATCCGTTTTGCCAGAGGCTTTACAACTCATTCCATCACCAAAGTTATCCGTCAGTTTAATGCAGAAAAGAGGTTAAGGAGAGCCGATGCTGGAACTGCATATTCTTCATATGCTGACGAGTTTTCTCCTTAGGTGTCAAGCCTGTGACATATGTATGTCATTAAATGTAAACACCCCATAAGTCTCTGCTCAGTTCTCGCGCGCAAGCAGCCGGGGCGATGGGAGCTGCGTCAACTGCACTTAAAGGAAAGCCTGCAGAATCATGAATCATCTTGCATTAGACGGATAGCAGGTGCACTGTCAAACTAAACTAAAAAATATTAAATCACCCGCCCAGCTGGTTATTGCTGGATAGAACAGAACTCATGCTATGCCAGAATCAAACAGGCAGGTTGTGGTTTAAAGCAGCTTTCCAGGGGCAGCAGGGTTATTATGTTTTATTTTAACATATTATGCAGTGCTTTATGGAGATTATATCATTCCCATCAGTCTCTGCCCCAGTGGAGCTTGCAATCTGATCCCTATTGCATTATCAGCAGCCAATTAAACTTAATGTATGTTCTTTGCAGATGCAGTGCCCTGGTTGGAATTGAACCTAGGACTACAGGCATAAAAAGGCAGCAATAGTAATGCTGCACCACAAACATTCGACAATTGGACCCCATGCATTTGGCGTCTCTGATATTTGGCCCACAGCTTGGCAAAAGTTGGCCAGCACTGTTCAGAGTAACCGGCACGGTCCTGTAATCCATCCTACAGAAGATGAAAGTGGGGTACAATTGTACTGAGCCCCTTCAGGTGCAACAAAATGTTTAGGGAGACTAAACAAGTAATGGCCCTGGGCCCCACACATAGCGGGACCTGCAGATCGGCGGGCACTGATAGAATGGCTGGGAGATTATAAATATTTTTGAGCAAGATGGTAACAATAAATCTTTGGATCAGTAGCCCTTGGGTTGTTGTTTGAAGGAGTTATTTTTTTTTTTTTTAAATTAACTCTTACTATGATGTAGAGTGCTCTTCTGAGACCGTTTGCAATTGGTCTTCGTTTTTTTTTTCATTATTTGCGGCTTTTGTGTTATTTAGATTTTTCAGCAGCTCTCCCCTTTTGTAATTTTGGCAGCTACTTGGTTGCTCGGGTCCAGTTTAACCTAGCAATCAGGCAGTGGATTGAAAGAAAGACAGGCGTATGAATAGAGGAGGGCCTCAATAGAAAGATAAGTAATACAAAGTAAGAATAATACTGTAGCCTTGCAGAGCAATCGTTTTTTGTTGTTGCTGGGGTCAGTGACCCCGCCTTCTCATTTTAAAGCTGGAAAGAGTCAGAAGAGGAAGGCAAATATTTCAATAACTATTACAAATAAAAAGTGACGACCTATTGAAGAGTTGCCAAGAATATACAATTCTATAACATACTAACAGTTTATCTGATGGTGAACCGCCCCTTGGAATATATCTCATCACTTTCCTTCAGGAGTTGTTTAACAACAAAGCTTACGTGGTTATAACTGCACCCCAAACAGACTCAGTTTGCCCCAGACCCTGTCAGGGTCGGACTTGGGGGCCCGGGGCTCACCGGAACTGCTGTCCAGGTCCCCCCTTCGGCCTCCCCGCCCGTCCCCTACTATGAGGTGCCGAATTTTTTTTTTGGGATCCCAATATGGGGAGAGGGGGTCTGGCCAGGCAGGGCCAATGAGGGTCAGGGCCCACCGGGTTTTTTACCGGTGTCCTGCTGGGCCAGTCCGACACTGGACCGTGTCACTACAAAACAAGGGCCTGATCCCCCAGGGACCCTAAAAAGAAATCGCAAGTACAGTTCCATAAGCCACAAACAGGACTATGGACAACTCGGGCCCATCTGGACTTCTGATCGGTCTATTCCATTAACTTCACTACGAGGATGAATTGTTTTTCAGCATGAGGCCAACATCACAAGGACTGCACAAACACTTTATAATCACCAGCTTTCTTTATGAGTCTTTAGCATCAGAAGGATTTTTTTTCTTGTACTTCACCTTGCAAGAGTTAAAAATGCAATGAGGCATTACAAAACAAACGCTGACTCCTTATGCACCAAATATATTAACCCATTATCCCATGCTTTCCAACACGCTCTTAATTAGGCAGGAATTTAAGCTTTGCCTGGGGGCTTGCATAGGGCGGCTGTAGAGTTCCCTGTGTACACAAGACATAGATTTGTCATCAGCTCCTTTCTCTGTGCGGATATTCGGGTGCATTCCATGTTTAGTCTCCTCTGAGCCTCTGAACCTAAAAAAAAGGGTCCCTGTTGGTGTATGTGGTGGGTCTCTGTAACCCTTTCCTACCATCCCCGGCAGTCCCAGGCCAGTTTCACGGCAGCAGAGGAAGGCTGCGACATCTGTCACCGTTAGTTTCAGCTGAACATTGGAGAGATTATTCACTGAGGGTAGAACCACACAAGCGATTTTCAGTGCGCGTCCATCCGTTCAGACGCGACACGAGGAATCGCAGGCGTCACATCGGATGCGCCTAATCTAATGTAAGTAATAAAAATTTCACATGTACAGGCTGATGGTATCCAACACGACACGACTGTACGATGGGAACGCTGCATGTTGCGTCTTCATCCGTCAGTCGCGTTGTGTTGGATGCCATCAGCTTGTACGTGCGACATTTGTATTACTTACATAAGATTCGGCGCACCCGACGTGCCGCCTGCTCTTCCTCACGTCGGAACAGATGGACGCACACTGAAAATCGCCCGTGTAGTTCCACCCTCAAATCTGAATTTATCTCATTGTCCCAATAAAAAAAACTCCACCAAACTCCCATGCCTGATTTTTCCTTATTTAGTTATATATTAACTCCATTTAATCGGATCATTAAAAAAAATTTAAAGGGGTTGTTCACCTTTAAGATACCTTTTATTATGTTATAGAACGGCTTTTTTATAGTTTTATAGTTATTTGCCTTTTTCTTCTGACTCTTTCCAGCTTTCAAACGGGGGTCACTGACCCCTTCTAAAAAACAAATGCTCTGTAAGGCTACAAATGTATTGGTATTTTTAGTTTTTATTATTGATCCTTCTATTCAGTCCCTCTCCTATTCATATTCCAGTTTCTTAAGGTGGCCATAGATGTAGAGATCTCCCCGATATCGGGCTGATCCGATCGTGGGCCCTAGGGCCCAATGATCGGATCATAGTGCATCCGAAACGAGTGGGCGCATCGCAGGACTGTATAAACGCACAGATGTGGCCCGTCGGACACACGGGCCAATAAGCTGGCGACTCGGTCTGTCGGCAGCTTTTATGGGCCCGTGTTTGGGGGCCTTTTTTCAAATCAATGCATGGTTGCTAGGATAATTTGGAACCTAGTTACCAGATTGTTTACGATGCAAATTAAAGAGCTGCTGAATAAAAAGCTAAATAACTCCAAAAAAAATGAAACACAATTGCCAATTATCTCAGAATATCACTTTCTACATCATACTAAAAGTTATCTTAAAGATGAATAAACCCGTTAATTAAGATGAATTAAAACGTAATAAAAAAACTGAGCGAAAACCCAAATCGTATGATTTTTTTTCGTCCTTTCTCCCGGAAAACTCGATATTTTTTTGGCCAGAAAAAGTCAGATTTTTCGGGCTAAAGCCACCAAAGACCATGATACCTTCAATTTGGGATGGGTGCTTCTGCCCTTGACTTATACAAGACCTCGCCAGGTCTGAGCCGGTGGATTTTTGGATTTGAGCTTTTTGCAGCAAAAAATGTAAGGTTTTTTTTTCCATGTAAAATTTGAATTTTGCCCTAAAAAGCCTGACCAGAAAAATGTGAGGTTTAATAAATAACCCCCTGAATGTAGCCATGTTTGCAAAAATGCTCTTCTACCAAGAGGAACAGGGAAATTGTCAAAAATGCCAACACCATGCCTGCACTGACTGCAGCGGCACTTTCAGGGTTAAAAGCGACAGTTGCAGGAGCCCCTGCAGCAGAATACAGGATTCAGATGACTGCAGCCACACTGGGGATGTCTTCACATAACTAGTTCAGCTGCCTGACTTCTTCCTCGATGAGTTACAAATTCACTGCAACACCCACTAATCCTGGTGCTGAACTACAGCTCCCCCCCCCCCTGAGAGTCTGGTGCTGGTTTAGAAACTGCGGCCAGGTTAAGCCTAGAGGCTGTAGGAGTTGCAGATGATCAGCAGCAGCAACAAGACGCACAGAGTGAGCTAATGAGTAATATAAAGGCACATGCCCTTCTCTACAGTGAAATGTTGGCGCTGCTGTTGCGTTATACCCACGAGTGGCGCAGACTATTTGCAGCAAGTGTCGCATTGGCTGGATCGTTACAGGGCTACAGGCGCTGCGATTTAAAGGCAGCACTTCCCTCGCTACTCGGATGTACAGTAAATACACAGGAACTGGCGGGATCTGTCGGCAGAAGAAGCGGAATCGCGCAGGAGCCTCATGGATCCCTTGACTTACCTCCTCCACAGTGAGGGGCATACAGATGCGGTATTCCTTCAGCAGCATCGCGGCCCGACACTAGCGCTGCACTCGGGGAAAACTTTGGCTTGTGCACTGCTGCTGCTTCTTCTCTCACCTTGCACTGTGGGTTCTGCCTCTCTCTCCCCTCCCTCTGTGCTAGCGTCTCTCCCTCTCACCCTCCCTCCTGCTCCCTCTCTCTCTCTCTCTATAGAGGCAGGGCTGGAGTCACACACACACCTTTACATTGAGTGAGACACACTCCACCTACAATCAACACACACACAAATACACACACACAAATACACACACAGACAGACACACACACAAAGACACACACACAGACAGATACACACACACAAAGACACACACACAAATACACACACACAAATACACACACAGACACACACACACATTAAAGGGGAGTTAACCCAATATGTACATTCAGCATTCTATAGGCATTCCTATTCTAATTCATCTAAAAATTATATCTATTTCTTTTCAGGGCCACCATTAGAAATCACAAGCCCGTACTACAAGATTTTCGGGGAGCCTTGGGCCCTACCCACACCACAGTTAAAAGACCATCAGCGCTAAAAACGGTAAACCCCCACACACACAAGTTATAAAAAGCCATTGATGGTGAGGGCCCCCCATAAAAGTTTTTTTTTAAAACTCATTGGTGGTCAGTAGTGATGTGCGGGCCGACCCGATACCCGCGGGACCCGCAGGTCGGGCGGGTTCGGGTCGACCCCGCTCTGCTCCTTGCGGGTGACGCTCGGGTGCGGGTTGAGCTCTTCTCCAGCTCTCCCCGCCCACCACCTTCAAATGCCGGCTTCCGACTTCCAGCTGGAAGTCCATGCTGGAGCAGGGCGGGTTAGGGTCGGGTGTGGGTCAGGAAAACCCTGTATAGATCCATGAAATATTTTAGGAATATATCACAGGTTTTCAAATTTTTCTTTTGATTAAAAAAAAAAATACTGGCACCAGGGCCCCCCCTTACAAGTTTAAAAAAACATTGGGGCCCCAGAGAATATTTAAATAAAAAAAAAAACATTGGTGGCAGGGGCCTGTAGAGTATTAAAATAATACATTAAAAAATAAAAAAACACACATTGGTGTTCAGTAGAACTGAACTCGTGGCTTCGGGACTTCAAGTTCGGCTCTTTTCATGACTTCAGGTCTTGTCGCGGCTTCGGGACGTCAAGTTCGGCTCTATTCGTCACTTATGATCTTTTTGCGGCTTCGAGACTTCGGCAGTATGGCTCTTTGTATAGATCCATGAAATATTTTAGGAATATATCACAGGTTTTCAAATTTTTCTTTTGATTAAAAAAAAAAATACTGGCACCAGGGCCCCCCCTTACAAGTTTAAAAAAACATTGGGGCCCCAGAGAATATTTAAATTAAAAAAAAAACATTGGTGGCAGGGGCCTGTAGCGTATTAAAATAATACATTAAAAAATAAAAAAACACACATTGGTGTTCAGTAGAACTGAACTCGTGGCTTCGGGACTTCAAGTTCGGCTCTTTTCATGACTTCAGGTCTTGTCGCGGCTTCGGGACGTCAAGTTCGGCTCTATTCGTCACTTATGATCTTTTTGCGGCTTCGAGACTTCGGCAGTATGGCTCTTTGTGACCTCGTCAGTTCAGGACTTTAACTTTTTTGGCAGTTCAGGACTTAAGAAGAGGCGGCACAGCTTCGGAGCTGCCAGGGTGGCCCAACTATTTCAAAAACTGCAGGCCCAGGCCCTAAAGGCGGCCCTGTTTCTCTTTTGCAAGCTGCACCTAAGGTTGGTTTAAGGGTTTTAAAGTTTGGCTGCTGGCCTGACATCCTAACAACCAGAAAGTGACTTAATTTTGGCTCAGACTGGGGTGTCCTGGGCCCACTAGGGCCCCCACCCTGAGTGCCACCAACCCCACTCGCAGGGACATATTTACATATCGAGCACCAGTAACGTAACGTGTCAAATGACAGCTTGTATATCTACAGTGGAAGCAAATCCTGAGCCGGCCCGGGGGGAAGGGCCCTGTGGGTATAAGGGGGTCCAATAGGGGTTGAATAGAAAAAAACCTGGTGGGCCCCGGCCCTCATGGGTCCCCTCTGACCCAGACCGGCTCCCCCAATTGGCTGCCCCATAAAGATCTTGCAGTGCATCTTTCTCCCAAGCACATGGTGCAAATGCACGCACGCAGTGGGGGGAGCAGGTTTAGAAGTCGGATGGGGGCCCCAGGTGAATGCCAGGGGGGCCCTTCATGTTGCTGCCCTGGTGGGCCCCCAATACTCCAGTTAGACCCTGCCAGCAGGGCACTGACTGATAAGCAGTTTCCTGAAAAATAACTTAGCCCCAATATGATTTTGCTGTGGGGTCCAGTCATTTCTAGTTATACCACTGCCTACAACAACCAATCAGTAACCTATTCAAAAGCAAGCTTCTTATTGGTTGCTATAGATTAATCACCCTGGGCAAACCTGGTGCCAGAGAGTGGAAGATCATCTCCATCCAGTGGCAACTGCCACCCTAGCAGGAGGGCCGCTTGGCATTTATACCCCTGTTGCATGAGCTGATTGGCATTGCCCATGTATAGGCGTGACAATTATGCAATCTGTCTATCCCATGCTGCCAGTTAATTTTAGGTTTCAATATTTTTTATTGAAATTTTTTTTTTTAAAATAGAACATACAGTCATAAATATGACATATCTTATTAATAACAGTAAAATGTTTCCATCACAAGACAGTTAATTTTAAAGGACCAGTAACATCAAATATAAGTTTTAAAAAAAATCGTTAGTATACTACGAAAAAAAAACACCAACACATGTTAAACTTTAAAATTGTAAAGACTTTATTAAGAAATAACGTACCGAAACTCCGCTTGCGCTCTTCTTCAAAAAAGGCGATCGTGTGATCCATCGTGCGGCGCTTGATTTCTCTCCTGCCTTCCTTATAGAAGATAGCCAGGGAGGAGAAGTCAAGCACCGCACGATGGATCGTCGCCCTGTCACCTTTTCTGAACTTTAATATGTGTTGGTGGGGTTTTTTTCGTAGTATACTTGAAAAAAAAATTGATGTTACTGGTCCTTTAAGGGGAATTTCCCCTTTAACTCAAGATGTTTGGGAGACCCTGTGAATATAACAAAAGTATACTGTATTTACATTATACCATGTGACTGCAGTTTCCAACATGTCTTTGTTTCTCTCTGTATTCTCTTCTAGTTCTATAGACTCACACACCTGCATCACAGAATGCGTGGCCTAGCTTTGTTGCACGCTCGCTGCTTTGGGGCCCATACACACAGAGGGGACACATGCGCATTTAAATAATTGTGTCTACTTGTACTTACATGCAGGTTTTTCTCTGTACATATACCTGGCTTACATTGTGCAAAGTGTCCCCCTCTTGTGGCTGTCACACTGTTTTCCACCATCCCTCCAAAGTACAGGTATAGGATCCATTATCCAGAAACCTCTTGTCCTGAAAGCTCTGAATCATGGGAAGGTTGTCTCCCATAGACTACATTATAATAAAAAAATTAAATTTTTAAAAATTATTTCCTTTTTCTAGGTAATAATAAAACAGTACCTTGTACTTGATCCCAACTAAGATATAATTGATCCATATTGGAATATTGGAAGCAAAACCAGCCTTTTGGGTTTATTTATTAAATGTTTACATGATTTTCTAGTAGACTTACGGTATGAAGATTCAAATTACAGAAGGATCCCTTATCCGGAAAACCCCAGGTCCGGGATAAAAGGTCCCATACATGTAGTAGTTTGTGGGAATGGCAAGGCTGTATTCAGGCTATCACACTTCAGTGTATCATTGGGTATTGCCTCTGCTGCAATCTAACCCTATGGGGCACATTTACTCGAGTGAAGGAATAGAAAAAATACTTTGAATCTCGAAGTATTTTTTTGGCTACTTCGACCATCGAATTGGCTACTTCGACCTTCGACTACGTCTTCGAATCAAACTAAAATCGTTTGACTATTCGACCATTCGATAGTCGAAGTACTGTCTCTTTAAAAAAAACTTCGACCACCTACTTCGCCACCTAAAACCTACAGAGCATCAATGTTAGCCTATGGGGAAGGTCCCCATAGGCTTCCTAACAATTTTCTGATCGAAGGAAAATCGTTCGATCGATGGATTAAAATTCTTCGAGTTGTTCGATTCGAAGGAGTTAATCGTTCGATCGAATGATTTTTTCCTTCGATCTTACGATTGTAGGAAATGCGATATTCGAAGTCGAAGGATTCTACTTCGATGGTCGAATATCGAGGGTTAATTAACCCTCGATATTCGACCTTAAGTAAATGTGCCCCTATGTGTTAGTTACAGGGAATGGGTTAAAGGGGTTGTTCACCTTTAAATTAACTTGTAGTATGATGTAGGTGTAGGGAGTAATATTCTGAGAAAAATTGCAATTGATTTTCAATTGGATTCATCTTTTTATTCAGCAGCTCTTCAGTTTGCAATTTCAGCACCCAGGGTCCACATTAAATAAACCCAAAAGGCTGGTTTTGCTTCCAATAAGGAAAAATGATTTTGGATAAAATGGAGTCTATGGGAGATGGCCTTTCTGTAATTCAGAGCTTTCTGGATAATGGGTTTCCGGATAACAGATCCTATACCTGTATACAGAAACCAAATTGTGTTACTAGTGATATGTGAGCCCGGAAGACAAACTCTAGTTGGCAAACAGGAGAGCTATCGGTTTGGTTTATTCTTGCACATTCCAACACAATGTATTGCTTCAGAATGAGCGCAGTTATCAACTGGAATGAAAAGCTTTCAGAGAAAAATGCCTCCCCCCTGCATGCCTGTGTGCTCCATCTATGTCTGCGTCTTACACCTTTTCATAAACATCATTTTTTTTCTTTTAAACTTACGCACATTTGTCATGGTGAGGACAGAAATACCACACTGTTTGTATCCACTTATTGTTGCAGATAAAGGAGTTGTGCCGATGACGTTCGAACAAGAATCTTGGTATGTAAAAGGACTTATGTACAACCAGCGGGGCTGGGTATAAACTGCCAAAAACAGGAGCAAGCCACCAGATTTTTCACATTTTGCACCCTGTCCCCATACCTCCCAACATTTTGGAGACCGAAAGAGGGACAAAAAGACTTGCTGCATGGAGCATGGCAACATTTTTTTTAACATGCCCATTTTTTGGCCACATCCCCTAATTACCATGTCCATTTTACTAAATTTGCCTGGTTATTAAAGTTTGAACACACTTTTGTGGTTTTTGTGTGTTATTACAGTTTTACTAATGAAGGTGACATAGTAAAATAGTAAGTTAGGTTGAAAAAAGACACTAACCATCAAGTTCAACCTTTAAACTTTTTTAACCTGCCTAACTGCCAGTTGATCCAGAGGAAGGCAAAAAAAAAAAAAAACCATCTGAAGCCTCTCCAATTTGCCTCAGAGGGGGGAAAAATTCCTTCCTGACTCCAAGATGCAATGGGACCAGTCCCTGGATCAACTTGTACTATGAGCTATCTCCCATAACCCTGTATTCCCTCACTTGCTAAACACCATCCAACCCCTTCTTAAAGTTATCTAATGTATCAGCCTGTACAACTGATTCAGTAGGAGAATTCCACATCTTCACAGCTCTCACTGTAACAAACCCCTTCCCAATATTTAGCCAGAACTTTTCTTCTAATCAGAATGGGTGACCTCATGTCAGCTGGAAAGACCTACTGGTAAATAAAGCATTAGAGAGATTATTATATGATCCCCTTATATATTTATACATAGTTATCATATCTCCCCTTAAGCACCTCTTCTCCAGTGTGAACATCCCCAATTTGGCCAGTCTTTCCTCATAGCTAAGATTTTCCATACTTTTTACCAGCTTAGTTGCCCTTCTCTGTACCCTCTCTAATACAATAATGTCCTGTTTGAGTGATGGAGACCAAAACTGTACGACATATTCTAGATGGGGCCTTACAAGTGCTCTATACAGTGGAAGAATGACCCCCTCCTCCCGTGACTCTATGCTCCTTTTAATACAGCTCAAGACCTTATTTGCCCTTGATGCTGCTGACTGGCATTGCTTGCTACAGCCAAGTTTATCATCTACAAGGACTCCAAGGTCCTTTTCCATAATGGATTTGCCAAGTGCAGTCCCATTAAGGGTATATGTGGATATTTTTACATCCCAGGTGCCTGACTTTACATTTATCAACATTAAATCTCATTTGCCACTTAGCTGCCCAGATTGCCAGTTTTTCAAGATCGTGTTACAAGGATGCCACATCCTGGATGGAATTTATCGGGCTGAAAAGTTTTGTGTCATCTGCAAACACTGATACATTACTTACAATACCCAACCCTTAAGTCATTAATGAACAAGTTAAACAAAAGTGGACCCAATACCGAGCCCTGAGGACCCAACTAAGAACCTTACTCCAAGTAGAGAATGTCCCATTAACAACCACCCTCTGTACCCGATCCTGTAATCAGTCTCCTATCCACGTGCAAACGACTTCATTAAGCTCAACAGACCTTAGTTTAGAAAGCAGTCATTTGTGGGGCATGGTATCTAATGCTTTGGCAAAATCCAAATAGATCACATCTACTGCCCCCCACTGTCCAGCATATTACTGACCTCATCATAAAAAGAAATCAAATTTGTCTGACATGACCTATCCTTCATAAAGCCATGCTGATTGCTGCTCATAATGCCATTCACTAGGACGAAATTTTGAATGTGATCCCTTAACAAGCCTTTAAATAATTTGCCCACTACAGATGTCAAACTTACTGGCCTATAATTGCCAGGCTGAGATCGTAATCCATTTTTAAATATTGGAATGGCATCAGCTTTTCTCCAATCCATAGGCACTTTACCAGATGAAAGCGAATCTGAGAAAATCAGAAATAGGGGCCGGTCTAAAACTGAACTAAGCTCTCTTAAAACCTGGGGGTGTATGGCATCTGGCCCTGGAGCCTTTACATAATTTTTTAGGCTAATTTTATGGCTGAGCCATCAGTGCAGCTATGAAGTGAGCCTGGGAACTCAGACTCAAAGTAAACATAGCAGTGAACATGAAAATTGTGAAAATGATCCAAGGAGGGGTAGGAGAGTGCCAAAGGCTGATAAAGTAAACCATTTTTTAACTGCGCACACAACACACGGATTTGGTTCTGTATTCCGAAGAATCTTTTACAATCTTTTACAATGGACTTCTTCTTCTGGCTTTTTCTGACTCTTTCCACTGACCCCCATCTAAAAAACAAAAGCTCTGTAAGGCTACAAATTAATTGCTATTGCTACTTTATATGACTCATATTTCTATTCAGGCCTTCTCTTATTCATAT
The DNA here is from genome assembly GCF_017654675.1 of Xenopus laevis. Taxonomy (NCBI): domain Eukaryota; kingdom Metazoa; phylum Chordata; class Amphibia; order Anura; family Pipidae; genus Xenopus; species Xenopus laevis. Next base: position 122,633,274 of record NC_054383.1, on the reverse strand, counting down.
TCCAGTCCCTATCATATCAATACATTGTAATTTGAACCCCAGCAACCAGATTGCTCAAATTGCAAAGTGCAGAGTTGCTGAATAAAAAGCTAAATAGCTAAACATTTTCTCAGAATATCACTCTCTACATCATATTAAACATTAATTTAAAGGTGAACAACCCCTTTAAGCTGCAGTAGGTGACTGTAGTAGCTAGTTGTTAGAGCTGCTGGGTAAATGAATAGTGCTAGGTAGTTAAACGTCCCCAAGATCCACCAAGGAATTTACATCATACTATGATGTGTAAGCCCAAATGATAAGTGTAAGTAATTGGGGTAAAAAATATAAATAAATCCAGCTATAACTGATACAGGACTTTTGCCTGAATACTGACTATAGCGTGATTGAAGTGCACCGCTATAATTTATTGCCTGGTGGTTATGCAATAAATCAGTTGCTGTTTGTTTTAGAGCAGCCGGCGCCCTACATATTATTCTACTAGGAGTAACAAAAAACATCTGACTTGCACCATTATCCTCAGTGTTGCTGGAGTTCAGCATCTAAGCGGTTAGAGGGTAAACCATGTGAGGAATTAATTTTTAGGCTGTGACCAGCATCGGACTGGGATGCCCACCAGAAAACCTTAGATCATGGACCCACTATTTTTCCTCCTGTCCTCACTCAACCTCTTTATTGTCCTTAAAATTGGCCAAATGATTAGGAACAAGAGGACCCACTGTCACCTGGGACCACCAGGAGTTTTCCTGGTACCCCTGGGGGCCAGTCCAACACTGGGGGGTATCCTCAATACACAGTCCTACCTGTTATAGCCTTATCATGTTCCACGTCAACTGCAGGCTGCTGATGTGCGGCTGTCAAATGAGTTAAAAGGCTTCGTGCAACACATTTTCATGCATAAAGGCTGTTCGGTAAAGAGGGTCAGGGCACCCAATCATCAGCAAGTACTGCGCAGTGGGGACCTCATTTTCAACCGATCTCTGACTCTTCCTCATGCTTTATTATTATTATAGGATCTTGAGCAGAAAGATAACTCAGTCGGCCAGTGAGTGCACGGGGGCTCCTCCACTGAAATTTCCTCTGGCCGGCAGCCATAGAACTATTCAGAACCAGATGTCTTCTAATCAGGCAGAGTGAGGGCTAAAATGGGGATGAAGTATGAGGCTACTTAGTAGCACTGAAAGTAATGCAATGCAGACATCCATCTTGCGAAACAGAAGTGGAACATGTGTTACATTTGAGTGAGAGTTGCAGAATTTAATGGGGAAGTAAGATTTTTAGCTACAATCGTATGACTACTGCACAAAACAGAATTACTTATGAGACCCCACTTTGCATATAGACCTCTGAGAACTTGGTTCTGTTAGTCTATGGTTCTGAGTGTTACAGACCAGTGAATGTGAATGTGAATGTGAATGTGAAAGTGGGTTTTTTTTGCTCACCACAAAGGAGGACAGGACTTCTCCCTGCAACTCTTGAGTTGGGGTCCATGTAGTTCTCTTGGACATAGTTACTGTGTTCCCTCCTTCTACCTTGTCAAAGCTGAGCTTTACATATCAGCACTAAATAAACACTAAAAAATTATTTAAAGGGATAGAAGGTAAAGGGAATTTACATTTAATGAAGACTAAAAGAGAGCAAAGCAACCTGACCAGCAGAACAAGGGCGGGAGTCTCAGGAGGCAATGAAGGTTGCACATATGTGTGGGTACTTTCTTCAAAGTGCAGTGTCTGACTGCGATGGTGGGACACCGGGAAAAAATCCATTGGGCCCCAATCCGCTCCCCTCTGGAAATATTGCGCAGTACCCCCTGCCCCTCATCCGGCCTTGATTGCAGCCGCAAGAACTACGCCGTCACAGTGGAATTACACAGGTATAGGATCCGTTATCTGGAAAGCTTAAGGGTTTATTTAATGTTTATATGATTTTATAGAAGATTTATGGTACGAAGATCCAAATTACAGAAAGATCCATCATCCGGAAAACTCCCGGTCCTGAGCATTCTGGATAACAGGTCCCATACCTGTATAAGGAATAATGTGCCTCTTATTGCAAGATATAAGAATATTAGAAGCCTTTATATTTTACAATAGAGGATACAATCATGAATTATAACTAATTATTGTACATTACTAAACAGCATTTATAAGACTATCTATTTACAGGATATTTATAGATTTTGTATATTGTTTAGAGAATATTTTACCCTCATTGTAAACTATCAGGATAGTGTCACTCACATAGGGATTCCATGACCAAGCCTACAGGAGAAGTATTGTTATACAGATAATGGAGCTCCAAAATGACTTCTCGTGTACTTTAATTGTGAAGGCAATGATCTCCTCCTGTTGTAAAATATCAGGATGTTAGAAATTACTGAGGGGGTTTCATGACCGTATAAAGGCCATTAAACTCCAAGGTTGCTTCTAATAACAACCAGGGTTAATTATTTTGATATAATTCCAAGCAAATGCTGGATCATGTGTGTATCCAAACTCTTCTGCACACTCTACAATTTAAAGGGAAAAAAAACCCGGGTGACTCTCAAACCTGAATGGAGGGACTCATGGTTGTGGTTCAATCCAATCCTCTGCTCATGTATCCAAAAAACAAAAAGGAAAAAATCCGCACTCCTTGTCCAAAATAAAAAGATTTTTTGATTAGTTAAAACCAATAGATGCCTCATGTGTGTGTGTTCACAAGGCACAGCTCAGAGCAGAAATTTCTTCCAATCCCATAGACCTATTGTAGATATAGTGTACTGAAAAAATTGACAGCAATCTTCATTTTGTACCAATCTTTGTTGCAATAGATGATCACAAACATCATGGCCGGCTATAAATACTGAATACGTGTATCACCTCCATAGCCTTTGCTGAAGGAAGGACAGGATTGTTCTGTGTGTTTTGTTTTACTGATATAGTTCAAGTAATTTGCTGGAAACCCATTTCCAAAGATTGACCAGTTTCCTCTTTTGCCCGAGCTTTGACATATCTGATTAATGACTGTGAATCTTTCTAATTTGATACACTTCTCTGTCATCCTTGTGTAGGGTGCCTTGAGCATGACAGAAGCTATTTGCTTTGCTTTGACAGCATTTGATAACCATCTCAAGTTCATATCATCATTCTAGCGTTGAAAAACACCCCTGTTTTCTCCCTGCCTTGTTCCTCCTAAATGCCCTTGCTTATTTATATTTTCTAATCACATCTTTTACACTTTTTTTAATTGAAAGCTCAAGGTCACGCTTTCAGTCCCCTCCAAAAAGTGTGCAGTGCAGGGCACAATCAATGAACCCTCCCTGAACAGGTAAGTAATCCCTAAAACATCTACTGAAAAACTCAATGCCAAAAGACTCTACAAGAAAGCTAGAGTCTCCATTTCCAAAGCTAAGAAGAGAACGTTAATCCTCACTTTGGAGCCAAAAGGCTTTAAAGGGCACGTAAAGGCAAAAAAATAAAACCCCATTTTTACTTTCTTTAATGAAAAAGAAACCTATCTCCAATATACTTTAATTAAAAAATGAGTACTGTTTTTATAAGGAACCTGACTGTATGCAGTGAAATTCTCCCTTCATTTACTGCTGTGGATAGGAATTGTCAGACGGTCCCTAACTGCTGGGCAGGGAAACAATCATACTTATGAACAGCAGGGGGAGCCCCCGCCTTACTTCCCAGCCATGCAGAACTCAAGCAGCTTTGTTTATGATGATCCCTAAGCAGCCCAGGCCACACTGAGCATGCGCACAGTCTTAGTCTTGCAAAGATGTTTAACAAAGTTACAAGATGGTGACCCCCTGTAGCCAACTATGAAAGCATAAATCATTTGTTTGATTAGGCTTGTGGTGCAGTAAGTTCATGTTTATATTCAGTATACAAAATACAGCATTTCTAGCCTTATTCTATTTAGACTTTACATGCCCTTTAAAGGGCAAGTGTTAGGAACTCCCTGGTTTTGCACCAGGGACCTGTTGAGTTCCAGCCACTACTACTCCTGCTTGAGCCACAGGAGGCAGTGTGGCAACAGCATCAAATAATATATTCTGTGACACTGCCTCTATCTTCCAGGAGCCACATACTCTATTCAGCTGCAGGGATTTAAGCCTGATTCCCAGACTCCCCCTTGCTGGATTATTGGCCTTTCCACTGACTCCAAGCCTCTTGTCGTGTTGTTCTTGTTCCTGACCTTGTTCCTGACTTTGTTCCTGACCTTGTTCCTGATCTGGTATCTTGTTCCTGTTTCTGTCCTGCTCCTGTCCTGTCCCTGTGCCCTCTTGTATTGATCTCCTGGTTTTGACCTCAGCCCATTTACTGACTCTGCAAGTACTCTGCCTGTCCTGACCTTTGACCTGTTCCTGATATGCTTTGTCTGCCGCCTGCCCTTGACCCTTGGCCTGAACTTAGACTTGTTTTTGCTGCCTTGTTTATACTCCTCTGCAGAGGTCTGTGCACATTTTTTGATTATTAAACTAAAAGTTACACAGTACATTGGATCCTGTTGGTTAATCCTTACAGCAAGGGGCTTCGGACCTTCCTTCACCTGGTTATGGCAGGTCCCTTTCTCCAAGGGGTTGGCTGAGGCTAACCTTTTACACTTTAAATCTTTTAAAATTGCAACCCCTCTTGACTGTCTTTCCCCAAATTATTTCTGTGCTTTTTAACCTGAAACTAAGGATGCCAACTTTGTAAAGAATCTCAGAAGGTACTCAGAGGCCTTGTGGTACAAATATAGCCTTCTCTGAAAACCAAAAATAAGAGATTTTAACTCTCACCAAGGAATTATGGGAGGAGACATGCAAATGACTCCTTGTTCTTATGTCTCACTTACTAGGACCCATACAGTCTAAAGATTCAGAGCCATACATCCAATATTGCAGGTAGTCTTTTTTATTTTTTTTTAGTTCTTATGGGATCTTACAAGCATGAGGCATGTGAATAACATCTGTTAGAGAAGGGATATCACTGCAGCTATTGCACAGTAGAAGGTCTTATTAGCCCTCCTTAATGCTCTTACCTTCTTCCATTTGGTTCTAGGAAGACATTAACTGCTCTTTGTGTAACAAAGAAAACCAAACAATATAAGTCCACATGAAATACAAGATGGATTTTTTTTTTAATTGAAAACTGACGTGATGTTAAAATCATTATTAACTGAGTAGGAGATTAGCTGGGTCAGTGAATTATATAATAGGAATTCTATCACATGTAGTATTCTTGAGAGTAAATTAGTGCTTAATCATATGTGCAGCCAGAACACTCTATGTTTAAGGATGACAATTGCCCTTTGTCAAGCGTCAGTGGATATTGTGTTCTTACATTTTACCCGTTAATAGGATATATATATGGCAGGAGAAGGGATATATTAAGCTTAGGGGTGGAATAGATTTCTGGATATTTATATTCAACTAGTAGCATGGTCTGGTAAACACCAGCCTGGGCAGGTGAAATAGAAAGCTTTGAAATGGACATATTAAAGGGGGGGTTCTCCTTTCAGTTAATGGGATTCTGTCATGATTTTTATGGTGTAGTTTTTAATTCTAAATTACTGTTTACACTGCGAATAATTCCCTCTGTCAAATAAAAATTAATTCCTGATTCAACAAGTGTATTTTTATTTCGTTGTAATATTGGTGTGTAGGTGCATCTCAGGTCATTTTGCCTGGTCCTGTGCTTTCAGAAAGAGCCGGCACTTTAGGATGGAACTGTTTCTGACAGGCTGTCGTTTCTCCTATTCAATGTAACTGAATGTGTCGCAGTGGGACCTGGATTTTACTATTGAGTGTTGTTCTTATAGCTACCAGGGAGCTGTTATCTTGCGTTAGGGAGCTGCTATCTGGTTACTTTAACCTTGTTCTGTTGTTAGGCTGCTGGGGGGGGGAGGGGTGGCTGGAGTTTATCAGAGCACAAGTCACATGACTGGGGGCAACTGGGAAACTGACAATATGTCTAGCCCCATGTCAGATTTCTAAATTAATTATAAAAAAAGTTAGTTTGCTCTTTTGAAAAATGGATTGCAGTGCAGAAGTCTACTGGAACAGCACTATTAATGGATGCATTTTAAAAAAAAAATTACAATATCCCTTCAACTTTTAGTATGTTATAGGATGGCCAATTCTAAACAACTTTTTATTTGGTCTTCATTATTTATAGCTTTTTAATTATTGGCCTTTTTCTTCTAACTTTTCCTTTAGCCCCATCTCAAAACATATACTCTATAAAGTTACACATGTTTTGTTATTGCTACTTTTTAATTGCTCATTTTTCTATTCAGCCCCTCTCCTATGCATATTCCAGTCTCATATTGGAATCAGGGCATGGTTGCTAAGGTAATTTGGATCCTAGCAACCAGAAAGCAATTAAATAAAAAAGCTAGATAACTCAAAAGCCAAAAATAATAGAAACAAAAATAATTTAAATGTGAACAACCCCTTTAATCTAAATGCTAAGTATTCTGTAAATTGAGCTTTCTCTATAAGGCATAGTTGGACATCACTAGGTAAGTGATCCTATAATGCTGCTCTGTCGCATGCAATGGAGATGCCTCTATTGAAGATCCCATTTATACATAACAACACATACATAGAGGATGTGATTGTCCTTGTGGTGAATAATTGTGTGTGGTTGCGTTGCATGTCAATTAGCACTGATTCCTAACAACCTTGGAGCTCAATTCTAACTATATAGTGAGGCAAATGGTAATTAGATAGTAAGCTCTGTTGGCGCAGATACTGAATAAATAGTACCTGCAACCTTTAACATATTGGTAATATATATATATATACGTGCTATAAAATGTGCTGATAAGACCACCCTGTAAACCAGGGATAGACACAAAATAAGCAGTGATGGGTGAATTTGCCCCGGAAAAATTGCATCAATTTTGACACCCAGTGCCGAATTCGCTGGGTGGGCGCCCCTAGGCCGTGCGCTCCGCGCGGTCCTAGCACCCGCCTGCACTACCACACGCTGGCGCAAAAGCGCCATCGTGCGAGCGCCGGAGCACTGGGGAGCACAGGCTCCCCACAAAGTGGCTGGGCGGCATGCCGCCCCCAAAAATGTGCCGCCCTAGGCCCAGGCCTATGTGGCCTCGCCACAAATCCGGGTCTGTTGACACCTGCTTTAAAGTCAATGGGCGTCCAAATAATGTTGACGCGCAACAGTTTTGACTCGAGTGACTATTCTGATGCGCATCCAGATTTTTTTGATGTTGGCGAATTTTTGCCTCAGTTTCGTGAATTTATTCACCGGCGGCAAAACTCGCAAATTCGCCGCAAATTCACGCATGGCAAATTTAGTCGCCCATCACTAAAAAAAGTGATGTGTTCCCGGTTAAAGTGCAGACGCGGTCAGCTTGCTATTGAATTACAATAACACAAATAAATCATTCTGCTTGTAGAAATATATTTCCCTTTTTGAACTCTTTTTTTTTTTTCAGGGAAAAGCAAGTGAGTGTTCAGCAAAGCAGCTGCGTGGCCCAGGCTTCTATTTAAAGGCAATTGTAAAACCCAGCAGGAGAGCGAAAACTACTGCCACTCTGACAGCTAAAAACAACACATGCAAATGAATGAAAGAGACAGAAGAAAAAGGCAAATAACTAAAAAAATATAAAGATATTCTGAGGCAATTGACAACTGGTCTTCATTTTTTATTATTTGTGGTTTTTGAATTATTGAGCTCTTTGGTCATTTTGGAATTTTAGCAGCTATCTGGTTGCTAGGTTTGATATCAGCCTAGCAACCATGCAGTGGTTTGAATGCGTTACTGGAATATGAATAGACAAGGATCTGAAGAGAAAGATGGGTAACAAACAAAAACAATAACAATAATAATTAAATTGTAGCCTCAAAGAGCAAAAGTTTATAGGCTACCAGGGTCAGTGACCCCCATTTGAAAGCTGGAAAGATCAGAAGATGAAATAATTCAAAAACTATATAAAAAAATAAACACCAACTGGGATCCCATAGAATAAGGTCATAGGAATTTTTTTTTTTCAAAACACATCAGTTAATAGTGCTGCTCCGGCAGAATACTGCACTGAAATCCATTTCTCAAAAGAACAAACTGATTTTTTTATATTTAATTTTAAAATCTGACATGGAGCTTGACATATTGTCAGTTTCCCAGCTGCCCCCCAGTCATGTGACTGCAATTTCCGTGACTTTCTGGACATGCGCAGTTGTTAAAAAACCGGCAGACAGCTCCAACTGCGCATGCGCCGATACAGCACTTATTTCACGAAGATTACCGAAGAGAAGGAGATGGCGTCCGTGAACTCTGATGCGCTGAATCTGCACTGAGGGGTAAGTAAAGAGTTAGGGGCATTTAACATGGGTAACACCGAGGCTGGGGGGAGCAGGGAGGGGGGTCTATGTAGTGTAGGGGATTTTAATATAAAGCGTTTGGTTCTCCTTTAAGAACTTGCCATTCTGTAACCACCCCTAAAAGGCACAATGTAATCTATGCTACAGGTCTAGTCACCTATGCCAAACATTCAGCTGCCATCATTAATCTGTCACCTGTCATGAATGCAAACACCTGATTGGTTGCTGTATATTACTAGACTAGACAAGAAGATGTTGCATTCCCAAATTATATTTGCATCAATTAAATATTTGCCATTTATCAAACATACTTTTTCTAGCCTTGCGAACAAATGTTCGTTTGCTGTGATAGAAATGGCCATACATTCTTTATTTTCATATATTCAAAACCTGTAGTGCAACTGCTCGTTTGCAGATGGGTCGTTAATCAGTGATCCAGATGCAATAATGTCATAAAGTCAAGCAGGCTCAAGTCTGGAACTCTCTCATAGTAGAAGGGTAGCGATGGGCAGGTTGGAACACAAGTCAACAAGCAGTGGCGTAACCACATATTACTGGGACCCACAGCAAATTATTTTTTATGTCAATGTCTGGAAGTTGACCTGTTTTACCAATATTTGTTGAAATTGTGTATGAATTAGCCACAGGGTCTGCTTCCTCTATAGTTATGTCCCTGGCAACAAGAATCCAGCTCATGCTCTACAGCCTGGATTGTTTTGCAGTGTGTGGTCACTTTTGTGACTCCAGTCTGACCCTAAACCACCAGCAATTTCATAGAGATGGAGGAACCAAAAGATTAAGGCTACCCTGTTCCATTGTGGTTAAGCCACACTTTGTCTTAATGGAGCCTGGCCTCTTGGCCCACCCTAAACTGCACAAGGGAAGATCTTCTTAAGCCAATATGTGAGTACCACACATTTGACAGTGATCTGCATTCATTTTATGGGGAGAAAAGGGAGCAGGGAATGATACAAATTCCAATCTCACCTACATCGCCCTCTATTCTGGATAAGTCCTTCTTTGAGACAAACCAATACTTACAGCAGGCCAGTAAATCCATCCCAGCTTTGCACTTCCAAGAATTGAACACGGAGATAATTGGAAACTAAATACCAATGTCTAACCGTGCCTTCCAATGAGATCAGTGGAGTGTACACAGGGATGAACACAGATACGCTTGCCTTTTATATTTTCCTTTCAGTTCACTTATCCCTTAAACGTTTCAGTTTAGATGAATTCATCTATTGACATTTTGTCGTATAAAAGTTAATGGGGAGAAGTTAAATCTGCCAGTAGCGCTAGAAATTCATGCATTTGAAATCAAAATATCTGGGCTATTTAAAATATTTATGAATCGTTTACTGTTTTTTCTCTTTATTATACAGAGAATGCTAGTACTGCTGTGTATTGCAACTCAAATAGCCAGTATTACTTAGCATACGATTCAGACTCCTTTCACAAGCAGGGTCGGACTGGTCCAGTGGGCCGACCCAGACTTGCTATCTGGCATCCCCACTGAAAACTGTGGGTGCTCATTGCACTCCAACTGACCTCCCCCCGATTGCAGCCACAAAAGGACAGCAGTGAAAAGGTACACACATCAAGGGAGGAGGGTTGGGGCCTCTGGATGAGTCAAGACTGGGGTGGGGGCCCCTAACTAAGGAGGTTTGGGGGCCCCTGAGTTGGCAGCCCTGAAGGCCCTGGAACCCAAGAAGATTTTCGGTTAACCGCACACTGGCACCACCCTTCCTGATATGATCACCCGGTGCACAACGATAGAGGCATCGGCCACCTCACAGAGTCATAGAAAAGAATTTCGCCGGCACACAGGATTTTAGGCTGCAGGGCAAGCCCTTGCAATTTTTTAATGCAGTGCAAGTGCAACGTTTTGGGGTCACGCCCCTTTGTCAAGCATGGAACCTGGAACCCCCCCCATCTGACCCTGTTCACAAGTGATGGGGGAATGGACAAAGGGAGGCCTATTTTTCAAAATTCAAATTTGTGAATTTTAAAATGTATTTTTATTTAGAAATCTTTTAGAAATTTTCTGGATGAAATCAAGAGAAAACCTCAAATGCATTGAATTTTTCCAGGGTTGGACTGGACTGGTGGGATACCAGGAAAAAACCTGGTGGGCCCTGCCGGCCCAGACCCGCTTCCCCACAATCTGCCTGAAATTCTGTGCTCCTTGACCCATTCCCGCCCAGACCGATAGAAGAAAAGCAGGTACACACTAGTTGGGGAAAGGGGTGGATAGAGGAGGGTTGCAGCTGGTGTGGGGGGTCCTAGAGTTGCAGAGGGCCTGGGTGGGTCTTTGCAATCCCCTTAAGTGACAACCTCTGTGGGCCCAGATCCCCCAGTCTATCTATATTTTTAAATGAGCCTATGAACTCTCAAAAAAGATTAGAAAAATTGCCCAAGATTTGCCAGGGGCAACTCCCATTGACTTCTATGTGAACTCTCAGGCTTTTATGCTGACGTTTTACATTACAAGGCACCAAAGTGGGTAATAAAGGGTGCCCAGGACTGTGGGGAGGTACTGGGAGCAGAGGGAACCCTGGGACTGGCTACATGGGGTGGAAGGATTGGTTGATGTTATATAAAGGGGAAGCTGCTTACCCTCCTCCTCTTGCGACATCATGGGCACCTGGATCGCAGTGCAGGCTGGCAGCAAGTCTGGTCTCCCCTAATGGCGGCCGAACATCCCACCCCCCCACTTGTTGTACTGTTACACTTAAATTACATTTATTTGTTAATAAAGTTTCAGTGGATTGGTTTCCATATTGTTAAGAATGTGTTATGTCACATAATGTATTATTGTCGCAGCTGTTGGCGGGTAATTGTTTTTGGTCCTTGCCATTTGGGTATGGCCAGTACATGCCCACGCGGCTGTGGTGGCTGACATCTGTGGTAACCTGGGCTTGGTATAACATGGCAAGGACAGGGTTATCGGTTTTTGGCAAATATTGGTTTTAATAAAAGCTGTGGCCGACCTCCACCCACGAAAAGGGAAAACTGAGTCTTGTCTTTTATTTAAATGTTAGCTCACAAGCGACTGCCTCCCCACAGTCTCAAGTTTCTACAAATTGTTTTGTGCTTAATAAATAAGGAACATTCACATTTTGGAAAATCTAATTCCAATTCTTGAGTTTTAGCATGGTAACATTTTTTTTAATTTGAATGTTGATAAATCAGACTTAGACTTAAAGGAACAGTAACACCAAAAATGGAAGTGCCCTGCACTGGTAAAACTGATCTGTTTGCTTCTGAAACACTACTATAGTTCATATAAACAAGCTGCTGTGGAGCAATGGCGGAAATTGAAAAACGGCTATATGGCACAGGATAACTAATGGATAACAGATAACACCATTAGACAGACAGAGCTTATCTGCTATCTGTTGTGTAACCTGACCCTTTTCTCCTTTGACTGGCTGCCCCCTTTGTTACACAGCAGCTTATTTATATATAAACAATAGTAGTGTTTCTGAAGCAAACACACCAGTTTTACCAGTGCAGGGCAACACTGCATTATATTTTAATTACTTTAAAACACTTTTATTTTTTGACGTTACTGTTCCTTTAAGGTGGCAATACACATAGAGATGCGCTTGTTTGGCGATGTCGACAAATGAGCGGATCTCTCCCAGATAAGCCCAGATGGGCGATATCGGGCTATTCCGATCGTGGGCCCCAGGGCCCAACGATTGGATCAGAATGGAGGCAATATGGGAGGTCGGGTCGCGACACCACATCAACGAATAGACTTTCGGCCAGATATTGATTGGGAAAGCCCGTTAGCTGGCACCATACACGGGCCGATAAGCTGCTGACTCGGTCTGTTGGCAGCTTTTATCGGCCCATGTATGAGGCTCATGAAGCAACTTCGGAAAATGAAGCGCTCCCGCCGGCGATTTACATTCTAGCCGGCGGGAGGCAGTTCGGGGAGATTAGTTGCCCCGAAGAAGAGGGGATTTGTCGCTGGACGACTAATCTCCCTGAATCTGAGTGTGTGCCCTGACCCTAACAGGCAAACAAATCACAACCTTTTATTTATCCTTTGGGCACAGACTCACTGTGGCCTAGCAAAATTTCAGACCCCCATGAGTTTAACAAATGGTTCATGAGGGTCTAAAATGTTGCTCTGTTTTAGTCTGTGCCCATAGTATAAATAAGGATTGTATGTAAAAAGTGGTGTAACTATGTGAGTTGTTCATATTGCACCAGTGATTTATTGATAAATCTCAAAAATATACGTTTTTCATGAAAACAAACAAAACCTCAAATTATAATTATTTGCCCCAACGTAAGTTAGCATTTCAATAAAAATGATGTATCTTTAAAATATTGAGTAGTGAGCAGAAAAGTGTAAACAAACATGTTTTTTTTATTGTGTTGACAAGCGTCGGCTCAATCATCTGATAAACCAGATATAAAAAAAAACAGCTAAAATACCTGCTGTTATTTATATATTGTTCTGTTTGTTCTGAGAGCTTTGAAAGCTTGGGGAAGCTGCCTGTTTCATCAGACCCCTCTCTGGAAGCCAGCAGCAAACTGGGAACAAAGGAATGGAAGAATTAAAAATATGGCCTGATATGTTTAGCGGCTTAACCTTCTGCCGTGAGTGAAAATAGGCATCATAAATCATCAAGTTTAAAAAAAAAAAAAAAAAAAAAAAATCTAAAAAGCAATAGATGTACATTTTGTGTTTAGGGGCATGCATAGCAGTAATTTTTACTTTGTTCCTATGTATTCCTTTTAAACAGATTCCCCCATATTTAATTAAAGGAGAAACAAAACCCCAGAAGATGGCTGCCGTGAACTCTGATTCCTGAATCTGCACCGAGGGACAAGTAAAAAGTTAGGGGCATTTACCCAGGGGGGCAGCTACACTGGGGAGGGAGGAGGGAGGGTGGTCTATGTATGGTAGGGGGTAGGGTTTTTTTAATAAGGGGTTTACTACTCCTTTAAAGTCACAAAGTTTGCCCAGAAGCAGTGACCAATAAGATGTTTGGTAAGGTGACCAGTAAATGCTACCTGCTGATTGGTTGTTATGGGTTACTGCACCAGGGAAAAGTGCCTTTTATTACATGAGTACCCTCATAGTATACATTTGTATCAAATTATTCGACCTGAAAAAAAGAAAAGACTTAAGAAAACAAGGGAGAGAGTTTGGGGTTGGGTGTAACTGGGCACGTCTGGAAATGTTGGGCACAATATTCATAAATGTACATACATTCTGTTTCAGTTATACTGTAGGTAAGGGATCTGTCATCCAGAAGCCCATTATACAGAAAGCTCAGATTTATGGGAAGGCCATCTGTCATAGTCTCATCAGTTTCATCAAATAATTCAACATTTTAAAAACATTTTTTCTTTTTCCCTGTAATAAAAAAGTACCTAAAAGCTCCTTATTGGAGGCAAAACAATCTTATTGGGTTTAATTCATGTTTAAATGATTTTTAATAGACTTGAAAAAAATTTGAATTACGAGATATTTTTTGTGTACTTTGACTAGGGAATAGTCCAAATTCGATTGGAATTCGAAAAAAAATTGAAATCTATCATGTACTGTCTCTTTAAAAATTCGAATTCAACCATTCACCATCTAAAACCTGCTGAATTGCAGTTTAAGCCTATGGGGGACCTCCTAGAACCTACTTGTAGTCAATCTGAGAGTTTTTTTGGGAGAAACTTCGAATTGACCAAAAAAAAACAAAACTTTGAATTAATTTTGGTCTTTTTGAATTTGAATTTCGAAGTTTTTTCAATTTGAAATTCGACCCTTGATAAATATGCCCCTTAAAGTAGGGAGATCCAAATTAACGAAAGACTACTTATCCGGAAAACCTCAGGTTCCGAGCATGCTGGATAAAGGATAGATCCCTTACATGTATAGCGAAATGTCTGTTCTTTAAAGGAAAGTAATTTACCATTTGGAGTGACAAATGTTAGGCACCCCATGAGATTGTATTTACTTATGTGAAACCCCCGGGCCGGTGTCCCTATCAGCAGAAAACAGCACAAGCGTGGGATTCTTCTAGCGAGCACCACGGAGAAATCTTCTTCTTGCTTCTGCTTTCTTCAGATTTCCCGGGGCAGACGCATGAGCAGTAGAACGAAATAGCTGACTTTTTAATTAAAGTTCGGCTTTTCACCCTAATGCACATGCGCAGCCGGAGAGAGGATTTGAGGAAGACGGAAGAGGATCGCTCCGTGGTGTTCACTGGTATAACCCCAGGCCAGTGCAGTTTTCTGCTGATAGGAGCACCAGCATGGGGTTTCATCGTTTGCTGATTTTCTGAACTGGTGAGAATGGAAGAAAATGGTTAGAAGACAATGCTGAACTCTGGATAAAAAAAAGCCCCCCCATCAATTTCATGCTTTGGGGTTCCTTTTGTGTAAGTGATGAGTTTTCCATGTTAACGACTAACAGAAAAAGTAAAACATTTGCAAGCCTTCCCAGCTGAAGATGATGATTGGCTAAGGGCTCTTACAGACAGGCATTTTTACCTGCCCTCCCCTGCGTTCCGGTTTCATTAGTTCAGCCGTAGGGGAACGCAGGAGTAGACGCACTGAATTATTTTCAATGGACGCATGTAAGCGCCGAATGCAGGAAAAATGCAACATGCTGCGTCCCAACCTTCGTTTGCCGCTTACATGCGTCTGTTTGAATACAGCCCCATTGAAAAGAATTCAGTGCATCTACTCCTGCACTGCCTGAATGCATGAAACCGGAACGCAGGGGAGCGTGGGAGTTGCTTTTTGCAATGATCACTAATTTGCAAATCATGTTATCACAGCCCAACTCCAACTTAAAGGAGTTGTATGGTGTAGAGAGTGATATTCTGAGATCATTTGCAATTGGTTTTCAGTTTTTATTATTTGTGTTTTCTGAGGTCTATTTTAGCTTTTTATTGAGCAGCTCTCCGGTTTGCATTTTCAGCTATCTGGTAGCTAGTTTCCAAATCATCCTAGCAACCATGTATTGATTTGAGAGACTGGGATATGACTAGGAGAGGCCTGAATAGAAAGATGATTAATATAAAGTAGCAATAACAATACATTTGTAGCCTTATAGAACAATGTTTTTTTTGATGGGGTCGGTGACCCCCCATTTGAAAGCTGGAAAGTGTCAGAAGAAGAAGGCAAATAATATAAAAAATAAAAAATGAAGGTCCCTTGAAAAGTTGCTTAGAATTGGCCATTCTGTAATATACTTAAAGTTAACTGAAAGGTAAACCACCCCCAAGGGTTACGATATCTTATAGCTTATATATCTTCTGTTGTGAGATGGTAGAGAGATTGAGTTCCTCCCCTTATTAGAGTATAAAATCCAGACTGGTTTTAACCCCTTTCCCTTCTTTTTCCTTTTTATTTATTCCACTCTGTCTACATCTGTTTCTTTCTTTTGATCTAGTGTCTCAAGGTGGAGCACAACCTTGGGAACAAAAGTGCCTATATAAGCCTTTAATGTTGCATTGAATACTTACATGTGAATTGAACTGACAATACCGAATGCAACACTTTCTCTCTTTGTTTTATGTAGCAAAAACAATTAAAGTCTCAATAAAACATGATGAACATTCACAATCAAATTAGAATCTATCTATGAGTTTGAAAAGACACAAGATACATAAAAGTGTTATTGGCAGGGCTGTGAAGGGCATGGAGCTAGAAGGAGTGTGGGTGCAGTTTGGGTGGGCCATGGGCATGAGTGGGCAAATCAGGGGCATGGGCATCAGGGCCGCTTCTGCCATGAGGCATGCTAATTATTATCGTGTATTTCAAAGTGCGAACATATTCTGCAGTGCTGTATAATAAATTGGTTTATACATTGAACACACAGAATAACAAGCAACTAATAACTGATACAAGAGATGAAGAGGGCCCAGGCCAAAAGAGCTTGCAATCTAAAAGGAGAAGGGGTTGAGATACAAGGTCTGGAAATGAGCAAGCTCAGAAGTGAACAAGAGATATAGCATAGAGTTAATAAATGGGGGCCTCTTGGGTGGGGGTGGGGCTGCTAACAGTAATATAATTCTGTCAATTTTGAGGGTGTCCCTGCTTACAGTAAATGTACTGTAGAATCCATGCAAAAGAGAAAACTTTAGTAAGGATCCCTTTATAGAGCCACTTGTTTGTTATAGCCTCACCCCTAAAGGAATTCCATATGGGAAACAATGCTCCCTGTAAGATATGACCCTGTATTGCACCCATTTGTTTGATTTCAACACCTGCAATAAACTGTAAAAACTGTGAAGCACATCAAAATATTTTCGCGGTTAATTTAGCACATACATGGACCCACCACCTTTGGAAGGTCACATTGTCATCTCTAAAATCCTTTCTAGTTTATCTCTAGTGTTCCCATTTCTCTTTAATGTTCCAATTTCTATCCAGAGTTCCATTGCCTCTCTAGCATTTCAGTGCTCATCTGGTGTTCCAAAGCTTTTCTAGCATTCCAACGCTTCTCTAGCATTCTAAAGCCTTTCTAATGTTCCCATGCCTATGTAACGTTCCAATGCTATCTAGCATTTCAATATATAGCTAGTATTCCACTGCTATAGTCTTCCAATGCCTCTCTAGTATTCCAATTCCTCTCTAGCATTCTAATGCCTCTCTAGCGTTCCAATGTCTCTCCAGAATTCCAATGCCTATTCAGATCTTTAATGCCTCTCTAGCATTCCAATGCTTCTCTAGCATTCCAAAGCCTTTCTAATGTTCCCATGCCTATGTAACATAAGCATTCTATTGCCTATTTAGTGTTCTAATGCCCCTCTAGTGTTCCAATGCTTATCCAGAATTCCAAAACCACTCTAGCATTCCAGTGCTTATATAGTGTTCTAAAGCTTTTTTTTTTGTATTCCAGTACCTATCTAGTACTCCAAAGTCTTTCTAATGTTCCAATGCCTATCTAGTATTTCAATGCCCATCTAACGTTCCAATGCCTATCTAGCATTCCATTAGCCATTTAGCATTCCAGTACCTATGTAGCAATCCAATACCCATGTAGCATTCCAAAGCCTTTCTAGCACTCCAATGCTTATCTAGTGTCCCAAGGATTTTCTAGCGTTCCAAAGCCTATCTAGTATTCCAGAGCATTTCTAGCATTCAAACGCTTATCTAGCTTTCCAAGGCTTAACTAGTGGTCCAATGCCTATCTAATATCCCAAAGCTTTTCTAGCTTTCTGATGCCTATATCTGCAGATCAGATGAAAGTAGCACAGACATAAGCCCTTCCAAATAGTAATGCACAAGTCAATAATTTATTGACCCCTGCTAACCCATGCATGTCCACACCCAACCCATACCCAGCCTGACCCACTGTGCCAACATATCTTATATTAACCCACATTGACCTGCCTATTGCTTGTGTCACCAGAGGGGGCAGGGCAGGTGCCAATTTATAGAAGAAGGTGGTCTGATAGGGATCTGAAGCCTGTCTTTGCTTGTGTGACTGTGGGGCTGTGATTGGCTATCCCCCTCCTACTGTGCTCCAGGCAGGGACCATTAGAACACACCCACCCCTCATTTAAAACACACACACAGGGACCATAGCAGATTTATAGGGAATGCCTATAAAGGGACCATTTTAATGAAACCAACACCATACTTTTTTCATTATGGCCTACAGGATTGGGGGGATTTGCAGTTATGCAATATTAATCCATGTCTCCTTTAAATCATGATATATAATAACATACTATGCATATTAATATTAAATCATATACACCATATATATATTTGTTTATATGCATACAACATACAAAACTGTTGTTAACACTAAACACAGGAACTCTGCTGTGCTCCTTAAAGAGTAAGTAAAGCCTGAATTAAGAATTAGGTTACAGTGGAAGCACAGCACTGCCGCACTAGCCCGGGGGCACATCGGTGAGCCTTTTCTTATGTTGCTTGTCCCTTCCCTGGTGTCTGAGACATTACTTATGGTCATTGTGCTTGGAGCTGCCTAGGCATGTCCGACTGAGGGAGTGCTGGAAACGTGCCCTACTCTGCTGTTTGGGATCACACAAGTATAAAGACAACAAATGCAGCAGCCGCACCTCCTCCATTCATTCATGTAGTAAAACCTCACCTTTTTTTGCAGTCTGTTTTACAATGTGCACCTGAAATACTTTCTGAAGAGACTTGAAGCTTGTGTTTGCTTTGAAAGGGACAGAATTGCCAAACTATTTCTTTAAAACAAAACACCAAATACACAGGCTGCATGGCTGATTAGTTATTAATGCAACTGCCTGCCACAAGTTTGCTTAGCAATAGTGATGAGCGATTTTATTCATCAGCCATGGATTTGCGGTGAAATTCCGCCTTTTGCCATCTGCAAAATTTTTTCACAAAACTGCAGCTAGTATTTGCATCTCTTTATCTGTGTTCTATCCCCCATGCTAATATCCTACATATGCCATTGCTTTATGATGATATGATGGCATTAAAGGGGTTGATCATATTTAGGGGCTGATTCACTAAATTCGAGTGAAGGATTCGAAGTAAAAAAACTTCGAATGGGCTACTTCGACCTTCGACTATGACTACGACTTCGACTCGAAGGATTCGAAGTAAAAATCGTTCGACTATTCGACCATTCGATAGTCGAAGTACTGTCTCTTTAAAAAAAACTTCGACCCCCTAGTTAAAAGCTACCGAAGTCAATGTTAGCCTATGGGGAAGGTCCCCATAGGCTTGCCTAAATATTTTTGGATTAAAATCCTTCGAATCGTTCCATTCGAAGGATTTAATCGTTCGATCGAAGGAATAATCCTTCGATCGTTCGATCGAATTTTCTGCGCTAAATCCTTCGACTTCGATATTCGAAGTTGAAGGATTTCAATTCCTAGTCGAATATCGAGGGTTAATTAACCCTCGATATTCGACCCATAGTGAATCAGCCCCTTAAACTTTTTCTATGACTAAGGGGTAAATTTATCAAAGAGTGAAGTTCCGCCACTAGAGTGAAATTCCGCAGCTCTCAATTCATTTCTATGGGATTTTGAAAGGCGTATTTATCAATGGGTGATAGTGAAAGTTCACCCTTTGATAAATACGCCTATAAAAATCCCATAGAAATGAATGGAGAGTGGCGGAATTTCACTCTAGTGGTGGAACTTCACTATTAACTTCACTCTTTGATAAATATACCCCATACATAGAGAGACAATTGGGGGTGGGGTGACCCCCATTCGAAAGCTGGAAAGAGTCAGAAGAAGGCAAATCATTCAAAAACTTTAAAAAAGAGAAAATGAAGGCCAACTGAAAAGTTGCTTAGAATTCACCATTCTATAATGTACTAAAAGTTTGAACCACTCCTTTAATTCACAACATAAATAATTGTATGGGCAAAATAGACTGGAGTAAATGTGCTAGTAAATTTTAGCACATTGTACTTGAAATTACCTGTTTGTGAATTCTCTTGCAGTGGCTTTTTGTAAAAACATGGAAAACATGGAACAGAGCTCATATTTGGTAAGAAAACAAAAGCTGCCCACATATGGCCCATGTTTTAGGCCCTCAAAAAGTTTCGGGCAGGTTTGGAAATGCCACTGGGTGAGGACCACTCCAGCGTGTTGATGAGGTCCTCTCCTGATGGCCATGGATCCCAATCTTTCCATATCCGCAGTCTCACTGAGTTTGTTGGTAAATAATGTACAGATAACCTGGTCTGGTGACCTCTCCAAATGAGCAGAACTTATTTATGCCCAGCTTTAGAGAAACCGTAGGTACAGGTCTTCAAACAAAGGGATAGTTGGACCATTTCTGACTGCCTTAAAGGTTAAAGAGCATTATCTGCCCCAGTTACTGCCAATTATAATGGACCTGGAACCCCCGTCACGTCCCCTCTCATTGCTTATTGCTCTGCAGCACTTACAGTGTAGCCCCTGGCTATTCCTGTTTGACTTGTGCTGATCAACAGTCCTTTTTGCATTCTTAACAAGGCAGCAGGCAAGTGTAAACAGAAGGAGATGACAGCACTTTGGGAGAGAGAGGATGCAGAGTGCTGATCTGAGGTGACAACAGGACTATAAATTAGCAGCCTTCAAGCAGGACAAGCCGTAGGAAGAACACAGGAGACGAATGGGAAAAAATCAAGTCTGCAGGGAAATAAAGTGCAACTGTCCCTTTTAATAACTGCATGGAAGAAGAAGGGTATTTTCTTAAAGGCTAAAATAAATCAGTCTCTTTTAACTGATGCTTGATTTTAGAGGATGGTGTTTGCATGGTATCTTAAAGCACCATTATCTTCCATTACTTAATCCATAGCCTAATTTGGTAACGTTTCTGCAAACCTCAATAAATACAAGGCAGTAACAAATATCTTAACATCACAAAAAAATTATACAGTAAATGATCATTCATAGCTACACAGTAGTCACATCAAGTTCCACCACTCGTGTAAGCCTTGGCTAAGTAGAGATAGACATCATGTGGTCCTCAGTTAATTAATAAATGCTCAGTCATAGCTACACAGTAGCTGACAAAAGTCACATGTCCATCAAGTTCAACCACTAATGTAAGTCTTGGCTAAGTAGTGATAGACATCATGTGGTCCTCAGTTCCAGCAACTCAACAGTTGTTCAATCAGAGCAGTCCATTTTGTGTGTTTTTGTAGGACTCATTTCTGCTCATTTGGTCAATGGCGTCTCTACAAAAGGAACAACTGTCAGTCAAGATGGCATTTCTAAGGCTATCGGATATGCTGGACCTCCATATTGTTGTCAGAGACTGAAATAGGATCTGGGTCTTCAACCTTAAAGGGATACTGTCATGGGAAAAAAAATTTTTTTCAAAATGAATCAGTTAATAGTGCTGCTCCAGCAGAATTCTGCACTGAAATCCATTTCTCAAAAGAGCAAACAGATTTTTTTATATTCAATTTTGAAATCTGACATGGGGCTAGACATTTTGTCAATTACCCAGGTGCCCCATGTCATGTGACTTGTGCCGACACTTCAGGAGAGAAATGCTTTCTGGCAGGCTGCTGTTTTTCCTTCTCAATGTAACTGAATGTGTCTCAGTGGGACATGGGTTTTTACTATTGAGTGTTGTTCTTAGATCTACCAGGCAGCTGTTATCTTGTGTTAGGGAGCTGCTATCTGGTTACCTTCCCATTGTTCTTTTGTTTGGCTGCTGGGGGGGAAAGGGAGGGGGTGATATCACTCCAACTTGCAGTACAGCAGTAAAGAATGATTGAAGTTTATCAGAGCACAAGTCACATGACTTGGGGCAGCTGGGAAATTGACAAAATGTCTAGCCCCATGTCAGATTTCAAAATTGAATATAAAATAATCTGTTTGCTCTTTTGAGAAATGGATTTCAGTGCAGAATTCTGCTGGAGCAGCACTATTAACTGATTCATTTTGAAAAAAAATTTTTTTCCCATGACAGTATCCCTTTAAATATAGATGGTAATGTGCTGTAAATAAAAGTCTTAATGTGTGAGCAGGACATTCTCTCCATATTTGCATTTGCACATATACATTTCCCTACACTGTATATATTAAATTACACTTGCCTATATAATGACATTTATGGACTGACAGTTGGTCAAATGTTCCTTTTCACACTTTTGTGGTCGCAGCTCCTCCTATTAACTGAAAATGTTGCTTTTGTTATAGTTTATACAGGAGCAGTGGCCCGCACTGTGTCATTGCTTCTATCTTTCCAACTTGTGTCAGGTGATGCCTACAGTGTCCAATCATTTTGGGAGTTTTAATTTTGGAAAACAAGTTGCAAGTAGAACTTAGTCCCTGTAGAAATCCATAAAGAAAAACTTGAATTCTTAATGAATGAAATGCACCCATGCAGGGAGGTGCCAGTCTTTGGAGGTAATTAGTTAGCACTCTTGCCCACGTGTGCCCGTTTCCTTCCTGCAACTGGAATTTATATTTCACTCAGAAAAACATTCTCAGACAAAGGAATGTTGTCTTCCAAAAACAGCAATGCGCAAGGGGGCGGAATTAGAAGTACAGGTATGGGATTGATTATTCAGAATGCTCCTTAATTTGGATCTTCATACCTTAAGTCTACTAGAAAATCATGTAAATATTAAATAAACCCAATAGGCTGGTTTTGCCTCCAATAAGGATTAATTATATCTTAGTTGGGATCAAGTACAAGCTACTGTTTTATTATTACAGAGAAAAACAAAAGATGTTTTAATATTTTGAATTATTTGATTATAATGGAGTCTATGAGAGTTGGCCTTCCTATAATTCAAACAGTGGAACCTCAATTTTACATCCCCTGATATTAAATTTTCCCTCATTTTACATTGGTATTTTGTGGTCCCACCTATATTTTATGCAAAATACATTTCCCCGATGTTACATTTTCCTGGATTTTTACACCATTTTTTTCTGGTCCCCTGAAAAACTTAAAAATGGGGGTTCTATTGTAATATGAAACCTGGTGGGGTATAGCATATCCTGTAGGGATGCACCAAATCCAGGAATTGGTTCAGGATTTTAAACAGGATTTGGCTGAAACCTCGTGCCTGGCCGAACCGAATCTGAATCCTAACTTACATGTCAAAATTAGGGTCGGGAAAGGGGAATCGCAGGGTGCACATAAGTGGATAAGGTCAGCCAATATGTTTAAAGGGCAGATTTAATAAGCTCGAGTGAATTTTCGCAGTTAAAAAAGTTCGAATTTCGAAGTAATGTTTTGGATACTTCGACCATCAAATAGGATACTACGACTTCGAATTTACTTCGACTTCGATTCGAAGTAAAAATCGTTCCAATATTCGACCATTCAATAATCGAAGTACTGTCTCTTTAATAAAAACTTCATACTTCGCCAAATTAAAGCTACCGAAGTGCAATGTTATATATATACAGTCCACTCGGTGCACATGATACACTACATCTATACCTGGGTGCCACCGCAACAAAAACATATAACAACTAACAAAGCTGCTGCACTCTAAGGATTGGAAAAAATAATACTCTGCATGTATTTCTGTTTGAATAAATCTTTTTTGCTGTGGCACTCAGGTATAGATGTAGTATGTGGTGTACACCAAGTGGACTATATATATATATATATATATATATATATATATATATATATATATATATATATATATATATATATATATATATATATATATATATATATATATATGTTAGGGATGCACCGAATCCAGGATTCAGTTCGGGATTCGGCCAGGATTCTGCCTTTTTCAGCAGGATTCGGCTGAATCCTTCTGGCTGCCAGAACCGAATCCGAACCCTAATTTGGGGGTGGGGAGGGAAATCGCGTGACTTTTTGTCACAAAACAAGGAAGTAAATGTTTTACCTCCTTCCCACCCTTAATTTGCATATGCAAATTAGGGTTCGGATTCAGTTCGGTATTCGGCCGAATCTTTTGCAAAGGATTCGGGGGTTCGGCCGAATCCAAAATAGTGGATTCGGTGCATCTCTAATATATATCACCTAAGGTACCACCAAACACAACCAGCTGGTTCTTGTCCAGACAACATATACAAGATGGCTGAGCTTATAATAACCAGTCTGCGTGCAACAAAATAAAATAATTCTTCATGTTTTGGAGAGAAATGAAAAGTATGTCAAGGTTCTTTTAGAAGGAAATATAAAACTAAAAAATAGAACTTAGAAAAGACTGACCAAGAAAACACTTTCAATTATAAAGATTCAATCACAGGCAGACTGGTTCTGTCATTTCAGCTTTCAACGTTTTACTTGTCCTTTTGGGCTACATATTTACAAAGCAAGTCAATATTTACTCCTAGTCAATTCTGCATTGTGAGGATGTCATTCACAGAACATACAAATGCAGAAACCTGAATCTTCCCTGACGTAGTGATAAGAATAGGCCGAGTACAGGCAGCAGAACATACCTTCATGGAAAGGAATATGATTAGTCACCCAGTTCTCAGAAGCGCTAGAGGAGGAATGTGTCTCCAAAAGAAGTAAAATATAAAATAGCGTAAATAGCACCAGTGCAGTTACCCGTGACGTCCAATCAGCAGTTAGTATTTCTCACCTTCTGTTAGAAAATGAAAGCAGAAAACCAGTATGTCAATGTTTGTTTAGTCACTCGCAATATGCAAAGACTGATGGAATCATGTAAATAGAAACAAATGTAGTAACTAGAGAGGATTGAGTCATTTTGTTTTTCATTTTTACTGTAAAATACAATTCTATGCTTGTTATAATTGCAAAATAAAAAAAAGAGAATTCTGTTTCAAAACCCTCAGACACAATCACCTTTTTTAAATTCCTTTTCAGCAAAAGCAGTGCAGGTATGGGATCCATTATTCAGAACGCTTTGAATTACGGAAAGGCCATATCCCATAGACTCCATTTTATTCAAATCATCAACATTTTTAAAAGAGATTTCCCTTTTCTCTGTAATAATAAAACTAACTGTACTTGATCCAAACCGAGATATAATTAATCCTTATTGGAGGCAAGTTTTTTTTAGTTTCCCTTTAAGGTTCCCTGGACTTGTTTAATGTTATGTATTTGCTGCAACATATACGTCCATTCAACTTTGTAATTTCCCGCCGTATGCAAATGAGCGAAGACCTCTAACAAAGCGCATCTTCGCTTTGATTGCCGTAGTAACGCTAGCGATAAACTTCGCATTTTAGTTAATTATCGTTGTCTGAGCTGGCGAATTTTCACCGCTTAGTAGATTTACCTTGTCTTCATTATTATTATTTTTTTTTTATAGATTTCTAATTATTTGCCTTTTCTTCTAACTCTGTCTGGCTTTCAAATGGGGGTCCCATCTAAAAAACAAATGCTCTGTAAGGCTACATATATATTGCTATTGCTACTTTTAATTATTCATCTTTCTATTCAGGTCTTCTCCTATTCCTATTCCAGTCTCTTATTCAAATCAGTGCATGGTTGCTAGGGGAATTTGGATCCTAGCAACCAGATTGCGGAAATTGCAAACCGGAGAGCTGCTGAATAAAAAACCACATATAATAAAAAATAAAAACCAATTGCAATTTGTCTCAGAATATCAGTCTCTACATCATACTAAAATTTGACTCAAAAGTGAAAAACCCCTTGAAGGAGGAGCGAGACAAAGTAGGGGGAGAACATGGGGGGTGGAGGGCAAACGCCAAGAGGAGGGCCCTTGAGTTCAGGTCTGGATCAGGATCTCTAAGTGTCAGGCCACACAGGGCTTTTTGGGGAGATTTGGTCGTCTGGCGTCTAATCACCTCGTTTTTGCAGCGACCAAATGCCTTCGCTCACTCTGCGCCGGCTAAAATGAAAAAACGCTGGCGCTAATCCTCGTAACGCAACTTCGGGCGACTTTGGAAAATGAACCGCCAGGTGTGATTAGCGCTGGCATTTTTTCATTTTAAGTCAGCGCAGAGTCAGGGAAGGTGTTTGGGGAGATTGGTCGCCGCAAAGACGAGGCGATTAGTCGCCAGGTGACCAAATCTCCCCAAAATGCTCAGTGTGGACTTACCCTAAATAAATCCATATATCTTCTTTCAATTCCAAATTATTTATCACCCCCAGAATCACTCAACAAAAACCATGTAAAAGGAAGTCATTACTGATATAGTGCACACAGCTTTATATGAAACTGTAGAGATACTGTAGCAACAAGACAGTTGCTAAGCCTGATAATAATATAGAAGGATTAACATATGAAAAGAAATAGATAATTACTAAATATATATAACCATGTGGGAAATGAACTGTATATAAAATGTACAACTTAATATAATAATGTCCAATGATGACCCACGGTTGATAAATCCTATTATAAGCCAACCCTTGACTCTAATATTGCGCTACGTGTGTTTTATTTTAGGTACATCTATGAAGTAGAAACCTCATTTCTGTCACCTAGAAGAAAAAATATAAAGTTGGAGCTCCTCAATGCACCTGATTGTTCTCCCACCTGCTTTGATCACAAAGGAAAGGTCAAGAAAACATGAATCATTGGAAAAGCGACGATTATAGGCAAACGATGAATAATTCTCGGCTGTGTAACAAACGCAAGGAATAAAAAGAGAGCAAATGATACAGCGAGCTATGAAGGAGATTCACATACATTGGAACATATTATCTTGCAGTGATTATTAGTAGGTTGAAAAGCAAGTATTTAAGCCTCTGGGCGTAGTTATGCTTTATTTACAGATCAAGGAATATTCTGGTTGAAAAGGGCTCCAATGGCAGGTGTTTGAAGACTAATACTAGTGTAGAACTGGTGAAGGACCTGTTATCTGGAATGCCTTGGGTTTCCCAGATATGGAAATATATTTAAATGTCTTTAATCATTAAAAGACTCCTACAGGGTTGAACCCACCAGTTTTTATTCCTTATCGCAGACACTCTCTTCAACACTTGAATGAAGCAGATGGTAATTGGGTTGAAGGGTTTCCCAGTGTATAATGACGACAAGGGGAGGATTTATCAAAGGTTATTTCCTGAAATGCGAATTTTGACACCGGCGTCAATACGCGGGCGTCAAAATCGATGGAGGCAACAATTCCGACGCCAGCGCCAATTTAACAAGCATTAAAGTCAATGGGCATACATTAATTATCGCCGGCGTTGGAATTTCGCCGCAAAATCGCGTCTGGCAAATAAATTTCCCCCATCACTAATGTTAGAGTTTTTTTTACCTCCAATGAGCTTGAATGACCTCGAAATTTAAATTGTATCTTATTTAAAAAAACTTGAACATCTCAAACTCAAACAAATATTACCGACCTGAAAACTGGAATATAAATCGAATTCGACTAAACTTGAATCAAGTTTTTTCTCTGAAAAAAAATGGAATGTCAGGAAGACTATTTACATCTTCAAAAAGATCACTGGACCTCTGCCATTGACTTATACATGACCTTGGCAGGTTTTAGGTGGAGAATAGTCGAATTCGAGTTGTTCTGATGGTCCAGGTATGATAAATCTCATACTCAAATTCCCAACTCGAATTTGTAATTTTCGACCAAAAATCTAACTCGAAAATTCGAATAGTATCTTATTTAAAAGAAAAAACTTGAATGTCTAAAACTCAGACAAATATTTCCGACCTGAAAACTGGAATAGAAATTGAATTAGACTAAACTTGAATCTAATTTTTTTTTTCGGAAAAAAAAATCAAATGTCAGGAAGGCTATTAACATCTGGGTCACTGGACCTCTCCCATTGACTAATACAAGACCTCGGCAAGAATTCAAATTCGAGTTTGGATTATTTCCAATTTGTGAGTTTTGACCAAAAATACAACTTGAAAATGCGAATTTGAATTTCCAATTTGAACCTTAATAAATCTGCCCCCAAATATCCAAAGAATGTAGTTCTGGATTCAGAAAGTGAGGGTATCTCATATCAATAGCCTCCCTATGAGCAGTTTCAGATTCATACAATGGGGCAATTCCTTCTGGTATGTAGGTACAAGAATGGGACCCGTTATCCAGAAAGTGCCCTATTATGGGGAGGTCATCTCCCAAATTTTTAAAAATGATTTCCTTTTTCTCTGTAATAATAAAACAGTAACTTGTACTTGATCCCAACTAAGATATAATTAATCCTTATTGGAAGCAAAATCAGCCTATTGGGTTTATTTAATGTTTAAATTATACTTTAGTACTGGTATGGGATCCATAATCCGGAAATCCGTTATCCAGAATTATGATACAGCTGTCTCCCATAGACTCCATTTTACCGACATAATTCAAATTTTAAAAAACTATTTCCTTTTTCTCTATAATAATAAAACAGTAGCTTGTACTTGATCCCAAATAAGATATAATTAACCCCGACTGGAAGCAAACCCAGCCTCATGGGTTTATTTAATGTTTACATGATTTTTTAGTAGACTTAAAAGATGAAGATCCAAATTACAGAAAGATCTGTTATCCAGATAAGCCCAGGTCCCGAGCATTCTGGAAAACAGGTCCCATACCTGTATATGGCAACTGGACCCCATGAGATCTCTATTTGACATTGTATGCACATATAGAATTTCCAATAATTTAGTATATATACCATGGGGCACATTTACTAAGGGTCGAATATTGAGGGTTAATTAACCCTCGGATTCGACCCTCGAAGTAAAATCCTTCGACTTTGAATATCGAAGTCGAAGGATTTACCGCAAATACTTCGATCGATCAAAGGATTTTAATCGAACGAACGAACGATTTTTCTTCGATCAGAAAAAGCTTAGAAAGCTTATGGGGAAGGTCCCCATAGCCAAACATTGTAACTCGGTAGGTTTAAAGTGGCGAAGTATGTAGTCAAAGTTTTTTTTAAAGAGACAGTACTTAGACTATCGAATAGTCGAACGATTTTTAGTTCAAAGTCATAGTCGAAGTAGCCTATTCGATGCTCGACGTACCCAAAAAAAACCTTCGAAATTCGAAGTTTTTTTATTCGAATTCTTCACTCGAGCTTAGTAAATGTGCCCCCATGTGACTTGGAGGTCTTTAGTGGCCCCAAGACTAAAACCCCTCATGTAAACCCTGTGTTTTTTGAGAATTTGAGCCCTGATACATTTTTACCCCCCAAAACTTTTCAATTGGTCAGGAGGTGGTAACCTACATGTCTCTGCCCACCTCTCATAAATACAGTGCTGAACAACTCTGGAAGATCTGTATTTATGGGGCACAAGCAGGTCTTTGAGCTGCAACAAGTATGGGGGTTTTCAGTGTTTGCACTTTACACTCTGCCCTTCACTTTCTAAATAACTCCTATAGTCTTAGTATATTTTCTTTTCTGGTGGAACCATTTTTGACAAAATCCCAAATATAATGGTGCTATAGATGCATTACCTATAGGAGATTACTATTATACTATACTGTACTAAATGGTGCTGCCTGCAAAGAGAATATATATATTGGCCACAGCTCTAGCCAACAATTGTCATGTGTATATTGACTTGCAAATTATGTCTACTTAATTGCACCTGCCACCCTAAAAAAATAATTCAGATTCCTGTTTTATGATGATAGTCAAGCAAAATAAAGTCCACTTACACTATAGACATGGTTTCAATCTTCTTTCTTTTAGTCTTGTAAATCACAATCACATCAAGCAGGCAGCAGCCATTTTGTGGACACTGTTATTAAGGCAAGCTAAAATCTTGCATATTCAAATTAGGATTCAGATTCGGTTCTGTATTCGGCTGAATCTTTCATGAAGGATTTTGGGATTCGGCCGATAGACTTGGACCTATATAATATTGTCCCTTGGCAGTTCCGTACTTGGACATGGGATGTCAGGATTCCCCTAGTTTATGAAAAGGGAAGCCAACATGTGCTCGCTTTCTTTGGTTACCCTCCATCTACAAGAAGGGGTGTACTGGGAGCCTGGGATGCAAGTAGGTTCTAGTCAGTTAAGTAAGTGCCAGGGGGGATTTGTAATAGCTCACTCTAGGAGTGAGAGAAAAGATCAGGGTAGTTAGTAGAGCAGCCAGAAGCTCCAACGAGGAGGTTAGTAAGAGTTAGGATCCTCTGGTGTCAATGCTGCCAGTACAGAGTTTCAAGGCGCAGGGTGGGATAGTGAGATCCTTGGAGCGTGGGACCACTGTGAGCCTCGCCTAGCACTGGGGATTGTTTCGCCAATGTAGTGATTACTGCCTCTGGGTGTGTGAACACTACAACTGTGATTGGATAAATAACAACTGATAAAGTACTTGAGGCAGTTATAATTTTTTTTATCTTGTACCGTTTGAATCAGCAGATTGCAAAGTTGTTCCATCAGTGAAGTTTCATTTGTTTTTAAAGAACCTCTGGCATCATTGTGTCATTTAGCTTTCCGACAATAGATAACATTCCCTTGAAAGTAATATTTCTCTGCTCTTATTTGATAAAACTCTCAGTCATTTGAATTAGTGGTGAATTATTTATTTTGTTTTGTACCTTTTTTGTATTGTAACAGTCGTCATTAGTCAAGGCTTTGTCTATTATTAAATAATCTTGGATGTTTTCATTAATCTGTGACAGGACCATTCCAGTTGATATCATCTTGTGCATGGTGGATCGTTTTCCATCCTACAAAGGTTCACCTTAAATGGAAAGGGTAGAGTTTGGAATCTACAAAATCTACCAAATGTATGGGTGAAAACTGGCAATTTCTTTTGCAGATGTTTAAATCCTAGGGTTAACACATCTTTGACTTGGTGGTTTGTATTGTTTATATTGATACTCTAAGGGGCTGATTCACTATGGGTCGAATATCGAGGGTTAATTAACCCTCGATATTCGACTAGGAATTGAAATCCTTCGACTTCGAATATCAAAGTCGAAGGATTTAGCGCAAATTCTGCGATCGTACGATCGAAGGATTATTCCTTCGATCGAACGATTAAATCCTTCGAATCGAACGATTCAAAGGATTTAAATCCAACGATCGAAGGAATATCCTTCGATCAAAAAAACTTAAGCAAGCCTATGGGGACCTTCCCCATAGGCTAACATTGACTTCGGTAGCTTTTAGCTGCCGAAGTAGGGGGTCGAAGTTTTTTTTAAAGAGACAGTACTTCGACTATCGAATGGTCGAATAGTCGAACGATTTTTACTTCGAATCCTTCGATTCGTAGTCGTAGTCGAAGGTCGAAGTAGCCCATTCGATGGTCGAAGTAGCCCAAAAAATACTTCGAAATTCGAAGTTTTTTTACTTCGAATCCTTCATTCGAATTTAGTGAATCAGCCCCTAAATATCAATGCTGGGCTGGGGCATCCAGGCAACAGAATAAAGCTCTAACCTTCTCCGTAGAAACATAAGAAACATTTACCTTTCTTAACAGCTCTTTACTTTTTATGGGCTGCCAAATGAAGTCAGGCAGGGACAAAACATAAAACAAAATTTGACGCTGAGCAGGAGAAGCCAAGGTAGCCAAATTTAAGACTGAAGAGAAAGGAATATTACATCCAACAGAGCTGTTCAAGCTGGTTTAAGCACTGGAGATATACTAAATAGTGATCTGGAGTACTGGAGGATACACTAATGGCCAAAAGTGTCACATGTCACCAAAAATTTAATTCTGAATGCAAGGGCAATACTACAGTATGAAGTTGGTCCTCCATTGGTTGTTGGTTAATTCTTGGAAGGTTTCCTCTATTTTCATTGCGATTTTGCAGCACAAAGTGCATTAGTAAGGTTGGGCACTTATGTTGCATACAGAGCATACAGAATTCACGGGGCGCCCTACAAAAATATTTTCTGGCCTATTTTCTACAAATAAAAAAAACCCAGTGGTGGCCAGGCCCCCCATAGAAAGTTTTAAAAAAATTGGTGACTAGGGTCCCCCCCAATAATTTTTTTTCAATTGGAGGCCAGGGGCCCCCGATAAAAGTTTTTTTTTTGAAAAAAATATTGGTGGCCAGAGTCTCCCCATAAAAGTTTTTTTTAGAACATTGGTGGCCAGGTTCTCCCCATAAAAAAACAAGTGTTCATTGGAACTTACCTGTCAATTTTTCTCACCTCACTTTGTCAACTTCTGCTCCTGCTTCTGCTTTGGCGGCATTGACTCCTACTTCAGCAGTTGGGCTCCTACTGACTAAAGGGTCCCCGACTGAAAGGGGACCCAGCCAATACAGGAAGCACAGCACAGCTGGGCCCCCCTTAACACTTAAAACACACAGGGCCCCCCAGTGTCCCCCTGATGGCATCCCTGGTTGCATGATTAGACTTGGCTCCCTGTACATCTTCCTGTACATTTGGATGTACTTCCAGTACATCCAAACCGTTTTCACTTGGGTTGAGTTGAGCAGTCTGTGCAGACCTTTAAACCAATCCTACTGGTGCTTTGCTTTTCACATGGTGATATAGACATGTGCAGGGCCGGATTTACATAGCAGACGCCCCTAGGCCCACTGCCGTTTGTCGCCCCTGTCCCCTCCCCTTTATTCGTGCAAATTTTCATGGAGATTGTATCTCCTGTGCATCCCCAGTGTTTTTGAACCAATGTGGGTGTGGTTGGGCAGCATGCCGCCCCCCTAAAATCCTGCAGCCCTAGGCCCGGGCCTAGGTGGCCTTCCCACAAATCCGGCCCTGGACATGTGAGTGGCTATTTACCCATAAAAACTACCATCCTCCTACAACATGTTTGTGCTGATATTGTAGTACAGTTTAATGGAGCACAAGGTCCCTACTGAGGACAAAAGGGATAGTCTGGATACTTTTGGCCATGGTATGTATCACATGCTGATCTAAGAATCTATAGGACATGCTGATTTGAGCCACTGCTAGATAAATGCTGATCAGGGTCACTTAGCATAAGTTTCATACTAAACTTTATTGCATAAGTTGTTAGTGAATAGCTTTATTAACATGTCATTGATTGTAGACTATATATACAGTATGTGGTGGCTGTCCCATTCACAAGTCTTAACCCAACTTATCAGTTCTTGGACATTCTGAAGGGCACCTGGGACTTTCACTACCTTTTGAATTTCATGTCTAACAGTAATGTCAAATACATCCAACAGAGTTCCAGACACTTTTTTTAGTCAACCAAAACTTATCTCCAATCCTGGAATTGAAAATTAAGCACCTGCTTTGAGGCCACTGTGAGCAACATCCAAGGGGTTGGGGAGTAACATGTTGCCCATGAGCCACTGGTTGGGGATCATTGCCTAACACTATTGGAAAAAAAGTTTTTTTCTTTTCTTTTTGTAACTCCCATAAGCCTTCAGTTCCTACTCCCACCTTCGTATATATTATTAGCCTTTACTTCCTACGTCAATCTGTATGTTTCACGTGTACCCCTTTCTATTGTACCTCATTATGGAATATGATAGTATTTTATAAATATCGGTTAATAACAATGTAATTATCAGAAGACAAAAGCATGCAAACATCCAGTGGACCCTGTCAATATAATGCAATGTTCATAAATTGGGGGTTTACTTCCTAAGCATAGAGTTCTATACAGACTGCCCAAAACATGTAGAACTTATTTTGCCTGCAGCATCTTTGCATTTCCCATAAAGAACATTTTTTAAATACTTTATGTGTACAGTAGAATGAAGGCAGTTTTTACAACAATATGTCAATTGTGATATCCCTGTGGCTACACTATAGCATCAAGTAAGTTCTTCTATTTCCTCTTGTCTCAAGCAGACCAGTTTCCGATTCAGGAGGAATCAGAAGGATCTCCATTTAGCTTCCTTTAGAAAAAACATTTTGGGGCTTTTGATTTGCTTTCATTAAAGTGAGTCGAGGTTGAATGGTTCCAGAGATTGGTTCAGCTCCAGTTCAGCTCCACTGTAGCTGTCCCGAAATAATAACACCAGCTTGAAGGAGACCAATATTTGTGTGCAGTTGGTTCTTACTTGGCCATTAGAACTCCAAAGGCAAAACTGATGCTCAAGGTATACAAGAAACTGTGGAAAAATAAATGTAAGCTTACAATATCAAAGTACGGTTGCAGAGAGTTTTGCTTGGCTTGACCTTTCTCATAGGAATCTCAGATGAAACAAAGCAGGAGCCGGGTGCCTGGTTCAATGCCAATTTTATCTCCATTAGTGGTGGTTCCTTTGCAGTACTAGAGCCTCAGGTGCCAAAATCTGCAACCAGTTTTGATAGGGGTGGGGTTAACTTGTAGCCAATTTGTTTAGAATAAATGCTGGTTTGTGCTGAGTAACAAACCTGTAAATGAACTGAAAGTTATATGAATAGTTATTAAAGAAAAATTAAAATGGTTTTGCAGAGAGAAAAAGTCCAAGTTCAGGCAAAGGTCTTGCCAAGCAGCAAACAAATACAGAGTCCTTAAAACAGGCAGGGGTCAAGGGCCGGCTGTAATCAAATGTAAACCAGGACTCGGCTGAAGGTCAGGACAAGCAGAAACCATGCAATGGGCTGAGGTCAAAACTGGGAGATCAGATAATGGGGAGGAGCAGGACTTGCAAGGCAGGAGTAGGGTCACAGGAACAAGATTGCAGGAACAAGATCAGGAACAGGGTCAGGAACAAGATCATATGAATCAAAGTAAATCAAGATCATAAACATGACACAAGGCTAAGATAAGGCAGGTTGGCCAATGATTCAGCAATGGGGAGACTAGGAAGCTGTCAGGAGGCCTATCGGGTCCCAGCGAGAGTAGTCCAGACCAAGGAGGAAGCCCAGGGGTCAAAGTCCAAGTTTGTGGTACAAATAGGGGTCAGGCAAAACCGAAGTCCAAATCCAGGCAAAAGTCCAATAGGCAGGCAGATTAGAAGCGAAGTCAAGGTTCAGGCAGGGTCAAAAGTCCAATAAACAGTACAGCACGAATTATCAAGTACCCAGGAACTCACAAAACAATTCCTACAATCGGGCGTTGAACCAGCGTCCTGAGCGTCCTTTTATTTTGAATTTGGCGCAGTGACGTCATTGCGCCGGCGTCCTGACACCGGTATCGCATTGCCACCGCTACCCACATGGAAGCCATCTTGGCTTCGTCGCAGAGAAGGATGGACGCGACGACGGGCCCTCATGACAGAAGCGGGCTTAAATAGCCCTTTAAAGGATAACTAAACCCTAAATATGAATAGGACTATTTTATATAGTGAACTTATTGCACCAGCCTAAAGTTTGAGCTTGTCAATAGCAGCAATGATCCAGGACTTCAAACTTGTCACAGGGGGTCACCATCTTGGAAAGTGTCTGTGACACTCACATGCTCAGTGGGCTCTGAGCAGCTGTTGAGAAGCTAAGCTTAGGGCTCGTCACTAATTATCCAGCAGAAAATGAGCTTCCCCTGTAATATAAGCTGATGCTACAGGGCTGATTATTAAATTCTGATGCTAATTGCACTGGTTTCTGTGCTGCCATGTAGTAATTATCTGTATTAATTACTAATCAGCCTTATATTGTGACATTTCTATTCTATGTGTACTGTATATTGTGAGTGGGTCCCTAAGCTCAGTAAGTGACAGCAGCACAGAGCATGTGCAGTGAATCAGCAGAAAAGAAGATGGGGAGCTACTGGGGCATCTTTGGAGACACAGATCTTTACTGCTAAAGCGTTGTGGTTCCTTGGGCTGGTACAGAAGCACAAAACATCATGTACAACATTTCTACCTACTTCTTTAGTTAGGCTTTACTTCTCCTTTAACAAGCTGTTTCCCACAGCTGGATAGGGGGTGTGGGTCTGGGAAAATTGACATGGAGGCAGCGTCACAGTAGATATTCTGTCAGGGCCAGGCCGCTGCAACCCTGCCTCCTGTGGCTCAAGCAGGAGAAGAAGCAGAGGCCAATATATAACAGGTCCCTGAGTTTCTGACATAATTAAAGCTTTAGAAGGTTTACAATTCAGAGTCACCAGAAGCCAGCAACAAAGTATATGAAACAAAGATCATTCATCCAACTAAATAAACCTGTTCATTGAAGATGCCATATAAGATCTGTACCTGATTCCAACACCCAGGTCAAACTCTCGCTGATCCAACTGTTTAGCTCCTGGTCAAACAATCAAATCACAATAGAGGACTATCCAATCCCATCAGCAGAAGACTGAGTCTGTGACTTTATGGGCGCCTCAGTCAATGGTATTTTCAAGCCCCATAATAATACACTTTAAATGAATAAAGTTTTACGTTTTAAAGTTGCTGAACCACATGTTTTGGTGAAGTAGATGTACAGTCAGAAGAAGCAGGGCAATCCAAATGGACTGCCAATATGAGCTGAATATAAATATAAAACACAAATCACAATGTACAGGGGCTGCACAGAATGTGTTTCATGAATACAGCTCTGTATTTGGAAGCACTGTATTCATGAGGGTTGCACTCTGTCTTCAACCCACAGGTGTGCAATTGCACCTAGTAATGGATTTCTATTCTGGTATTGGGTGCAGAGTGCAGCCAGACCTCAGACACAAGTGCTTTTAGAAGAAGCATTGAAACAGTTTTTTTTGGTTAATGAATGAAAATATAAATCAAAGCAACTTTCCAATATATATATTAATTGAAATTGTTCTCCATTTTAAAGTTATTTGTAAATGTAATTGTAAGTTTTTTTTGACACTTTGCTCACTGCATTCTGCTTTGTATATATTGGCAAACTTCTTTTATACTCCTTCTTCACTGGTCTGTTCATCGCAGAACATGCAAGGCATTGTGTGGACTGGAAACTTGGGTTGGGGGTTGATGGTTGACTACTAGGAGCCCCTAAGTGAGTACTAAAGGACTCCTAGTAGTCTACTCCTGTCAACCCCCAAGCCAAGTTTCCTCCAAACCCAAGTTTTCAGTCCCCACCCCAATACCTTGTGCGATTAAAGGGTTAGTTCACTTTTAGTTTGTTATCTTATTCTAAATAACTTTTTAACTGGTCTTCATTATTTATTTCCTATCGTTTTTGAATATTTGTGTTCTTCTTCTCATTTTCCTATGAGGGCCTAGCTAAGAGAGCAGCAGTCTTAATCCATAGTGCCAGATATAACTTATATTAAATACAATACGTACAATATCCCATCATCTCTGAATAATATCATAAGATAGAGATAGCACTTAATTTTTGCAAAACAGCCAAATGATTATTTGCCAAATCCTTTTACAGCAGCAGCACCTGCTTGATCTACATCCACCTCTGCACCTGCTTAGCTCTTGCCTTGAATGATTATTTTGTTTACAACATAACGGACATTTGCAGAGATAACATTTCTTCGGCTTAGTTATAGTTAACCAATCAAATCAGAGTGTGAGGAAACATTTTAATTTGACAAGAGCGTCCCAGTCAATAATCCTCATTTTGTAGGTAATAGCTGCATTTTTTGCTTTTGGGCACTAGGTGGTGATCTAGCTTTATCCTTCCACATATTGTTTTTATTATTCTGTGCAATTACGGCTGGATTCTGTGGGGTTACAGCCACGGTAAGAAGGAAATTAGGTAACTCAGTGATGTCTGACAGGCAACCTTGGTTATAGTAGCCCACAAACAACCTTCAGATGACACATAAATTGTACGTATATAATAAAGTTGTTTCCTTTTACTAATTATTCTGCTGAGGGGCAGGGCCCAGAGTAAAAGCCATTTCTGAACCCTAAACCCACTCCTGTCTTAAATGATCTTGATACCAGGAGTATTATTTCCCAGAGTAGCACTAG
The DNA here is from genome assembly GCF_017654675.1 of Xenopus laevis. Taxonomy (NCBI): domain Eukaryota; kingdom Metazoa; phylum Chordata; class Amphibia; order Anura; family Pipidae; genus Xenopus; species Xenopus laevis. The sequence goes on along the minus strand of NC_054383.1, from coordinate 122,595,909 downwards.
CAATGATCCCATGATGAGTTGTTATTTACAGTAGATCAGCCAGGCTTCCCCAAGTATCCAGAGCAAATTAAATTTAGGGCCCAAAAATATTGAACTATTCTAGCAAGATATTTTGATATGAGGACCTTTTTGGGCCTCTACAGTTCTGCTCCACCTGCAACTGCGCCCTGTAAATAAGCCTTGGCTAACAGGTTTTTGTACTTTCCACCTGGGCCACTTTTACTACAAGGAAGCTCATCCTGCAGGTCTATCATTAGCGATGCACTGAATCCAGGACTTGGTTGGGGATTCGTCCAGTATTCTGCCTTTTTCATTCAAATCCGAATCCTAATTTGCATATGTAAATTAGGGGCGGGAAGGGAAATCACATGACTTTTCATCACAATACAAGGGAGTAAACATTTTTCCCACTTTTTCCTTTCCAGACCCTAATTTGCATTTGGTTCATTATTTGCCAAATTCTTTCACCAAGGATTCGGGGATTCGGCCGAATCCCAAATAGTGGATTTGGTACATCCCTACCTATCAGGAACATTCTCTTAAATGCTCTCCAATACGCACAATTCAGTTGGTGCAATGCAGGTGAAGAATACAAAGGGAACGCTGCACGTAATGCCTGGTAAAATGTTTAGCCCATAGACCATCATCTCAACCACAACTGACAGATACAGGATCTAGACCAATGGTTCCCCAAATGTAGGGCTAACCCCTTTAGGAGATTTAAGAGTAGTGGCTGGTGGGATCCAGTAGAATGATAGAGAATGGCTAAATGCCCTTTCACATGTTCCTGAACTTGAGTCTTCAAATAATAACTGGTCTATTTAAACAATAATACATCTATTGGTTATTATAAAAAAGGGGCAACATTTTTTACATTAATGGGAACCTCATTTGCTTTTAGTGTTACAAAATTGCTGCCGCCAAATTTTACAAATAAACCTTTGCACACTTAGCCAGGGGTTTATCTGCGGGGACACAAGTCCCGCCAGTTAAAAAAAATTTGCAACCCCCCCCACCAGCCTACCCCTGCACAAAACCAAAAATCAAGGGCAAGCGAAATCAGAGATCACCAATGATTTTGCTGGGCTTCCCATGCGGTGACAATTTTTCTTTGAATAAATAAATATTTTATGTGCAGGAATGCTAACTTTCTATTCATTTCGATGGTATCTTCACAGGTTTTAGGGAGCATCATTTTGATTTTAACCTTCAAGGCTTTTATCTAATAAATCTTGACATAGTACGATCATAGATAAAGTCATTATCGTGATTTTGTGTGAATCAAGCCAAAAAGCAGTCATAAATGTTAACAAATATCCTCCTTAGTATAAAGGCCCTTAGCGGGGGAATGTAATGAAAGGTGCAATGTTCCCTATAGTTCTAGTTAACTAGCATATTAGCAACAAATCCACAGCTAGCATTCACTGGTCACATGTTTAAAAGCAAACATTTTTATTGGTGGTTATGGGTTACTGCACCTGGGTAAACTGTGTGCCTCTTATAATATTCCCCCATGACCAAAACATACTGTATTAGGTTATCCATATAGTATAGACTAGTGATGTGCGGGCTGACCCGATACCCGTGGGTCGGGTGGGTTTGGGTCGACCTCGCAGTGCTTCTCGCGGGTGGCGGGCGGGTGCGGGTTGAGCTCCTGCTCTCCCCGCCCGCCACCTTCAAATGCCGGCATCCGACTTCCGGATTCCGGTTCTATAGTGTCGCGTCTGCTCGCCCCTTTTGTGACATCATTGTGACTTCATTGGTGATCTATAAAAGGACCCCCGGAAGTGGGTGCGGGCGGGCGCGGGAATTAGCAGGGCGGGTTAGGGTCGCGTGCGGGTCAGGGAAACCCTGACCCGCACATCACTAGTATAGACGTCCTAAGTGGACATTAGTGTTATACAGAATGTAAATAGAGGCTAATAAGCAATTAGCTTTGATCACACTAGACAATGTCACTGGAAGAACATAATGCATGCATTGTGGCCTATACATCTTTAATAAGGCTCTATCTTGTTCTAATATTACATAGAATATTATGAGCAGGTAAGTGGTGTGTGGGTTGAGAAATTCTGGACCCACACCCGCCCCAGCCCCCCTCTCCCTCCCAACCCACAACCGGTCCGGCCCATGGTTCCTCCTCTATTTCTAGACCTGCGCCTGCCTGCTCTGCATCGACATAACAAAAGAGGCGGGCACAAGTCTATAAATTCAGGTGCGGGAAGCCAGCAGTGCTAGGTCATGGGTGGGGAGAGCAGGAGAATAGCTCAACCTGGACCCGCCCCCCACACCCGAATATTCTCCAGCGCAGGTTACTAAATTCACAACATTCCTGCCGTAAACTCTGGCTTTATCCCCTACAAACACTCTTTAACTCACCACCCATACTCGTTATTTTGACAAGAGCCTCCTTCCAACTCCTTCCTTCAACCTCCATTATGAAGCACAGGGTTAAAAAGTTCCCTCAGGATTGCTTTAATTCAGCCACCCCACTGTAGTTCATAGCCCATGATCTATACACTGCAACACTACTTCAATTGTCTCTCTTTTTCTAATGCCGTTGTTTGGGAAAAGTCATCTTTTTATAAATAAACCATATTAAGTTTGCGAAATGATTATCTCTCATGCAAATCCTTGTTTGTAATCACGTTCCATTATTCCTAAGCCAGACTTTAGTTCCAAACATAGCTGAAATAACTACATCATATAAAACCTGCAAAAAATCATTGTTTGTGTATTTAGGAGGATGAGAAGGGTTAAGAAGAGATCCATACTTGAAGGCTGCAGAGAAGTTAGCAAATAAGAGTTGCACAGGTTCTCCCAGCTCTAGTCAGTAGGGCTACAACTAGGGGTAGGCAGGAGAGACAAGTGCCTTGGGCACAACCATGACGGGGGCTCTAGGGACACACATCTCATGTACTCCTAGTCCAGTCCCTCGTACCCTCACTACCCTCTCCTCAACTGACCCAGCAGGTCCAGACTGAGAATTAAAATAGGCCCTGGCATTTCAGGTACACAGAGGCCCAATAAGCCCCCACAAGCTCACTAAATATTGACTTTCTATGGCACCTTATAGCAGCCCCTCTGGCATTTGCCAGAACGCACAGATTGCCAGTCCAGGCCTGGACCCCAGTCTTCAGCAGGAAGGGAAGGCGAGGAGGTCAGGTCAGCTGAGTTGCCCATGGTGTGTTGGCTCGGCCCACCACTGCCAATCAGTAAGAAAAGTATATCAGTATGTGCACATTGGCTGGTCCTACAGTTTCTCCATCGTTTTCTGCTGATAGGAGCACCGGCCTGGGGTTCCAGGAAAGTAACTACAATCACTTGGGGTGCACCCCCAAGTGCTGCAAGCCTTTCCTTGTCCTTTAAGGGAATAGGAAATGGGGAAAATGATAAACAAAGAATTAGCCATGTTGTTTGGTGAACTTCCTAAAGATCTGCTTACATTATTCAAAAGGTCCACAAAGTATTGCAATCCCAACGGGACAAACAGTTGTGCCTGGTTATGGCTGAAAAATAGAACAATAAAGGTTTTATTGGAATGTTTGCTACAGATCATATTTGGGCTGATTTACTGGATAGGGATAGGTGTATTTTATTCACGTGTAGACAAGGCTGTGGTTATTGAAGGTCAGTAATCTTTTCCTTACCATAAAGTGCGGATGGAAGTGTACCGGTAACTAAATGCCATGGAATGCAGAGCTCTAAGAATTAAGTAACATTATGTAGCGCTATAGTAAACTGACTTGTGCTAGGGCAGTTTAAGCTACTTTCCTGGGTGGGCCGAGACCACAGATGAGCTCTCTTTCTCAGGGGTAAGCCCTCGCAGCGGGTTGGAGGCAAGGGTGTAGTGTAACTGTAACCTGGTGCGATAGCACAATGATGGGCGCCAGTAGTTCTTTAACAGTTGAACAAAGAACAGTATTTATTGAACAATAGCACATAGATCATTTAGCACATTGATCCACAATGGAGTATAGAACATACATAGCAGCATAAAGGAAGCATATACTCACAGCACGTATAGGCTGAATCCCCACAGGCTAGGGAATACACAGCAGAGAGTAAGTTGACAGCATGTGATGGGTATTGCCCGGTTTTCAGGATATCTTCCAGCGGCAGACTAGGGGAACTCCTGACATCCCTATCTCAACACTTGGTTCCCTACTCTGGGTCAGTAATACCCTGGGATCTTAATCCCTCTAATCTCCTCGGCTCAACTAAATAACCTCTCTATCACTCCTAGAGTGATCTATAAAACGAGTATAGCTGTCTAATTACTAGGGCCAAGGCGCCTAGGGTCAGCACTACCCATTCCCTTCCAGCCTGCTTGGTTGGGCTAAAGCAAGTATAGTATAGTATAGACCTCATGGTTCCTAAACCTTTTATACTCTGGCACAGTGCCATCTGGTGTACACTATGTGAACTGCAGGGGTTACATAAGCACAAGGTCCCCATAAGGACCCACTGAGGTGTCCATATTACTAGGGATGTGCCTGTCTGTAAAGTGTAAGGGTGTCTAAGATTTTCACATCCCTACAATTACATTGTTTCTTAATTGAGATCCTGAAACTCATTGTCCAGAAAGCTCCAAAGTATGGGAAGGCCATCTCCCACTGACTCCTTTTAAATCAAATAATTCAAATTTATAAAAATGATTTTCTCAATAATATTGAAACAGTACCTTTACTTGACCGTAACCAAGATATGATTAATTCTTCTTAGAAACAGAACTATCTTGTTGGGTTTATTTTCTGTTTAAATGATTTTTGAGTAGACTTAAGGTATGGAGATCTAAACTACAGAAAGATCCCTTATCCTGAAAACCCCAGGTCCTGAGTATTTTGGATAACAGGTTTTATAGCAGGGCACAGCTATGGGTACCATTTGTGTCCCACGCTAATGTAGTATCATATTTGGATTGGTGGGAAGGTGTAAATGCATATAGCCGCAATACTAGTTTGTAGGGGAAGGTTTGGTTCCTTTATGTCAAATATGATTTGGGAAGGTACTTGGCCAGCAACGCATCGTTTAATCACATTGTTAAATCATAACAATGGTAACATTCATTTTAAAAGGAACTTTTAGCTTGATCTCTAGGGTCAGAATGGGCCAGCGGGACACCAGAAAAAACCCAGTGGCCCGCACCCCCTTAATGGGCCCTTCCGGCCAAGGCAACAGCATTCTTCAGGGTCAAGTTACAGTAAACTTGGCATGAGCACTGAGTGACATCCCACCTTTATTCTGGTATCAATCACAACTTTTTGAGGATCAAATGTTAAAGGGGTGGTTCACCTTTTAGTTTTAGTATGTTATAGAATGGCTAATTCTAAGCAACTTTTCAATTGGCCTTCGTTTTTTCTTTTTTATAGTTTTTAAATTATTTGCCTTCTTCTGACTCCTTTCGCTTTTCAAATGGGGGTCACTGACCCCATCTAAAAAACAAATGCTCTATAAGGCAACACGTATTGTTATTACTACTTTTTTCTACCGTTTCCTCTATAGCCGCTATTATATATATTACATGCCCGCTGCACACTATTAGCATGAGCCAGAGGGTAGGTGGAGGGTAGTCCGCTCAAAAACTTTTCTTTAGGGGGGCCCGGCATGCAGTGATTACACTGTTGTCTAGGGTTTCCTGACTCTCAGTTGAGCCAAAAACCTTCCATTAGCAGTAGGGTTGCCACCTGTTCGGTTTTTAACTGGTTTTTGAAGGGCTGTCCGGGTCAAAACTGCCTGGCTGTAGTGATGGACAAATTTGTCCCATTTTGCTTCACTGAAATTTACTGCGGAATTTGAGAATTTTTATGAATTGCCTGTGTCAATTTAGACGCCTGTGTCAATTCTGACGCTCGCGTAAATTTTGACACCAGTGTTAAAGTCAATGGGTGTCCGAATAATGTTGACATGTATCGGATTTGATGCGAGCGACTTTTCCGACGCGTGTCCAAAATTTGTTGACGCTGCTCATTTTCATTGCAGTTTTGCGCAATTATTCGCCAGCGGCGAAACACGGAAATTTGCCGCAAATTTGTGCCAAGACTAATTTATTTGCCCATCACTACTAGAGATGTCGCGAACTGTTCGCCGGCGAACTTGTTCGCGCGAACATCGGGTGTTCGCGCTCGCCGGAAGTTCGCGAACGTCGCGCGACGTTCGCCATTTTGGGTTCGCCATTGTTGGCGCTTTTTTTTGCCCTCTCACCCCAGACCAGCAGGTACATGGCAGCCAATCAGGAAGCTCTCCCCTGGACCACTCCCCTTCCCTATAAAAACCGAAGCCCTGCAGCGTTTTTTCACTCTGCCTGTGTGTGCTGAAGAGATAGTGTAGGGAGAGAGCTGCTGCCTGTTAGTGATTTCAGGGACAGTTGAAAGTTTGCTGGCTAGTAATCGTTTTGATACTGCTCTGTTATTGGAGGGACAGAAGTCTGCAGGGGTTTGAGGGACATTTAAGCTTAGGTAGCTTTGCTGGCTAGTAATCTACCTTCTACTGCAGTGCTCTGTATGTAGCTGCAGTGGGCAGCTGTCCTGCTTCTGATCTCATCTGCTGACTGCTGCAATAACAGTAGTCCTTGTAAGGACTGCTTTTATTTATTTTTTTGTTGTTTTACTACTACTACTACTACTACTACTATAAGAGCCCAGTGCTATTAGTCTAGCAGTGTTGGGGAGTGGGACTGGTGTGCTAATCTGCTGCTCCTAGTAGTTCAGCAGCACCAACTTTAATTTTTTTTTTTAATATTCATTTTTTTTTATTTTACTTTTTTTTATTTTACTACCGCTGTAGTAGTGTATAAGTTGACCTTTTAGGCATTATTTGCCCTGTAGGCATTATTTGCACACTGTTTTCTTCAACCCGCCATCGAGCTGTGTGACCTTGTTCACATTCTGTCTAAATATCCATAATATTACCGTCTCCAGAAAAAACACCGGAGTCACTTTTTTCAAGCAGCATTCATATATTTTACGTAATCCGTATCCACCGCTGTAGTAGTGTATACGTTGGCCTTGTAGGCATTATTTGCACACTGTTTTCTTCAACCCGCCATCGAGCTGTGTGACCTTGTTCCCATTCTGTCTAAATATCCATAATATTACCGTCTCCAGAAAAAACACCGGAGTCACTTTTTTCAAGCAGCATTCATATATTTTACGTAATCCGTATCCACCGCTGTAGTAGTGTATACGTTGGCCTTGTAGGCATTATTTGCACACTGTTTTCTTCAACCCGCCATCGAGCTGTGTGACCTTGTTCCCATTCTGTCTAAATATCCATAATATTACCGTCTCCAGAAAAAACACCGGAGTCACTTTTTTCAAGCAGCATTCATATATTTTACGTAATCCGTATCCACCGCTGTAGTAGTGTATACGTTGGCCTTGTAGGCATTATTTGCACACTGTTTTCTTCAACCCGCCATCGAGCTGTGTGACCTTGTTCCCATTCTGTCTAAATATCCATAATATTACCGTCTCCAGAAAAAACACCGGAGTCACTTTTTTCAAGCAGCATTCATATATTTTACGTAATCCGTATCCACCGCTGTAGTAGTGTATACGTTGGCCTTGTAGGCATTATTTGCACACTGTTTTCTTCAACCCGCCATCGAGCTGTGTGACCTTGTTCCCATTCTGTCTAAATATCCATAATATTACCGTCTCCAGAAAAAACACCGGAGTCACTTTTTTCAAGCAGCATTCATATATTTTACGTAATCCGTATCCACCGCTGTAGTAGTGTATACGTTGGCCTTGTAGGCATTATTTGCACACTGTTTTCTTCAACCCGCCATCGAGCTGTGTGACCTTGTTCCCATTCTGTCTAAATATCCATAATATTACCGTCTCCAGAAAAAACACCGGAGTCACTTTTTTCAAGCAGCATTCATATATTTTACGTAATCCGTATCCACCGCTGTAGTAGTGTATACGTTGGCCTTGTAGGCATTATTTGCACACTGTTTTCTTCAACCCGCCATCGAGCTGTGTGACCTTGTTCCCATTCTGTCTAAATATCCATAATATTACCGTCTCCAGAAAAAACACCGGAGTCACTTTTTCAAGCAGCATTCATATATTTTACGTAATCCGTATCCACCGCTGTAGTAGTGTATACGTTGGCCTTGTAGGCATTATTTGCACACTGTTTTCTTCAACCCGCCATCGAGCTGTGTGACCTTGTTCCCATTCTGTCTAAATATCCATAATATTACCGTCTCCAGAAAAAACACCGGAGTCACTTTTTTCAAGCAGCATTCATATATTTTACGTAATCCGTATCCACCGCTGTAGTAGTGTATACGTTGGCCTTGTAGGCATTATTTGCACACTGTTTTCTTCAACCCGCCATCGAGCTGTGTGACCTTGTTCCCATTCTGTCTAAATATCCATAATATTACCGTCTCCAGAAAAAACACCGGAGTCACTTTTTTCAAGCAGCATTCATATATTTTACGTAATCCGTATCCACCGCTGTAGTAGTGTATACGTTGGCCTTGTAGGCATTATTTGCACAGTGTTTTCTTCAACCCGCCATCGAGCTGTGTCGGCTTGTTCACATTTTGTCTAAATATTGATAATATTATCGTCTCTAGAAAAACCACTTGAGTTACTTTTTTTCAAGCAGCATTCATATATTTTACGTAATCCGTATCCACCGCTGTAGTAGTGTATACGTTGACCTTGTAGGCATTATTTGCACACTGTTTTCTTCAACCCGCCATCGAGCTGTGTGAGCTTGTTCACATTTTGTCTAAATATTGATAATATTATCGTCTCTAGAAAAACCACTTGAGTTACTTTTTTTCAAGCAGCATTCATATATTTTACGTAATCCGTATCCACCGCTGTAGTAGTGTATACGTTGACCTTGTAGGCATTATTTGCACAGTGTTTTCTTCAACCCGCCATCGAGCTGTGTGAGCTTGTTCACATTTTGTCTAAATATTGATAATATTATCGTCTCTAGAAAAACCACTTGAGTTACTTTTTTTCAAGCAGCATTCATATATTTTACGTAATCCGTATCCACCGCTGTAGTAGTGTATACGTTGACCTTGTAGGCATTATTTGCACACTGTTTTCTTCAACCCGCCATCGAGCTGTGTGAGCTTGTTCACATTTTGTCTAAATATTGATAATATTATCGTCTCTAGAAAAACCACTTGAGTTACTTTTTTTCAAGCAGCATTCATATATTTTACGTAATCCGTATCCACCGCTGTAGTAGTGTATACGTTGACCTTGTAGGCATTATTTGCACACTGTTTTCTTCAACCCGCCATCGAGCTGTGTGAGCTTGTTCACATTTTGTCTAAATATTGATAATATTATCGTCTCTAGAAAAACCACTTGAGTTACTTTTTTTCAAGCAGCATTCATATATTTTACGTAATCCGTATCCACCGCTGTAGTAGTGTATACGTTGACTTTGTAGGCATTATTTGCACAGTGTTTTCTTCAACCCGCCATCTAGCTGTGTGTATTATCGTTTCCAGAAAAACCAACTGAGTTTTTGTTGTTGTTGTTGTTTTTTTAAAAATAATGCCAGGCAAAGGCAGGCCGCCACGCAGAGGCCGTGCTAGGGGCCGTGCTGCTATGCAATCCTGTGGCCCTAGCAAATTTCCCAGTTTTAAAAAGCCAATGACCCTGAACTCCCAAAATGCTGAAGAGGTAGTTGACTGGCTTACACAGCACACCCCATCCTCTACCGTTTCTAACTTTACCACAACATCCTCCTCATCCTCCACTGCTATGGCCACCCCACGTAACACTTCCTCCACCACCGGTGCCCCTTCTTCACTGGGGTCAGAGGAGTTATTTTCCAATGAGTTTCTTGAACTGAGTAATGCGCAACCATTATTGCCAGAAGAAGATGAAGGAGATGAGGACCTTACACCAGATTTAATTCTGGCAGAGAACACGATAGAGATGGACATAATGAGTGATGAGGAGGAGGTCCCCGCTGCTGCTTCCTTCTGTGATGTGTCAGAAGAAATTGATGCATCTGAGGAGAATGATGATGAGGAGATTGATGTTTTGTGGGTGCCTAGTAGAAGAGAGCAAGAGGAGGGTAGTTCAGATGGAGAGACGGAGAGTCAGAGAGGCAGTAGGAGAATAAGACTTAGAAGAAGCAGGGAGGACAGCCCGCAGGGATCAGCAGGGCAACAACATGTATCGGCACCTGTGTTCAGCCGGCCAACGCACCCGCCATTGCCGCCAATACCGCCAACTCCGCCAACTTCTACTGTTACCGCCAGATCGCACACTTCCAAAAAGTCAGCAGTGTGGGATTTTTTTAATGTGTGTGCCTCTGACAAAAGCATTGTAATTTGCAATGAGTGCAGTCAGAAACTGAGCCTTGGTAAGCCCAACAGCCACATAGGTACAACTTCTATGCGAAGGCACATGAGCGGCAAGCACAAAGCACTTTGGGAGCAACACCTCAAAGGCAACAGGCAAACTAAAAGCCACACTCCTTCTGGTCCAGCATCTTACTGCTCCACCTCTGCTCTCCTTGACCCGTCTGAACCACCCTCCACTCCGCCTTCCACCTTGACCACCTGTTCCCATTCCCAGTCATCTGCCACCAGCCAAGTTTCTGTGAAGGCCATGTTTGAGCGTAAGAAGCCAATGTCTGACTGTCACCCCCTTGCCCGGCGTCTGACAGCTGGCTTGTCTGCACTCTTAGCCCGCCAGCTTTTACCATACCAGCATAATTTTTCTGGCAACTGTGCTTCAGTGGCTGCGACCAAAAAAATTACTATTTTCAGCATTTATATGGCATATTTTTTCTGGCCTCTGTGCTTCAGTGGCTGCGGCCAAAAAAACTGGGCAAACAATGCCTACAAGGTCAACGACGTTGACCTTGTAGGCATTGTTTGCCCAGTTTTTTTGGCCGCAGCCACTGAAGCACAGAGGCCAGAAAAAATATGCCATATAAATGCTGAAAATAGTAATTTTTTGCCATACGTTGACTCAACGTATATGGCAAAAAATGACTATTTTCAGCATTTATATGGCATATTTTTTCTGGCAACTGTGCTTCAGTGGCTGCGACCAAAAAAATGCATATTTTCTGCATTTATATGGCATAATTTTTCTGGCCTCTGTGCTTCAGTGGCTGCAACCAAAAAAATTTATATTTTCAGCATTTATATGGCATAATTTTTCTGGCAACTGTGCTTCAGTGGCTGCGACCAAAAAAATGCATATTTTCTGCATTTATATGGCATAATTTTTCTGGCCTCTGTGCTTCAGTGGCTGCAACCAAAAAAATTTATATTTTCAGCATTTATATGGCATAATTTTTCTGGCAACTGTGCTTCAGTGGCTGCGTCCAAAAAAACTGGGCAAACAATGTCTACAAGGTCAACGTATGGCGAAAAATTACTATTTTCAGCATTTATATGGCATATTTTTTCTGGCAACTGTGCTTCAGTGGCTGCGTCCAAAAAAACTGGGCAAACAATGCCTACAAGGTCAACGTATGGCAGTTGTTTAAAGAGAACAGTAGATTACTAGCCAGCAAAGCTACCTAAGCTAAAATGTCCCTCAAATCCCTGCAGACTTCTGTCCCTCCAATACAGAGCAGTATCAAGCAGATTACTAGCCAGCAAGCTTACTATCATCTGTCCCTGAAATCACTAACAGCTCTCCCCCTACACTATCTCTTCCAAGCACACACAGGCAGATTTTTCAGATACATTTTTGCCCTTGATCCCCCTCTGGCATGCCACTGTCCAGGTCGTTGCACCCTTTAAACAACTTTAAAATCATTTTTCTGGCCAGAAATGTCTTTTCTAGATGTTAAAGTTCGCCTTCCCATTGAAGTCTATGGGGTTCGCGAACCGTTCGCGAACCGCTCGCATTTTTGCGCAAGTTCGCGAATATGTTCGCGAACTTTTTTTCCGACGTTCGCTACATCCCTAATCACTACCTGCCAGGTTTTCCAATTTAGGAAAGCTGGGCAGGATTTCCTATGATCGAGGTGGCTCTACCCCTGCCATCAAAACCCGCCCCTGCCATATCACGGACCTACCCCCATTACATCACTGCTCCACCCTCCTGCCCAGAGTTCCACGGGACAGAAGATCACAACCCTAATTAGCAGACTGAACTGCAAATATCTAAAAAAAAAACACTAAAAAATAGAACATTAATATACACTGCAAAAGAGCTCAGAAAAACATCAATGCATTTTTTTTAGGATTAGATGCAGCTTGTTTATGGGTGTTCTTCACATATTGAAACACTGGATCTACAGGCCTCAACAAAAAGCCCTACCTGGGATTCTGTATCTCTGTTGTGTTACAGGCAGAAAGTGCAAGTCCAATAGAACAACAGATATTTTCTTGCATCGCGGATGTTTCCAGCCCAACTGTAAAAGTTCGATTAGATTTATTAGATAAGGCTGCAGCCCCATCTTATCTGCACCTCCGCAGAGCGCACTAACTCACAGCATGCAATTTAGGAAATTGCGACAAGAAAGGGATATCTGTATCACCCTGGGGAAAGATAAAGGCAAAGCAATTTCGCAAAAGACAATAATAAACTAATGTGGTGGAAAAAAAGGGATTAGCCACCTGAGGCTGAAGAAATACTTTATAAGAAACTAAAAACGATACAGCAATATTTAGTTATCTTAAAGCACAATTAATGCTGTAAACAAGAAACTGCCCAAGAACAAAAAAAAAAAAAAACTAGAGCAAAGAAAAATAATTATCAATCCAGGAACTAGTTTCATGCTGAAGACTTTAGGGTGAATAAAATTGTAGGTGTAAAGGTAACATAGTCACAGGTACAGGACCTGTTATCCAGAATGCTCGCGACCTGAGGTTTTCTGAATAACAGATTGTTCAGTAATTTGGATGTTCATACCTTAAGTCTACTAGAAAATCACCACAATAGGCTGGTTTTGTCTATAATAAGGATTAATTATATGTTAGTTTAAATCAAGTACAAGGTATAGGTATGGGATCCATTATTCAGAAACCCATTAACCAGAAAGCTCCAAAAGACGGAAAGGCCATCTCCCATAGACTCCATTTTATCCAAATAATCCAAATTGTTAAAAATGATTTCCTTTTTCTCTGTAATAATAAAAGAGTAGCTTGTACTTGATCCCAAGTAAGATATAATTTATCCTTATTTGAAGCAAAACCAGCCTATTGGATTTATTTAATGTTTACATCATTTTCCAGTAGATTTAAGGTATGAAGATCCAAATTACTGGAAGATCTGTCATCCAGAAAAACCCAGGTCCCAAGCATTCTGAATAACAGGTCCCATACATGTATTGTTTTATTATTACAGAGAAAAAGGAAATCATTTTTAAAAATTTTGATTATTTGGATAAAGTGGAGTCTATGTAATTTGGCCTTTCTGTAATTCTGAGCTTTCTGGATAACGGGTTTCCGGATAATGGACCCCATACCTGTAGTATAAGCAAGCTGCTGTTATCCTCTGTCCGAGTGGATGGGCTTGAGGTGCAGAGAATGATCCCAAGGGAATATCTAGTTGACATCCCACTATGACTTTCTTGCATGAAGCTTGTATCATGTCTGTCTGTATTTTGAGAGAGTTGATGGAAGGTTTTGGGAACACTTGACCTTTTTTACCCATGAGCCACATTAAAATGTGAAAATAGCTGGAGCGCAACACAAGCATGCAGAAAGGTACTGGGGGTTCCAATTATGGGCTGTGATTGACTATTGGTAGCCCCTATGTGTATGTTAGGGGGCCTATCGGCTCCCAGTGGGAGAAGTCGGTACCAAAGAGGAAGCTCGGGTAAAAGTCCAAGTTCAGCGGTATCCAACAGGGGTCAGGTGAACGTGTAGTCAAATTCAGGCAAAGGTTCAAAAGGCAGGCAGCAAGAATCAGAATCAGGGTCAAAGCAGAAGTCAGGAATCCAGGAGACAACAATTTAGGAATTTAGGGAACCCATGAACACAAGTCAGGAATTCCTATAATTGGGCATTGAACATGTAACCTGGAAGTCCTTTTATTTTAAATTTTTGTGCCAGTCGCGTGATGTCATCACTTCGGCATCAAGACGCCAGTGTCGGCCCATATGGTTCATGGGCGCCGCCATCTTGGATGGGACGCCGCTGGAGACGGGAGCGCCAATGGGTGCTCCTGACAGTGGACTAGGAGCCTACAGGAGACTCAGTTTGGCAGTACCCTTGGTTTTTATGCAACCAAAACTTGCCTTCAAGCCTGGAATTCAAAAATAAGCACTTTCTTTGAGGCCACTGAGAGCAAAATCTAGGGGGTTGGTGAGCAACATGTTGTTTGCAAGCCACTAGTTGGGGATCACTGCTGTAGGATATGCCTCTTCCAGCTTTTTAACATAATACACAATGGAAGAGATATGTCATTTGGTAAAGAAGGTTGTTGTCAGCCCTATAAAGACCTACGGATATTGCTTTTGGTAAGATTCTCTCAGTTAGAGTTGTGAATGAGTGATCCAGATGACAATACTTCTTGGTCACACAAGGATTTTCTTTTGCTCAACAAATGGTCTAACTGAATGGATTTCACCATAACTGAAAGGAAAGGAATACATGGTGGTTGGGTGGTTATCAACAAGAAGGCTATTGATTAATAAATTACCTTTATTAAACAGCAGTCAGGAAACCATTAAATAAAAAGCATAAAATAAGAATGCTTCGCTCACAATGGAAAACTCACTGGGTGAACTTATTATATTTTACATACTCGCCCTTTTTAGTAATCGAATGGTAAACAAACAATATACCTTTATAAAACATCTCTTCACAAGAGGAATGGGATACGATGTACGACATGGGATGGTTTACTGAAATATAGATTTTATGTTTGGGAATATAAATTTGAAACTCAAAAAATGCTACAAAGAGTCTTAATTCTTCATTTTGGACAGTGTGTGTAGAGTGAGTTTCTGTACTTCCTATTACTGCACCTTTCTTCTGTTTTTTTTTTTTTAGGGATGCACCGAATCCACTATTTTGGATTCGGTAGAACCCCCCCCCGAATCCTCCATGAAAGATTCGGCCAAATACCGAACCGAATCATAATTTGCAATGCAAATTAGGGGTGGGAAGGGGAAAACATTTTTTACTTCCTTGTTTTGAGACAAAAAGTCATGAGATTTCCCTCTCCGCCCCTACTTTGCATATGCAAATTAAGATTCGGATTTGGTTTGGCCGGGCAGAAGTATTCTGCGGAATCCGAATCCTACTGAAAAAGGCAGAATCTTGCTTGAATCCTGAACCGAATCTTGGATTTGGTACATCCCTAATTTTTTTGTTGCACTTCTGGACAAACATTTATTGTAGCAAACTGCTGGAAAGTACCTTTCGCATTTCGGGAGTGACTTCCTTAGTCAGAGCCTGTGTCAGAGCCTAGGTACTTTCCAGCAGTTTGCTACAATAAATGTTTGTCCTGAAGTGCCGTCTATTTGTGGAGTTTGTCATGTGGATACGGTGGGGACACCTGGCGATGGGAATAGCGGTGAGCAGAAGCGGTCTCTTTTGGTTATCAAAATATTCATGTACAGCAGTGATCCCCAACCAGTAGCTTGTGAGTAACATGTTGCTCACCAACCCCTTGGATGTTGCTCCCAGTGGCCTCAAAGCAGGAGCTTATTTTTGAATTCAAGTTTTAGTTGCATAAAAACCAGGTGTACTTCCACACAGAACCTCCTGTAGAATGCTAGTCTACATAGGGGCTACCAAATAACCAATCACAGCACTTATTTGACATCCCCATGGACTTTTTCATGCTTGTGTCGCTCTCCAACGCTTTTTTAGATTTAAATGTGGCTCACGAGTCAAAAAGGTTGGGGACCCCTGATGTACAGTATATATAATAAATAACTAAGCATACTAAATTACTTCCAAAATGGATTCAAGTGATCATATTGTTTCTTGACAAAAATAAAAGGTACATTTTCAGACATAGGTACGGGATCTGTTCTTTGGAAACCCGTTATCCAGAAAGCTCAGAAAGGCTGTCTCCTATAGACACCATTTTATCCAAATAATCCACTTAAAATGATTTCCCTTTCCTCTGTAATAATAAAACAGTAGCTTGTACTTGATCCCAACTAAGATATAATTAATCCTTATTGGAAGCAGAACCAGCCTATTGGGTTTATTTGTTGTTTAAATGAATTTCTAGTAGACCAAATGAAATGAATTATAGAAATATCCCTTATCCAGAAAGCCCCAGGTCCCAAGCATTCTGGATGACCGGTCCCACAACTGTAGTAGCATCCCTTTAGCCCCATTATATGACAGTATTAAATGCACACTTAGGGGCAGGGCCGCTTCTGCCATGAGGCAAGGTGAAGCCCTTGCCTCAGGCGGCAATGAGCGGCAAGTTACAAGGGGCGGCAAAAAGTTTTAACCCGGAAATTCGGCTCCACTAGTGCAAAGAGCGCTATTGCGCTCAATGCACTAGCGATACTGCCCCCTGAAACCCGTTCCGACGCAAATTTTTAAGCGCGGAGCGGGAGAGGAGGGGGGCGGCATCTGGGCTGCTGCCTCAGGCGCTGCTTAGGGTATTATTTATCAAGGTCCGAATTTATCTCAATATCGGCTGCTACAAACTCCGATCTAACCCGCTCGGGTTTTAAATGCTTATTTATTATTACATAAAAGCTCAGATTTTCACCGAAATCTCCGAATTTTTCAGAGTTTTCACCCGAAAGCTCCGAAAACATTGCGAAATTGCCTGAAACCCCCGACACAACCAAAAATCGATGGGACTGTTCCCATTGACTTTTTATGCAACCTCGACAGGTTTGAGATGCCGTGGTTTTATATTTGGGCTTTTTAGCCCTCCGGGTTTAATAAATTCCGAAAAATGTGTGATTTTTTTTAAAAGTCAGATTTTATAAAAAAAATCACTATTTTTTCGGATTTCAGGGAATTTCGGGTATTCGGAGCTTAGTAAATAACCCCCTAAATGATTGACATTTATATTATGTTGTTTCCTTTCTGGTAGTGCATCTTTCCTGCAGTTTATCTCGTTTTTCTTTCAGTCACTGCTTCAGGATTTCAAGTCATTTTGTTGATTGAAGTTATTTCCGCTTTGAAGAAAGAAGCGCACATAATCCCGGAGTTGGTTCAATGCAAGAACCAGTTCACTCTTTGCTTCGTTTTGTGAAATGGAAATAGTACAGGGATGTGACAGATGGCGGAACTGATGAGATATTTGCAGA
This sequence comes from Xenopus laevis, assembly GCF_017654675.1. Taxonomy (NCBI): domain Eukaryota; kingdom Metazoa; phylum Chordata; class Amphibia; order Anura; family Pipidae; genus Xenopus; species Xenopus laevis. Next base: position 122,578,704 of record NC_054383.1, on the reverse strand, counting down.
GCGTGAGCAGAATTGTTAATGGTTCATCAGAACTTTTGTCTTTGTTGAACAGGCACAACAAATGAGCTCTCAACTGCGGAAACACTGGGGCTGTGGATGGTAGAACAGCCTTTTTATTTTCGGCTTTGATATGCTTTCAACGCTGAATAAAGGAATTGCTAAGATTCGGTGCTTTCTAAACGGGAAAAGTCATGTTCAACACGAGCCCCCCAAAAATAAGGCTTTTAATAGAAACGCGTGTGCCTAAAACTATAGTCTTTGTTATATGTTTATTATGTGACCAAGGGGCCGATTCACCAAGGGTCGAATATCGAGGGTTAATTAACCCTCGATATTCGGCTGGGAATTAAAATCCTTATAGCCTTAAAATCCTTAAAATCCTTAAATCCTTAATCCGAATATCGAAGTCGAAGGATTTTAGCGCAAATAGTTTGATCGAAATCCTTAGATCGAACGATTAAATCCTTCGAATCGAACGATTCGAAGGATTTTAATCCAACGATCGAAGGAATATACTTCGACCAAAAAAACTTAGGAAAGCCTATTGGGACCTTCCCCATAGGCTAACATTGACTTCGGTAGCTTTTAGATGGCGAACTAGGGGATCAAAGTTTTTTCTTAAAGAGACAGTACTTCGACTATCGAATGGTCGAATAGTCGAACGATTTTTAGTTTGAATCCTTCGATTCAAAGTCGTAGTCGAAGGTCGTAGTAGCCCATTCGATGGTCGAAGTAGCCCAAAAAACACTTCGAAATTCGAAGTTTTTTTACTTCGAATCCTTCACTCGAAGTTAGTGAATCGGCCCCCAATTGTTGGAGCTGCTTAACAAAATGAAGGGGATACACAAAGGCCATTACACATTTCTTAAGACAAACATTCTTTATTTGGTGTATGTTGAACGTACAGTAGGTTTATGTTGTTCCTTTAATTGCATACCTTTTGACAGCTCAACCTGCAGTCCCTCATTTGTACTGAAAAGTCCAGTTTTTCTCTGCACTGAACAGCCAGAAAAAGAAACAAAGTTTCTAACTCAATTGGCTTTTGGCAGGGATCCCATTATTTATTTTTAATTCCAAGATATTAAGGGATACAGTTATGGGCAGATTTAGCAAGAGTTAAATTATTTTAGTGTTATTCGACTAGGGAATAGTCCGAAATTCGAATTTCAAAATTTATCATGTACTGTCCCTTTAAGAATTCAAATTCGACTATTCACCATCGAATCATTCACCATAAGAAACTCCCATAAACTCAAAATTCGACCCTTGATAAATCTGCGCCTTGGGGGCAGATTTATCAAGGGTCGAATTTTGAATTGAAAAAACTTCGAATTTGAATTCTAAAAGACCAAATGAAATTAAGTTGAAGTTTTTTTTAGTCGAATAGGTGAGTTTTTGATCGAATAGGTCAGTATTCGGCCGAATTAGAATCGTATGAATCAAATTAATAGTGCATTCGATCGAATTCGATTTGAAGTTTTTCCCAAGAAAACTTTGATTTTTCAGAGTCCACCAATTGACTCCAAATATGTTCTAGGAGGTCCCACATAGGCTAAAACAGCAATTCGGCAGGTTTTAGACGACGAATGGTCGAATTCAAATTTTTAAAGAGACAGTACAAGATACATTTTAATTTTTGAATTTTTTGCAAATTCGAATTGAATTTGGACTATTCCCTAGTCGAGGTGAACAAAAATAACTCTAAATTCGATTTTTTTTCATTTGAAAATTCACCTCGACCTTTGATAAATCTGCCCCTTATAGTCATTTATAGTCCAAAATTTATTAAAATTTGAAAAAAAATCTAAAATTCTAATATCGAAATTTCTCATGTACTGTCTCTTTAAAAATGAGACGTTGCCCATGCACCATCTAAAACCTGCCGAATTGCTGTTTGACCTCCTAGAACGTATTTGGAGTAAATTGGTGGACTTTGAAAAATCAAAGGTTTTTTTTTTGGAAAAACTTTTAATCTAATTTGATGGAAAATGAACCTATTGGATTGAAAATGGACCTATTCAGGCAAAAAAAAAACCAAACCATCGATTTTTTGATAAATTTCGGCCATTGGTCATTTGTGTTGCACACACAAGGGACACTGACACAATGTTGGTACTGTGCACTTGTGTTCACAGGGGGCCCCACATAAATAACTTGCAGGGGCCCCCAACATTTCTAGCATACACTATACGGGTATAGGACCTGTTTTCCAGAATGCTTGGGATCTTTATGTATGAAGCCCGCCCTTGAGTAAACTTAAGGATCCAAATCACAGAGAGGTTTCTTGCATCAAAATAACTGGTTTATTAACAAGGAATACTTTGATTTACAGAGAATTACAGTCGCTTTGTTTGAGTTAAATTCAAATGCAATAGTGACAGATCCCTCCCAGACAGGGGCACTTCGCCAATGAGGTGAGATGAGGCTCTTGCCTCAGGCGTCAGCGCCCCATTAGGTACCAGGGGCGGCAAAAATGGTGCTCCTGGTACTTTAAGAGCTGAATTTCCAGTTTTCAAACCGGAAATTCGTCTCTTCTAGTACAGAGAGCGCAGTTGGGCTCTGCGCAAGCGTCCTGGCCCTCTCTGCCGCCGTCGTGGACCCCCCTAGACCCCCTCAGGCGCAAAAAGGTAAGCGCATGGGGGAGGGGGGGCGGCAGCAACTGTTGCTGCCTCAGGCATCGGAGGGGCCAGGATCGCCCCTGCTCCCAGAGGTAAAGTAGAGAAAGTATAAGTTACCACACTCCTGGGGCAACTCCTCCCTGAGAGTAGATCTCTGTGCTTTAGGATCCTCAGCCTGGGGTCTTGTATGTTAACACTCTACCTGGTCCTCAACTCACCCACTGAGATCCCTGCACTAGTGGTTCACATACTACGGGGTCCTAACCCCACTATTCCTCATCGTTGGAGCGAAAGACTGCTCACTACCTTTCCTGAGCCTTCCTCTTGCGCCTAGAGCGACTATAACAAACGTCTAAATTGTTGCCGGCATCAAACATTTTTTCCGAACGGACGCCCATTGACTTTAATGCGCATCGAATGTCGCCGGCATCAATTTTTCTTTTTGGACAAATTTGCCCATCACTCCTGGGCAACAATAACCTAGATCAAATTACAGTTGACCCAAGAAGGGAGACATAGCTGCCTGGGTAGATCAAAGGACCACTTAGGTGTCCAACTATATAGGGGAACTCAGGGTCGGACTGGGGGAATCTGGGGCCCACCGGGGCAGCTGTCTCAGGGCCCCCTGCCGCAACTTTAGTTACACCCGCCTCTCCCTCCCCCCATTGTTGCGCAATCATTTAATCATTAAATAAACCCAATAGGCTGCTTTTGCCTCCAATAAGGATTAATTATATCTTAGTTGTGATCAAGTCCAAGCTTCTGTTTTATTATTACAGAGAAAAAGGAAATGATTTTAAAACATTTAGAGGATTATTTGGATAATATGGAGTCTATTGGAGAAGGCCTTCCAGGAATTCTGAGCCTTCTGGATAATGGGTTTGCAGATAACGGATCCCATACCTGTACCAACACTGAAAGAGTGAGACCTATAGCTCCATACACTTAAAAGTTGCCACTGCTTTTTTCAAAGTGTAATATAATATTCGTATAGATTTATGAACACAAAGTGCAGCATCAAGTTCATTTATACCAATGATATACCTACATATTTTCTTACATTAAGCGAAAAAAACGAATTGCAGAGCTGCGGTATAGTTCAGCCAGCTCTAATTTGTTTCCAGACAGCATTTCATCAGGACACAATCTTTGTCACAGCGGCTAATTTTATAGCGGAGCTTCAGTTCATCTGTCGTTGCAGAGCCTGTCAGCACATCACTAGAGACATGTTGATGTATACGTCCTCCGAGCGGAGCTTGTTTTACACCCAATTTTCTCTTCTCTCAATGTACTTTTTAACTTATCAGTTTAGTGGAAGCCACCAGCATCTTAATGCACAACAGGAACGGAGAGCTGAAATGAAGGAGACGGGGGTTTGGCAATATAGGAGCACTCGGAGACTGACGTAGGCCATGCAGTCCTTCATTTGGATTCCAGTCACCATCTTTGAGCTCTGCAGAACCTCAGCTGTATAATACTTACAATAGGATTCTCAATGCCACTGCCTCGCGGTCATTCCGTGTTCCTATCAGAACCTCCACTGCGTCACTACTATTAATATAACAACAGCAGAGTATAGCTCTGCATCCCCTCCACTGAAACGAGAACTAAACACTAAATGAATGTGGCTAGAAATGCCATATTTCATATATTGAATTTATTTAACCATAAAGGTTCAGCTTCCCTATAGTAGTAATGATCCAGGACTTCAAATTTGTCACAGGAGTTTACTATCTTTTGTTAGGTGTGTCAGCGACACTGCACATGCTCAGTGGGCTCTGAGCAGCTGTTGAGAAACTAAGTTTAGGGGTCGTCACTAATTATCCAGCAGAAATTGAACTATAACCTGATGCTACAAGTTATTTATCATTCAGCCTTATATTGTGACATTTCTATTTTATATAGTATATTGTGTGTCTGTCCCTAAGCTCAGTAACCCAGAGTATGTGCAGTGAATCAGCAGAAAAGATGGGGAGCTACTGGGGTATCTTTAGAGGCATATTTCCTTACTGATATATATCTTTACTGTGGTTGCCTTAAGCTGGCAGAGTCGGGTTGGAGGGTCCGAGGCCCACCAGGGCTTAGACCCCCTGCCCCAGCCGCAGCCCTCTGCCCCAGCCACATACCTGTCTTCTAGTTGCAGCCATGATCGGAACCAAAGGGGAGAGATCAGGGGCAGATTCTGTCCAACGGACTTCATGGGCACCATCTTCTATTCTTCGGTAATCTTCCGAATGAGACCGGCGTGTCGGCGCATGTGCAGTTGGAGCAATTTTCTGTTTCCCGACAACTGCGCATGCACCGAAACTCACGAAAATTGCCGAAGCGCCGGCCTCATTGGGAAAGTTACCTAAGAGAATAAGATGACTGCTGTGAACTCCGCTGAACAGAATCTGCACGGAGCGGTAAGTAAAGAGTTAGGGGCATTTGCCCGGGGGGTAGCTAGGCTGTGGGGAGGGGGTCTATGTAGGGTAGGGTTTTTTTTATTAAGGGTTTGTTTCTCCTTTAAAAAAACCAATTCATTATATACTGTATACTGCAGGTTGTCCAACCTGAGGCCCTCTAGTTATTTTGATCTATAATATCTAGGGATGCACCAAATTCTTCTGCCCAGCTGCCCTTCCCACCCCTAATTTGCATATGCAAATAAGGATTCAGATTTGGTTCAGTATTCGGCCAAATCTTTGTCATAAGAATCGGGGGTTTGGCCGAATCCAAAATAGTGGATTCGGTGCATCCCTAATAATATCCAGCAACCTTTGACTTTCTTTAAATGATAAAACAGTTGGCTGGACCTTCTTTCAGTCTATTTTCCATCTGTCATTTACATTTTTTAATACACACTTTTTACAATCAATATCTTGCAGCAAACTATCTTGTAGCATGGTTGTGCCTCTTGTAGCATGGTTGTGCCTCTTGTAGCATGGTTGTGCCTCTTGTAGCATGGTTGTGCCTCTTGTAGCATGGTTGTGCCTCTTGTAGCATGGTTGTGCCTCTTGTAGCATGGTTGTGCCTCTTGTAGCATGGTTGTGCCTCTTGTAGCATGGTTGTGCCTCTTGTAGCATGGTTGTGCCTCTTGTAGCATGGTTGTGCCTCTTGCTACCCCCGCTGATTTCCCTGTGTACTTCTTCTCTGCTTTTCCTCTCATGCTTCGTTGCTTTTCCACTTTCCTGGAAACCATCACAGCTGAACACATTTATTCATTAATAAGAGCGTTACTTACTCGTTCTCACCAAGCCAAAGGGATTGCAAAGTGACCTTCAAAGTGTTACACAAAAGTGTTGAACTGGACCTGACTGATTGAGTATAGGGAAAAACTAAACTAATGTGTCAAATAGCGGGATTAGGCAAAATAAACTCACATCAGTAGCAGTTAGCATGGCTCATATGTGTGAATGAGAATCTGTTATCTGGAAACCCGTTATCCAGAAAGTTTCAGTAAGGCCGTCCATTTTATCCAAATAACCCAGATTTTTAAAAATATCCCTTTTCTCAGTAATAATAAAACAGTAGCTTGTACTTGATACCGATATTTAATCCTTATTGGAAGCAAAACCAGCCTATTGGGTTTATTAAACGTTTCCATATTTTTCTAGTAGACTTAAGGTATGAAGATCCAAATTATGTAAAGATCCGTTATCCAGGAAACCCCAGGTTCTGAGCATTCTGGATAACAGGTCTGAATAACCTGTTGTAGCGTACAAGTGGGTTTTATGGCAAATCGTGCCTTGCTGGAAAAATTGCACCAGCAATTAGAGAACCAACACTAAGGGGGCAGATTTATCAAAGGTCGAGGTGAATTTTCGAATGAAACAAATTAGAATTTTGAGCTATTTTTTGTGTACTTCGACTAGGGAATAGTCCAAATTTGATTTGAATTTGTAAAAAATCCAAAAATGCGAATATCGAAATTTATCATATACTGGCTCTTTAAAAATTCAAACTTCGTCCATTCGCCATCTAAAACCTGCCGAATTGCTGTTTTAGCCTATAGGGGACCTCCTAGAACCTATTTGGAGTCAATTGGTGGACTTTGAAAAATCAAAGGTTTTTTTTGGAAAAACGTTGAATCGAATTCGACCGAATGCGCTATTCCTTCGATTGATACGATTAGAATTCGGCTGAATACAGAGTTATTCGACCGGAAAAAAACTTCAATTTAATTTTGATGGTCCTTTTGAATTCGAATTTCAATTCGAAATTCGACCCTTGATAAATCTGTCCCTAAGGGGCAGATTTATCAAGGGTTGAATTTCGGGTTTATGGGAGTTTCTAAAAAAAAAAACTCCCATAAAATTTTTTTTTTAAGTCCACCAAATGACTCCAAATTAATTGTAGAAGGTTCCCCATAGGCCAAAACACCAATTCGGCAGGTTTTAGATGGCAAATAGGTGAATTTGAATTCTTAAAGGGACAGTACATGATAAATTTCAAATTCAATTTTGAAAAAAAAAAAATAACTCGAAATTCGATTTTTTTAAATTCTAAATTTCACCTCGACCTTTGATAAATCTGCCCCTTATTCTTCTGACTCTTTCCAGTTTTTAAATAAGGGTCCCTGACCCCATTTAAAAACAAACGCTCTGTAAGGCTACAAATGTTATTTTATTGCACTTTTTATTAATCATCTTTCTATTCATATTCCGTTCTCTTTTTCAAATTAATCTATGGTTGCTAGAGTAATTTGGACCCTAGCGACCAGATTGCTGAAATTGCAAACTGGAGAGCTGCTGAATAAAAAGCTAAATAACTAAAAAAAATACACAAATAATAAAAAAATGCAAACCAAATGCAAATGGTGTCAGAACTAAGGGGCAGATTTACTTAGGGTCAAATATCGAGGGATAATTAACCCTCGATATTCGACTGCCGAATTGAAATCCTTCGACTTCAACTTTTTTTTTAAAGAGACAGTACTTCGACTATCGAATGGTCGAATAGTCGAACGATTTTTAGTTCGAATCGTTCGATTCAAAGTCATAGAAGTAGTCGAAGGTCGAAGTAGCCCATTTGATGGTCGAAGAAGCAAAAAAAATCATTCGAAATTCAAAGTTTTTTTTATTCTATTCCCTCACTCGAGCTAAGTAAATGGGCCCCTAAAAGTTCAAACAATGCTTACTGGTCTTATAAGATACTTACCGTATACCTTAAAATGTTAATATTGTCATGTAAAATTTCTCAGGGTGCTTTTCTAAGCACTTTTACAGTAATTATTTTTTATTTATTTGTTTTTTTTTAGCTTTTCTGCTAGAAAACCACTAATTCTGGGGAAAAATTAGGAAAAGGACAATAATCTCATTGTATAAAGGAATTCTGTTTATCTGTGCACCAGAAATCTACTTATTTAACTCTCAAGCACCAAACCTGGAGTAGCTTCATTTTCACTGTTTAGCTCACAAAATAACAAAAACCATAGATTTTTTAAAAATGAAAACAATACGCGAAAAGCATGCTCAAAGAAAGTCGAATTGATTGCACTTGTGGGGTGTACTTCTATTTTAACTGTTTTGTAAATATTGGTTCCCAAACCTACCAATGGTTAGAATGATCAACAATAGACAACAATAATAAATAAGTATTTAAAGAAGGTCGGTCACAACATGCCTATAATCACTAGCAGCACATATCTGGAATGGACAGCTGCCTGCCGGCTAAGGTATTCCTATAATAATGTGCAGGGGCTGAAAGAAAGGCAGACATGCAAGTGTTCTGGTCTTAAAATGACAATCTGTTTGGGTGATGTGGATTAAATCATTTGAAAAGTGAAGTTTTCCTATCAGGACCTAGTAGAGTTTGAGGTATACTTCTTTTAGGGGCATATTTATCAAGGGTCGAATTTCGAATTGAAAAAACTTCGAAATTCTAATTCAAAAAGACCAACCCGAAATGAAGTCACAGTTGGTTTTGGGTCGCATAGGTCAGTTTTCGATCATATAGGTCCGTATTCGGCCGAATTAGAATCATACAAATCGAAGGAATAGCGCAATCGATCGAATTCGATTCAAAGTTTTTCCCCCAAAAAATTTTTCAGAGTCCACCAATTGACTCCAAAAAGCTCATAGGAGGTCCCCCATAGACTAAAAGAGCAATTTGCCAGGTTTTAGATGGCGAATGGTCAGTATATGATAAATTTCGGTATTCGAATTTTCAAACTTTCTTCAAATTCGAATGGAATTTGGACTATTCCCTAGTCAAAGTACCCAAAAAAATAGCTCGAAATTTTAATTTTTTTCATTTGAAAATTCACCTCGACCTTTGATAAATCTGCCCCTTAAAGGGCATGTTAAGTCTAAAATAGAATAAGGCTAGAAATGCTGTATTTTGTATACTAAACATAAACATGAACTTACTGCACCACAAGCCTAATCAAACAAATAATTTATGCTTTCAAAATTGGCTACAGGGGGTCACCATCTTGTAACTTTGTTATACATCTTTGCATGACTAAGACTGTGCACATGCTCAGTATGGTCTGGGCTGCTTAGGGATCATCATAAACAAAGCTGCTTGAGTTCTGCATGGCTGGGAAGTAAGGCGGGGGCTCCCCCTGCTGTTCATAAGTATGATTGTTTCCCTGCTCAGCAGTTAGGGGCCGTCTGACAATTCCTATCCACAGCAGTAAATGAAGGGAGAATTTCACTGCATACAGTCAGGTTTCTTATAAAAACGGTACACATTTTTTAATTTAAGTATATTGGAGATAGGTTTCTTTTTCATTAAAGAAAGTAAAAATGGGGTTTTATTTTTTTGCCTTTACATGCCCTTTAATGTAGGCTCTTCAGGAGATGTGGAGCAGCACATTTATATTTAGCCTGACTGAACATGAGGAATCCAGCAAGTAAACTCCATAACCCACATGGAAATAGAAAACATGTCTCTGCTTAGCTTGGTTTCAGCTGAACTAGGCCATATTAGATGATTGACTGGCATCAGAAGAATGAAAACCATCTATCTCTATAAATACAGTATATACAGATTCAAAACTCCTGTCGTTGCCCTACAAGCCCTTTTACATTACTCTGAGCGTTTCATGTGATCTCAGTGGCCACTGCTTTATTTGTTAAAGGGGTGGATCACCTTCAAACAACTAGTTGTTTTCAGATAGATCCCCAGAAATAACGACTTTTTCCAATGACTTTCTATTTTCTGTGTGACTGTGTTTCTAATATTGAAGTGTAAAGTGTCATTTTTCCCCTTCTGAAGCAGCTCTGGGAGGGGGGGGTCGCCGACCCTGTAAACTGTTCTTAATTGATACATTTAGTTGCTACATTTCTTATCTTTGTCCCAGCTCTGTGTTTCATTAATCAGCTGTTGAAATTGATACAATAGTTGCTAACACTCCAGAGATGCTGCTGAGAAATGTATCAACTAAATGTTGCAAAATTGTAATTGTGTGGAGTCCAGTTGGCCTCATCTACGGTTCCTGGTGTCCAATAAATATCTGCACCCATTTCTTAAGATGCTGCACGTTTTGATGCTGGTCTCAGTGGGTAGCTGTTGAAGAAGGTGGCAGTAGCTCCAAGGTTCCCAGGCATCAGATTAGACACTTACATGCAATTCATCAGAACAGACTGGTGGGGTGCATAGGTGCTTGAAACCACAACATGCGAGAGCAAGGAGTGGCTTTAGACGCAAGTACCTTTAATGAATGGAGTCCATATCGACAACTAATGCAAAAGAAGAGTTATCTGAGCCAGAACGACTTACTTTATTGCATTATGGGCTGGTCATTTTTGGTGTTGCAGGTCATACCTGGGCTTATTGATTTTTGTATAATAAAGTCTAGTAATAAATGTTGTCATGTTTCTCTAACTTCAACATGCCTTTGATCTGCTGATGCCTTAACTAAACAGAGCAAGGATAAACCAGGGTCACAAGTCAGGTTATCAATGGCCAGTCTGAGTGACATGCCCCTTTATGAGCCTCATTTCCACTTCTCAGCCTTTTAACAACTGGATAAATCCAACAACAGGGGCATTTAAAGACACCATGCGATTAAGCACCATGCCCACACTTGTTAGAATCACAAATTGACATGCTTTTGATTTATAAATATCTCAAGTTAATTAACCTACTTTTAAAAATGAATACGTGTAACATAATCACATTATCGTTGCTGGAACCGGTAACCCAGTGAGCCTTAAAATGTGAATACGAGTGGAATTAGGAAACACAGAAAAACTCATTTGACCAGAATTGTGCCGATGAAAATGCCATACTCAATCAATTTGCCAGTTGCACCTACTTTGCTGCATGAGGAGTAGGGTTGTACTGGCATAGCCAGTAGATATTAGTCATGGCCAGGGGGCAAATATCACAAATTTACCTGTAATGTATTTGCAATTTATAATCCCTATTTGTTCTGCCTCCAAACTGCCTCTGATCTGCCCCAATTCTGTCTCCCAGGTCCCCCTTTATCCCATTCCACCTATCACCTCTTCAACATTGCCTCTTATGAATTTTTGGGTCTTTAGCAGTCGTCCAAGTTATAGTTGCACCTCTGTTTGGTTCCAACTCCTACCCATGACATTATGTGCACGCCCCACTCAGTTCTGCCCCCTCTCCCACACCATCGGCCAGTATAGCTCCAGCATAAATTTGGCATTCGTAATAAGGGATAATGCAGTAGCCTTAAGCCTGCGATGGAATGTTACATTTTGGGTAAAAACTATAGCAAAGTAGAAGTTGTGCAATCCCTGGTTTGCTTAAAGGGCATGTAAAGGCAAAAAAATAAAACCCCATTTTTACTTTCTTAAATGAAAAAGAAATCTATCTCCAATATACTTTAATTAAAAAATGCGTACTGTTTTTATAAGAAACCTGACTGTATGCAGTGAAATTCTCCCTTCATTTACTGCTGTGGATAGGAATTGTCAGACGGCCCCTAACTGCTCTGCAGGGAAACAATCAAACTTATGAACAGCAGGGGGAGCCCCCGCCTTACTTCCCAGCCATGCAGAACTCAAGCAGCTTTGTTTATGACAATCCCTAAGCAGCCCAGACCACACTGAGCATGTGCGCAGTCTTAGTCTTGCAAAGATGTATAACAAAGTTACAAGATGGTGACCCCCTGTAGCCAACTTTGAAAGTATAAATCATTTGTTTGATTAGGCTTGTGGTGCAGTAAGTTCATGTTTATATTTAGTATACAAAATACAGCATTTCTAGCCTTATTCTATTTTAGACTTTACATGCCCTTAAAGTGGGAGGGCAATTTATAGTAACTTTAAGCACAAAATGCCATTATAGGGATATGGATGAGTACAGCCGATTTTGGATGCATCCTGCCTAATGGTTTAAATTGCTTTCATTTTGGTAAGATATAATGATTTGTGTAAGTGGCAAGTTTTAGAAAGAAAAAACAATGGACCTGGGCATATCTCCACTGTAAATGTCATTTACAGCCAACAGATGCCTTTTAGTGCAGAGCTGCTGGAACAGTGGAGAGGTTATTAGTTCTGGCAAGAAATGGGCACCTTATTTATTGGGACAGATCAGTCCAGTAAATAGTATTTTGAAGCCTGTGTTTATAGAAAGTGTCACACGTAGTGACAAATGAAGGCTCTCAAAGAATATTATTTTTCTTTTCCTTTCTTGTGCTTTAAAGGAACAGAAAATAATGCTACAATAAATGGAAATGTATTTGTTTACAAAGTGTTGAAACCTTTCATTTTATGATCAGATGAACATTTGCTTTGGGAAGTTGTTTGGGTTGTTAATTACTCCTGAGCTCAATACTGGAGGATTTTCTAACATCTCCAGAATCAGAGATGGGCCAATACATAAGGGCAAAAAGCAAGGCAAGACTCTGTATCCAGAAGACTCCAGGTTCCAAAGAATCTGAAAATAGGAACTGTCCAGGTTGTCACCCAAATCCCTGCTCAAATCATGTATTTAATGCAGTGGCCCCAAAATGTGGGCTGCCCCCCCAAAGGGAGCCCAGAGCAATAATGGGACTACCTAAAGCTCAATTAGGGTGAGATCAGGGATGAATGTCGATTTGTTCTCCTGCTTACTCCTGGAGGCCCAACTTAAAGCTTAATTGGAGTATGATTTAGGGGGAACTCTTAATTTCTGCCTGAGATCTTCAGGGAACTATGGCTGATATAATGAAGATTTTATAAATGTCACCAATAGGGCCCTTATTAAATTCTGGACTTTAAAAGGGGGCTTAAACTGTAAAAGTCCAACAACCACTTCCATAATGCAAATGAATTTACAAGGTAAAACCATCATATAGTGGTTCGTTGTACAGACCATAGAAGCAAACTGGGCAGTACTTTGTTATAACTGAAGCAGGGTAGAGCTTTTTATTTCTGTATTTTTTATAATTGTAGAGACCCTAAGCGTTTTGCTCAGACCGTTTCCCCTATTTTTGGACACCTAAGTGGTCCTTTGATTTACCCAGCTATTGCCCTTCTCCTGGGTCTATCATCATTTGATCTAGTTCATTGCTTGCCCAGTAGATGGCAGTGTTAACAGTTTAAAAGGCAGAGCACATGTGCTCAGGACTCTCTCTTTCTGGATCCCACTTTGAGGGGAGGTGGGTACAGGAGTGGGGTTGAGCAGGTTACAGGTCCTGGTTAAGGAAAGGTTATCTAGAGGTAGAAGTTTGAGTAGTAGTTGGTCTAGGAGCAAAAGTTAGAGGCAGTGTATTTAGCACCCTTGTGCTGATGAAGTCGCCAGACAGGGACATGAGTGGGTGAGCTCAGGAGCAGGGAAGGTGCTAAGGAGCAAGATACCATGTGGGATCCCGTGTGCTGGGGAAAATCACCAAGATAGGCTGCACTGCCATCTGAGGGGGATCTACTTGCAATATTAGAAAGTGTGAAGGCTTTCCAATGATTGCTGTGGCTGTGCTTGAAGATTTTATTGCCTGAGTGCTGTGAGACAGATTCACTGGTTTGAAGCAACTCTCTGGACTGCTGTCACTTTCCACCTGGTTGATCCGTGCATCAGGAGACTCAAAAGATTCACTGGATGGTAAGGTGTTTAAAAGGGCTCCTACATGCTGCTGAGAGTTGCAGGGAGTTGCCAAAAGCCCAATGGTATCTGGAATACACTGGCAGAAAGTCACACTTTAATCTCACACTTCTCAGGCCCACAAACAGGTGTGCTACATAATCAGTGAGAAATAAGATCACGGAACTACAAATGGATGTAGTACTTACAGAATATTGTGAAGCCTCGCAAGTATTGGTTAAACATGAATGCAGAAGCCTTAATATGCAACTGAGCAGATAAAAGAGAACATCTTGTGCTTCGGAAGCCTGAGCTGAAATCAATTTTTTTTGGTCCAGCTTTGAAAACGTACATCCCATTTCTGCACTTCTAGGCTGAACTGCATTTATGCATATTTATCATTTTATGTCTAGCTAAAAGGAATTTCAACATGAAATGACTTGTGCAACTGTCTTACAAAACCCTTTAAGTCGTGTCCTGGATTGTTACAATGGTGCACCCCAGAGCATGATGCAGCTGCATCAAAAAGAAAGGCTAGTTAAGGGGCAACCGGAGTCTGCATGAAGGGGGAGGTTCAAATTGGAAGCAGGAGAGAGTTGAAGAAGAAGCAAATGGATCTGACATGAAAGGTTAGAGAGGCAAAGAACAGTAGAAGAGAAAGGGGAAGGAAAGCAGGAATTTATGACAAAACAGGAAAGAGTAGTTGTAAATTGACACTGGGGGGAAGATGTAAAAAGGGAAAAGCATAAAAGGTAGAGAGGAGAGAAGACTGTATGGAGCAGGGGTGTAGAAGAATATAGCAGGAGGTTTAAGGGGAAAGAAGGGTACAGAGAAGGAGGGGATGGTTTCTGGTCTGGAGTAAAGTATGACACAAATATGAAGGTGAAAACAGGTGGTTGGGAGAACAATGGTGAAGGAGGAGGAAATCTGGAGAAAAATGAAAGGAGCAGAGGAAAAATAAAAGAGAACCATTAAAAATTGTTGATGTGATGCAGTGGTCAAACCCTAAACAGCTGCAAAAGGCAACCCCCCCATTCTTTCATTGAAATCATAATCAGCTCCAAAAGGTAATACTCCATTATTTTATCGAAACCCTAAACAGTTCTCGAAGGTACTTTTCCTATTCTTTCATTTAAATCCTAAACTGCTCTAAAAGGTAATGCTTCATTCTTTCATTGCAAACCCTAGTAAACAGTTCTTGAAGGTACTTTCCCCATTCTTTCATTGAAACCCTAAACTGCTCCAAAAGGTAATGCTCCATTCTTTCATTGAAACTCTAAACAGTTCTTGAAGGTACTTTCTCCATTCTTTTGTTGAAACCCTAAACTGCTCCAAAAGGTAATGCTCCATTCTTTCATTGAAACTCTAAACAGTTCTTGAAGGTACTTTCTCCATTCTTTTGATGAAATCCTAAACTGCTCCAAAAAAAAGTCCCTCATTCTTTGGAACCCTAAACAGCTGTAAAAGGTAGCTCCCCTTTACTTTGAAAACCTAAACAGCTCCGAAAAGAAGCCCCCATTCTATTGTTGAAACCGTAAACAGCTCCAAAAGGTAGTCCCCCATTCTATCATTGAAACCTTCAACAGCTCTAAAAGGCAGTTCCCTATTCTTTCAATAAAACCCTAAGCAGCTCCTAAAGATAGTTCCCCGTTCTTTCATTGAAACCCTAAATAGCTGTAAAAGGTAGCCCTCCCCCATTCTATCATTGGAACCTTAAACATCTCTAAAAGGTAGTTCCATATTCTTTCAATGAAACCGTATGCAGTGTCTAAAGGTAGGTCCCCATTCTTTCAATTGAAATCCAAAACGTTGTTCTCAATTCTTCCACTGCAAGTGTGAAAATGAGGTTTAGTGGCCCATAGGAATGGGAAACCTGCAGTCATTTTATCAGTGTCTGGGTGACATGTCTTCAGTAATCTGCCCCTGGACTGGACTATGATTCTATTGCATATAGTAATAGGCTTTAATACAGCATCTAATCATATATACTGTATATTTAGTGCTGTGAAACTGAAACTTATTGTATTTTTCAGGTGGATAATGATTTGGTTGCTGAAGCGCCTTTTTATGTCACTGAGGCATAGATTACCTTGCTAAGCAAATACATCCTAGGATAGGAATGTAGACCCTTCAGGCAGGAGACAAAAAATGTTTTTTAAAATTAGTTTTATTCACTCGGTATTAAACCATTAAATGCCTCTTCCATAAAATGACTGCTAGCCTTGCTTAGGATTCCTCCTACACCTCAGTATTTTGAAAGCAAAATAATAATTATAGGAATGAGTCAACATTGTCTTTGGCATTGGCAGCCAGTGAATGTGCATTTAGGCAGGAATAGATACATAAATAGCTAAGGGGATAAACTGTAGTTATGCTGCTGAAATAATGATGGAGAACACAATTGGGGCTCATTTATTGCAAAGCCAGCACCACAATGGAACTGCATCATACCCTCTCTCTCCTGCACCGATACAGCTTTATTCACATTATTAATTTAGTGACAGGTCCATAATAAAATGACTAGCCACAGGATTCATGGGCAGTTAGAACAAAACATCCAGCTGACCAGAGAACAAGTGTGACAGAACCAAAACTCTCAACACTCCCTGCCTGTAGGAGATAGGACTTATGAATAGGGATGGGCGAATCTGAGCCATTTCGTTTGGCCAAAAATTCGCCAATGGCGAATTGTCGCTGACGCCCAATAAAGTCTATGGGCATCAAAAAATTTTTGTCGCGTGGCGAAATTTTTTTGAGGCGTGTCTTTTTTTTTTGACGCACGCCGCAATACAAGTCTATGGACGGCATTTCCATGGCGAAACATGGCGAAGAAATTCACCCATCCCTACTTGTGAAAGTTTATTCTCAACAGTAGAGAGACTCCTTTTGTGAAATGGATCCCCTCCACCCAGTAGAAGCCATTCAGGGATTAGAAACTGTCTGAGTCTCTTTCCAACTGAATATCTCTCGCAAGGTATCTCCTGGGAGAGCTACCACCATATTAAAAGCTCATAGGAGTATGCTTAGATTAAATCTGCCATCCACTGTCTTTACCTTGTTCATGAGGTCCCTTTTCCATGAGTTATCTAAAGCTTTGGTAACTTTAGGCTCATCTTGGTCACCTATACTGAGACTTATGTCCCCTTTAGGCCTACTACCACCTCAAGCCCTCTGGCTGATACACTTCCTACTAGGATTGTGTCCAGGAAGAGAAGGAGAGTCTTCCTTCCATTATATAGAGCAGAGATACCCAACCAGTGCCTTGCTAGCAACATGTTTCTCACCAACCCATTGCATGTTGCTCTCAGTGGCATCAAAACAGGTGCTTCTTTTTGAATTCCAGGCTTGGAGGCAAGTTTTGGTTGCATCAAAAATAGGTGTACTGCCAAAAAGAACCTATTGTAGGCTGTCAGTTCACATAGGGGCTACCAAATAGCCAATCTCAGCTCTTATGTCACATCCAGGGACTTTTTTCATGATTGTGTTACTCCTCAACTCTTTTTCCATTTAAATGTGGCTCATGGGTAAAAAAAAGGTTGTGGACCCCTGATGTAGACTATGGACAGGAGAAAGTCCTTAGACCAATTGGGAAACTGCTTTTTTACAGGACATAGGTGACACAACTGGAAATTGCTGAGGCAGCAATGGGGTAACCACATGGGTCCACTACACCTGAATCCAACATTGATGAACGAATTTCAGCCTTGTGTAAAATGCTACCTCTTTAAATTAAAATGAAGTAATATGTTTTGATTGCACAGTACACACCAAATCATATCAGATCAACATTTTCACAAGGAAAGCCAACAATAAATTCATGTTCTTAAAAAGAACTGATTTCTATGTTTTATTGCTTTGCTTCTAATAATACTAATGCTTTTTCTGAATATAATACTCCCAGCTTTTCATTTGTGCTGGCAACATTATTTTTGGAGCACTTCTTTTGCAATGATAACTTTGAATATATTACCTTTCCAAGCCGCCCCAGAATGATCCGGCATATATGTACAGATTGCAAGAGAATGCAGCTTGGAAAAAAGCATGTCTGAATATAATATTCAGTATATAACAAACTCTTTCAACTGAGAAAAGGCAGACCGGACTAGCATTTTCCTAGGTGTTATAAATAAGGGCCTATAAAACGGCTTATATGTAACATTAACTTTATAGAGTTTGATCAAGTTATTTTAGAGAGTGTAAAGAAATCCAGTGTTGCTGAGTATGTATTCATGTTAAAATAGTTTGAGTATCTATTTTACAATGTGAATGCCGGCCCCAATCACCAGGACCGCCATCAGAAATTACAGGGCCCAATACGACAACATTTCCTGGGCCCCCTGGGCCGCACCCACCGCAATCCCCACCTACAAGTACACACTCCCCACCAGGGCCGGATTTACATAGTGGGTGCCCCTAGGCCCACAGCCGTTTATCGCCCCTGTCCCCTCCCGTTTATTCATGCAAATTGTCATCATCTGGACCAGAGCAATGGGGATTGGCGAATGGGAATTTAAAAAATGATTGTATCTCCTGCATATCCCCAGTGTTTTTAAATCAATGTGGGTGTGGTTGGGCAGCATGCCGACCCCTAAAATCCTGCCGCCTAGGCCCGGGCCTAGGTGGCCTTTCCATAAATCCGGGCCTGCTCCCCACCCCACAGGTCCGCCCCCCACCACACAGTAAAAAAACAAAAAAATATTGGTGGCTAGGGTTCCCACATGTTAATAAAAAATAAAAAGATATTGGGGTCAGGGCCCCCCATAAAAAAACATTTGTGTCCAGGGCCCCCCTATTAAAAAATATTGGTGGCTAGGACCCCACATGAGAAAAAAAATTGGTGGCCAAAATTGGTGGCCAGGCCCCCCCCCCACATTATAAGAAAATTGGTGACCAGCGCCCCTTAAACGTCCATGCCTTCCCGAAGTCAGTAGCTCTCAGAAAGATGGGGGGCCCGGCTAATCAAGTAATTGTGGTGTGGCCGGGCCCCCCTTACCCTCGGGGGCCCCCTACAACTCTCCCCCTGTCCCCCCTGATGGTGGCCCTGCAAATCACGCAGAAGCTACTTCAGCAAAATTTGGGGGCTATATTGTAGCTTGGTCATCCAAATAGGGATGCTTCATGGTGTCCAAAAGAGGACAATTAGTTTTAGAACTGGTCTATGTTGTCCACCCTTTGATAAACAATAGTAGACAAGGACCATTGCTTCTTGTTGTCTACTAAGAGCATCCAAATTCCATAAAACCTCAAAAATAAACATGGGGAACTTGGGCACTGTACATACATTTGGGGCACATGGAACATCAAGAATGTAGGAGATCATCAATGTCCTATGCCTAATTTCAGATTTGGATAACTAGCCACAATACCTTTCAATACCCGCAATACCTTTCTCTGCATATTGTGTCCTCCAGCTCACCCTCTATCACTGCTATCTGCCTAATACACAGCACACATAAAGTAAGTGAACAATGAGTAGTTAGAACAACACTGCGTATTTCCATTGAAAATTCCATTCTTTTTGGAAGCTGCTACACTGGTTGAAGTGCTATCTCTATGTTTAAAATGTTTCCCATAGACTCCAGTGAATTGGCATCTAGTGAACAAGTTTTTTGAAAAATAGTGCCTCCTTGGCTGTATTAGTCAGTTAAATTAAAAAATAAAATATAAACATACCAAAAGAAATTATTTAAGGTGTTCTGTTGGTGGCTTCTTGATAACAGGTTCTCTGGTGGACCATTGGTGACTACATGCAGATCTTTGAAATCATAAGGAAATTAACATCTTTAATATAAACATATTTTTTCCCCCTAAAAAAACGACAAACAGACTATCAAGGCAACGACAAAAATAAGAGACCCACTTTATCACTCAAAAAAGAAGAAAAAAAAGATAAAACACATTGTTGAAAGTCGTGATTCAGAACAAAGCACTTATACAAGGTAATTTTGTGTGCTCTTTCTCTTAACTATTCCCAGGGCCTACACAGTCTTTAGTATAAGAATGTAGGCAGGAATTCAACACGAAGTACAATTAAAATATTCCACTGAGTAGCTGCAAAATATGTTTTTGCACAAAACTCTTTTTGGAAGTCAAATTATTGTTTCAAGACTAAATTATTTGATGGTGTCTTAAATCAAAACAATGAAAGGCAAATAAAAGGAAAACCTCAAACAATGGGCCAGATTCAGTTCAGTGAGAAAATGTTCACGGTTATTCAAACTCATGGACGAAATTCAATTTGAGGTGAAAGAACTTTTCTACAAATTCAGTATCAGTTTTTTTCACATAGACTTCAATTGAGTTTTCTATTGATGAACCATGAGATACAGTAAGTTTTTCTGAATTGGATTGCATCTCAAATTGAATTTTGTCCATAACTTTTCACGTGACCTTTTCCTCACTGAATTGAATCTGGCCAATGTGTCTTAAAATGAGAAATATTACCTTTATATAATATAAAAGGAATGCATATAGTTATGAAGATAGACTTTCCAAGTTAGGACTTCTTAGATTGAAGAAGAGAGGCTTAAATATAGTCAGTATATTTGTGCCTTATTCACAAATATGTATTTCTAGACAACACATTAGAAAGAAGAAGGCTTCAGAGCTTTTTTAAGGTGAGAATTGTTAAGTTGGGGAATTCTATCCCAATGGACTATTAATGAATTGTAACTTGATGGTTACAAGTAAGTGATGGATGTCTTTAAAGTATGTGGGAAAGTATAAGGTAGTGATGGCCTGACCCACTGGGATACCTTGAAAACTCTCAGTGTGCCCTCATGCCCCTAACCATTTGGTCTATTTCATGATTTTTCCTTATTTTTGCATAGAAACAAAGAAGCAAAGTAGGTTGAAGAGTACATTTTAGTATGTAAAGTAAAGAGACTAGGCTAATAAAGAGGTTGAGTGAGAACCAAAAGAAATATAGCTTGTGGTCTTTTTCAGTGAGCCCCAGACATCCTTGTCTATAACTGGATCCAGGGACTTGTGCTCTGTAAGGAGCACCCAATCTCGCTCCTCTCCTCTTGAGCACCAAATTATTTTTTTTATTAAAACATTCATATCTATTATAAATGTATCTGAACTGTCAATCATATATTGCCCACCCCGCCTCTGTGCCTCAGGCATAGAGGTGGGACAGTCAATTACTTTCACTAGACATTTAGCACTTTCTCCCTCCCTCCTTAAGGTCTATAATTGTATAGCATGGGCATGGGCATTAGGGCCTCCATTCTGGCACATACACAAAAATTTGGGGTATACAATATAGTAATAGTGGCCCAAAATGGCCCCTGCCTGCTTTGATGTGATTGTGAACAAAATTGAAAAAATTGATTTAGCGTAAGTAAAATTTGTCTGCTCAACTAACATGCAAGAAAAGGATTTGGAATGATTTCTTAGGGTAACAGGTTCTCTTTAATATAGGAAGACCTAAAAGCTTTTCAAAGACACTAAATAACCCAGAGGAACAGTATAAGAGCCAAAGGAGTGAACAGTGTTTAGGAAAAGTCGGTGATTGATGCTGGCAAATAAAGATCAAGAATGAAAGTAGGAAAATATGACTCGTTCTTAGCCCCAAATAAACTGTATTGGTTGAGGCTATTGAAGAGGAGAATAGTGGGACATTAACCAGATCGCAGAGAAACAAACAATATGTTTTACATGTATTTACTCAAAGAAAGAAATATAATAATAAATACATGTATAGATGTAGCAGCATACTGACAGTGATCAATATGGGTTAAGGCATCAGTTATAGACAGTGTTGGAAAAGACCTAATAGGACCCAACTGAGAACCTAATATACAATGGGCCACCCTTACACTTACATGTATTGCTAGTTAGTTACATGTATTGTTACTTAGTTACATGTATTGATAAATATAGTAGGTGTTAAATAAACCCATGGTGGAAATAAGAGAGGGTTGCTAAGCATTGTCCTTGGATTGGCCCCTCTAGGGCTTGGGGTCATCCATCTTCTGGATGCAGGTAGACCTGCATCATCCAGGTATTAGCAACCCCTCAAAGGGGTGGTTCACCTTTAAGTTAGCTTTTAGTATATGGTCATTTATAAGCAACTTTAAATTGGTCTTCATCATTTATTTATTTTTATAATTATTTAACTATTTGCCTTCTTCTTCTGACTCTTTCAACATTTTAAATGGGGATCACTGACCTCATCTAAAAATCCAATACTCTGTAAAGTTACAAATGTATGGTTATTGCTACTTTTTATTTACTTGTTTTTCTATTCAGGCCCTCTCCTATTCATATTCCAGTCTATTTTCTTCTAAGTCATATTAATCTACCTATCTATCTATCTATCTGTCTGTCTGTCTGTCTGTCCGTCCGTCCGTCCGTCCGTCCGTCCGTCCGTCCGTCCGTCCGTCCGTCCGTCCTTCCGCCCGTCCGTCCGTCTGTGTGTCTATCTATTCTCTCTCTCTCTCTCTCTCTCTCTCTCTCTCTCTCTCTCTCTCTCTCTCTCTCTCTCTCTCTCTCTCTCTCTGTCCGTCCATCTGTCTATCATCTATCATGTATCTATTCCATCTATCTATCTATCTATCTATCCATCCATCCATCCATCTATCTATCTCTCTATCTATCTTTCTTTCTAGTGTCTATCTATCTATCTATCTATCTATCTATCTATCTATCTATCTATCTATCTATCCATCATCTATCTATCTATCTATCTATCTATCTATCTATCTATCAATCATTTATCTACCATTTATCTACAGTATCTATCATTACTAGTCAGATGGATAGATATCTACTTTGATATCCCCTACCTTATGTCTCCTGGAATATTCTCAATAAATAGTCCCTGTTCTGTCTATTCTGTGCATCGTGTCCAACAACAATACCTGAATCAGTGAAGGCAAAACAGATATAAGAATGGCCACATATAACCTATGTCTCTTAAACACCATAGTTCTTTTTTTAACATTCAAAAGCAAAAAATCATTTTTGATCCCTGACTGTTTTACATGAAAACATTCCTCAGATTATCTGGTTAAGCAGCAGATCCATAATATGTTCAAGATGCTTTGGGTGAACATATACAATATATTAGTGGTTGTCTGTTTCAGTGTGGGATGCAGTGGGGAGTTGTACTTCTGTCTAATATCATATTTTAATTTTCAATGTATCCTATTTTAGGTGGTATCACATCTCATTACGTCATTATATATAAACTTGGCTCTTCGAGGCCCATGCAAGGCTGTTTATATAGTGTTTGTCCTTGCAGCAGTCTCTCTGCTCTCAAAACACAGACTAAAATTTCATGTTCTCCAAGTATCTATCTGCCCAGTGGCTCAGTCTTCCAGAAACCAACCCTTATTCTCTTACAAACTCCAAGTGCTGGATCTCAAATTACGTTGACTCTCAGCTGTAGAGGTAGCAGTGCTCCACTTAGCGTGAAAATCTTTTCTGTTTCCCTGAGCTTTTTTTCAGCAGATGGTTTACTTATTCTTTCAAGTGTATTTATAGCATTTAGAAGTCAGTGCTGATGTCTTTTCCACTATATATATATACTTGGCCGGATTTACATAGTGGGAGCCCCTAGGCCTACTGCCGTTCGTCGACCCTGTCCCCTCCCCTTTATTTGTGCTAATTTTCATCATCTGGACTGGAGCAATGGGGTGAGCACAACTTTCCCTTGTTTGTTATAGTTATACAGGAGCAGTGACCAGCTCCATGTTGTAGCTCCCACCCTTCCCAACTATAGTCAGGTGATCCCACTGGTGTCTAATAAAAGGGCAGCCAAGTTTGGGAGTTTTACTTTGAAAGCAGCAAGTAAGTTGCAGGTAAAACTTAGTCCCTGTGTAAAATGTATAATGAACCAATAGAATTCTTAATGAATCAGATGAAAATTGAGCATAGGACTGGCCAGATATGGGATGACTTTGACGTAGTTGGCCAGTTTAAATATATTGCAATATATGGACAAACAATCCCTGTTTTGTTTAAAGGGTAAGGCATTTTTCAGTAGCAGTATGCACAAAATGTCTCTGTCTTAAATATATTGATAATGGGTTGAGTGCAGAGGACTCTTGTATTTGTCTTTATGTATTTTGTGGTCACACCCTCATTGCACCCCCGCCTAATGGTTTTAAAAATTAGTGGTGAGCACAACTTTCCCTTGTTTTGCCTCCAAGTCCAACAGCTTGGATACTATTGGACTTGGAAGCATTCCGAGTGCCATTCCGCTGGCGATTTAGATTCTAGCCGGCGGGAGGGCAGTTCGGGAAGATTAGTCGCCTGAAGAAGAGGCGATTTGTCGCCGGATTGTTAATCTCCCCGAATCTCCACGTGTGTCTCTGCCCTTAAACATGAATTAAACCCAATAGGCTGGTTTTGCCCCCAATAACGATTTATTATATCTTAGTTTGCATCAAGTACAAGCTACTATTTTATCAGTACAGAAAAAACAAAAATCTCAATTTTAATTCTTTGATTTGAATGAAGTCCAGGAAATACCAGCATTCCATAATTCTGGTTTCCAGATATTGGATCCTATACCTGTACCGCAATGGTTAGCTGTCTCCTGGCAAAGGAACCGGGTAAAACAGTGACCTAATAACAACTCAAACATTTCATTATGGTTTCATGATCTGGAGAGTATAGAATAAACAACAGGCCCTTTAGCTGTTGCCTGACTCAGGAATATAAAAGGGTTAAAAATCAGAGGTATTTTCAATGATTATTGTTGATCACTTTACCCAAGGTACTTAAATGGGAAGCCTCTAACAGATTTTGCCATGGGGCTTCTTACTCCACTCATTTTAAAGGGATTCTGTTGTGGGAAAATATGTTTTTTTACAAAATGTGTCAACTAATAGTGCTGTTCCAGCAGAATCCTTCATTGAAATCCATTTTTCAAAAGATCAAACCAATTTTTTTATATTTAATTTTGAAATCTAGCATGGGGCTAGACATGATGTTAGTTTTCCAGCTGCCCCAGTCATGTGACTTGTGCTTTGATACACTTCAATCACTCTTTACTGCTGTACTGAAAGTTCCCTCCCTTCCCCCCCCCACAGAACAATGGGACAGTGCCGGGCCAGTCCACTCTCCCGATCAGATTTGGAAAAACAAATTGCGTGCGGCATCTATTCATTCAGGAGCCGTCATGCATGCGTGCTTGGCGCGTCATAGTAGGGGGGTCGGAGGGGGCCATGGACATTAGTCAAGGTGGGCCCCGGGGCCCCCCAGTCCGACCCTGCAATGGGAAGGTAACCAGATAGCAGCTCCCTGACACCTGTTTTGCTAGAAAAATTCTCTCATGACCCACCTAGTGGTAGATATGAGAACTGCATTCGATAGTAAAAACCCAAGTCCTGTTCACCCAAATCATGACTGAGTTACAATAAGTAGGAGCTTATCTGAAAGCAGTTCCATTGTGAAGCACATGCCCAGGCCAAATAACCTGAGTTGGCTGCCTACACACCAATATAATACATAAAAAAAAAACAAATGTACTGGTTCAAGAACAAAATTTTAAATCGAAGAATGAATTACTTGCAATGTACACAGTGTAATTTAGTAATACCCTTTAAGTAATACAAATTGCACATATTTCCATGAGGGATAGATGGCATCACATGAGCTTAGTCTTCACATGACCACATGCCATGCCATTCAACACAAGAACTGACAAGCTGCACACATGGAAAGAGCTGTGATGGGGAAGAGTATTTATGATCCAGCAAAATGTAACCAGAGCCCAACACGAACCAGAATAAGTATCACTTTACTACTTGTCTCCTGATTACGACCCCCCTGCCCTCAGCTAAACCATGACGCATTTTAGAGCAAGCTGGTAAGAAGGTTCATATTGACGCCAGGAAACACGATATTGTCATGTGCAGTTACCAATACAATGCATGCTCAATGGGTAGTTCACGTTGGGACACGGGTAGTTCACGTTAGGACATGGGTATGATGGGCATGATCATTGCATTATGATAAGAGAAAGCAAAAAGTTGAGGATTGCAGTATTTGAAGATACTTCTTTATTTGGACTAAATAACCGTCCAGAACAAGCTTTCCAAAGTTAAACATAATACAAATAGTGTACAGAATGTCAGACAAAAAACACATTTAGGTATGTTAAGTTCGTAGAGGAGCAGCTTATATTTTCACTTTTAACAGATATCCCCCTATATAGGGCAGGTGTGACTCTTACCCTTATTGACCCACTTCTTCTCCTTCTGGGCGGCTACTGACTACCATACACTGCTGGGTAGTGATCAGCAAATTTGTCCAGTTCCGATTCACCGTAAAATTTGCGAATTCCTTGTGAAACGCGTAAAACGGCGAAAAATTCGCAGAAAGCCAGCGACAATTCCGACACACATTAAAGTCAATGGGCCTCTATTAATTGTAGCTGGCATCTGAACCGTCACCGCAATTTCGTGAATTTATTCGCTGGTGGTGAATAAATTCGCCCATCACTTCTTCTGGGGTACAGATAAAGACAGGCTAGGGGATCATGGTTAAAGTTATATTTTCTGCATTCAATATGGAACAAATAAGAGAAGAAGTAGAAGAAGAGAAGATGAGACAGATCGATATGGAGTAAAAAAAAAAAATCGAAAGAGTGAAGCTAAAGGTTGTAGGAAGCAGTATATAAGTTAAAAGGAGAAGAGAGATACAATAGAACAAGCTACAGCAACAGTGGGGTGCAAAATATCCAAATGTTTACAGAAGGAACCATGAGTGTAGCTTTTCTGCTCATTTCTTGGGTTCTCCAACTGCCATTAAACTATCTTCCAGCCTTTCATTGTTCTGTACTGCTAGCAGGGCTGCCATCAGAAATCACGGGGCCCCGCACAACAAAATTTTCTGGGCCCCCCTCGCCCCCCTTCCCTAAGTATGAAGGCCACACAAGACACAGGAATTAAAACATTAAGTGCCCCCCTACAAGTTAAAAAAATAACTTTGGTGCCCAGGCCCCTCCTACAAGTTTTGGTGTCAGGTGGTGGTTAAAGAAAAAAAACATTTGTGGCCAGGGCCCCCACACATGTAAAAAATAAACAATGAGCCAGGGCCCCCACACATTAAAAAAAAAACAATTAGCCAGGCCCCCACACATTTTAAAAATAAACAATGAGCCAGGCCCCCACACATTTTAAAGATAAACAATGAGCCAGGGCCCCCACACATTTAAAAAAAAAAAAATTAGCC
Source organism: Xenopus laevis (assembly GCF_017654675.1). Lineage (NCBI taxonomy): Eukaryota > Metazoa > Chordata > Amphibia > Anura > Pipidae > Xenopus > Xenopus laevis. Next base: position 122,551,933 of record NC_054383.1, on the reverse strand, counting down.
ACGGCCACCACAATTAGCCAGGGCCCCCACGCATCTTTAAAAAAAACTAGCAAAGGGCCCCCACACATTTAAAAAAAAACAATTAGCCAGGGCCCCCACAGATTTAAAAAAAAAAAACAATTAGCCAGGGCCCCCACAGATTTAAAAAAAAAAAACAATTAGCCAGGGCCCCCCACACATTTTAAAAATAAACAATGAGCCAGGGCCCCCACACATTTTAAAAAAAAAATAAAAAAAATTAGCCAGGGCCACCACACTTTTTTAAAAAAAAATAACAATTAGCCAGGCCCCCCACACATCTTTAAAAAAAAACTTGCAAAGGGCCCCACACATTTAAAAAATAAACAATGAGCCAGGCCCCCACACATTTTAAAGATAAACAATGAGCCAGGGCCCCCACACATTTAAAAAAAAAAAAATTAGCCACGGCCACCACACTTTTTTTTAAAAAACAACAATTAGCCAGGGCCCCCACGCATCTTTAAAAAAAACTAGCAAAGGGCCCCCACACATTTAAAAAAAAACAATTAGCCAGGGCCCCCATACATTTAAAAAAAACACACATTTAAAAAAAAATAGCAAAGGCCCCCCACACATTTAAAAAAAACTATCAGCCAGGGCCCCCATACATTTAAAAAAAATAAATAAACAATTGGTCAGGGCCCCCACAAGTTAAAAGAAAAAAAAACTGCACGTACCTTAGCCAGGGAGTTCAGATCCCGGTATCTTCAGTTTCTTGTGCTCTGATTCGCCAGTGAAATGTAAGTCCCGGTAAACCCGCATGGTGATTGGTTAAAGTAGAGGGGAGGTTCAAACTTCTCCCAACCAATCCGCATGTGGCTTTACGGGGACTTACATTTAATGGCGAATCAGAACACAAGAAGCCAGTCATCGGAGCTCTGATGCAGGGGCCCGGCTGTGCAAGTAAATGCAAGTAAGTGCAAGTAAATGCAGCATGGCCGGGCCCCCCTTAACTCCCCAAACCACCAGGGCCCGGGACAACAGTCCCCCCTGTACCCCCCTGATGGCGGCCCTGACTGCTAGCATTGCTAGTCTAAGAACTGTCATAGGGCTGAAGCTGGGTATTCACTGTGGGGTTCATTTATAAACACTGGGGAAAATTGCACCTGGGCAGTAACCCATAGCAACCAATCAGTGACTGCCATTTTCAAGTCACGTGCAGGTTGAGCAATGAAAGCAAACCTTTGATTGGTTGTCATGGGTTACTGCCCAGGTGCACATTTGCCCAGTGTTTATAAATGATCCCCAATGTGACAAAGGGGTGCAGAAGGTTAAATGTAAATGGAATAGCAATTCCAGGTCATTTATAAACACACTTGTCCCCTAACAGATAGATGATACATCAAAGAAATGTACATGTGCAAGAATCAATAGTTTGGCAGACTATTTAACTCTATTGTGGAACTATATAGGGTATTATACATCCTTCATCATGTACATATCACATCCTCATACAAATATACGAATGCATAAGCCTGAACGAGTTTGGGTTCTAAATCAAGTGGTTGTTCCCCTTTAAATTAACTTTGAGTATGATATACAGAGTGATATTCTGAGACAATTTGCAATTGGTTTTCTTTTATTATCATTTGTGGTTTTTGAGTTATTTAGCTTTTTATTCAGCAGCTCTCCAGTTTGCAATATGGTCGCATATTATTCTAGCAACCATGCATTGATTTGCATAAGAGACTGGAATATGAATAGGAGAGGCCTGAATAGAAAGATGAGTAATAAAAAGTAGCAATAACAACACATTTGTAGCCTCACAGAGTATTTGTTTTTTAGATGGGGTCAGTGACCCCCATTTGAAAGCTGGAAAGAGTCAGAAGAAAAAGCCAAATAATTCAAAATGTATAAAAAAGAAAGAATGAAGGCAAATTAAAAAGTTGCCATTCTATAACATACTAAAAGTTAATCATCAGTTAGCTATGCTCTATCAACTTCATCACAATCCTGTGATTAAATCATTGGGATTCATGGACTGTGGTTAACATTCTGGTTGCTAAGGAGACTTAAAATAGAATTAGGTAATTTAATACACAGTGTCAAATTTGCTATTTGTCTGTCAACCCATAGCAACCAATCAGCAGCTGTTTGTAAACTCGTGGTTGCCATGGGTTACTAGATGTGGGTAAACTTTAGGCTTTTCTTTACAGAAGCATGGGACCTGTTATCTAGAATGCTCGGAATCAGATGTTTTCCGGATAAGGGATCTGTCTGTAACTTGGATTTCCATAATAAAAAATATTTAAATGTTAATCAAACCCAATAGGCTGATTTTGCCTCCAATAAGGATTAATTATATTTTAGTTGGGATCAAGTACAAGAATACTGTTTTATTATTTACAGGGGAAAAGAAAACCATTTAAAAAAATAATGAATTATTGATTACAATGGCCTTCGCATTATTTGGAGCTTTCTAGATAAAGGGTTTCCAGTTAACAGATCTTATACCTGGAACAGTTTCACTGACTTCATAGTTGCCGAAATTTTAAAGATGAGTCCAACTGACCAAACTTGCCCAACGACACTACCGTGAACAAATTCTTTAATCATTTTATTTTTCTTTTGCTGGTGAAATTGAAAGGTTACACACTGCAAAAAAAAAAAAAAAACACACTTATGTCTGATACAATATATATATATATATATATATATATATATATATATATATATATATATATATATATATATTGGTAAAAGCTATACATTTTTAATATATATACAAAGCGCAGTCCACTGTTCAACATATCTTCTAATATATGCTCTTTAGAAAGCATTTGTGAAGGAATGACAAAAAAATGTGCCTGCATATCACAGATGGTAACCAGTTATTTTAAGCTCTGTAACTATAGCAGAGTAAACGATCTACTTTCATCTGCACTGTCAGCACGGAGCGGCCTGCTCTGCACTGGGGTGGGGAGAGGGTTTGCACCTCTGAAATATCTGCATTTCCTCCGAAGGCTTTAAAATGAACACAAATTGTATTTAAAATTAAAAAGCAACAACACAAATCTCCAATTCTGGAGCACTGGGCTCTTTAAAAGCATAAAGATGGTCAAGCCGGTGAGTACATTAATAAGAAGTTAGACGTTATTTCCAATTGATGTTCTGGGAAGCCAATAAAGCCATTCTGTGATTTGCAAATGGCCATAAAGGGACCTTATTTATTAGAGGAGTTTATCTTTTGTTTATTAGGCCTTAGATAGATGGCATATACTGTAGCTCACTGCTTGCATAGAACATATTTTCAATCATTTAAGGAGTGTCAGCTTCCACCATTAGAGCTTCCATTGTTGCTGTAGGTGAAGAAAACAATATGGCAGAGATGGAAGGGCATAACTACAGAGGACACAAAACCTGTGGCTGCCGGGGGCCCAGGAGACACAAGGGGACCCACGAGGCCCTAATTAATGAGCAATTATATTGGTAAAACAGTTCAACCTCTGGATATGTTGGGGGTCCTGAAATGAATTTGCTGTGGAGCCTAGCATCATCTGGTTACACCTTCAACTAGAAAGGCAGCGGACCCTGTGACTGCTGGGGTTTCCCACTGGGGCACAGACTGATAAGTCCTTATTCCCAAGTGATGGAAGAAATTTCCTACAAACAACATAGATACAGTAGCTGAATATAATTGAAGTTAGGACCACCAAATGACTATATGTACCACAGAATGAAGTGAAGGCTTGTGTTTGTTACTAAAACACTCCCTTGTATGAGCGGCATTCAACGTGACTTGTAAAACTGTACATTTTTAACATCTGCCATTGCCATAGAGATTTGGCTCAACCTATACAATAAGTACGGCATCCTTGGTCTCATCTTCAGAGCTATTATTATGCGGGGAAGAAGTGCAAGGCACGAATCATGTGTAAACCTGTTTTTGTCAAAGGCAAACACACAGCAGAGTAAAAATCAACTTTAATAGCACAGTACAACATGACACCAGTTTCATCATAGGTTCAATTCAATAATCCCTTTCCTTGACCCTAACCCCCAATTAAAATACAAGCATTAAAGCATATTTACAGAGAAAGAGAGAAACAACCAAAAAAAAAAAAAAAAATAAACATTAAGTCAGGTCCGTTAAAGGGCTGAAAGTGGAAACCTTTCTGTTTTGCCGTAGACATCATTCCTACAGTCTGAATAGCGACTGTTAACCTGGATCAGGTGCATGAAACACAATAAGGTAAACAAACAGTTGTCCTTCTAAGCAAAGGACATCTCAGTTAGACACCAGGGCACAGTGCATGGTTCTCTAGTCCCCTCATCTAGTGACATTTGAGTACAACCTTCTTCTCTTTCCTTATGAACTGTTTGCTTTCTTCAGGCAGTATTCCCAGGGCTTCTTAGGCAAAGCAGGCAACACCAGGATCAAGCAGCAGCCTCCACCAAATATCAATATGGCGCCGGCCGCTGCTGCACAAGCCACGGACCAAGAGTACTCATATTCCAGTGGGATATTCTGATTACTCGCAATTAGCCACCTGACTGCTTGCCTAAACAGCTCCATGGTGATCAGGACAAAAGTACCTGTAATAGATAATGCAGGACAACCTGAGTTACATCACACTGGCAATAAAAGGACTTGTATGTGATGTGTCTATGCAATATAAAAAAATAAATAATGCCATTGGATGGAGGTGAAAGCAAAATGATCCCACTAGCTGGGTAGCCAATATTTACCAAGTGGTAGTTACATTGTATTTATTTGTTTGCCCCTCTTGAATTGGAACCATATGGGTTTCATGAACTGTTTACATCCTGTTGAGATATATAATATGATGTGATACAATTAGCATGCCAGTTATATAAAAGAAAAATAATTGAACATGTTTGGCACTGGCTGTAAATGATAAAGACAGGATAGTCCATGTAGAAAGTAGAACAACTGGGCTGGCGGGACAGATGCGACCCTTGAACTCCCCCCTCCGGCCCCTGATCTCTCCCTTCTGGCCCGGATTGTGGCTGCAACTAGAGAACAGGAACACATTGGGGACCTGGAGGGGGTTTGCGACTGGGGCAGGGGAGGATGGGTGCGGGCCCCTGTGTCAGAATCTCGGTGGGCCTTGGACCCCCAGTCCGAAACTGAATTAAAGGAAAACTATACCCCCCAAACAATGTAGGTCTCTATAAAAAGATATTGCATAAAACAGCTCATATGTAAAATCCTGCTTAATGTAAATAAACCATTTTCATAATAATATACTTTTCTAGTAGTATGTGCCATTGGGTAATCATAAATAGAAAATTGCCATTTTAAAAAATAAGGGCCGCCCCCTGGGATCGTACGATTCACTGTACTCACAAACAAACCAACAAACCATACATGTTAGGTCACATGAGCCAATTAACAGACAGAGTTGTGTCTTTTGCTTCCACACTTCTTCCTGTTACAGTTAGAGTTGTAGTATTTCTGGTCAGGTGATCTCTGAGGCAGCACACAGACCATCACGAAATGGTGGTTCAAGGCAAGAGATGTTAAAGGGCAAGATTTACTTAAATATATATTCCAGTTTGGTAAGATTCTTTAATATGCCACTTAATATGATATGAACTATCTGTTGTGTTCATTTTGGGGGTATAGTTTTCCTTTAAGGACTTAATTTTCGCAGCTTCGGATACAGAGCATATCATGCTAAATAGACACTGTACCTTTAATTATTGATGTAATGCCACATTGTATGTGAGTGAATCATAACACCATGGTGCAATTATTATGACATCACAGTCGTAGAAGATTCAGGTATGGGATCATTTATCTGGAAACTCATCATCCAGAGAGCTCCAAATTACACAAAGGCCATCTCCCGCAGACTCCATATCATCCAAATAATCAAAATTTTAAAAAATGACCAGCCTATTGGGTTTATTTAATGCTTAAATTATTTTCTAGTAGACTTAAGGTACGAAGATTCAAATGACAGAAAACCCCAGGTACCAAGCTTTCTGGATACCAAGTCCCATATCTATACCCCATTTTCAGAATGCAGCACTGTCCTAGACAAGGAACCTAGCTTTGCAGACACAAAGGAACTAGGAATGGGTAACAAGTAGCCGCTCAATGTGCATTAATGTTACGACTATCAAAAAACTGCTCTCAGTTCATTTTGAGGATAAATGTTTAATTTCCTTTCAATGGCAAGTGGAGAAATACTAGATTGAGTCTTTTCCTAAGGGGACTCAGTGCTGGACATGTTTATGGCAAGGCTAAAGCCCAAGCTTAAGTGCTGAAGGCACATTGATTTCAGAACTTACTTCCCCTTTATGTGCTGCAGCTCTCTGTGTGATATGTGTTAAATTTGAAGCAGTTGCTATTTTTTCCTGCAGGGTAATGTTTCCTCGGATTATAGGAGGCTTGCTTAAAATGGAAGGAACAAGCTGTGCTTCAGTTAAATTGAGATACATTAGAATTACATCCATTCTTTAGATGCACTCTACTATTGGGTACTAATGCGAAGCTCTTACACCACTGAGCGTGAAATCAAGACGAAACACATTTGATCGCCATTGATACATTTCATTGTACAGGTAAAGAATCTATTATGAGGAATGCTTAGGACCAAGGGTTTTCTGCATTAGGGGTCTTACCATATGCTAAATCACCAGACCTTGAGTTTACTAAAGAACATTTAAACATTAAATAAACCCGGTAGGATTGTTTTGCCAGCCATTGAGATTTACGGAAACTTAAATACCATCAAGTACCAGGTACCCTTTTAATATTATGTAAAAAAAGGAAATTGTTTTTAAAAATTTGTATTTTTTGCAAAAAATGGACCCTATGGGAGGTGGCCTTTGCATAATTCAGAACTTTGTTGAGTTTCTAGATAAGGAATAACATATGTGTACTCCATCTTTAAGTCTTACTTGCTTATAATAATTGTAGTATTTCCTTATCTTCACATACCCCTTGAATTGGTACCTAAGGTTGGCTGCACTGGTACAATTTTGAGGGTATGTGATTAATCAGTTCCTGGGCCATTTAATCAAAGATTGTGCAGTGGGACCCCACTTATGCATGGCCAAATCCACTCCTATGCTCCATGGGCACCTCAGGTTGAAAACCTATTGAGTTTATGACTCTATACATGTGATGATGGCAGATCATCAACCAACCGTCATCTCAAGTTGTGAACTCCACATCGGCAACCATAGTTTCATTCACAAAACCAATGCATGGGCAGATGGCCACATACAGCTGTTGCAAATGATGGAATTGATGGAATTGCACATTGTGTATCCTGTACATTTGATCAGCTTTGAGGTGGTCATACTCTGGCCAATACGCTGCAGTATGTGACAACCTGAGCAATCAGAACTTCAAGAAGTGAAGAAAAATGTCCGATCATCTCTGTTCTGATAGGATTGCTTGTTGAAATGGTCCTCTGAGCTAGCACACATGTCCAGAGTGTTAGGCAGTATGGTCATTTTCTGCCTGACCAGTTCTGGATAAGAAGCCAGCCTTAAATTCTTTGGTTTCAACTTACTTTTACTTATTGAAGCAGGTGTTTGCTCTCCACAGGCCACCCATTTTCATTTAATAACCTGTGTCCCCTCTTCCTTTATAGAAGAAGATACAGTATCATTGATTGTGCCTAACTCCTACTCTTATCTGCAAAACTGGAGACAATAATTCCTATCACATTTTGGATATATCATCTTGCCTTACCGGAAAGAATGAAAAAGAAGGATGCTGGCTTCAGGAGGAACTCTACACCTTTGCTCAGAACCATAGTTATGCAAATTGATCCCATTACCATAAAGGTGATGCTCAGAAGAGACATTACAGCAGCAGAAATGTTCAGATCTGTGGGAGAAAAAAAAAGGAAGAAAGCAATATACATATAAGCTTTTCTAAGTTATAGTTTATTGTTGAAGGCCTTCAGAAGGTGTTGAGTCTCATGGTGGAAAGTCATAAATGGAAAACAAAACACACATGGATAAGGAAAATGTGCTTTTGGCAATGCAATATTGTGAAATAGACAGGTATCTTACAGGTATGGGATGTCTTATCCTGAAACCCTTTATCCAGAAAGCTCAGAATAATGGGAAGGCCATAGGCTGTGCAAAATAAAAAATGTATCTAATATAGTTAGTTAGCCAAAAACGTAATGTATAAAGGCTGGAGTGACTGGATGTCTAAATAAACTTTTTGTAGTCAGCACTCACCCACTTATCAACCTCTTAACGATTCAGGCGGTGCACGTGTCCAGTGGCCCACTGTCCAACCGACTTCACAAAGTATTCCAATATATGACACAGCTCCAATCAGGATAATGATTTAAAAAGCCTTTATTAGCACATGGCTTTAAGATCTGCAACAAACATGACGTTTCGGGCTCACCTGTAACCCTTTTTCAATTTGAAAAAGGGCTACAGGTGAGCCCGAAACGTCGTGACTGGATGTCTAACATAATAGCCAGAACACTACTTCCTGCTTTTCAGCTCTATAACTCTGAGTTAGTCAGTGACTTGAAGGGGGGCCACATGGGACATAACTGTTCAGTGAGTTTGTAATTGATCCTCAGCATTCAGCTCAGATTCAAAAGCAACAGATATGACCCATGTGCCCCCCCCTCAAGTCACTGATTGGTTACTGCCTGGTAACCAGGGTAACTTGTCAGTGGAAACCAAGAGAGCAGAAAAGAAGGAAGTAGAGTTCTGGCTATTATGTTCGACATCCAGTCACTCCAGCCTTTATACATTAAATTTTTGCCAACTAAGGTTGCACTTGTTGATGTGCCTTGTTCCACTGTTGGGAATTGGTTCCTTTATCAATCATTCATCTGACTGACATTAGCTTTTTCAGCTCTTGGTGACTACATTTGTGGCTTATTTTACATTAATTAAATACATATAGAAATATATTTGCACAAGTACCCAATATACTTTGGCTAGCGATGGGCAAATTTTTTGATCAGGTTTCACTGCAAAAAAACCCCCCATAGACTCTAATGTACTTTTTTTTAAAAAGTGAAAAATTTGCTGCAAAAAACTGCCAATTAACTTAAATTCTTTTTATGAATTTTTGGCAATTTGGAAATTCTCCGGCAAAGTGAAATGGGATAGATATGCCCATCACTAATTGTGGCTTTTATTTTATGTAAATGATGCTAATAACCGTGATTTCCTGCAATATTTTATTTTGATATGAGCATCATGGATTAACATATTGGTCCATATTGAATTTGAAAAAAACTTAATTCAGTTATAAATTTCCCTATATATATTTTTTTATTTTTATGTGAACCATGCCATGCAGTAAGTATTTCTCACCAAACAGAATCAGGAATATTATATAAATGAGTTCATATTTACGCCCATGGCCAATGATTGACCCGACACGTGTATTTCTGTCTAAAAGGTCAGTGGCAAGCAACCTCATTGGTGCCAAGCAAACTTCGTATGCCATGAGCTCAAGTTTTCACTAAAAATAGTTTTAATTAGGGATGCATCGAATCCACTCATTGGGATTTGGCCGAATCCCCGAATCCTTCATGAAAGATTCAGCCGAAACTCCAAATCCTTTATGAAAGATTAGACCAAATAATGAACTGAATCCTATTTAGCATATGCAAATTAGGGAAAGGAAGGGAAAAAATTGGAAAAACATTTTTTACTTTCTTGTTTTGTTACAAAAAGTTACGTGATTTCCCTTCCCTTTCCACTTCCCTAATTTATATATGTAAATTTGGATTCGGATTCAGTTTGCCAGGCACAAGAATTTGGCCAAATCCTGTTGAAAATTACCAAATCCTGGCCGAATCTAGAACCAAATGCTGGATTTGGTGCATCCCTATATTTGTTAAATCTTTAATTTTTCTCAATTTGTAATGTAATAATATATATATATATATATATCTATATATATATATATATCTATATATATATATATATATATATATATATATATATATATATATATATATCTCTATATATATATATATATATATATATATATAGATAGATATATATATATATATATATATATATATATATATATATATATAAATAGCAGAGTTTTTTTGTCACTAATTGCATAGAAATTCTATGAAATTTTTATAAACAGGCTCCCAAGTTATATTAAGTAAAACCTCAACTTGATATGAGCTGATAATTTTGCACCTGCATCTTCTAGGGCTTTGCTATAGAGTCAGTAGAGTATGTCAGTTAGATTTCTGGCAATTTTGCTTGACCCATCGATTCACTTCCAGTTAAATTCTTTCTCATTGTCGATGCAGCTCAAGTCATTTTATCCTCCAAAGGGAAAGCTAAAAGGTAGAGAATAATAATCCTATACAAAGGGGGGAAGTATTGTGGCCATGTAGCACGTTCCTTTATTGGAAAGAAGAATGTCAAGCACTTGACTTTACAAAGAACAAAGGTTATTTAAAGATGGCTGGAGAAGGCTGGTGAAACTTGATAAGGTGACAAAATCCTCTTCTTAATCTATCCCATGAGGTTCATTTGGAGAAATAGTAATTCAGTTTATCAGTGTTTACTATTTTTAGGAAGTCATTCATGACCAGAAGAAGAAGAAGTTTTATTCTTATCATCAGTGAGGACATGATGGACCAAAATGTCCAAATCAGGGTCAGGGCACACAGACAGATTTGGGGAGATTGGCTGCCCGGCGAAAAATCTCCTCTTCTTCGAGACAACTAATCTCCCTGAACTGCCTCCCCTGCCATCCCGCCGGATGAATTGCACTCGGAGCGATTAGTTTTCCAAAGTTGCCCAAAGTTGCCTCACGTGGAACAAATCACTCCGAGTGCCATCCCGCCATCGATTTACATTTTAGCCGGCGGGAAGGCAGGGGAGGCGGTTCGGGAAGATTAGTCGCCCCGAAGAAGAGAAGATTTGTCGCCCCGCGACTAATCTCCCTAAATCTGCCTGTGTGCCCTGACCCTTAAACAATAAAAATAGGTTCGGCCTGTTCATAGAAACACAGTTTCAGGGATAATTCCAATCAATCTTAGGCATGGGCAACCTGTGGCTTTCTGGATGTTGTTTATCACCCAGAATATGTACATACAGGTAAGGGACCTGTTATCCAGAATGCTCAGGTTTTCCATATAATGACTCTTTCCATAGTTTGGATCACTATATTTTAACTCTACTTAAAAATCATTTAAAGGGGTTCTGTCATGGGAAACCATGATTACAAATCACATCAGTTAATAATGCTGCTCCAGCAGAATCCTGCACTGAAATCCATTTGTTAATGGAAAAATCCAAGTCCCGCTGTGACTCCATCAGTAACATTGAGCTGGAAAAAAAAACAGCCTGCCAGAAAGCAGTTCTATCATGAATAGCTGGCTCTTTCTGAAAGCACATGACCAGGCAAAACGACCTGAGATGCACCTACACACCAATATTACAACTAAAAAAATATACTTGTTGGTTCAGGAATACATTTTGTAGAGTGAATTATTTGCAGTGTAAACAAAATCCCTTTAAACATGAATTAAACTCAATTGAATTGTTTTTACCTTTAATAAGGATTAATTATATTTTAGTTAGGATAAAGTACGAGCTATTGTTTTATTATTACAGAGAAAAAGGAAATCATTTTTAAATATTTGAATTATTTAATTAAAATGGAGTCTATAGGAGATGGCATTCCTGTAATTTGAAGCTTTCTGGATAAGGAACATTCAGATAACGGATTCCATACCTGTTTAAGGAATAATATACACCCTATTGCTAATACATATAAGGATATTTGAAGTCATGTTCCATGAATGTATACACACATATATATATATATATATATATATATATATATATATAGTGATGTCATTGGTTATTGGAGCTTAGTCATTTCTGTCACATGACTTACTGAAACGTGTGTATTATAATAAATAAAGTACCCCCTGTAGCAAAATATGAGGATATTAGAAGTCACCTCGGAGTTCCATGACCTGTATAAAAACATTAAGGGGCAGATTCACTAAGGGTCGAATTTCGAAGTAAAAAATACTTCGAAATTCGACCCTCGAAATGAAATCCTTCGACTTCGAATATCGAAGTCGAAGGATTTAGCGCTAAACGTTCGTTCGATCGATCGAAGGATTTTTCGTTCGATCGAACGATTAAATCCTTCGAATCGAACGATTCGAAGGATTTTAATCCAACGATCTAAGGAAAATCCTTCGATCAAAAAAAGTTTAGCAAGCCTATGGGGACCTTCCCCATAGGCTAACATTGACTTCGGTAGGTTTTATCTGCCGAAGTAGGGGGTCGAAGTTTTTTTTAAAGGGAAAGTACTTCGACTATCGAATGGTTGAATAGTCGAACGATTTTTCGTTCGAATCGTTCGAATCGAAGTCGAAGGTCGTAGTCGAAGGTCGAAGTAGCCCATTCGATGGTCGAAGTACCCAAAAAATACTTTGAAATTCGAAGTATTTTTCATTCGAATCCTTCACTCGAGCTTAGTGAATCGGCCCCTTAGTCTTCAGCCTCATGCTTTTATATGGTCATGGAACTCCTCTGTAACTTATAATATCCTTATATTTTACATTAGTAGCTACTTTATTCACTGTATCATTTACAGGAGATTTGTAACTCTTGTGTACTATATGCAAACATACATTTATCTCAGACTGGACGTCTCTGCCCAGATCAGAGTTTTGCATTCCATTTGCCTATTGAATGATCCACCTTAACATTAACTTTTACCATGTTAAAAAATTGCTAATTCTAAGCAACTTTTCAACTGGCCTTCATTTTTTCTTTTTTTATAGTTTTTGAATTATTTGCCTTCCTCTTCTGATTCTTCCCAGCTTTCAAATGGGGGTCACTGAACTCTTCTTAAAATTCACTGTAAGGCTACAATATATTGTTATCGCTACTTTTTATTACTAATCTTTCTATTCAGGTCTCTCCTCTTCATATTCCAGTGTCTCATTCTAATTAGTACATGGTTGCTAGGGTCATTTGGAGCCTTGCAACCAGATTTCTGAAATTGCAAACTGGAGAGCTGCTAAATAACTCAAAAATTATAAATAATAAACAATGGAAACCAATTGCAAATTGTCTCAGAATATCACTCTCTACATCATACTTAAAGTTGATTTGAAGATGAACAACCCCTTTAAGGGCAGAGACATACTTGGAGATTCAGGGAGATTAGTTGCCCGACGGCAAATCGCCTCTTCTTTGGGCGAGTAATCTCCCCGAACTGCCTTCCCGCTAGAATCAAAAGCGCCGGCCGGATGACACTCAGAGCGCTTCGTTTTCCAAAGTCATCTGAAGTTGCCTCATGAGGAAATCGGGTGACTTTGAAAAACTAAGCATACTGCCGGCGATTTACATTCTAGGTTGTAGGAAGACAGTTCAGGGAGATAAGTCGCCCGAAGAAGAGGCGATTTGTGCCAGGCGACTAAATCTCCCCGAATATCCACGTCTGTCTCTGCCCTAATATGCCTTATAATCTGTTTACTGCAAGGATCATCTGCTTTATAGGAACCCCCACTTGCAAAAACCATTGATCCCCAATAGTGATAGGTGAATAAATTCGCCTGGCATAAATTCGCGGCCAAATTCCGCGTTTTGTCGCAGACGAATAAATTCTCGAACCTCCTGTGAAAATCCGTCGGTGACAAATCGCTGGCATCAATTTCTGATTTTCACGTTTTTTTGCTTGAAAACTTGAATTTCAGGATTTTTCCTGAAAACATTCGAATTTCACAATTTTTTCATGAACTTTCCGATTTCACGATTTTTCTGCAAATTTTTCGGAGGAATTTGCCCATCACTAATCCCCAACACTACCATCAATTTTGCATCAAAGGAGGTAGAAATCTGGACTGATAACATATGAAGGTTAGTAGAGGAGCATTTAAGTAGGCTCTGATGCTGGTTAGTTAATATATATATATATATATATATATAAAATTACTAACAAGTTGCTGCAGTATGAAGTAGCAGGGTCCTAATACCTATTGAGGTACCGTCTGACTTTATTTAACCTTCTGAACCTGCCTAAACATATTTAAGCAACATTACATGGAACTTCTTACCTTTATGAGTAACACGTTGAAATATGTGGGCATTTTCACCAGTCGTGAAAAACTTGAAATATGAGCAGTTAGACTCTAGATGAGAAAAGAAAAGGATAAATATTAATTATAGGAAATGCTCTTACATTATTGGGGGCGATTTATCAAAGTTCAAAGTTATTCTGTGTTTCAAATTTTTTTTTTTTGCACAAAAACTTCCAAATTCGAATGATATTTAAACTGTAAGCCCTATGGGGTGGAGTCATCCATCCTTTTGTCTCCTTTACACTGAGCAATTAATCTTCATATTTTATATTTATGTGAATTGTATTTCTAAAAATGCTACTTATTAATGCAGTGACCACTTGTTATTTATTGTTTTGCTGTACAGTGCTTTGCCCTTAAAGGAGCGCTATACAAGTAAAAATATACATACTGTACATACCTATTTTCAAAAACTCTAATGTTTGGTATTTATTAAGCATAAAAAAAACTTCTAAAAGCTTGTGAGTTCACATAGAAGTCAGTGGGAGTTGTCGTCGGCAAAATTCAAGGCATTTTATTCATAAATAAAATAAATAAGCAAACATTCAAGTTTTGTAAAATTGTGAGTTTAATCAATTTAGAAAAAACCTCTAAAACCTCACAAATTCGATTTTTAATCCAGGATTTGGTTCGGGATTCGGCCAGGATTCTGCCTTTTTCAGCAAGATTCAGATTCGCCCAAATCTTTGTGCCTGGCCAAACTGAATCAGAATCCTAATTTGCGTATGCAAATTAGGCATGGGTAGGGAAATCACATAACCTTTCAGTATTCAATATTCGGCCGAATCTTTAATGAAGGATTCAGGGATTTCGGGCGAATCCCAAATAGTGGATTTGGTGCATCCCTAATAAATACGCTAATAACAAATGATGTTTTGGACCCTATTGGTTCGGTTATTACATGGGAGATGTTCAGCTGGAATTATTTCAAGCAAGATATGTGTTGATATAGTGTTCTAGTGCTTACAAAGCCATACATTTAGAAGATGTCCAAGTCTATGGTGTAAAGAGTGAAGTGACTCCTGAGAATAATTCATCTGATATTAACCTAATGCCGTTATGTGGGTGGTGAAGCACCGGGTCCTGGCAGGTTCATTTTCTTCTGATTAAATGAACCCTAGTTTGTTGTATGAATGTAATTTGGACTTCAGTAGTGAGGGGTGACTTTATTCCCCAAGTGCGAATTCGTGGCGAATTTGCGCAATTTGCCCTGGCGAATAAATCTGCGTGTTTTTTTTATGCTGGCGCATTTTTGGCAGCGAATGTGCGCCGACGTAAAAAAAACGGACGCCGGCATCAAAAACAAGACGGCGGCACCGCTTCGCGAAATTCGCCCATCACTAGACTTCAGATTGCAAGCTCCACTGGTGTGGGGAGTGGGATGTAAAGGATAATAAATATAAATATTAGTTAGAGCAGATAGAAGACCTTACAAAAACATGCTGAGTTGCATGTTACTTATTCCAAACACCTTTGAGGGCTTTTATTCTGACTCCAAACTCCAGGATAATATGATTATCAATGTTTTTTTCTTCAAAGAAGCCCAACCATTATTTAAAGCTTTTTGCTGAGTGCGCCTATAATAACCCTCTGCTGTAAGGTAATATTCCTGATTTTACTACCATTGCTCCAAACCCCTCTACAAAGCTGAAGATGAAAGCACATTTCTTCCGCTCCCTGGAAGCCCTCCTATCCCCTGTAAAGCTCACCTAATAAAAACATGTGGAAAAATTTTGTGCTGACCCTATACATATTTATAATAGGCAGGAATATCCCTTAATGGCAGAGGAATAGTTCTATACTCACCAGAGCGAGCTTCTGCTGATGTTAAGGCAAAATAAAACCTTGCTGAATGCTAAATAATAACATATATATATATGTGATATGTAATATGTAATATATAATAGTGATTTCAAATGATTTTATATGATATGCACAAACCAGAAAGGAAACCATAAAAACCATAAAACATATATGTTTCAATGGAGCTTGGTGATGATTGCTTGGGTGTTATCAAATGTTTTCATGATGGGTGGTGGACAGATTCCACCTAAATACATCACTTCAGCCCTGGACAAGCTGATGAAGGGGACCCCCAGCCTAAGTGGGGGTGGGGATATGGTTTAAGTCAGAAACTGCCATGGTTTCCTACCAGTCTGAGGAATCAGGTATGTATGTGCAAAAACAAAGTAAATATATATGTATTTTTGGCAGTTCAGATTATTTGCAGTTTTTAACCACCTTTTATTCCATGAGCTCAACTGAACGTGGTTATGTCAAAAGGGGTGGGGTGTGTTTTCCCTTTAATATTTAAAATCCATATCTTATATAATAGGGTGCACAATATTCTCTACACATTGACGTTAGTAATGTGTATAATATACCGTTTGTTAAAACTTTTGCTGAAATGTTGTTAGAATCAGCAAATAGCACCCAGTTTTCTCCCTTTGCTTACTTGAGACAAATGGCTCCAATGGTCTCTGATGACTGTAATGAAAGTGCACAACTAGGGGTTATAAAAAGGTTGCACAAGAGTTAGAAGAATGACTTGGCTATGGCCAGCAATGCTTCACTAGCACTCGCCAAAAGCAAAGAGATGTTCAGGCACCCTTAGCAATATGGATCACTCGTTACTGAGTAGAACACAATGAGAAAACGTGGATGTTTCTAGTTGGGTGTATGCCAGAGAAGTTGGCTGCTTTCCAAAGACTGAGTGTTCTCCATCGCCAGCAGGATCATGTAACATATGGTATCCCAAAACCCAGACCAAACCCAAGGTCCTGGTCTTGGCTCACATTTCTGCCTATAGCAGCCGCCTTTGGCTTCGGGAGGAGCCCTCCACTACTCAGATGCCGCCAGGACTTAACGTGAGAGGACCAAGGGGGAAGCTCTGGGCAAGCAAGGGAACCATAACCTATACAGAACGGGGGAACAAGTAGCGTGGGCAAGAGACAGGCCGGGTCAATACCAAACAGACAATACAGTACTAAATCAGGAGCAGACACGTAGTCATAATCAAGGTCACAAGCAAGGGTCAAAACCAAACAGGAACACAGTACACAATCAGAATCCAAAGAGTGGTCAATAACAGGCTAGTGTCAGTACAGGTAATGGTCAAAACCAGAAACAGACATGATTATTCCACCCAGGAACTATGGAACATTAACTAGGGATGGGCGAATTTTTTCGCCTTGTTTCGCCGAAAAAATTATGCCTATAGACTTGTATGGCGTTGTTTGACAAAATAAAAAGACACACGTCAAAAGAAATTTCGCTGTGACAATTTTTTTTGACGCACATTGACTTTAATGGCCGTCGGCGGCAAATTTGTGGCAAAACGAAACGGGTCAAATTCGCCCATACCTAACATTGACCTATATTGGGCAATGATTCAGCGCAGAGCAGGGGTCTTTATAGGCAGCCTACTGGCTTACACTGATCACCTGAGGCCAGATTGATGAATAAAGACATGCCTACTTGCAATTACAAGTATAGCAATGGGAATGAGCCAGGGCAGTAGCAATTGCTCACATAGAGCAATGGTAACTCAGACAGTCCGGAAACAGCAGGTCCCTGGTTCAACTCCAGGCATGATATTACTGATCATTTGGAAAAGCAGGCAGTTGACTTGATAAAGCTTGTTTCTAGCCACATCTTTTTCAATGGTAGGGACATATGGACCAAACTTTTTCAGTAGGCAATCACACTCAACAGAAACAAACCAAAAATTGGTAATCTACTTACTGACCATTACAGGTATGGCACATGTTATCTAGAATTCTGGGGACCGGGGGTTCTTTCTTTAATTTGCATCTCCATAACTTGAGACATTTAAACATGAAATAAACCCAATTGAATTGTTGCGTCTCCAATAAAGATAAATTATAACTTAATTGTGAACAAGTATAAGGTACTGTTTTATTATCATATGCCAATCAATGTATGTGGTAAAGGGTAAAGGGCAAGGCCAGTGCTGGTAACTAACTGCCAGGAAAGCCGTAGCTATGGCATGCAAAGTCAGATAGCCACTGTACAGTTGGAGAGTAGGAGCTGTGTCATCAAATTCAAGTCATTGAATCACTGAGCATGGCATGTGACAAATTACTCTCTAATTGACTGGACATCCAATCACTGTGGATCGCAATGCTAGTGACTGAAGAAGGCAGCAATTGGCCAATGCAGAGGAATGCAAAGGCCAGACAATCATTTTTGTCCACCCTTCCATTGTTAAGTAGGTCAGAGCTATTAATATTGTACTTACTCATATATTAATGCTCACTCTTTCTGACAAGCAGTGATTGCCTTGATGTTTCCTCCGCCTGTGAAATTTAACTTAAATGGATACTGTCATGGGAAAACATGTTTTTTTCCCCAAAATGCATCAGTTAATAGTGCTGCTCCAGCTGAATTCTGCACTGAAATCCATTCTTCAAAAGAATAAACTGATTTTTTTATATTTAATTTTGAAATCTGACATGGGGCTAGATATATTGTTAGTTTCTCAGCTGCCCCCAGTTATGTGACTTGTGCTCTGATAAACTTCAGTCACTCTTTACTGCTGTACTGAAAGTTGGAGTGATATCACCCCCTCCCTTACTCCCCCCAGCAGCCTAACAAAAGAACAATGGGAAGGTAACTAGATAGCAACTCCCTAACACAAGATACCAGCTCCCTGGTAGATCTAAGATTAACACTCAATAGTAAGAGCAAAGTCCCACTGAGACTCCTTCAGTTACATTAAGTAGGAGAGATAACAGCCTGCCAGAAAGTAGCTCCATCCTAAAGTGCAGGCACAAGTCACATGACTGGGGGCAGCTGGGAAACTGACAATATGTCTAGCCCCATGTCAGATTTCAAAATTGAATATAAATAATCTGTTTGCTCTTTTGAGAAATGGATTTCAGTGCAGAATTCTGCTGGAGCAGCACTATTAACTGATGTGTTTTGAAAAAAAACATGTTTTACCATGATAGTATCCCTTTAAAGCACTCCGACTTTATCTATTGAATCTTACTCCTTAGGCCTATGAGCCTGCCGACAGCTTGTTATAATGGCACTTACTGTATTGCACTGATTCTCTGCAGGCTGATGCTGCTCCCAGATCCATATTCTAAGGTCACACTCTCTAATCACAAACATAATGTGGACCTAACTGTTATGCAGTTGTATGTCGGTGACAGTTGTAAAAATTAGACACAGTTACTGGTGCCAAAAAAATACATCTTGAACATATTGAAAGTCATCTGTGTCTAAAATGAAATTATAACGTGTTTCCTGAAATAGTAATGGCAGAGAGTTGAAATATGTATAGTGCTGCTAACTGCCTGCCGTGAAGTTGGCACTGAGGACCAGAAGTTATAGTGGCCTTCTGGTTATGATGTGTGGTACGTTGTGGTATTATTTTAGCCACAATGCAACAAAAGCACAAGAGGGCTCAGTGGTGGGGTCATGCAGTAGCCCATAGCATATCCTGTATCATTGCACAGAAGATTTTGGAAGCCATGGAAGAGAAGCTGAAAGTAGTGATGGAACATGCAGAACATTTCTAAGCAGATAGACAGGAATGCACATATATAGAGGCTAAAAGGAACTGCCATACCGATGACCTTGGCTAAGAGTTTCCATCACATCAGTGCCAAAAGAACCAAATAGTGATGGGCGAATAAATTCACCAAGAGCGAATTTCCCCACCAGCAAATTAATTCACAAATCTGCTGCATCGAAAAAAATTTGCGCGCGCGTTAGTATAGTCTCACGCATAAACATTGTTGCACATCAATATTATTCGGATGCCCATTGATTTGCATTTGGCCAAAATAGGCACGCGTATAATAATCGTCGCAGGCGTTGAAATTGACGCATATCAAAATGACTTTGACACCCATTCACTTCAACGAGTTTCACAAACTTTTCAGGACAAATTCGCCCATCACTAGAACCAAATATTTAAGGCCCATAGAGTTTCCATCTTGTCATTTATAGAGAATTCCTCAGAGCAGAGAACCCTTCTTTGTCCTAAATTGCATATGCAAATTAAGATTTGGATTCAGTTCCTGAGACATCCGGCTAAAATAGTGAATTCAGTGCATTCCTAATTTAGATTTTTCAAAGGGGAGCACAACATCCATGTAAATGAAATAATTGTCAAATGAAAAAAAGACTAATGTACTGTTTTGAGCATGGGTCTACTCTATATAGAAAATATTAATTTGATGATATTTTTAGTGGACGTCCCAAAGCAAAGGATAGGTAACAGTCAGTGTTGTAGGATAACAAGATGGTGGGAGTTGACTGGAGCTGCAGTTGCAGGACAATATTGATCAAGCTGTCCAACTGCACGGTTTTGGGTTGGTTATGACCCTCCCAGAGATTTTATGGATTCCAAAGCTTCACTTATGAGGTCATCATTTGATATAAAGTATAATGAATCATTGGCCCACTATACTGAAATAGTTGGACAGCTATGCAGTAGTTGAGTGTGATTTCAATCACTATAAATGCAGCAGTATAGCTTGCTCTGGTTGTTGGTCCATCAATCCATGGCACTTTTAATTATGTATTTATTGTACACTCCCTATTTGCCATCTTTATTGCTATAATTAAGTGTGCATTAGACCAATCAGTGGTCTGCCCCATAGACCTAGGAGAGGATTGTGTGGCCATTAGGCTCCTGTCCTCCCTGGACAAGACTTTACTCTAAAGCAGTGAACCCCAGTGGCTCATGGGTGAGATGTTGCTCACTGAACCATTAGATGTTGCTCCCAAGGGCCTCATATTAATTCCTATCTTGTAGGTAAGTTTTTAAGGCACAAAAAACAGGTGCCCTAGCAAGCAGAACCTTCTGCAGGCTGCCAGTCCTCATGGTGCTACCAAATAGCCAATCAATGCTTTTTTGGAACTCTTTATGAGCTTTTTTCATGCTTGTGTTGCTCTCTAAGTCTTTTAGATACAGGTAAAACAGGTTGGCGACCTCCTCTCTAAAATAAACTCTGGTGGAAGCTTCAGCAGAACCCAGGGGAAAGCTGTGTGAAGGAGCACCTGAAAACCCCATTTCAGCCTTTTGGCCAGGGGGTTGGTGATAAAGAGGTCCACTCTAGCTTTGGTGAATGTAGGCCTGAAGAATCAAGTTTTTTGCAGAGCCTTCTGGTCATGTTAACCTTGGGAGTGTTGGAGTCTTTCCCTTTTAAATAAAGGTTCTTTTTGAATGCACTTTTTACTGACTAAACACTGACCATTGGCTTTGAATTTAATTAAAAAAAAACAAGTCTGTATTTTTGAACTATTAGGCTGTATTTGTGTTATTACACCAAGGGTTTTTTCTGTATAGTTGGCTACAGGTACATGAAGGAGTGATTTTCATGTCTTCACCCATAACTCCATGTAAGGGTTAAGGCAGGGGTCCCCAAAATTGTTTACTGCATTCAATTGTAAAAAGAGTTGGGGGAGCAACACAAGCATGAATAAAGTCCCTGGGGTGCCAAATAAGGGCTGTGATTGGCTATTTGGTAGCCCCTATGCAGATAGGCAGCCTACAAGAGGCTCTGTTTGGCACCTGCTTTGAGGCCACTGAGAGCAACAGCCAAGGGAGTGGGGAACAATATGTTGCTCACAAGCCACTGGTTGGGGACCACTGGGTTAAGATCTATCATTTAAAGGCAGTGCAGTGTATGTAGCATGAGGGATATGTACCCTTTTTATTTTCAGATAACTTTTTATTAAATGTATTGCATAAGAAAGATTTGTTCCCTTTCACTGTAACTTTAATGTTTATAACGTTTGTGTAGATGTCAATATAAAACAAGGGTATGTGCTCTACAGCCATGATTTATTGTCTAAATAAGGCCTTGTGCACATTGCAGACTTTGATCTGATTCCAGATGTACTGATATTCTATTTGTGTGAGTGTTGGCATCTATACATATGTATGATGGTCCCTGGTTACAAGTTATACAGGCTGGGTAGGACTGGGGGGCCCAGAGCCCATCGGGACTACTGTCCAGGGTCCACCTCCAACCACCCTGCGGCACTCGCGCTCCGTATCTGCATGCTCAGATGACGCTGCGCGCCCAAACTGGTCGGGAGAGGGGTCTGGCCCGCGGGGGCCCATTAAGGGTCTGGGCCCACCGGGTTTTTTTCCCGGTTTCCCACTGGGCCAGTCTGACACTGTATACAGGTATGGGACCTGTTATCCAGAATGCTCAGGACCTGGGGTTTTCACGATAAAAGATCTTTCTGTGATTTGGATCTTCATACCATAAGTCTTCTAGAAAATCATGTAAACATTAAATAAACCCAATAGACTGGTGTTGCTTCCAGTAGGTATTAATTATATCTTAGTTTGGATCAAGTAGAAAGTACTGGTTTATTATTACAGAGCAAGGCCAAGTATATAAATGATAAAACAGGCTGATCTTGTATAATCCTGACCACGCAGAGCAACACTACCAAACTACATTTTCACCCTGGTCCCTCTCCATCTCTTTTTCATTCTGAAATATATTTTCTTTTCCGGTAACATGGCTGCATATTTCCTTTCAAGAAAGAAGCTGTGTAAGCATCTCTGGGAAATGATTCATGAGATGTGAGTGAATGAAAGTCCAGCCCTTTGCTGTTTGCTAAAGTACAGAAATCTCCTGCTCCTGGCAATACCATTGTGCAGCGCCACTTCCAATGACTTTCAATGGCTGTGTGGGCGTCCTGCGCAAAGCTTCACCTGCAGCCAATATAGGAGGGAACAACAAACTGCAGTCAAATGTCCAAGTAAAAAAAAAAATCATTTATTGGAAATGGAATTTGAAGGAATAAGCAGGTTTGCTTGACTCTGGGAAGAACAATGACACTGGAGTCTGCCGCCTTATCCTTCGCTCTCCTTCTAAATCATCTTTCTGCATGGCAGGGATAAGCTACATTCTTGGTTAAAGGTAACACAGTTACATCCATCCTTTTGCAGAGATAACTACGCTTTTTTTAATGAAACCACTCAGATGCAGTTGAACTGAAGACTTTAAGCTTTAATTCAGTGGGTTGAACAAAAAGATTGCATAAAATGTGAGGAACTAAAGCCTTTTTTTAACACAATTTCAGGGGCTCAAAAGTAATTAGACAAATTAAAAAATGTTAATTTCTAATACTTGGTTGAAAACCCTTTGCTGGCAATGACAGCCTGAAATCTTGAACTCATGGACATCGCTAGATTCTGTTTCCTCATTTTTAATTCTCTGCCAGGC
Organism: Xenopus laevis; assembly: GCF_017654675.1. Lineage (NCBI taxonomy): Eukaryota > Metazoa > Chordata > Amphibia > Anura > Pipidae > Xenopus > Xenopus laevis. The sequence goes on along the minus strand of NC_054383.1, from coordinate 122,528,631 downwards.
CTTTACTGCAGCGGCTTTCAGTTGCTGTTTGTTTGTGGCCTTTCTGTCCGATGTTTAATCTTCAACAAGTGAAATGCAGCTCAATTGGGTTCAGATCAGGTGACTGACTTGGCCATTCAACAATATTCCACTTCTTTGCTTTAATAAACTCTGGGTTGCTTTGGCTGTATGTTTTGGGTCATTATGAAACGCCTCCCAATCAATTTGACTGCATTTAGCTGGATTTGAGCAGACAGTGTCTCTGAACAGCTCAGAATTCATTCTTGTGCTTCTGTCCTGTGTCACATGATGGATAAACACTAGTGTCCCAGTGCCACTGGCAGCCATGCACACCCAAGCCATCACACTGCCTCCCAAATCTTTTATACAGAACTGTGCTATGCTTTGGATCATGAGCTGTTCCACGTCTTCTCCATACTTTTTTCTTGCCATCATTCTGGTAGAGGTTGATCTTGGTTTCATCCGTCCAAAGAATGTTTTTCCAGAACTGTGCTGGCTTTTTTAGAGTTTTTTTTTTTTTAGCAAAGTTCAATCTAGCCTTTCTATTCTTGATGCTTATGAGTGGCTTGTACCTTGCAGTGCTCCCTCTGTATTTACTTTCATGCAGTCTTCTCTTTATGGCAGACTTGGATATTGATACTCTACCTCCTGGAGAGTGTTGTTCACTTGTTTGGCTGTTGTGAAGGGGTTTCTCTTCAACATGGAAATTAATCTGAGATCATCCACCACTGTTGTCTTCCGTGGACATCCAGGTCTTTTTGCGTTGCTGAGTTCACCGGTGATTTCTTTCTCAGGATGTAGAAAAACTGTAGATTTTGCCACTCCTAATATTGTAGCAATTTCTCGGATTGTTTTTTTCTGTTTTTGCAGCTTAAGGATGGTTTGTTTCACCTGCATGGAGAGCTCCTTTGACTGCATGTTGTCTGTTCCACATAAAAGAACCCCCCCCGATCAACTCCAGGGCTTTTATCGGCTTCATTGATAATGACATAACGAGGGAATTGCCCACACCTGACCATGAAATAACCTTTGACTCAATTGTCCAATTACTTTTGAGCCCCTAAAATGAAGTGATTGTGTTAAAAAAGGCTTGAGCTCCTCACATTTTTAAACAATCTTTTTAATACATTTAAGAAAAATCTGCAGTTCAACTGCATCTGAGTTGTTTCATTTAAAATTCATTGTGGTAATGTACAGAACCAAACCAACTTATTCTCTTCGGTAATCTTCGTGTCTTCTTCCTCACCTTCGGCAATTTGGGCGCATGCACAGTTGTTGCGAATGATTGCAATGATTGCTCCAGCGCCGCTCACTTGACGAAGGTTACAGAAGAGAAGAAGATGGCGCCTGTGAGCTAGAGTCCTGCAATGGGTCGGGTACCCGCAAAAACCTGCAGTACCCTGTGGGTTGCGGGTAGGATTTCCGGGTATAGATGCGGGTCGGCGGTACTGCGGGTTGGGGGTCGGGTTGGGTCCCGGGTCTTCTCAATAGCGATTTTTACTCCTTTTTTCTGATCACGCCTACTTCCGATGATGTCACTTCTGGTTTACAATGACAGCACTTCCTGTTTTACTCCTTTTTTTCCTATCACGCCTACTTCCGATGATGTCACTTCCAGTTTACAATGACAGCACTGCCTGATTCTTGATGATCAGCGGGTCACAGGTCAGGGTTGTGGATAAGGTACCTGCGGGTTGGGTCAGATAGCGGGTCCAATTGGGTAAGACTGTGGGTTGCGAATCTGGGTTGTGGATTGCAGGTTGCAGGTACAGGTCGGGTACGGGTTCCAAAAAATGGACCCACTCAGGACTCTACCGCGAGCTCCGCTGCGCTCACTCTGCATGTGCGGTCACTATTTCTAGAGGGGACAGAATTCTGGGGTAAGACTGTACAGAGGGAAGGCAGGGAGGGGGAAAAATTCCTTCCTGACTCCAAAATCGGACTAGTCCCTGGATCAACTTGTACTATGAGCTATCTTCCATAACCATGTATTCCCTCACTTGTTAAAAAGTCTTCCAACCCCTTCTTAAAGCTATCACATTAAACCCATCATTTTCTAATTGTGGCTGGATATAAATATTAAGTATTGTATTTCAGAGGCCATCTTTTGACTGGGGCTTTGCAGATGAAATTTGTTCATGCATTGCTTGTGCATTTCTTTCCCTTTCCTGCTCTCTCCAAGAAGAGAAAAACATCAGCACAAGATTTTATTTCCATGAAATGCCAAGGAAGCCTGTCAGCTGAGCCTAATATTTACAGGAATGTCATGCCAATGACAGGAGGGATTAACAGAGTCATGGTACAATAGCTGTTCTATGAAGGCACGAATATACTGTTTGCTCTTGGTTCTCTGACCTGAATGAGTGTTCCTGACGATTCTGCTCAAACCTTAAAGGCACACAAGCTCAGAAAAGCATTCTTACATACCATCCATGGTACAGTTTGTTTTCACAATAGGAAAAAGGAAAAGCTACAGTTTCTCTTTGCTTATGGCACAAAGCTCACTTGCACCTTAAATCTTACATAGCATAGAGTCCAGCTTGGATCTCCCATTGGTATGGTGCAACTGTCCCCTGTATAAGCCCTAAGGGGCACAACCCTGGAAATACTGTCATGTCCAGACTGGTAGTAATTTTAGAATTCTCCCTCGTCAATATGTGCACTTGCTTGTAATTCATCAGATCAGGCTATGCCGGTGCATTGCTGCCTCCTGCAAGTACATGCAAGAACATGTATGGGTGCAGGTTGAATGGAATAGATGTGTATGCTCTTGTGTGTCCATGTAAGCATGCCACAGTTGCAGATGCCTTCATAAATGATGCTTCTGGTCTCAGCAACAAGACAGAGTTTATGGTTTCAATGAAAAATCTGTACAGGTATCGGATCCGTTATCCTGAAAACTCAGAATTACGGAAAGCCTGTTTCCCATAAACTCAATTTTATCCAAATAATCCAAATTTTTCTTTTTCTCTGTATAATAAAACAGCACCGTATGCTTGATCCAAACAAATATATAATTAATCCTTGCAAAGCAATTATAGCTAGTAGACTATGAAGATCCAAATTACAAAAAGATCAGTTACCCGGAAAACCCCAGGCCCCGAGCATTCTTGTTAACAGGTCCCATACCTGTATAATTTACTAGCAATACCCCTATACTTTAAATAGTTGCAATTGGTATTAATAGAGTGCAAGCTTATTCTGTATTGCTGTAGCCGCCGCTAAAATGGGGTGCAGGCAAAACCTAATGGAGAACAATAAAATCACTTCCCTATGCAAACAATTAATATAACTTGAAATTAACTTATAACTTGAAATACAAAGTCAAATCTGCACATTTCCATGGCATATAAACTAACCCACAAGTTTAAGCAAAATAAAGGGGGCTTGGTTAGATATTGGGCTGTGAAATCTATTAGCTAAGGAATGCACCGCCTTATTGATTCAGTCTTCAGTTAATGGGTCTGTTCATGCTCATGTTTTTGTGACCTGAACATTGGCCCATAAACCAAATAATCTTATCAACAGTTAAATCAAACAAAGATTATTGTGTGTGTCAATCTTGTAAAATGTTTTACTAACATGGCCAGCTTGAGATAGGCACTGGTTGGTGACTCTTGAGTCAATGCTTTGGGGCAAATAATCTGGAAGCAACTAACTTGGCATATAATTTATATGGCAGGGGCTCAGTGTACCTGAATAATGAAGATGTTGTGTTGTATTACTAATATTTATGCCATGCTGGACAAGAGTAAAGAGAAGTGCGACATTTGAAATATAATGGATTATACGTTACAAGTCTTTGGTAGAGGAATTTAGCTTTGTAAATGACATACAGAAAATTCAGCTACATTCTATCTTTTCTTACATGTGCTTTGTGAAAAAGAGAATTCAAGATGTTAAGATAAGGCAGGAATATGTCTTTGTCAAGATAAGTCCTTGGAGAACATGAAGGAGGAAGGAGCTGAAAAATAATTAGTGGCATTAGGCAGCATTAAGGTTGAGAGTTCAGGAGTATACGCTGAGTGGGGATTAATCAGCATGGAGATGATCCTGATATCCAAAGCTGCTGATTGAGTTATGAAGTGTAGAAACTTAATGGACTGGGTAGAGTAGAGAGTCAAGCATTGAGCCGTGGTATTTCCTGCTGAGTAGAACCTGCAGAAGTGCTGGTCTTCTTCTAATTTATCTTGACACTTTTCAGCTATTATTATAAAGCAGCCAGGTAAGATCATGTATTTTTAAAGCAACTTTGTATTTCAAAAACAACTAAGGCCACAATTTGGACATATTTAATCAAGCTGTATATTAGCCTGTGAACTATATCATCAATAATATTATCATTTGGAAAGTTTGACTCCAGGGCTTTTATCGGCTTCATTGATAATGACATAACGAGGGAATTGCCCACACCTGACCATGAAATAACCTTTGACTCAATTGTCCAATTACTTTTGAGCCCCTAAAATGAAGTGATTGTGTTAAAAAAGGCTTGAGCTCCTCACATTTTTAAACAATCTTTTTAATACATTTAAGAAAAATCTGCAGTTCAACTGCATCTGAGTTGTTTCATTTAAAATTCATTGTGGTAATGTACAGAACCAAACCAACTTATTCTCTTCGGTAATCTTCGTGTCTTCTTCCTCACCTTCGGCAATTTGGGCGCATGCACAGTTGTTGCGAATGATTGCAATGATTGCTCCAGCGCCGCTCACTTGACGAAGGTTACAGAAGAGAAGAAGATGGCGCCTGTGAGCTAGAGTCCTGCAATGGGTCGGGTACCCGCAAAAACCTGCAGTACCCTGTGGGTTGCGGGTAGGATTTCCGGGTATAGATGCGGGTCGGCGGTACTGCGGGTTGGGGGTCGGGTTGGGTCCCGGGTCTTCTCAATAGCGATTTTTACTCCTTTTTTCTGATCACGCCTACTTCCGATGATGTCACTTCTGGTTTACAACGACAGCACTTCCTGTTTTACTCCTTTTTTTCCTATCACGCCTACTTCCGATGATGTCACTTCCAGTTTACAATGACAGCACTTTTCAGCTATTATTATAAAGCAGCCAGGTAAGATCATGTATTTTTAAAGCAACTTTGTATTTCAAAAACAACTAAGGCCACAATTTGGACATATTTAATCAAGCTGTATATTAGCCTGTGAACTATATCATCAATAATATTATCATTTGGAAAGTTTGAATGTTTTTATGACATCTAATTGATTAGTTTATCAAAGCAAACCTCTCGTCAGGTTTAGGGTGAGATGGGAAAAAAGAAGCCAAAAACAGTTCTCAATGTAGGTAATGCATTATTATAATTTATGCCCCATGGTACACACATAGCACTGCCAGTTTAATAGCACAGATTTGTGGAAAGGCCACAAAGGGCCGGGCCTAGGGTAGCAGAAACCATACACGCATTTGTTTGGAAGCACTGGGGATTTGCAGGAGATACAATGGTTTTAAAAATTTTGGTGCACCAATCCCCAGTACTCTGGACTTGATGCTGAAAATTTGCTCATGTGCACAAAAGAAGCGGAGGGGATGTTGGAAATGAACAGCAGCGGGCCTAGGGGTGCCTGCTATGTAAATCCAGCCCTGCTAATAGTTAAGAGCTATAAATCCAATCTTGCAGACAGCCCATCCCAATCTTGTCAGCTCTCATCAGTACAAGATGTTGGAACAGGGCTATTTAGAGATCAATCGAGCAAAGCAACCTTCACGGTTTGGTTTAAGTGGGCCAAAAGAAGCCTAAAGGCACTTCTCAAAGTCTACTTAGTCATAAAATATGAGATGATGCAAATGAAAATAGTCATATTTTATTTTAAAAAATACTAAAAAAAACAATGACTCTGCTTTGATTTAGCATTCTGTTAAATGAGGTGTTAGAGTTCAGTAAAAGTGCTGAGCACTTGTTGGCCCAAAGTGCTCAGACCCTGGATTTGGGTGCAGGTTGCAATATAACTGCTTACTGCAGTTAGACCCAAAGTAGTTAGATGGAATTTAGCTTTGCTGACTGTGCTAATCAGTGTCGGACTGGCCCCCCAGGATACCAGGAAAACTCCTGGTGGGCCCAGGTGTCAGGGGGCCCTTGTGCTGCTAAAGATTGGGCCTATTTCATGGCCATTTCCTATTTCTTTAAAAACAAAGAAGCTAAATAGATGGAATAATAAATTATAGTAATAGTATAATAATAGTAATAGTAATAGTATAATAATATGTAAAGAATAGAGACTAGGAGAGTAGAGGATGAGTGAGGAAAAAATTGATAATAGTACTGAGAGTGGGCCACTGGTCTATGGTACTTTGGTGGGCCCCTGGTCTATGGTTTTTGGGTGGGACCCTGGTGTCCCAGTCCGAAACTGGTGCTAATAATCACTATTTCTTACCCAGTGTCAGATTAGGGGGTCCGGACTGCCACATCAGGGACCAAGATGCACCCACCCCAGGCCCCTGACCCCCCCCTCTGCAAATAAGGCTCCCCTGCACAGCCCTCCTCTATCTGCTTTGCCAGTGCATACCTGCTTTTTTGCTATTGGTTGGGGCAGGAAGATGTCAGGGAGAGCAGAATTCCAGGTAGGTGGGGGAGCGGATCTGGGACGGCGGGGTCCATTAAGTTTTTTCCTGTTGTCCTGCCGGCCCAGTCCGACCCTGTTCTTACCTCACTGTTAGTGTTATAGTGTTCCTGGACCACACCCCCTCTGATGTCATTTATGAACTATGCTGTCATCTGAGGGGCAGCACGGCCTCAGGCCAGATCGGCTTAGGGTAAGTGTGGGCCAGACATTTCCAACCTGTGTATTACTACTGAACTCTGACACCCCATCTGAATCGTTAATGGTGGGCATAGACGCACAGATAAGACTAATTTTCCTATGTTATTCGGTTTGTGTATGGTGGCAAAATAGGCGGCCGATATCGGTCAGCTTGTGGATCGAGCTGGATGGAAATATTTGATTCGTGATTTGGAAGACCCAAACATCGGCCATTGTTAGTGCTGAATCGTCAGATACAGGTAGAATTCTATTGTTTCTTCCTGTATATCTGACGATTCAGCTCTACACGTGTGTATTGGAATGAACTATCTTTCTTGGAAACATCTTTTCCAAAAAAAGATCGTAATTGTTACGTCTATGGCCACCTTAATCCCTGATGCAAATTACAAGGCGACATTAATGCATATATCGCTCTACTGATTGTTGCCTCTAGATCACCTCCAACCACTAGCACCAAGCCAAGCACACATACTAATCTCTTTAATCATATTAAACAAGCCTACGTATTAAAACTACAGCAAACGTACAGTATGACAAGAATATATAGATGCAGCTTTGGTAAGACTCAGTGGTGGGAAAAACAAAGTGAAGGCCTAATGGAATGACTTATACCTAACTGAAATTATTTAATTGTTATCTCCAAATTCTAGCAGCTATTTAGCTCTCCTGGGGATGCATTTAAAGATATAAATTCAGGTTATGTGCTAAGAGGCTAATGGCCTTTTTCTCCTCGACGGTGCACTTTAGTATTTGCGCCTGGATAATATCATTTTAATAAACACAGAGAACGGATTCAGTATTCTTGTATTCTGGCCCATGGTACATGACTGCAAGGGAACAATATAACAACCTCAATTGTTTTTCCATATAAAAAGATGGATGTCTGCAAAATCCAGGAATGTGACAGCAATTCTGCACTGTAAATCTGTGCTGCATACATATCCCTTTGTTTATATCAAACAGGATTAACAGAAAGTCTCAGCCATTAGAAGAATCTCAGCTCTATGCGGGACCATAGCCACCCAGCTGACAGAATTCTTTACTCATTGGCAAGCTGAATGCTGGAACGTTAACCGTTTGGACACTTACTGTAAATGGAGAACTCACAGAAAGTCAGGAACAAGGGGAAATTACTCTTCCTTTCTATTTTTACTGTTACTGTAACGTCCATTATTTTATTATTGACTGCACCTTGGCTCTCCTGTTAAAGCAACTCATCCTCACAAAAAGCAAGAATAAACAATAAAGATACATGAGGAACATTTTATAGGGGGATGAAGAACCTACTTGAATTAATACACACAGAAGACACATTCATATAGAATATAGAAGACATACTCTGTCCCTGGAGCTGATACTTAGGCAGTCGTACAAGTGGACAGGCAACGACATGTGTTATCTCCCATCAGACTGGAGGTATCTGATTTTATAAGAGGCCTAGAGGATATAAGAGCTGAAACATAATATAGGGGAGCAGAGTACAGATTGGGGTGAGATAAAATGTTTTATATATATATATATTTATTTTTATATATATATATATATATATATATATATATATATATATATATATATATATATATATATATATATATATATATATATATATATATATATATATACACCGATAGTTACCAGCACTCCCTTTAGTGAAAACATGTAATTTTTATTGTTGCATAGTGGGGACTGAAACGTCGGAAACTGATACTATATGCAACAATAAAAATTACATATTTTCACTAAAGGGAGTGCTGGTCTGGAAAGTATTGGTGTATATAAGATTACCATGCACCCCTCTTTTTATCTAAATTGGCCTTGGAGTGCGGATACTCATTGGAAACTATATATATATATATATATATATATATATATATATATATATATATATATATATATATATATATATATGTATATATATATATATATATATATATATATATATATATACGTATATATATTATTGAAACTAAATTTCTATCTATCTGTCTGTCTGTCTGTCTGTCTGTCTATCTATCTATCTATGTTTCTATCTATCTATCATCTATTGATCGATCGATCATCTATCTCTCTCATATCTCTCTCTCTCTCTCTCTCTCTCTCTCTCTCTCTCTCTCTCTCTCTCTATATCATCTATCCATCATCTATCTATCTATCTATCTATCTATCCATCATCTATCTATCTATCTATCTATCTATCTATCTATCTATCTATCTATCTATCAATTATCTATCTATCTATCTATCTATCTATCTATCTATCTATCTATCTATCTATCTATCTATCTATCTACCTATACCATGCACATCATTTATTTCAATGGCAAAGGGAAGTGTCAGTGCCCAGGAGTTGCAAGGGGAGGGGGTTGAGTTGGGGTGTGAGGTGTTGGAAAAGAGCATCCCTGTAAAAGCATAAATAAGCCGTATTTTGCATTTCATTGGGATTTTATTTGAATCTCCAAACCACCTATAAAAATACCAAGAGAAAACTCCCATCATATGTCTATCGTTTCCTTTCTTTTTGACACTTTCCATTAAACAAAACTGTGAGCTTAACAGGATAGTCACACTATTGGTAAATTTCTTTTTTACTGCCCCCTGATGTAATGATCAACAAGCAAGAAGAAGCACAAACATAATAATAATACCAATGTTATGTATATAGTGCCCTGGGTGGGATTTTAATGATTGGGGGGGGGAGAATTGCAGACGGCTTGTTTTAAGATCTCATAATGTGTTGTGTCTGCGGTCATTTGTAATTGTTACATATATTGCAATAATATCATCATTGAAAAGAGCGCTCCATAGCAACTGAAGCAGATAGAGATGGGAAACTGGAAAGTGATATGTGTATAAGTAGGGAATGGGGAGCAGGAAATTATGATTACATTTCGTGGTGGTTACAAAAGAAAATGATTATATGTTGCTATACAGAGCCATTACTGTTCAGTCAGTAAAATATAGATATTGTGGATCGCAGTGTGGTTGAGTGTGGTTGAGTGTGGTTGAGTGTGCATCGACAGTAATGGGGGGTGTTGGACTGGTGGGTCCTTCTGGAGGGGACAGGGCAGTGGGTCCTTAGCTGGGGTGATGGGGTGGTGGGTAGGGATGTAGTGAACGGCGGAAAAAATGTTCGCGAACATATTCGCGAACTTGCGTCAAAAATGCGAACGGTTCGCGAACGTCGCAAACCCCATAGACTTCAATGGGAAGGCGAATTTTAAAAGCTAGAAAAGACATTTCTGGCCAGAAAAATGATTTTAAAGTTGTTTAAAGGGTGCAGCGACCTGGACAGTGGCATGCCAGAGGGGGATCAAGGGCAAAAATGTATCTGAAAAATCCATTGCTGACACAGCGCTGCGTTTTGTGCTGTAAAGGGCAGAAATCACACTACGTCACTCAGGTGATGTTTCTGGACACGGAATGTGAAAAAGCTCACACAGCTAGGTGGCACTTGGTTAAAGACTGGGCAAACAATGCCTGCAAGGGCAACGTATACAGTAGTGGATACGGAATATATTATTGCTGCTGTAAAAACATCACTCAGGTGATGTTTATGGACACGGAATTTTTATTGTTATTTAGACAGAATGTGAAAAAGCTCACACAGCTAGGTGGCACTTGCATACCTCCCAACTGTCCCTCTTTTGACCACTCAACCCCCTGTCCCTCTTTTGTACTGGAAAGTAGGGATGTAGCGAACGTCGGAAAAAAAGTTCGCGAACATATTCGCGAACTTGCGCAAAAATGCGAGCGGTTCGCGAACGGTTCGCGAACCCCATAGACTTCAATGGGAAGGCGAACTTTAACATCTAGAAAAGACATTTCTGGCCAGAAAAATGATTTTAAAGTTGTTTAAAGGGTGCAACGACCTGGACAGTGGCATGCCAGAGGGGGATCAAGGGCAAAAATGTATCTGAAAAATCTGCCTGTGTGTGCTTGGAAGAGATAGTGTAGGGGGAGAGCTGTTAGTGATTTCAGGGACAGATGATAGTAAGTTTGCTGGCTAGTAATCTGCTTGATACTGCTCTGTATTGGAGGGACAGAAGTCTGCAGGGATTTGAGGGACATTTTAGCTTAGGTAGCTTTGCTGGCTAGTAATCTACTGTTCTCTTTAAACAACTGCCATACGTTGACCTTGTAGGCATTGTTTGCCCAGTTTTTTTGGACGCAGCCACTGAAGCACAGTTGCCAGAAAAAATATGCCATATAAATGCTGAAAATAGTCATTTTTCGCCATACGTTGACCTTGTAGACATTGTTTGCCCAGTTTTTTTGGACGCAGCCACTGAAGCACAGTTGCCAGAAAAAATATGCCATATAAATGCTGAAAATAGTAATTTTCGCCATACGTTGACCTTGTAGACATTGTTTGCCCAGTTTTTTTGGTTGCAGCCACTGAAGCACAGTTGCCAGAAAAAATATGCCACATAAATGCTGAAAATAGTCATTTTTTGCCATATACGTTGAGTCAACGTATGGCAAAAAATGACTATTTTCAGCATTTATATGGCATATTTTTTCTGGCCTCTGTGCTTCAGTGGCTGTGGCCAAAAAAACTGGGCAAACAATGCCTACAAGGTCAACGTCGTTGACCTTGTAGGCATTGTTTGCCCAGTTTTTTTGGCCACAGCCACTGAAGCACAGAGGCCAGAAAAAATATGCCATATAAATGCTGAAAATAGTCATTTTTTTGGTCGCAGCCACTGAAGCACAGTTGCCAGAAAAATTATGCATATAAATGCTGAAAATATAAATTTTTTTGGTTGCAGCCACTGAAGCACAGAGGCCAGAAAAATTATGCCATATAAATGCAGAAAATATGCATTTTTTTGGTCGCAGCCACTGAAGCACAGTTGACAGAAAAATTATGCCATATAAATGCTGAAAATATAAATTTTTTGGTTGCAGCCACTGAAGCACAGAGGCCAGAAAAATTATGCCATATAAATGCAGAAAATATGCATTTTTTTGGTCGCAGCCACTGAAGCACAGTTGCCAGAAAAATTATGCCATATAAATGCTGAAAATAGTAATTTTTTTGGTTGCAGCCACTGAAGCACAGAGGCCAGAAAAATTATGCCATATAAATGCTGAAAATATGCATTTGTTTGGTCGCAGCCACTGAAGCACAGTTGACAGAAAAATTATGCCATATAAATGCTGAAAATATAAATTTTTTTGGTTGCAGCCACTGAAGCACAGAGGCCAGAAAAATTATGTCATATAAATGCAGAAAATAGGCATTTTTTTTGGTCGCAGCCACTGAAGCACAGAGGCCAGAAAAAATTAAACCAGTAGGGTTTGCACCCTAGTTTGTAACGGTGGCGGAGGGAGGAGGAGGACGCTAAAGGACAGCTGTGTGTGGAGTCATGAGGCTTGAAGAGAAGGACAGCTGCATAGAAGTCAGAACAAGTCTTCCGGCGTGCAGTAACCCTCCGAGATCCACCCCTCATTCATTTTAATAAAGGTCAGGTAATCGACACTTTTGTGACCTAGGCGAGTTCTCTTCTCAGTTACAATCCCTCCTGCTGCACTGAAGGTCCTTTCTGAGAGCACACTTGAGGCTGGGCAAGACAAGAGGTTCATGGCAAATTGTGACAGCTCTGGCCACAGATCAAGCCTGCGCACCCAGTAGTCCAGGGGTTCATCGCTCTTCAGAGTGTCGATATCTGCAGTTAATGCCAGGTAGTCCGCTACCTGCCGGTCGAGGCGTTCTTTGAGGGTGGATCCAGAAGGGTTGTGGCGCTGCCTTGGACAGAAAAACATTTGCATGTCTGACGTTACAGACTGGCCAAAGGGCTTTGTCCTTGCAGGTGTGCTCGTGGCAGGATTACTGGCACCTCTGCCCTGGAATGTTGATGAGTTCCTGAAGTGACATCACCCTTAAAAGCATTGTACAACATGTTTTGCAGGCTGGTTTGTAAATGCCGCATCTTTTCGGACTTGTGGTATGTTGGTAACATTTCTGACACTTTATGCTTGTACCGAGGGTCTAGTAGCGTTGCGACCCAGTACAGGTCCTTCTCCTTAAGCCTCTTGATACGGGGTCCTTCAACAGGCATGACAGCATGAAAGACCCATTCTCACAAGGTTGGATGCAGAGCTATCCATCTCCGCTTCCTCATTATCAAGGACTGCATCATCCACGGTCTCCTCCCCCCAGCCACGTACAAGACCAGGGGTCCCCAAAAGGTCACCACTAGCCCCCTGGGAAGCCTGCTCCTGTTGGTCCTCCTCCTCCTCCTCCACAAAGCCACCTTCCTCCTCTGACTCCACTTCTGGCACCTCTCCCTGCGTTGCAGCAGGTGCCTGGGTTCGTTCTGGTGATTCCGACCAGAAATCGTGCGCTTCCAGCTCCTCGTCACGCTGGTCTACAGCCTCATCTGTCACTCGTCGCACGGCACGCTCCAGGAAGAAAGCGAAGGGTATTAGGTCGCTGATGGTGCCTTCGGTGCGACTGACCATATTTGTCACCTCTTCAAAAGGTCGCATGAGCCTGCAGGCATCGCGCATAAGCACCCAGTAACGGGGGAAAAAATCCCCAGCTGTGCAGATCCAGTCCTACCACCCAGTTCAAAAAGGTACTCGTTGACGGCCCTTTGTTGTTGCAGCAGACGTTCCAACATAAGGAGCGTTGAATTCCAGCGAGTCTGGCTGTCAGAAATCAAACGCCTGACTGGCATGTTGTAGCGCTGCTGAATGTCAGCAAGGCGTGCCATGGCTGTGTAGGAACGTCTGAAATGGCCGACACCTTTCTGGACTGGGTGAGAACGTCCTGGAATCCTGGGTACTTGGAGACAAAACGTTGGACTATTAAATTTAACACATGTGCCATGCAGGGCACATGTGTTAAATTGCCTAGTCTCAACGCTGCCAACAGATTGCTTCCATTGTCACACACCACTTTTCTGATCTGCAGTTGGTGTGGGGTCAGCCACCGATCGGCCTGTGACTGCAGAGATGACAGGAGTACAGATCCGGTATGGTTTTTGCTTTCCAGGCACGTCATCCCCAAGACAGCGTGACAACGGCGTACCTGGCACGTCGAATAGCCTAGGGGGAGCTGGGGGTGCACAGGTGTGGAGGAGGAGAAGGAGGACCCAGCAGCAGAGTAAGAAGAAGAAGAAGACGAGGTAGAGAGCGATGGAGGAGTAGAGGTGGTGGCAGAACCGCGTGCAATCCGTGGCGGTGACACCAACTCCACTGTTGTTGTTGAGCTACCCATTCCCTGCTTCCAGCCATTACCAAGTTCACCCAGTGGGCAGTGTAGGTGACATACCTGCCCTGACCATGCTTGGAGGACCATGCGTCAGTAGTCATATGGACCTTTGGCCCAACACTAAGTGACAGAGATGCGGTAACTTGGCTCTGCACATGTTGGTACAGGTGTGGTATTCCCTTTTTAGAAAAAAAAATTGCGGCTGGGTACCTTCCACTGCGGTGTCCCAATTGCTACAAATTGCGGAAGGCCTCAGAGTCCACCAGCTGGTATGGTAAAAGCTGGCGGGCTAAGAGTGCAGACAAGCCAGCTGTCAGACGCCGGGCAAGGGGGTGACAGTCAGACATTGGCTTCTTACGCTCAAACATGGCCTTCACAGAACTTGGCTGGTGGCAGATGACTGGGAATGGGAACAGGTGGTCAAGGTGGAAGGCGGAGTGGAGGGTGGTTCAGACGGGTCAAGGAGAGCAGAGGTAGAGCAGTAAGATGCTGGACCAGAAGGAGTGTGGCTTTTAGTTTGCCTGTTGCCTTTGAGGTGTTGCTCCCAAAGTGCTTTGTGCTTGCCGCTCATGTGCCTTCGCATAGAAGTTGTACCTATGTGGCTGTTGGGCTTACCAAGGCTCAGTTTCTGACTGCACTCATTGCAAATTACAATGCTTTTGTCAGAGGCACACACATTAAAAAAATCCCACACTGCTGACTTTTTGGAAGTGTGCGATCTGGCGGTAACAGTAGAAGTTGGCGGAGTTGGCGGTATTGGCGGCAATGGCGGGTGCGTTGGCCGGCTGAAACACAGGTGCCGATACATGTTGTTGCCCTACTGATCCCTGCGGGCTGTCCTCCCTGCTTCTTCTAAGTCTTATTCTCCTACTGCCTCTCTGACTCTCCGTCTCTCCATCTGAACTACCCTCCTCTTGCTCTCTTCTACTAGGCACCCACAAAACATCAATCTCCTCATCATCATTCTCCTCAGATGCATCAATTTCTTCTGACACATCACAGAAGGAAGCAGCAGCGGGGACCTCCTCCTCATCACTCATTATGTCCATCTCTATCGTGTTCTCTGCCAGAATTAAATCTGGTGTAAGGTCCTCATCTCCTTCATCTTCTTCTGGCAATAATGGTTGCGCATTACTCAGTTCAAGAAACTCATTGGAAAATAACTCCTCTGACCCAGTGAAGAAGGGGCACCGGTGGTGGAGGAAGTGTTACGTGGGGTGGCCATAGCAGTGGAGGATGAGGAGGATGTTGTGGTAAAGTTAGAAACGGTAGAGGATGGGGTGTGCTGTGTAAGCCAGTCAACTACCTCTTCAGCATTTTGGGAGTTCAGGGTCATTGGCTTTTTAAAACTGGGCAATTTGCTAGGGCCACAGGATTGCATAGCAGCACGGCCCCTAGCACGGCCTCTGCGTGGCGGCCTGCCTTTGCCTGGCATTATTTTTAAAAAAACAACAACAACAACAAAAACTCAGTTGGTTTTTCTGGAAACGATAATACACACAGCTAGATGGCGGGTTGAAGAAAACACTGTGCAAAATAATGCCTACAAAGTCAACGTATACACTACTACAGCGGTGGATACGGATTACGTAAAATATATGAATGCTGCTTGAAAAAAAGTAACTCAAGTGGTTTTTCTAGAGACGATAATATTATCAATATTTAGACAAAATGTGAACAAGGTCACACAGCTCGATGGCGGGTTGAAGAAAACAGTGTGCAAATAATGCCTACAAGGTCACGTATCACTACTACAGCGGTGGATACGGATTACGTAAAATATATGAATGCTGCTTGAAAAAAAGTAACTCAAGTGGTTTTTCTAGAGACGATAATATTATCAATATTTAGACAAAATGTGAAAAGGTCACACAGCTCGATGGCGGGTTGAAGAAAACAGTGTGCAAATAATGCCTCCCAAGGCCAACGTATACACTACTACAGCGGTGGATACGGATTACGTAAAATATATTATGGCTGCTTGAAAAAAGTGACTCCGGTTTTTTTCTGGAGACGGTAATATTATGGATATTTAGACAGAATGGGAACAAGGTCCACAGCTCGATGGCGGGTTGAAGAAAACAGTGTGCAAATAATGCCTACAAGGCCAACGTATAACACTACTACAGCGGTGGATACGGATTACGTAAAATATATGAATGCTGCTTGAAAAAAGTGACTCCGGTGTTTTTTCTGGAGACGGTAATATTATGGATATTTAGACAGAATGGGAACAAGGTCACACAGCTCGATGGCGGGTTGAAGAAAACAGTGTGCAAAAAAATGCCTACAAGCCAAAACGTATACACTACTACAGCGGTGGATACGGATTACGTAAAATATATGAATGCTGCTTGAAAAAAGTGACTCCGGTGTTTTTTCTGGAGACGGTAATATTAAATGGATATTTTAGACAGAATGGGAACAAGGTCACACAGCTCGATGGGGGTTGAAGAAACAGTGTGCAAATAATGCCTACAAGGCCAACGTATACACTACTACAGCGGTGGATACGGATTACGTAAAAATAATGAATGCTGCTTGAAAAAAGTGACTCCGGTGTTTTTTCTGGAGACGGTAATATTATGGATATTTAGACAGAATGGGAACAAGGTCACACAGCTCGATGGCGGGTTTGAAGAAAACAGTGTGCAAATAATGCCACAAGGCCAACGTATACACTACTACAGGCGGTGGATACGGATTACGTAAAATATATGAATGCTGCTTGAAAAAAGTGACTCCGGTGTTTTTTCTGGAGACGGTAATATTATGGATATTTAGACAGAATGGGAACAAGGTCACACAGCTCGATGGCGGGTTGAAGAAAACAGTGTGCAAATAATGCCTACAAAGGCCAACGTATCCCACTACTACAGCGGTGGATACGGATTACGTAAAATATATTATGGCTGCTTGAAAAAAGTGACTCCGGTGTTTTTTTCTGGAGACGGTAATATTATGGATATTTAGACAGAATGTGAACAAGGTCACAAGCTCGATGGCGGGTTGAAGAAAACAGTGTGCAAATAATGCCTTACAGGGCAAATAATGCCTAAAAGGTCAACTTATACACTACTACAGCGGTAGTAAAATAAAAAAAAAGTAAAATAAAAAAAAAATGAATATTAAAAAAAAAAAAATTAAAGTTGGTGCTGCTGAACTACTAGGAGCAGCAGATTAGCACACCAGTCCCACTCCCCAACACTGCTAGACTAATAGCACTGGGCTCTTATAGTAGTAGTAGTAGTAGTAAAACAACAAAAAAAAAAATTTAAAAGCAGTCCTTACAAGGACTACTGTTATTGCAGCAGTCAGCAGATGAGATCAGAAGCAGGACAGCTGCCCACTGCAGCTACATACAGAGCACTGCAGTAGAAGGTAGATTACTAGCCAGCAAAGCTACCTAAGCTAAAATGTCCCTCAAACCCCTGCAGACTTCTGTCCCTCCAATAACAGAGCAGTATCAAAACGATTACTAGCCAGCAAACTTTCAACTGTCCCTGAAATCACTAACAGGCAGCAGCTCTCTCCCTACACTATCTCTTCAGCACACCAGGCAGAGTGAAAAAACGCTGCAGGCTTCGGTTTTTATAGGGAAGGGGAGGGGTTTCCAGGGGAGAGCTTCCTGATTGGCTGCCATGTACCTGCTGGTCTGGGGTGAGAGGGCAAAAAAAAGCGCCAACAATGGCGAACCCAAAATGGCGAACGTCGCGCGAAAGTTCGCGAACTTCCGGCGAGCGCGAACACCCGATGTTCGCGCGAACAAGTTCGCCGGCGAACAGTTCGCGACATCTCTACTGGAAAGTCCCTCTTTTCTCTGCACTGAACAGCCAGAAAAAAACCAGTTTCTAACTTAATTAACTTTTGGCAGAGAGCTCAGAACAGCTAACAGGTGCAAATAAGATACTTTGTAACAAATTTGACTCTGGTTGGTGCTGGTGGTGGTGAACTACTAGGAGGAGCAGCACACGAGTCCCTCTTTTCTCTGAACTGAACAGCCAGGAAAAAAAACAGTTTTCTAACTTAATTAGCTTTTGGCAGAGAGCTCAGAACAGCTAACAGGTGCAAATAAGATACTTTGTAACAATTTTGACTCTGGTTGGTGCTGGTGGTGGTGAACTACTAGGAGGAGCAGCACACCAGTCCCTCTTTTCTCTGAACTGAACAGCCAGAAAAAAAACAGTTTCTAACTTAATTAGCTTTTGGCAAAAGAGCTCAGAACAGCTAACAGGTGAAATAAGATACTTTGTAACAATTTTGACTCTGGTTGGTGCTGGTGGTGGTGAACTACTAGGAGGAGCAGCACACCAGTCCCTCTTTTCTCTGAACTGAACAGCCAGAAAAAAAAACAGTTTCTAACTTAATTAGATTTTGGCAGAGAGCCTCAGAACAGCTAACAGGTGCAAATAAAGATACTTTGTAACAAATTTGACTCTGGTTGGGCTGGTGGTGGTGAACTACTAGGAGGGCAGCACACGAGTCCCTCTTTTTCTGAACTGAACAGCCAGAAAAAAACAGTTTCTAACTTAATTAACTTTTTTGGGAGAGAGCTCAGAACAGCAAACAGGGGCAAATAAGATACTTGTAACAATTTTGACTCTGGTTGGTGCTGGTGGTGGTGAACTACTAGGAGGAGCAGCAACCAGTCCCTCTTTTCTCTGAACTGAACAGCCAGAAAAAAAACAGTTTCTAAACTTAATTAGATTTTGGCAGAGAGCTCAGAACAGCTAACAGGTGCAAATAAGATACTTTGTAACAATTTTGACTCTGGTTGGTGCTGGTAGTGGTGAACTACTAGGAGGAGCAGCACACCAGTCCCTCTTTTCTCTGAACTGAACAGCCAGAAAAAAACAGTTTCTAACTTAATTAGCTTTTGGCAGAGAGCTCAGAACAGCTAACAGGTGCAAATAAGATACTTTGTAACAATTTTGACTCTGGTTGGTGCTGGTAGTGGTGAACTACTAGGAGGAGCAGCACACCAGTCCCTCTTTTCTCTGAACTGAACAGCCAGAAAAAAAAACAGTTTCTAACTTAATTAGCTTTTGGCAGAGAGCTCAGAACAGCTAACAGGTGCAAATAAGATACTTTGTAACAATTTTGACTCTGGTTGGTGCTGGTGGTGGTGAACTACTAGGAGGAGCAGCACACCAGTCCCTCTTTTCTCTGAACTGAACAGCCAGAAAAAAAACAGTTTCTAACTTAATTAGCTTTTGGCAGAGAGCTCAGAACAGCTAACAGGTGCAAATAAGATACTTTGTAACAATTTTGACTCTGGTTGGTGCTGGTGGTGGTGAACTACTAGGAGGAGCAGCACACCAGTCCCTCTTTTCTCTGAACTGAACAGCCAAAAAAAACCAGTTTCTAACTTAATTAGATTTGGCAGAAGGCTCAGAACAGCTAACAGGTGCAAATAAGATACTTTGTAACAATTTTGACTCTGGTTGGTGCTGGTAGTGGTGAACTACTAGGAGGAGCAGCACACCAGTCCCT
This sequence comes from Xenopus laevis, assembly GCF_017654675.1. Taxonomy (NCBI): domain Eukaryota; kingdom Metazoa; phylum Chordata; class Amphibia; order Anura; family Pipidae; genus Xenopus; species Xenopus laevis. The sequence goes on along the minus strand of NC_054383.1, from coordinate 122,509,147 downwards.
CTTTTCTCTGAACTGAACAGCCAGAAAAAAAAACAGTTTCTAACTTAATTAGCTTTTGACAGAGAGCTCAGAACAGCTAACAGGTGCAAAATAAGATACTTTGTAACAATTTTGACTCTGGTTGGTGCTGGTAGTGGTGAACTACTAGGAGGAGCAGCACACCAGTCCCTCTTTTTCTCTGAACTGAACAGCCAGAAAAAAAACAGTTTCTAACTTAATTAGCTTTTGGCAGAGAGCTCAGAACAGCTAACAGGTGCAAATAAGATACTTTTGTAACAATTTTGACTCTGGTTGGTGCTGGTGGTGGTGAACTACTAGGAGGAGCAGCACACCAGTCCCTCTTTTCTCTGAACTGAACAGCCAGAAAAAAACAGTTTCTAACTTAATTAGCTTTTGGCAGAGAGCTCAGAACAGCTAACAGGTGCAAATAAGATACTTTGTAACAATTTTGACTCTGGTTGGTGCTGGTAGTGGTGAACTACTAGGAGGAGCAGCACACCAGTCCCACTCCCCAACACAGCTAGACTAATAGCACTGGGCTCTTACAGTAGCAAAGTAAAAAAAACAAAAAAGAAAATAAAAGCAATCCTTACAAGGACTATTGGGTTACAGGCAGCAGTCAGCAGATGAGAGATCAGAAGCAGTGCCCACAGCAGCTACATACAGAGCACTGCAGTAGAAGGTAGATTACTAGCCAGCAAAGCTAACTAACCTAAACTCACTGTCCCTCAAATCCCTGCAGAGTTCTGTCCCTACAATACAGAGCAGTATCAAGTAGATTACTAGCCAGCAAAGTTACTATCAACTGTCCCTCAAATCACTAACAGCTCTCTCCCTACACTAGCTCTTCCAAGCACACACAGGCAGAATGAAAAACGCTGCAGGGCTTCAGTTTATATATGGAAGGGGAGTGGTCCAGGGGGTGTGGGGTGGTCCAGGAGGGAGAGCTTCCTGATTGGCTGCCATGTATCTGCTGGTCTGGGGTGAGAGGGCAAAAATAAGCGCCAGCTAAGGCGAACCCAAATTGGCGAACGTCGCGCGACGTTCGCGAACATTCGGCGGACGCGAACAGTCGATGTTCGCGCGAATTAGTTCGCGGGCGAACAGTCCACGACATCCCTAGTGGTGGGACCTTAGTTTGGGTTTACCAATGGGCACAATCTCCCCCAGTCCAACACTGTCAGCAAACAGATGTAAGGACACAAGTAGTGGTCAAAATGTGGGTTGGTGAGACTACATGTACAGGCCTATTTACTATGCTGTGTAAGTGGAGAGAAACATACTGGTGATGTTGCTCATAGCTTTGCTTTTGTTTTCTAATTGGTTCTCTGGGCAACATCACCAGTAATGTTTCTCTCCACTTTTTACACAGCATGATAAATAGGCCCCTAGTGTATACCATCAGTATTAGGAATAATTGGCCTGTTGCATTTTACACTAACTCCAAAAAGTTTGGCTCGACACCAGTCCCCGGGCCAAAAAAGGTTGGGGACCCAATGAGACCCTAATTAATGAGTATTTTTAATATATCTTGGTAGAATAGGCCATCTTATCAATTTTTGGGGCCCTAAACTGAATTTGCTGTGTGGCCCTGTAATATCTATTTACGCCACTGCCAGTGGGCCAGTCCGACACTGAGAGCAGAACTCGATTTTAAGCTTTGGTCAATCAAACGTATCCACAGGAACTAAAACTAGTTGCTTACTGGTTGGTATAGATTTAAATGCCTAAATGTCAAATTTTTTTTTTAAACCAAACCATGTAAATTGCTGACTAATCCGTACAATGATGAATGGGACATTAATCAGAATTTCTAGAAGGTTTTAAAATTGGAGAGTTGCAAAGTGACGGTACAGGTATATCTGGAAACCCATTATCCAGAAAGCTCCAAATTATGTATAGGCCACTAATAGTGATGGGTGAATATATTCACCAGACACGAATTTGTGGCGGATTTCCGCGTTTTGCCGCAAGTGAAATAATTCTAAACTGCAGCGTCAATTAGACAGTGAAAAATCTGCCGCGTCAAAATAATTTGGACACCCATTGACTTCAATGCATTTGGACCAAATAGTCACACGTATAAAAATTGTTGCTTGCGTCAAAATTGCTTCAAAATTGACACGGGTCAAAATTATTTTGCCGCCCATTGACTTCAATGCGTTTCGCAAACGGCACAGATTCGCCCATCACTGGCCACTACCCATAAACTCAAATAATTCCCATTTTTAAAATTGATTTCCTTTTTCTCTGTAATAATAAAACAGTAGTTTGTACTTGATCCAAACTAAGATATAATTAATCCTTATTGGAGGCAAAACCAGAATACTGGGTTTATATAATGTACAAATGATTTTTATTAGACTTATTGTATTAGGATCCAAATTATAGTAGACCCCTTATCCGGAACAGTTCAGGTCCTGAGTATTCTGGATAACAGGTCCTATACCTGTATTATCACTTTTTAAGAACAATTTTTATGTATCACCAAAGCAAGATTCCATGATATTACATTGAGTCTCAGGACATCTGAAGCTATCACAATTTCTCCCATGTGTGTTGGGCTGCATTTGGAGCTATGGACATTCTGGTTGGCTGGCAGCTGCTCAGCCTTAGAAGCAAGATTCACTTTGAAAGTATAAAAAAAGAATGTGCTGTTGGACAATCAAATGAAGTTCAGAAGAAGGTAGGATCCTAGGGGGACCCAGTAGAAGAGGGGGTAACAGTAAGGGCCCAGAAAAAACATTTCCTCCAGGGCCTACTGCTCCCACCCCTGAGTTATACACCCAATGGAGGAGACACCCAAATATATCCTTCTCTAGAGATTCTGGGGATATCAGGGTCCTGCCTCTGTACAATTACTACTACCCTGTAGGCAGAGGCTACCCATTGATTCAACCTTGAAAAGGAAAAGGGTTTTTTTTTATTAAATGAAATAAAGTTCATGAGAACACAATACTTTTCTGGTGGGCTTTACAGTCCCTGTAGTCTACTTCCCTCTTAATAATCTTTGCCATTATGCAGACCTTAAAAAAACACTCCATTCCTGCAGGACAGTGCTTCATACAGCTTCAGATGGTGTCTCTCTCTCTCTGCCATGTATAAATATAAAGCTGTTCTACTTCCATCATGCCTGCTAACTGGCGATCCCGTTGCATCCGAGGAGCTGCCATTTAGCAATTAATCCCAAGCAGGAAGCTGGGCAATGGGCATTCACTGATGCAGTAAAACTTTCATTCACTTGAATGGGCTTTAATGCATAATTAAATGTAGCATTTCATTTTGCACTTGAAGTAAGCACCTATGGGGGTTGTTCTTCATCACTAAGCACTGTTATGTTGTATTACCAAACAATAACCCCCGCTTCAGCCTAACAGCTTTCTGAATGTCAGTCGTGTGCTCCTAAATGGAATTAAACTATGCTTGGAATTAAACTTGGACATTGGTTCAATCAAATTCTTATGATAAAGCGCAAATAACTCTTGGTTAGTGGTGGGCGAATTTGCGTTTTTGACGCCGGCGCCCGTTTTTTTGACGCCGTTGCCCGTTTTTGACGAAGGCGTCCGTTTTTTCAGAAAAAACAATTTCCGGCGAATTTTTGCCGCAAATTTTCGCTGGCGTTTCGCGAATTTATTCGCTGGCGTTTCGCGAATTTATTCGCTGGCGGCGAATCGAGCAAATTCGCCGCAAATTCGCTCCTGGCGAATAAATTCGCCCATCACTACTCTTGGTGAATGATTTGGCAGGGTATACACAGTGCAACTTGTAAGCACAATGTACAGCAACTGCCCCGGCCACACCAGTGCTTTGTACATGGGTCATGTATCTATTACCAGGGCTGCAATTAATGAAAAGGGGCTCTGTTGTAAAACAGTTGCATAAATCTATGCTAATAACTATAATTCCCATCCAACAGTGAGCATCAACACTACCCAGCCTGTTACACAAGTCTTGGGGCTGAGGATTTTTGTATCCTCCATGAATACAGTGTTGCCTGTGTTCGGGAGCACTGTATTCATGAGGCGCAGGCAGTGGACAGGGAATGGAAAGTACAGTATGCATTCCCTCCTACCCATCTAATATGCATCATATAGAGTCACTAGTTAGAGAAAACTGTCAGGGGAGGGTGAAAAGAGGCCCTGTACTTACCTCCTGCCCTGTGGCAGATATAAAGGGCTGGGCTGTCTTGCTTCTGACAGAGCTGCACAGGGTCAGACTGGGCTGGTGGGAGACCAGTGGGTCCACAGGCATGTACAGGGGGGGTAAGCTTGCAGCATCAGCATGTACAGGACTTCGCAATTGTCTGTAGGGGCCCCTACTGGGTAATCTGCCCTGCAGCTTTAAGGCCCCCACCTTTTTCTTAGAGTGATCTGCCAGGAGAGAATGACACTCCCCTGCTACACTGCTATATAGTGTGTGTAGGGAGTGGCCACTTCCTCTTTGGCCTGTGGATGGTGATCCAGCTGGGTGTGCTCAGGAGAGCCTGGGTACAGATAGGCCCAGAAAGGCCCATGTGCTTTGGAGAAGAAGTCGGGGACCAGGAAACCCCGTGAATAAGGAACAGATATACTAGGGCAGACTTGTTATAGTCTCTCTAGGAGAGAAAGGCAGAGAGGATAGAGAGAAAGAGCAGCTGAAGCTCCAACAAGGATTTGCAGTAAGGGAGTAGCTTCCCAGAGGCTTTATGTGTTGCCTCCAGTCAGGGACCTCAGTGAAGAGGGACTGTAGGGTAGAAGCTGCTTTCCTGACAACTTCCAGGATGGAAAGGTTGTACTGCAATTGCCTGTGTACTCTCTGTGTGAGCCTGCCTTTGATCTGTGTGAACTCTCAATATGCTGTTTTCCTCAACTCCTGCGTGACTACTGAAACCTGTGCTCATTTGCCCTTTTTGGCATAATAAACCGTTTTCTGTTTTACTGCAAGAACCTCCTGGCACCCATCTTTTGTTATATGCACAGTAGCCTGGGGGGATGTAGTTGCACTACACCATAGAGGGAACACTTCCACATGGCGAAGGCCCTGACCCTGTTGTGTGAAGTCGCGTGTAACCCATGCTTCTACTGCTAGCTGGACAGTTTAACTATTAGTGTTCTAGCTGGTGAATTAACCCCGAGTGGCACAAATAGGTGTTACATTTGGCTGCCCAACGTGGGGCTCGATTCCCTAAAACCAGGCTGTGCATTGTTTTGTTTGAATCTTATGGATTTCCTTCAAAGTATTTGGCCGTGGGTTTGGGCTTGGAGGTTCACCCCGAATTTCAGGAAGGCCTGCGGATGTCAGTTGGAATGGATGGGAGGAAGATGGATGTCTCTGCTGGGACCACTCCCTGTTCATTTGTGACCCCCTGATGTGAGAGAAGGACCTGGAGGATGGATTCTTCTGATTTCTACAGCTTCTCTACGGACTCACTTCAGAGTTTGAGATGCCTAGAGTACAGCTGCTATTTGTGGCTTGAAGGACTGTGGACTAAGTGGGTTCTAACAAAAGACTATTGATCTCCACCACCATTTCTTCTGCCTTCACCTACTCTCTGAGTAGTGTTTCTGCACCCAAGGACTGGCCTGTGTGGACCCTTGGGAGGGGGTGAAGTATTTTTGCTGATGTGTAATAAAGTTGACCAACTGCAACTGTTTATTATGCAATTGAAAATGTTTGATACAGTATTGTGCATGCTGTGTTTCCTTTACAGTGACCATTGTTACCAGGTATGCCTTAGGAGAGGATACCAGAAGTGGATGTGATGGTACTGTAAGTTGATATATGTTGGGGATGTTTAAACCATTGTCGGGACGAAATGGGTTTTTCCCCCGGGTGTATGTAGGGGCCCCTACTGGGTTATCTGCCCTGCAGCTTTAAGGCCCCCACCTTTTTCTTAGAGTGATCTGCCAGAGAGAATGACACTCCCCTGCTACACTGCTATATAGTGTGTGTAGGGAGTGGCCACTTCCTCTTTGGCCTGTGGATGGTGATCCAGCTGGGTGAGCTCAGGGGAGCCTGGGTACAGCTAGGCCCAGAAAGGCCCATGTGCTTTGGAGAAGAAGTCGGGGACCAGGTAACCCCGTGAATGAGGAACAGATATACTAGCAAGACAGAATCACAGCACCATGCAAATCGTATATAATCTTAAAAAGCCTTTATTGGATTTTTCTGGCTTGGATCTCAAACGAACAACGTTTCAGGCCTCCATGGCCTTTTGTCAAGTTAATGAACTACTGCAGATTGCAAGGTTTTATACTCACACATTAGATCGCCCTCTATAGGTGAGCGATCAGAATTAATTGATACAAAGAAAAAGTATATATACACATAAAGGCAACATTGTCAGATACATTGTAGTACCCAAATCACAATTTGTCCGCGTCAAGCGGATTGTGACAGAGGGTAGTTTACAACAGGAAAGATTGAATGAAATGGAGAATAATTTTTTGCAGAGAGGTTATCCCTTAGGCCTTCTTAAAAAGCAACGTGAGGGGATTGAGGATCCTCTGGTAAATCGCCAATGTGAACACAAAAGGGATCAAAAACGTATCCCTTTTGTCTCTAAATTTAATACAGCGAGCCAAGAGGTCGCCAAGATTATACGAAAACATTGGGGTACATTAAGAGATGGGGTCCCTGAGGTGGAATCTTTCCAAAATATGCCACTCATGTCATACAAAAGGAACAATACCATTGGATCCACATTGGTTAAATCAGATTTGGGAGGAAATTTAAGGGAAGAACGGGTCTTACGCCCTAGAAATAATGGCACCTTCCCCTGTCTGTCGTGCAACTGTTGCTCCAATGTCCTTCATGGCTTCTACACATGCAATACTACTTTTGTAGTTTATGTGATAAAATGCCCATGCGGCCGATTGTATGTAGGGCAGACAACCCGTGCCATCAAGGATAGAATACGTGAGCACAAATCCGCAGTGAAACTTAAAAAATTAGATCAGGCGGTTTCCAGTCATTTTGCTGAAAAGGGTCATGGGGTCCAGCAATTAAAGTTTCAAGTAATAGACAATATTCCAAAACTTCGTCGCGGTGGTGACCGTGTTAAAATGTTACTTAAAAAAGAAGCTAAATGGATACGCCGCTTAGAAACGCTGGAACCCCATGGCCTTAATCGCGAATATGACTTGCATCCCATATACCGATAGAATTTTAAAGGTTGTTTTTAATCATAACATTATGATCAGATAATTTTTTATAAATATTGGTCATTTTTATTGTTTTACAGATACTGTACTATGAGATTCAAACCTTTACCGTGATGAATGCAATTACCAGGAAATAAGTGGACACTTTATCTATGTACCACAATGTATCTGACAATGTTGCCTTTATGTGTATATATACTTTTTCTTTGTATCAATTAATTCTGATCGCTCACCTAGAGAGGGCGATCTAATGTGTGAGTATAAAACCTTGCAATCTGCAGTAGTTCATTAACTTGACAAAAGGCCATGGAGGCCTGAAACGTTGTTCGTTTGAGATCCAAGCCAGAAAAATCTAATAAAGGCTTTTTAAGATTGTATACGATTTGCATGGTGCTGTGATTCTGTCTTGCATCGCTTATCCGGTTGGAGTGGACAACCTCACACGTGCACCTGCTTGATAAATTTGTGGTTTGGGTGAGTGCTGACCAATTGTTCCAGTTTAACAGATATACTAGGGCAGACTTGTCATAGTCTCTCTAGGAGAGAAAGGCAGAGAGGATAGAGAGAAAGAGCAGCTGAAGCTCCAACAAGGATTTGCAGAAAGGGAGTAGCTTCCCAGAGGCTTTATGTGTTGCCTCCAGTCAGGGACCTCAGTGAAGAGGGACTGTAGGGTAGAAGCTGCTTTCCTGACAACTTCCAGGATGGAAAGGTTGTACTGCAATTGCCTGTGTACTCTCTGTGTGAGCCTGCCTTTGATCTGTGTGAACTCTCAATATGCTGTTTTCCTCAACTCCTGCGTGACTACTGAAACCTGTGCTCATTTGCCCTTTTTGGCATAATAAACCGTTTTCTGTTTTACTGCAAGAACCTCCTGGCGCCCATCTTTTGTTGTATGCACAGTAGCCTGGGGGGATGTAGTTGCACTACACCATAGAGGGAACACTTCCACATGGCGAAAGCCCTGACCCTGTTGTGTGAAGTCGCGTGTAACCCATGCTCTAGTGTTCTAGCTGGTGAATTAACCCCGAGTGGCACAAATAGGTGTTACATGTCTATCTATCCATCTCCTATCTGGGTGTCCCTGAGTTTGCAGCCAGATCAGCCCCACAGGCCCCAAGTCTGACACTGGTGCTACAGCCTGTGATCCCAATGGATTCTTAATATGGCACAAGATGCGGAGCTGAGATATGCCCAGGTTTGTGTCTCAAAATAATGCCTAGACCTGATTTTTTGGAAGCACCTATTGAACTGCTGCAGGAACTCACCAGCTTGAAGGTAGGGGGGAGCTCCCTTGAATCAATAAGTGCACTTGGGTTTTAGGAAGTGAATAGGAGATGGGACAGGTGCAACTGTGAATCCAAGTAGACATCCTCATATCACCCCTAAACTGTCTCTCATTGTATTCATGAGGGGTGGGGGGAGGAATATTGGTGACTCCCACCAACTTGTGTGTATCATTTAGACACCCAAGTTGGGGAACGGCAGATAATGCAGGCTGCAATGGAACCCTGTTTGTACCACTTACCATATGGCAGATAGTAAGGGCAGGGCTGGCACAACCTGATTCTGCACCAGCATTAGGCAGGACAGCCCCCTCTGCAGGTAGGATAAAAATAAGCAATTCTAGCAGGTCCAGTAATATATGAGCCCCCTTATCTACCAGTAGTGATGGGTGAGTTTCTCCCATTTCGGTTGGCCAAAAAATTTGCGAATTTCCTGTGAAATTCGCAAGACAGTGGAAAATTTGCGAAACTTGAATTTTGATTCCCATTTCAATTCCCGTAAATTTTGATGCCGGAGTTGAAGTCAATGGCCGTCCGAATAGTGTTGACGTGCGACGGTTTTAAAGCGAGCAACTTTTCCGACGCACGTCCACATTTTTTGGACGCCACCAAATTTTCACGGGAGCTTCACAAATTTATTCGTCGTCGTCGTTTTTTGCCCATCACTATCTACCAGGGCCTTAGGGTAAATATACACAAAGAGAGAACAGGTTTAGAAACCAAATCGGAGCTCACCCCTTCTTTAGATGAAACGTCTCCCACTTCGACCGCAGCTCTCGCGGGATCCTCCTCACTCCGGCAAGGAAGCAACAATCAATGCACAATCCTACCCCGCTCCACGGCGCAGATCGAAGACAACACAGGAAGCGATATCTTTCA